>NC_086452.1:208306440-209022690 GCF_028390025.1 Pseudophryne corroboree
CAAGATGGAGTCACTCAGAGCAGTGATAGCGAATCTGGAAGAAGGGGACTTTATGGTGTCCCTGGACATCAAGGATGCTTACCTGCTTGTCCCAATTTGCCCTTCACATCAAGGGTACCTCAGGTTCGTGGTGCAAAACTGTCATTATCAGTTTCAGACGCTGCCGTTTGGATTGTCCACGGCACCTCGGGTCTTTACCAAGGTAATGGCCGAAATGATGTTTCTTCTGCGAAGAAAAGGCGTATTAATTATCCCTTACTTGGACGATCTCCTGATAAGGGCAAGGTCCAGAGAACAGCTGGGGGACGTAGTAGCACTAACCCAAGTAGTGCTGCAACAGCACGGGTGGATTCTGAATTTTCCAAAATCTCAATTGACCCCGACGACACGTCTGCTGTTCCTGGGAATGATTCTGGACACGGTTCAGAAAAAGGTGTTTCTTCCGGAGGAGAAAGCCAGGGAGTTATCCGAACTTGTCAGGAACCTCCTAAAACCAGGAAAAGTGTCTGTGCATCAATGCACAAGAGTCCTGGGAAAAATGGTGGCTTCTTACGAAGCGATTCCATTCGGCAGATTCCACGCACGAACTTTTCAGTGGGATCTGCTGGACAAATGGTCCGGATCGCATCTGCAGATGCATCAGCGGATAACTTTGTCTCCACGGACAAGGGTGTCTCTTCTGTGGTGGTTGCAGAGTGCTCATCTGTTAGAGGGCCGCAGATTCGGCATACAGGACTGGGTCCTGGTGACCACGGATGCCAGTCTGAGAGGCTGGGGAGCGGTCACACAGGGAAGAAACTTCCAGGGAGTGTGGTCAAGCCTGGAGATGTCTCTTCACATAAATATACTGGAGCTAAGAGCGATTTACAATGCTCTAAGCCTGGCAAAACCCCTGCTTCAGGGTCAGCCGGTGTTGATCCAGTCGGACAACATCACGGCAGTCGCCCACGTAAACAGACAGGGCGGCACAAGAAGCAGGAGGGCAATGGCAGAAGCTGCAAGGATTCTTCGCTGGGCGGAAGATCATGTGATAGCACTGTCAGCAGTGTTCATTCCGGGAGTGGACAACTGGGAAGCGGACTTCCTCAGCAGACACGATCTACACCCGGGAGAGTGGGGACTTCATCCAGAAGTCTTCCACGTGATTGTGAACCGTTGGGAAAAACCAAAGGTGGATATGATGGCGTCCCGCCTCAACAAAAAACTGGACAGGTATTGCGCCAGGTCAAGAGACCCTCAGGCAATAGCTGTGGACGCTCTGGTAACACCGTGGGTGTTCCAGTCAGTGTATGTGTTTCCTCCTCTGCCTCTCATACCAAAAGTACTGAGAATTATACGGCAAAGGGGAGTAAGAACGATACTCGTGGCTCCGGATTGGCCAAGAAGAACTTGGTACCCGGAACTTCAGGAGATGCTCACGGAAGATCCGTGGCCTCTACCTCTAAGACGGGACCTGCTTCAGCAGGGACCGTGTCTATTCCAAGACTTACCGCGGCTGCGTTTGACGGCATGGCGGTTGAACGCCGAATTCTAAGGGAAAAAGGCATTCCGGAAGAGGTCATCCCTACCCTGGTAAAAGCCAGGAAGGAGGTGACTGCACAACATTATCACCGCATTTGGAGAAAATATGTTGCGTGGTGTGAGGCCAGGAAGGCCCCGACGGAGGAATTTCAACTGGGTCGATTCCTACATTTCCTGCAAACAGGATTGTCTATGGGCCTCAAATTAGGGTCCATTAAGGTTCAAATTTCGGCCCTGTCGATTTTCTTCCAGAAAGAATTGGCTTCAGTTCCTGAAGTCCAGACTTTTGTAAAAGGAGTACTACATATACAGCCCCCGGTTGTGCCCCCAGTGGCTCCGTGGGATCTTAATGTAGTTTTGGATTTTCTCAAATCCCATTGGTTTGAGCCACTCAAATCGGTGGATTTGAAATATCTTACATGGAAAGTAACCATGCTACTGGCCCTGGCTTCAGCCAGGAGAGTGTCAAAATTGGCGGCTTTATCGTATAAAAGCCCATATCTGATTTTCCATTCGGACAGGGCAGAACTGCGGACGCGTCCTCAGTTTCTGCCTAAGGTGGTTTCAGCGTTTCACCTGAACCAGCCTATTGTGGTACCTGCGGCTACTAGCGATTTGGAGGATTCCAAGTTGCTGGACGTTGTCAGGGCATTGAAAAAGGCCTGCCACAGCCTAAATCTATCAAGGCCCATTCCACAAGGAAGGTGGGCTCATCTTGGGCGGCTGCCCGAGGGGTCTCGGCATTACAACTCTGCCGAGCAGCTACGTGGTCGGGGGAGAACACGTTTGTAAAATTCTACAAATTTGATACCCTGGCTAAAGAGGACCTGGAGTTCTCTCATTCGGTGCTGCAGAGTCATCCGCACTCTCCCGCCCGTTTGGGAGCTTTGGTATAATCCCCATGGTCCTGACGGAGTCCCAGCATCCACTAGGACGTCAGAGAAAATAAGATTTTACTTACCGATAAATCTATTTCTCGTAGTCCGTAGTGGATGCTGGGCGCCCATCCCAAGTGCGGATTGTCTGCAATACTTGTACATAGTTATTGTTACAAAAAAATCGGGTTGTTATTGTTGTGAGCCGTCTGTTCAGAGGCTCCTACGTTTGTCATACTGTTAACTGGGTTCAGATCACAGGTTATACGGTGTGATTGGTGTGGCTGGTATGAGTCTTACCCGGGATTCAAAATCCTTCCTTATTGTGTACGCTCGTCCGGGCACAGTATCCTAACTGAGGCTAGGAGGAGGGTCATAGGGGGAGGAGCCAGTACACACCACCTAGTCCTAAAGCTTTTATTTTTGTGCCCTGTCTCCTGCGGAGCCGCTAATCCCCATGGTCCTGACGGAGTCCCAGCATCCACTACGGACTACGAGAAATAGATTTATCGGTAAGTAAAATCTTATTATGGGCTACGAGAAAAGGATTTACCGGTAGGTAATTAAAATCCTATTCTTTTATTTTTATTTTTTTGTGAAAGTATTCAGACTATTTGGCTGCTCCTTCACTGTATCCCCCGGTTCCGCCTGACCTCCCTGAGAATCCTCCACTACCAGAGCTAGATGATGACTATGACATGGATGTTTCCAGCCGAGAAGAGTCTGAATATGAAAGTGGTGATGATGAAGAAAAAGAGATGTATGTGTTATTGAAATTACTGTACTCTACTTAGCAAATACAATGGTTCCTAGCACATCCGAATAAGTAGAAACTACCAGTCTTTGCCATACTGCCTTTATTTCTGGACAGTATGTAATCCTTAGGATCGGAAATGTTAATTTTGACCAGGTCATGAGAGTTTAGCAGTTAAGCAACCTCTTGGGTACAGCCATGTTACACATATTGAAAACTTATTTTCTGGACTCTTGGAGGATTGTCCAGTGTTGCATAATATACTGAAAGTCTTACTTGCTGTGTTCAGGGTTGCTCGTCTGAAAGAACTGGCAGATCTGTTGCCCAAGAGACCAAGGCTAAAAAAACGATTGCGTCCGCGAAAGAAGATGAAGATAAAAGACCTTATAACTGTGCCTGCCACACCACACAGGTGAGTCATGAATGTTTAATAAATGAATTGGTTTGGGGGCATTTCCATGCTGTTAGCATGACCCAAGCAAGGTACCCTGCAAAAACGTTGTAGTGTCCAGCCTCAATCAAGTTTGCAGGTTTATACAGAATAATAGTAGATATTTTGTTTTATTTTTCTTTATTAACAATCCGCACCACAGAGCTGTGTTTCTGTGTTTTGCTTATAAACAAGTTTACATTTGTTCATCCTGGTCTTCTGACAGTGACTCATCCATATGCATGATCTTTATGTTATATCTTTCTATGGACTTTTTCTGCTTGATAATATGGTCACTTTTAAATGATATATGTTCTCTCTTCTACTTAATAAAATTGTTGTGCACATACAGTATTTTAGGTAGGCCAAGACTAACAAAAGAAATATCCTTCTGTGGTAATAAGCCAGGTATTATTTTAAAACTAATACATTTTCATTAAAAAAAAAAAACCTGTCAGTTATTTTTATAAGGAAGAACGTTTATCTGTCCATTCTATGTTTATTGCAGCCACGCACATGCACCTTTGCTTCCTTCTGAGGTTTTTGAGCAGCCATCTATGATAGGCCTGAAAAAAATGGAGCTTCATATTCCTGCAGACATACCTGTAGCCACGAATGGTAAAGATACTCCATCTATATGATTTGTATGCCAATATTATTGTTTTATAAAGTACAAAAAAACTCATGTTTGTCTCACCCACTTTTTAAAGAAAAACAGTGGGCCTGCATCCGATTTGTAAGGTGTTACCCAGCCGCAGGGTAGCGGCTGTGCAATACCATACAACTAAAATGCAATGTAGACGCCTCCTGCTTGCATCTGCAATCCGAGTGCTAGGTCCTAAAGATGCAGATCATCAGGTTTGCAATTTAGGCCCTAGGTGCTAATTTTCACACCTCAGATCAACACTGATTAAATATTTGTTCTTTCTCTAGCATCCATAAGGTATATTAGGGAATCTAGACCATGGGGTATAGATGCGGTCCAAAGGAGTTAAATTTCTTTACTGGGTGTGCTGGCTCCTCCCCTCTATGCCCCCTCCCACAGGCAGTTTAGCATAAAGTGCCCTCAGGAGAGAATGCACATCTCTGAGCTCCAGAGAGTTTTCTTACATTTCTTTTTAATGTTCATTATTTTCGGTATGCTGTTTGGGCAACAGCATACCTGAACCATGGTAGTTAGGAGGCGGACGGCCACCGGCCTTGCGAGGTGCAGAGCCGCTTCCCCGCTGCAGGACCACCGTCCTGAGTGGTGGTTGTTCAGCGGGATACTGCGCCTTGGCTTTCACAATCGCAGCATGCCGCACACCCCTAACATTAGCCTGAAGGTGACGTCTGTGGTGAGTACAGACTGGGAGCCCTGCTAGGGGGGTCCCCCGGTTCAAAATGCGGCTGGGCGCGGCATACAGGGCCCTCCTGGGGTGGTCCCGCTAGAGTCCCCCGTGTAGACTGGCTGGCAATCACTTGAACTAGCACTTGTGTGATGTTTTTAAGCAAACGGGAAACATTGCCAGTATAAATAATCACTGTATTTCTGGCACCATTGGAGGGGGCGAGCTACCTCAGAGTGGGACCAGAGGCATTTTGGCACCTTCCTCTGCTTAATGCAGCCACAGACAGCGCACACAGCGCTTCCTGCCTCACAAGACGTGCTGAAAAACAGGTACAGGGTGTAGCAAAGGGGGAGAGCCACTATTGTACACTATCTGGTTCCTCTACAGGACAGACATTATAAGTGTTTACTGTGATATACAGATGGGTCGATGTTTATCTTGACCTTTAATAGGATTAACTGAGACTGGGCAGTCGGACTTAATCCCCTGATGTAATGACTTAATCCCTTGCTGTAATTGTTCTCTGTATTGTATTGCAGCGGAGAACAATAGATGAAGGGTTTATGTTAATAAACCATGTTGTGCCTAGGCGCAGCAAACTAGCCAAGATAACCGTGGACCCATCTGTAGTTAGCTGTCAGCCTCACTGGGGCTGTGCAGCTAGAGGTGTGCTGGTGTCATTCTCTCTGTGTGTCTTCTCTCACATACAGTAAGGGCAGGCTTGAGATATATTACTGTCTGTGTATATGTGTATGTTATTGTGCTTACTGTGAAACATGGGTAAACAGAAACTGTGCAGTCTATGTCACACTAGATTCTCTCCCGTATCATCTGATTCTGTTTCTTGTGAACAATGCAGCCAATATTCACAAATCAGTGAAGGGGCTGGAGGAGGGGGTCCAGAGCCCGCATGGCTAGGGTCTCTGAAAAATATGATGTCTGATATGTCATCCCAGCTCACTGCGAATGTTCAGAAAACTCAGCTGCTACAACAGGCTGTTGCAGATTTATCTGCTAGGGCAGATGTTACACAGCCCCCCTCCTCTCATGCAGGACCACAAAAGCGTGGTTTGCCGGCTCTACTATCTGACACAGATGAGGATATACAGGAGGATGGTGAGGACTTAAACCCCGTTAGTGGGGATACCGATTCTGCTCAGGGTATTGAACCCCTGATTCTGGCTATACGGGACGTGTTAAAGCTAGCTCTAGAGGACACGGCGTCACAGCAGTTGTTTTTCTCTACACAAAACAAGCCTAATGTCACTTTCCCTGAATCTACAGAGTTAGATGACCTATTCAAGTTAGCCTGGAAAAATCTAGACAAAAAATTCCAAGTGTCAAAAAAAGTTTTTGCGCACTTTCCCATTTGCTCCTGAAGGTAGGAATTTTTGGGAGGATCCCCCGGGGGATAATGTATCAGTCTCTCGGGTGTAGTAGGGTATGCTGGCGGCCGAGCTCCCAGCAGCCAGCATACTGGTGCCGGAATCCCGACCGCCGGCATACCGACAGCTGGGCGAGTGCAATTGAGCCCTTGCGGGCTCGCTGCGCTCTCCACACTATCTATTCTCCCTCCAGGGGGGTCGTGGACCCCCCAAGAGGGAGAAAAGGTGTTGGTATGCCGGCTGTCGGGATTCCGGCGCCGGTATACTGTGCGCCGGGATTCCGACAGCCGGCAAACTGAAGACCACCCAGTCTCTCAACTGTTCAGAAAGGCGGTGCTGCCTGCCTCGGGCTCCTTCCTGGGGATAGGAAAATAGAAGCTACACTCAAATCTATTTACATGGCAGCAGGTGTATCGCAAAGTCCGGTCATTGCGGGTTGCTGGATGACCCATGCCATTCATTCATGGGCCACTCAAATTCAGGAGGGCCTCTCCGGAGCTATGCCCCTGGTTACTATGGTGACCCGCCTAAAGCACATTCAGGACACTACACGCATCCTCTGTGATTCCCTCAAGGAGATGGGGAACATTAATGGTAGGACCTCTGCCATGGCAGTGTCGGTGCGCAGAGCCTTGTGGTTGCGTCAGTGGATAGTGGACGTGGAATCCAAACGCAGTGTGGAATCCCTCCCATTTTCCGGGGAATTGCTCTTTGGGGTTAAATTGGATACAAGTATTTCCAAAGTTACGGCTGGGAAATCCACGTTTCTCCCCTCTGGGGCCCCGCCGGCGAGACGCTCCTACCCAAGGCTGTCTGTACAGTCCTTTCAGTCTCGCAGATTTCGGTCTAAGGCCAGAGGTGCCTCCAATGCGACTAGAGGCACCAGAGGTAAGTAAAGAAAGCCTGCAAGCACCAGTTCTCAGGAACAGTCCACCGATTCTGATTCCACTAAGGCCTCAGCATGACACTGCCCACCCACCTCGAGGTGGGAGCTCGACTGCGTCCACTTCAGTCGCGCCTGGTAGGCTTCCTGCCAGGATACATGGGTCAGGGATCTCGTTTCTCAAGGCTACAAGCTGGAGTTCGACAGTGCTCCTCCCCAATGATTTTTCAAATCAAGCTTACCAGCTTTGGAGGATATGCAAGTTACGTTGAAACAGGCCATACTAAAGTTGGTCCAGTCCCACGTCATTGTTCCAGTACCAATACCACAACGAGGCAAGGGTTATTACTCCAACCTGTTTGTGGTACCAAAACCAGACTGTTCGGTAAGGCTCATTTTGAATCTCAAGTCCTTGCCTGAAAGTGTTCAGTTTCAAAATGGAATCCTTGCAAGCAGTGATTGCGCGCCTGGAAGTACAGGAATTTATGCTTTCCTTGGATATCAAGGATACCTACCTCCATATTCCCATTTGGCCACCTCATCAGGCGTACCTGAAGTTTGCCCTGCTGGGCAATCACTTTCAATTCCAGGCACTGCCCTTCAGCCTGTCCACAGCTCCGAGGGTGTTCACAAAGGTGATGGCGGAGATGATGTTCCATCTCCGGGTCCAGGGAGTCAATATTGTCCCTTACCTGGACGATCTTCTGATCAAAGCAAGATCCAGGGAGCTGCTTTTGCTCCATATCAACCGCACTATCCAACTTCTGTCACACCATGGGTGGATCCTCAACTTACAGAAGTCCCACCTGGAGCCAACTCTACAGCTCTTTCCTGGGGATGTTGCTGGATACTATGGCCCAGAAGATGTTCCTACCAGAGGACAAGATGAGAACACTTCAGGAGATGGTCCACATGGTGCTCCGACCTACTCAAGTGTCCATCCATCTTTGCATATGATTGTTCGGAAAGATGGTCGCCTCATATGAGGCGGTCCAGTATGGGAGGTTCCATGCCAGGATTTTTCAGCTGGATCTCCTGAGCAAATAGTCCGGATCACATATTCAGATGCACCAAATGATACGGCTGTTGCCTCAGGCCAGGATTTTCCTCCTGTTTGTGACTGCAGTCCTCCAATCTACTGGAGGGTCGGAGTTTTGGAATTCAGGTTTGGACCCTGCTCACGACGGATGCAAGTCTAAGGGGATGGGGAGCTGTCACCCAAGGGGCGCAGTTCCAGGGCAGGTGGTCAGCCCACGAAAGCCTCCCTCCGATCAACATTCTGGAACTTCGGGCGATCTACAATGCTCTGCTTCAAGCCTCTCCCCTGCTCAGGGATCACACGCTCCAAATACAGTCGGACAACGCCACAGCAGTGGAGTACGTCAATCGGCAAGGAGGGATGAAAAGCAGAGCCTGCATGTGAGATATGTCAAGGATATTCCTCTGGGCAGAAAGAAATGCAAGAGCTATGTCCACAATCTTCATTCCGGGAGTAGACAACTGGGAAGCGGACTTCCTGAGTCATCACGATCTCCATGCGGGGGAGTGGGGTCTCCAACAGCAGGTGTTCCATCAGATTATCCACCGGTGGGGTTGCCTACAGATAGACAGACATGATGGCTTCTCGTCTCAACAAGAAGCTTCACTGGTATTGCTCACGAACCAGGGACCCTCAGGCGAGGACAGTAGATGCACTGACGTCACCTTGGCCTTACCGGCTGGTCTACCTGTTTCCTCCGATTCCATTGCTCCCAAGGGTACTCAAGCGCATCAGAAATCAGGGAGTCCAGGCAATTCTGATTGCCTCGGATTGGCCTCGGGGAGCGTTGCATGCGGATCTTCTGGACATGTCCGTTGTAGACCCTTGGCCTCTACCTCTCAGAAGAGATCTTCAACAAGGACCGTTCGTCTACCCGGACTTAAGGCAACTTCGTTTGACGGCATGTTGAGCGAAACAGCCTAGCTCACAAGGGCCTTTCCAAAAAGGTTATTGCTACCATGGTTCAGGCCAGTAAACCTGTGACGTCAAAACATTATCATATCTGGAGAAGATATGTCTCTTGGTGTGAGGAACGCACGTATCCGCCTACTGAGTCCCACTTGGGACGTTTCTTGCGTTTCCTGCAGGCTGGTGTGGATAAGGGCTTACGTCTGGATTCCATTAAAATCCAGATTTCAGCCCTCTCCATTTTCTTCCAGAAGAAATTGGCAGTGTTGCCAGAAGTTCAGACCTTCTTGCAAGGGGTACTCCACATACAACCTCCTTTTGTGCCGCCTACGGCACCCTGGGATTTGAGTGTAGTGTTGGAATTTCTACAGTCCTCCTGGTTTGAACCACTGATGACGGTAGAAGACAAGTACCTCACGTGGAAGACTGTTATGTTACTGGCCCTGGCTTCTGCTCGACGTGTCTCGGAATTGGGGGGGGCCTTATAGTGTTAAAGTCCGTACTTGCTCTTTCTTTTTCATCCACTAGGGGTCACTGGAGTACTCTTGGGATATGGACGGTGCGTAGCAGGGAATGCACATTTAAATATTTAAATGAGCAACCCTCCTCCATACTCCCAGGATCCTCAGTGTTTTTTATGTGCGCCAGGGAAGCACATCATGAGCTGAAAGCTCAATTTTGTAGTTGGGGTTTGGGTTACCGACGTTATAGTCGCATAAATAACGTAGTTAATAGCCAGTTCTGGCCTCAGAACAGTTTCGACAGCTTGTTACTTACATTGGTATATCGCCTGAGGATTTACGCATGTCTGCTATAGATGTCAGCCATGTTAGTTCTCGTAGTTCACCATCAATCTTTGTGGTTGGCAGACGCTTTGCGTGGCCTTACACGGAAATGTGTTATTTACTCCTAAATTAGGAAGTTTACGTTCTCACGCTCTGGCGTGAGAGTCTATTTACAGCCATTGCCACACCAGTTCTTACAAGGAAAACTGCACCAGGGTTCAAATCTTTTAAACCTCAGTCTTTTCCAGTTGTCCTACAACACACGACACGACTACACGTGGTCGAGAAGGTGGTTTATCCGTCGTCCGGACACAATGGCTGCTGACAAGCCAATGGCATGGCAAGTTTTTAATTGTCTTGCTTCTTCTTTTGTGCGAACAATTCTTCTGATGTCTCATTCGACATTATTACTGAAATCCACAGATCTACGGTTACATAATTAGTGTTCAATCACACATAGAGTTCCATTGTCTACCACCTTTGCTGTGGTTTGTCAAGGCTAGATCCAAAACTAGCCAGCCTGTGTCAGAGGACAAAAAGGCAGTTCTGTAGACCGCAATTCAGTCTCTCCTAGATTCAAGGTTATTACAATTTTTTTTTGTAGTACCGCAGCCGGCCGACTGTTATATTCCATATTAAACCGAAAGAGGCTCAATCAGTGGAATTCATGCGGTCAGTGATTGCAGGTTTACAACCATTGAAATCATATTCTCCCTAAAAGCTCAAGGATGCGTTCTTACGCGTTCAAAATTTTGCCACTACATCTGGCATACTTAAACGTTGGCAGTCCACCATTCAAGCTCTCCTGTTTGGTTTCTCATCAGCGCCTCGGGTTGTCACAAGGGTGATGTCTGTGATAAGTTATTCTCAGATCCCGGGTAGTGATAATGGTTCTGTGCTTAGATAACCTTCTCATCACAGCTCTAGTTCAACAAATACTCCTTCAAAATACATTGCTAACGTACAATGTACTAGTTCAGCACGGTGGGATTGTCAACTTCAAGAAATCACATCTGAATTTGTCTCAACGACTTCAATTCCTAGGAATGATTCTCGATACGGTAGATCAAAGAAATTACCTACCAGAACAGAAAGTACAGAGTATTCGTCATCTGTTACAATTAGTGCTCAAGCCAGGCACAGTCTCAGTACATTTGTGCATTCGTCTGTTAGGCACAATGGTGACGGCTTTCGAAGCGCTTCAGTTCGGAAGATTTCACTCGCGTCCTTTTCAACTGGATGTGCTCGCACAGTGGTCGGGCTCGCATCTGCAGATTCACCACAGGGTGAGGTTGTCGCCACGGGCCAGAGTATCTCTACTCGGGTGGCTCAAAGTACACAATCTAACCGCAGGAAAACGATTCAGCGCCTGGAATTGGATAATTCTAACGACGGACGCGAGCCTCAGAGGTTGGGGAGCTGTAGTTCAAAATTGTCAGCTCCAGGGTCTCTGGGCGGATCACGAAAGATTGCTGTCTATAAATCTCCTGGAACTCCGGGCAATTTACAATGCGCTACGGCAAGCAGTGCACATGCTTCGGTCTCAGACTGTCCAGGTGCAGTCAGACAACGCAACGGCGGTCGCGTACATCAACAAACAAGGAGGAACAAGAAGCCGCATGGCAATGCGGGAAGTAGCTCGAATCCTCATTTGGGCCGAGCATCACCAAGTGATATTGTCGGCAGTGTTCATTCCGGGAGTGGACAACTGGGAGGCGGATTATCTCAGCCGTCGGGATTTTCATCCAGAAGAATGGGCATTAAATCCAGAAGTGTTTCACATACTGGTCCAGAGGTGGGGTTACCCTCAAGTGGACCTGATGGCATCTCGCCACAATCACCAAACGCCCCAGTATGTGTCCAGAACGCGAGATCCAACGGCAGTAGCGGCGGATGCTCTCACAATCGCGTGGCCGTACAGCCTCGTGTATCTATTTCCACCGTTTCCGCTCCTCCCTTTGTTGCTAAAACGGATCACAAGAGAGTCCGCCACAGTCATACCAGTAGCACCTCATTGGTCTCGGAGAGCTTGGTTCTCGGATCTCCGCGGACTACTCGCAGACGATCCTTGTCCGCTCCTACTACGTCCGGACCTGTTACAACAGGGTCCGTTCCTTTACCCGATTTAGCGCGGCAGCGTTTGACGGGGTGGCTGTTGAGCCGCCCTCTTAAGAAGAGACTGCATTCCAGAACCGGTTATACCAACCATGTTACGTGCTAGGAAGCCAGTTACAACAGCTCATTATTACAGAATTTGGCGTGCCTATATAGGTTGGTGTGAAGCTCGGAAGTTTCCGACATCATCTTTCAAGTATTCTGTCTTTTGTTATTTCTACAGACTGGGTTAGATGGAGGACTGCGTTTATCTACACTAAAGGTGCAGGTATCTGCTTTGTCAATTTACTTTCAAAGACGTTTGGCTCTATTGCCATCTGTACACACTTTTCTGCAAGGTGTCCTCAGAGTACAGCCTCCATTCATTCCGCCTACAGCGCCATGGGACTTGAATCTGGTTTTAGATTTCTTACAGTCTTCATGTTTTGAACCCTTACAACAAGTGGATATTAAGTTTCTCACTTGGAAAACTATTTTTCTTCTAGCCTTAGCTTCGGCAAGGTGTGTTTCAGATTTGGGTGCCTTGTCATGCAAGCCACCGTATTTAGTGTTTCATGATGACAGGACGGAACTTCGGAAGAATCCTGCTTTCTTGCCAAAGGTAGTGTCATCTTTTCACATCAATCAACCAATAGTAGTTCCTGTGTTAACAGGAAATTCTGGAACTTTGGTTGTGGTACGCGCATTACGCGTTTATGTATCCCGAACGTCTACAGTTCGTAAGACGGATACGTTGTTTGTTCTCTATGATGCTGCCAAGATGGGTTGGCCAGCTTCTAAGCAGACCTTATCCAGATGGATTAAACTGACCATACGTCAGGCTTACCTTCATGCTAGGTTACAGCCGCCTACATTAGTAACAGCTCATTCCACACGTTCTGTGGGAACTTCATGGGCAGCTGGTCGTGGGGCTTCTACGACGCAGCTTTGCCGTGCGGCTACATGGTCAGCCGTGCACACGTTTGTGCGCTTTTACAAGTTTGATACGTTTGCGGCATCGGCATCTAGCTTTGGCCGCCTAGTGTTACAGGTGCCAAACAGCTCTCCCGCCCAAGGGGGAAGCTTTGGTACGTCCCAAGAGTACTCCAGTGGCCCCTAGTGGATGAAAAAGAAAATAGGATTTTGGTACTTACCAGGTAAATCCTTTTCTTTGAATCCATAGGGGGCACTGGACGCCCACCCAGAGCAGTTTTACCTGGTTTGTGGTAAGTTCAGGGGATCTTATGGTAACACATTCTCACCGACTGGTTCAAAGTTTCAAGTTCTATTGGTTATGGTGTCAACTGTTTAGTTGTCAGTAACGTTATGTGTCAACTTTATTGTTGTCCGTTATTTTATAATGTATGTAATTCTCCATTGTTCACTTCTCTGTCGCTCCTATTCGGCTCAGTAAAAAACACTGAGGATCCTGGGAGTATGGAGGAGGGAAGAGGAGGGTTGCTCATTTAAATATTTAAATGTGCCTTCCCTGCTATGCTCCGTCCATATCCCAAGAGTACTCCAGTGCCCCCTATGGATTCAAAGAAAAGGATTTACCTGGTAAGTACCAAAATCCTATTTTTACAAGGACAGAGCGGAGCTCTGGACTAGACAGCAGTTCCTGCTGAAGGTTGTATCTGCATTTCACCTGAATCAACCTATTGCTGTTCCGTCCAGTTCTGATACATTTGCTCCTCCGGAGGCATTGGATGCTGTGCGTGCCTTGAAAATCTATGTCAAGCGCACAGCTCAGATCAGAAAGACGGATTCCTTGTTTGTGCTTTATGATGCGCAGAAAAAAGGTTGTCCTGCTTCGAAGCAGTCCATTGCTCATTGGATCAGGCTTACTATCCAACATGCGTATGTGTGGACAGCCTTTCCTGTTCCTAAGTCTCTGAAGGCCCACTCTACAAGATCAGTGGGCTCTTCCTGGGCGGCTGCCGGCCGTGGAGTCTCGGCCTTGCAACTATGCCGAGCTGCTACCTGGTCGGGGAAGAACACCTTTGTGAAGTTCTACAAATTTGATACCCAGTTTGGGCAGGCGGTGCTGCAGCAGTGTCCGCACATTCCCGTCCGTTCTGTAAGCTTTGGGACGTCCCCATCGTACTAGATTCCCCAATATCCCTTATGGATGTTAGAGAAAATAGGATTTTAATTACCTACCGGTAAATCCTTTTCTCGTAGTCCGTAAGGGATATTGGGCGCCCGCCTCAGTGCGTTGACTTTTCTACAGGTTCTCTCTTATGTGGTTACCTGTTCAGCTGTTGCTGTTGTTGTTGTTTCCAGACGTTGCTGGTCGTTGTATGTTAGCGGTGTGCTGGTTTATAAATCTCACCACTCTTTGCTGTCATGTTTCCTTCTCTCATGTATGTCCTTTCTCCTTCGGGCACGTTTTTACCTATAACTGCCTGTGGGAGGGGGCATAGAGGGGAGGAGCCTGCACACCCAGTTGAAGAAATTTAAAGTGCATCCGCTCCTTTGGACCCCGTCTATACCCCATCGAACTAGATTCCCCAATATCCCTTATGGACTACAAGAAAAGGATTTACCGGTAGGTAATTAAAATCCTATTTTGGATTGTTTCACAAATTTTGCTACCTTATAGTTTAAGATTATAGAAACATCTCCCTGTGAAATTTTCCATGCTTTTTTTTCCCCCAGCGCTTTTCTCATCAAGTCTGAGACCTGTGTATAAGGAAAAAATTCAATGAATAAAAGAGTAATATCTGGTATTGTCCTTATTTGCTTGTTTCTTTTAATGGGTCAACATCAAGTGTACTTTACTTATTTCTGTCCTACAGCCAAGGCTCCATGTTTAGAGACAGACATAGCACCTGATGAAAGTGAGGAACCTCCTGGATTTGGGAAGATATACCCTTCTCACTCTCCTAAAGATGAGGAGGAGGACCAAGAGGAGGAGGATGATTTGCCTAAGGACTTTATATCCAGGAGGGAGCTAGAGAAGGGAAGGGTTTCTAAAGAAGGTAACACTATAAATATTTCAGATTTCTGGGATAATTCTTTACCAGATTGTTTACTTTAAAGAGTACATGTCATCGGTTTAAAAGGTTTTGTTTTTTTTACACATTTATTTGGAAGAGCGTGTCTATCTTACTACATGTTACAACTTCGGAAATTCTGGAAGAGCGTTAGTGCTGCAACTAGGAAAGTAGCAAACTTTGCCAGTTGCAGTTGGTGCAAATTTTTTTTTTTTTGGGAAAACAATTAGACACAGCCCATAGTTTAAGGACAAAAGTCATGCCACTTTTACCATTTTAAAGCAGCCTGAGCATTGTAAAGTAAAACAAAAAGTACAGTAGAAATTGCAGTATATTTGTGTAACTCAAATTTACTTAGCGCTTTTTATTTTTATAGAAATGCGAAAAATGTCTGTATTTAAGAGCCATAAACCAGGAGATCCAAATTGCAGACTCTATGTGAAAAACTTATCGAAACAAGTTACTGAAAAGGCAAGAAATATCCAAATTTTGTTTTATTTCTACGTGCTTTTTTGTGTTTTACAATAATATAAATACAATGTATGTATGTTTTATTTTTCAACAGGACCTTAAATTTATATTTGGAAGATTTATAGACTTTTCATCTGAAACAGAAAAAAACATGTGAGTAACATTAGATTAGCAGGTTTGTGTATAAGTGACAGTAGAGAGAGCATACTGTTTTATTTGTAGTACAACAATGTAACTGATACTGAGGGCCAGAATACCTACCCTAGTTCAAACGTGCACCATTGTCATTCCGTTAGAAAAAAAAAAAAGGGGCATCACTGCTTCATGTAGTAAATTCTTAACTTCTGAACACTTCAGGCTTAGGGGTGTATTCAATTGAAGTCAGAATTGCCGTCTTGTCGGAAAGACAGCAGTTTTCGACTGATTTAAGTCAGAAGGGGTTCTGACCTATTCATAAGGGGCTCTTTTTTACGACAAGTTGATCGGCGGAATAGCCGCGGATCCACGTGCTTTTGTCGGAAACGCGGCCAAATCTGAGGTTTTGGCCCTGTTTCCGACAATCTCAATCCGACTTTAAAAAAGGTCGGATTGAGGAGATGAGGACAGGAGAGGAGATGGAGCGGGGACGGGTGTGGAGGACCTGAGAGTAGGAGACTGGTTGTGACGGAGCCGGGAACGCACTTACTGGAGCCGGGTGAGTGGCGCTTGCTGGAGCCGAGTAAAGGGCCCCATACACTAGAACAATAATGCCTGATTTCAGCCAATTTAGGGCATCCGGGTGAAATCAGGCATTTTGGATGTGTTCCCAATCTGATCCGATGCACGATCCCGTGAGGGTCGGATCAGCTCCCCTAGATTGTTAGTGCTGCACTCGTGATATGTCTGTTTCCGCGGGCATGGCTGGGATAGCATGCAATATAGCGCATGCAAAATGTACCAAATCGTATGGAACCACTTCCGGGAGAGTTCAAGGGAAATCACCTCCGACTTCAGCATCAAACATATCGTTCTAGTGTATGGTGCCCTTAAGTACTGTGAGCTGTGATGCTGGTGATGTGATGCTGGTGAGTGCCGTGTGCTGCAGCTACGGTGTTCCCTGTTGTGTCCTTTCAGAATGTCAATCCGACTTTAAAAAAAGTTGAATTGAGATTGTCGGGAATGGCCAAATCCTGTCGGATTTTGGCTGTTCATTGAATAGTGCTTTGTCAGAACCTTTCTGACAATGCTTGTCGGAAAGGATCTGACTTGAATTGAATATACCCCTTAGACCCATGGACCTTTGATGAAAATTGTTAACTTTTATTTCTCTATCATCCATCTGGGGTAGAGTCTGTGAGTATGGAGTTTGGCACAAGCTATGAAAAGAACAAACTCCTCCCCCTCTAACCCCTCCCATCAACCCCCTGTTCACAGGAAGTACTCCTTGGTTTTAGTTTTGTGCTTTGGAGTGAATGCACACTTTTCTTTTGCTCCTAACTTTTAGTTAGCTTTTATTTCAAATAGTTTTTTTTGTTGGTGTTTGGCAACAAACACATCCAGAGTGAGAATAGTTAGGTTAGAGAGCTTCTGTGAGCTCTATTTCTCACTCTGTATTACCTCTGGAGAGTCACTACACTGCTAAGGTCCCTGGCTCTCAAAATCCAAGGAGTCACTGGGTCAGGTAGGAACAGCCTCAGCCTACTAATGTAGTGCTGGGCTGTGACCCTTTTCATACTAGCATATGACAGTCCCTCAGAGTGAGAGTCCCCCATGCTGCATGTCTGCTGGCTGTATGTCTCCTGTGCCCTGGCTGGGTCACTGTAAGGAGCTGTGTAAAGGACTGTGTGTGGCTAAGGGGTGGCTGTGCTAACTCCTGGGGCCAGCAGTAGCCAGGGGACACTGAGGACAGTATAATAAAGTGCCTCAGGTCCCGATGTTTGCACCACTAAGCCTCGCCCCCAAAACGGGAAGGCGCCATTTTGTGTAGCTTCTTGCTGCATACAAAGTCCCTCTCTCTGCATTTCTCCAGCCAGGAGTTCCTGGGTGTTTTGTCGCCCTCAAACCAGTCTAAACTGCCTCACCCAATTAGGCCCTGCCCCCAGCAGCACTGCAGGAAGCTCCTGATCACATTTCAGCAGCTCAGCATGAAGGGGAAGTGGAGCACTGTCATTCTTTGCACTGAGATAGTGGGACTATTGCTGTGATCAGTAACAAGCCCACAAGGTGGTAACTGTACAAGTGATCTGCCAATAGTATAATATACACAATAGTAAATATTCTGGGACTATTGCACATTTCTGTACTTAGCCCAGCAACTACTGTATGCCAAATATACACATGATATTTGCTTGTAAGAAAATCCTACCTGTGTTGTCATGCACAAACAATGCCCTCTCCTCAAATTACGGGCACTACAGTAAATATAGTGGCTATTACTGTGTTCAGCATTTAGTCCACCAAATTGGTGGTATACTTTAGCTTTATTCAATAGCTGGTATAGTGTGACTTTTACTGCCCACCAACTGCAACCGATATGCAAGTGATATTTGCTTATTGTACATCGCTTCTCTGCCTTTTAGCAAAGTTCAGGTGTAATATCTGTTTTTATCAGTTTAATATCTGATACGCTCCCTATCTAAGGACCATATATTACATGAATTTTTAGTAAGATAGAAGAGGAGCTTGCTCTGTCCACTTGATGCATTAACCTGGTATCGCAGTGCGTCCAGGACCGGTACACAAATACCGGTATTATCATACTCTACCTTTGCTTGCATTATGACAATGTAGTGGGACTGGTACTCTGTTAACTATTTAGCCCACAAATCTTGGTAAAATGTTTATAGCTGCGTTAATGTAAAATAATCCGTGGTTGTTGCTTTCACACCAAAAGGAGTGATTGTTGGTAGTCGTTGTTTTCCTTTCATTATTGCTCTCGCGGGACACAAGACAGAGCCAGAAGATGGAGTGGTGAGAATAACGCCGGCACCCCGGTAAGCGGGTCGCCGGCGGGAATGGCGGCACAAGGGTAGGAGCGCAGCCCTGACAGGCTGCGCTCCGAAGGGCTCAGCAGTACTGATGTGCTGCGCTGTGAGGGGCCAGCGCAAATACCCTACACTGGTCACAGATGCTAACATGGGCTAATCCCACTGTTAGCAGCCAAATCACCTCAGGCCAGTATAATCCTTGAAAGTGGGAAGACGCGCCATTACAGGGGGCGGGGCTTCTTCCTCAGAGCGGATCCAGCACTCGCCAGCGCCATTTTCTCCCTGCAGATCACACTGAAGAGACGCTGACAGGGAGCGCTGCCCTCCACATAACTCCAGCATACCTCTGCGGTAGCAGGGTGTTATAGAGAGAGAGGGGTAGAGTGTAGAAATATCTGTTTAATCTATTAAGGTTATTCAGTCAGCGTCGACTGTTTACTGTATAAACTGCCTACTGGGGCACTGTGTGACTGGCTCCATATACTCTGTGTCTCTCTGAAGGTACTCTGGGGGAAACTGTCTACATTTTCCTGTGTGTGTGTGTTTGTAAGCTCACATAAACATGTCTGGGAACTCTATCTTGTGCTGCAGAGTGTGTATCTTCTCCTGAAGAGTCTATTCTATGTACTTAGGACTGTAATATACTGTCTCAGCCTTCTGAATCCGAACCCCCATGGGTGGATTCTATTAGGGGAATGATATCCCAGATTTCATCTCAGATAGCTGAAAATGAGACTGAAACACAGGTTTTGAGAAAGTCTGTTGAGGTTTTGTTGTATACAGCTCCCACTACCTCTTCAAAGACCCCAATTGTTTACCCTAAAAAAAGCATGCTCTTGCCCAGATCATGCAAGCTGATACGGATACCGACTCTGATACAGAAGACTGTGATGGGGATTTGCAGGGGGGGATGCATCTCTTGCTAAGGGTGTGCAACTCATGATTGAAGCTATCGGGGACATTTTACACATAACTGATAAGGTACCTGAGCAAGTAGAGGAGGCTTATTTTAATGACAATAAGAAATCCTCCCTTACATTCCCTGCGTCTAAAAATCCTGGGAAAACCCAGGGAAAAAATTCCAGATCCCGAAAAGGGTTCTCATTGCTTTTCCTTTCCCCGAGGAGGACAGGAAAAAGTGGGAAATCCCGCCTGTAATAGACGCTTCTGTGTGTAGGTTGTGGGTCCACCGCTTTAAAAGAGCCGGCTGACCGTAAGATTGAGACTACACTCAAATCCTTATACACAGCTACTGGCTTAGCGTTACAACCCACTATTGCTTGTGCGTGGATTTGTAAAGCCATAGTTTAGTGGTCAGGCACATTACTAGAGGAATTAGATTCTTTGAATTGTTTATACGTCACATACAGGATTCTGCAGGTTTCATGGTGGAGGCCATGAAAGACCTTGGCCATCTCAGTGCGAGGGCTTCTTCCATGGCTGTCTCGGCTCGCAGGGAACTCTGGCTGCGCCAATGGTCTGCGGATGCGGAATCCAAGAAGAGTGTGGAGAATCTACCCTTCACAGGTCAGGCTCTGTTTGGGGAAGCGTTAGATGCGTGGATCTCCACGGCAACTGCGGGTAAGTCAACATTTCTTCCCTCAGCAGCACCGCCTACTAGGAAATCTTATCCTACATCTACAATGCAGTCTTTCCGGACCGCAAAAGTTAAAAAGTCCAAACCCCCTTCCACTTCCTTTAGAGGAGGTTGGGGGAAATCCAGAAAACCTGCACCAACAGGTTCACAGGAACAGAAACCTGGTTCTACTTCCTCAAAATCCTCGGCATGACGGTGGACCTCCCAGCCTGGAGATCGGGCAGGTTGGGAGCAAGATTAAGAAATTTCAGTCATGTCTGGGCATCATCAGTCCTAGACCCCTGGGTACAAGATATTGTTACCCCGGGGTACAGACTGGAGTTTCAAGAACTCTCACCTCACAGGTTCTTCAAATCAGGCTTACCAGATTTCCTGACAGAAAGTGCTATCCTACAGGAAGCAATTCGAAAAATTGCTAAAGTCAAATATCATTATTCCAGTTCCACCTCACCTAGCAAACAAGGGTTATTACTCAAACCTGTTTGTGGTACCGAAACCGGATGGTTCGGTCAGGACAATATTGAATCTAAAGTCGTTGAACCCTTATTTGAGGGAATTCAAATTCAAGATGGAGTCTCTGAGAGTGGTGATCGGTGATCTCAGGCCTGGAGGAGGGGGAATTTCTAGTATACCTGGACATCAGTGATGCGTACCTTCACATTCCGATCTGGCCGCCTCACCAGGCTGATCTAAGATTTGCGCTGCTGGACTGTCACTATCCGTTCCAGGCACTGCCGTTTGGCCTCTCCACGGCACTGAGGGTGTTCCCCAAGGTCATGGCGGAGATGATGCTACTCCTCCGCAAGCAGGTTGTGAACATAATTCCTTATCTGGACGATCTGCTGATAAAAGCGTCTTCCAGGGAGAAGCTGTTGCAGAGCATTGCTCTCTCAACTCAACTACTCCAGGATCATGGATGGATCCTGACTCTTCCAAAGTCGCATCTGGAGCCGACAAGAAGACTGTCCTTCCTCGGGAGGATCCTCAACACGGAAGTACAGAGGGTGTTTCTGCCAGAGGATAAAGCGTTGGTGATACAAACAATGGTCCGGGATGTCCTGAAGCCAGACCGTGTATCGGTTCATCAGTGCATTCACCTTCTGGGGAAGATGGTTGCCTCCTACGAGGCTCTACAGTACGGAAGATTTCATGCACGGTCTTTCCAACTGGATATCCTGGACAAATGGTCAGGATCTCATCTTCACATGCACCAGAGGATTTGTCTGTCACCGAAAGCCAGAATCTCGCTCCTCTGGTGGCAGCAAACATCTCACCTACTAGAGGGCCGTGGGTTCTGGATTCAGAATTGGATACTCCTAACCACGGATGCAAACCTCAGAGGTTGGGGAGCAGTCACCCAAGGAAAAAACTTCCAAGGAAGGTGGTCAAGTCTGGAATCCATCCTTCCAACATTCTGGAACTAAGGGCCATATACAACGGTCTTCTACAAGTGGCACCTCTTCTGAAAGATCAGGCCATTCAGGTTCAGTCGGACAATGTAACGACTGTGGCCTACATAAACCGACAAGGCGGAATGAAGAGCAGAGCTGCAATGTCAGAGGTAACAAGAATCATCCTCTGGGCGGAAAAGCATGCAGTGGCGCTGTCGGCAATCTTCATTCCGGGTGTGGACAACAGGGAAGCGGACTTCCTCAGCAGACACTATCTCCATCTGGGAGAGTGGGGCCTCCACCCTGAGGTGTTCGCAGAGGTGACAATTCTTTGGGGCGCACCTCATATAGACATGATGGCCTCCCGCCTCAACAAGAAGCTACGGAAGTACTGTTCCAGGTCGAGAGACCCACAAGCAGTGGCTGTGTACGCCCTGGTAACTCCGTGGGTGTTCCAGTTAGTGTATGTGTTCACTCCACTTCCACTCATCCCAAGGATTCTCAAACTAATCAAAAGAACAAGAGTTCAGGCGATCCTCATTGCTCCGTACTGGCCATGAAGGGCTTGGTACGCGGATCTTCTGGAGTTACTGCTGGAAGGTCCGAGGCCTCTTCTTCAAGAGGACCTTCTGCAACAGGGGCCGTTCGCTTATCAAGACTTACCGCGGCTACGTTTGACGGCATGGAAGTTGAACGCCAGATCTTAGCTCGGAAGGGCATTCCGAACAAGATTATTCCTACCCTGATACAGGCTAGGAAAGGAGTAATGTCTAAACATTACCATTGAATTTTTTGAAAAAGTATGTGTCTTGGTGTGAATCCAAGAAGTCTCCTACGGTGGAGTTTCAACTAGGGCGGTTTCTCCTCTTTCTGCAAGCAGGTGTGGATGTGGGCCTGCGTTTGGGCTCCATAAAAGTCTTGATTTCATCCTTGTCCATTTTCTTCCAGAAACAATTGGCTGTCCTACCTGAGGTTCAGACTTTCTTGAAAGGGGTTCTGCACATCCAGCCTCCGTTTGTGCCTCCTACGGCACCTTGGGAACTTAATGTGGTGCTGCAGTTCCTGCATTTGGATTGGTTAGAACCTTTACAGGAGGTTGAAGTCAAATTTCTCACTTTGAAGACCGTCACACTTTTGGCATTGGCATCTGCTAGACGTGTGTCGGAATTGGGGGCACTGTCCTGCAAGAGCCCCTACTTGATTTTTCATGAAGATAGAGCTGAGCTCAGGACTCATCAGCAAATTCTTCCGAAGGTTGTGTCAACTTTTCATATCAACCAACCTATTGTGGTGCCAGTGGCTACTGACTCCTCAATTACTTCAAAATCCTTGGATGTTGTAAGGGCTTTGAAGATTTGTGAAGAGAAGTTGTCGTCACAGAAAGTCGGACTCTCTGTTTGTCCTTTACGATCCCAACAAGATTGGGTGTCCTGCTTCTAAGCAGACAATTTCTCGCTGGATCAGGTTTACTATCCAGTATGCTTATTCTACGGCAGGCTTGCCATGTCCAAAATCTGTTAAGGCCCACTCTACTCGTAAAGTGGGTTCTTCCTGTGTGGCTACCCGGGGTGTCTCGGCTTTACAACTTTGCAGAGCAGCTACTTGGTCTGGGTCGAACACGTTTGCCATGTTCTACAAGTTCGATGCTTTGGCCTCTGAGGACCTAAAGTTTAGTCAATCGGTTCTGCAGGAGCGTCCGCGCTCACCCTCCCGTTCTGGGAGCTTTGGTACAGCCCCATGGTATTAATGTGGACCCCAGCATCCTCTAGGACGTAAGAGAAAATAGGATTTTAATTACCTACTGGTAAATCCTTTTCTCGTAGTCCGTAGAGGATGCTGGGCGCCCGCCCAGCGCTTCGTGATCCTGCAATGGTTTTTTACTTCCGTACTGCTTAGTTCTAGTACTGTTTTGTTACTTGGTAAGTAATCTGAAGGGTAATTCCAAGTTGATCGCAGCAGGAATTTTGTTAGCAGTTGGGCAAAACCATGTGCACTGCATGGGAGGCAGATTTAACATGTGCAGAGAGAGTTAGATTTGGGTGTGGTGTGTTCAATCTGCAATCTAATTTGCAGTGTAAAAATAAAGCAGCCAGTATTTACCCTGCACAGAAACAAAATAACCCACCCAAATCTAACTCTTTCTGCACATGTTATATCTGCCTCCCCTGCAGTGCACATGGTTTTGCCCAACTGCTAACCAAATTCATGCTGCGATCAACTTCAAATGACCCCCCTTGTTCAGCCGATGCTGATGTTTCAAGCTAGTTAGCTTGGTTTGCCTTGTGTGTGAGCTGGTGTGAATCTTGCCACTATCTGTGTAAAATCCTTCTCTCGAAGATGTCCGTCTCCTCGGGCACAGTTTCTAGACTGGGTCTGGTAGGAGGGGCATAGAGGGAGGAGCCAGCTCACACTCTCAAACTCTTAAAGTGTCAATGGCTCCTAGTGGACCTGTCTGTACCCCATGGTACTAATGTGGACGCCAGCATCCTCTACGGACTACGAGAAAAGGATTTACTGGTAGGTAATTAAAATCCTATCTTTACTGTTACTTTCCCATTACTGCCATATTTGGTCGATTGTTGCAAAAAGGAGCCCCATCTCATGCCCCTCTTGTCACAGTGGACCTTGGTTCCGGTTTTCTTCCTTCGCGGAGGATGGTGTTCAGGGGTCTCCTTTTCGACCCCAGGTATCTGTCTTTTGGCTGAGTGCAGGATTTCGAGACCAGACTGCAGTTTCCTCAGGGGTCAGTGATCCATGGCATACACTTCCTCTGTAAAATAGAGGTGACTTTACAGGTCCATTTTCCCGGTCTCATTCCTGGATTCTTCATTCTCAAATTCTATGTTATTAATCCCAGGCAGTATTGAGTTAACATAAACAACAGTTTAGTCTGTCAATTCAAATACGACAATATCTTCGTTGGTGACTACACAATCCGAATCTGACTCATTAGGACTCTATTTTCTGTCGTGGCATGGAAGGTCATAACCACTGTCACTAGTCTCAGATGTTATGGTTTTGGATTTCAACTCTGGTTTTCAAAAACATTGAGGTCCAAAGTGGAAATGTCACATCCATGGCCCTCATTCCGAGTCGTTCGCTCGGTAATTTTCTTCGCATCGCAGCGTTTTTCTGCTTAGTACGCATGCGCAATGTTCGCACTGCGACTGCGCCAAGTAATTTTGCTATGAAGATAGTTTTTTTACTCACGGCTTTTTCTTCGCTCCGGCGATCGTAGTGTGATTGACAGGAAATGGGTGTTACTGGGCGGAAACACGGCGTTTTATGGGCGTGTGGATAAAAACGCTACCGTTTCCGGAAAAAACGCGGGAGTGGCTGGAGAAACGGAGGAGTGTCTGGGCGAACGCTGGGTGTGTTTATTACGTCAAACCAGGAACGACAAGCAGTGAACTGCTCGCAGATGCCGAGTAAGTCTGAAGCTACTCTGAAACTGCTAAGTAGTTTGTAATCGCAATATTGCGAATACATCGTTCGCAATTTTAAGAAGCTAAGATTCACTCCCAGTAGGCGGCGGCTTAGCGTGTGTAACTCTGCTAAAATCGCCTTGCGAGCGAACAACTCGGAATGAGGGCCCATCTCCGGGCAATCCACAACGCCTTGATTCCAGCTCAAGGCTTTCTACAAATGCTCGCTTTGGTAGCACATTTACAAAAAAAATAAAAATTGGAATGATACAGAGATTAGCATGGTCTTGCAGCCCTAATCCAGTCAAACTTCACAACTGCAGTGGCCTATATCAACATGTACAGTGGCACTTGCAGCTGGAGAGCCGTTGGAACGGTACCTCACATATACAGAGGGAGGAACTTTGGGTTCCAGCACTATCGTCCATCTCCAGTTCCAGAATGGACAACTGAAAGCGACTACCTGGGTCGTCATGCTTTTCTTCCCTGACAAATTGAAATAAACCAACAGGTTTTCTCTAACGTCCTAGAGGATGCTGGGGACTCCGTAAGCACCATGGGGAATAGACGGGCTCCGCAGGAGACAGGGCACTTTAAGAAAGCTTTGGATTCTGGGTGTGCACTGGCTCCTCCCTCTATGTCCCTCCTCCAGACCTCAGTTTTACACTGTGCCCAGAGGAAGATGGGTGCACTGCAGGGAGCTCTCTTGAGTTCTTTGCATTAAAAAGCATTTTTGTTTGGATTTTTCTATTTTTACAGGGAGCTCTGCTGGCAACAGGCTCCCTGCATCGAGGGACTGGGGAGAGAGGAGCAGACCTACTTAAATGATAGGATCTGCTTCCTCGGCTACTGGACACCAGAGGGGGTGAACACAGGTTCGTCCTGGGCGTCCACCCCCGGAGCCACGCCGCCGTTCTCCTCACAGATCCAGAAGAACAGAAGCAAGAAGACGTCTCAGGCGGCAGAAGCCTTCAGCGGCTTCACTGAGGTAACGCACAGCACCGCAGCTGTGCGTCATTGCTCCACACACCTCACACACTCCGGTCACTGTATGGGTGCAGGGCGCAGGGGGGGCGCCCTGGGCAGCAATATTAACACCTCAAGACATGGCAAAAAGGTATATACATGTACAGCTGGGCACTGTACATGTATATAAAAGAGCCCCCGCCATTTTTACACAACTTTGAGCTGGACCGAAGCCCGCCGCCGAGGGGGCGGGGCTTCTCCCTCAGCACTCACCAGCGCCATTTTTCTCTCCACAGAACGCTGAGAGGAAGCTCCCCGGACTCTCCCCTGCTTACACACGGTGAAGGGGTGTTTAAAAGAGAGGGGGGTGGGGGGCACATAATTGGAGGATAAGATATTATACAGCGCTGCTGGGGAAAAACATTTTGTGTTGGTCTCCAGGGTCATTGCGCTGGGGTGTGTGCTGGCATACTCTCTCTCTGTCTCTCCAAAGGGCCTTAAAGGGGATACTGTCTTCAGAAAAGAGTTTCCCTGTGTGTGTGAAGTGTGTCGGTACGTGTGTGTCGACATGTTTGACGAGGACGGCTCGCTTAATGTGGAGGGGGAGTGTTTGAATGTCAGGTCGCCGTCGGCAACGCCGACCCCGGACTGGGTGGATATGCTGAATGTCTTAAATGCAAATGTGAATCTCCTGCATAAAAGGTTAGACAAGGCTGAAGCTAGGGATCAGTCAGGTAGCCAGACCGTGCCTGTCCCTGTGGCGCCAGGACCTTCAGGGTCTCAAAAGCGCCCCATATCCCAGGTCGCTGACACGGATACCGACACAGATACTGACTCTAGTGTCGACTATGAGGATGCAAAATTACAGCCGAAGGTGGCAAAGGGTATTCGATACATGATTATTGCCATAAAGGAGGTTTTCCATATCACTGAGGAACCCCCTGTCCCTGACACGAGGGTTCACATGTATAAAGGGAAAAAGCCTGAGGTCACCTTTCCGTCCTCATTTGAGCTAAGCGAATTGTGCGAAAAGGCTTGGGAGTCTCCGGATAGGAGACTACATGTTCCCAAAAGGATTCTTATGGCGTATCCTTTTTCCACAGAAGGATAGGATACGATGGGAATCTTCGCCTAAAGTAGACAAGGCGCTGACACGCTTATCCAAGAAGGTGACACTGCCTACTCCGGATACTGCTTCCCTCAAGATCCTGCTGATCGCAAGCCATGAAGCACATTTACACACATTCAGGAACTATCGTTAGACCGGCCATGGCGTCGGCCTGGGTTTGTAGTGCTATCGTGGCATGGGCAGACTCCTTATCTGCGGAGATTGACACCTTAGATAGGGATACCATTCTAATGACAATTGAGCATATCAGAGATGCTGCCTTGTATATGAGGGATGCTCTGAGAGACATTTGTTTACTAAGCTCCAGAATAAACGCTATGTCTATTTCTGCTAGGCGACTCTTGTGGACCCGACAGTGGACGGGAGACGCCGACTCAAAGCGGCATATGGAGTCATTGCCTTACAAGGGGGAGGAGTTGTTTGGAGAAGGCCTCTCGGACCTTGTCTCTACTGCTACGGCCGGTAAATCGAATTTTTTACCTTATGTTCCCCCGCAGCATGCTAAGAAGGTACCGCATTATCAAATGCAGTCCTTTCGTTCCAATAAAAGCAAGAAGCTACGAGGATCGTCCTTTGCTGCCAGAGGTAAAGGCAAGGGAAAAAAGCTGCACTCAGCTAGTTCCCAAGAGCAGAAGTCCTCCCCTACTTCCGCAAAGTCCACCGCATGACGCTGGGGCTTTCCAGGGGGGGTCGGATCAAGTGGGGGCACGTCTTCGTCTTTTCAGCCACGTCTGGGTTCTCTCACAGGTGGATCCCTGGGCAATAGAAATTGTTTCCCAGGGATACAGACTGTAATTCGAAGACATGCCTCCTCGCCGTTTTTTTAAATCTGCTCTGCCGGCTTCCCCGTCGGAAAGGGAGCTGGTGTTGGCTGTAATTCACAAATTGTACATTCAACAGGTGATAGTAGAAGTTCCTCATCTACAGCAAGGAGAGGGTTATTATTCATCCCTGTTTGTGGTACCGAAACCGGACGGTTCGGTCAGACCCATTTTAAATCTGAAATCCCTGAACCTGAAGAGATTCAAGTTCAGAGCGGTCATCGCCATCCTGGAGGGAGGGGATTGGATGGTGTCCCTGGACATAAAGGATGCGTACCTTCATGTTCCGATTTTCCCTCCTCACCAGGCGTTTCTGAGATTTGCAGTACAGGACTGTCACTACCAATTTCAGACGTTGCCGTTTGGTCTTTCCACGGCCCCGAGAATTTTCACCAAGGTAATGGCGGAAATGATGGTGCTCCTGTGCAGGCAGGGCGTCACAATTATCCCGTACTTGGACGATCTCCTCATAAAGGCGAGATCTCGGGAGAAGTTGCTGGACAGCGTGTCTCTGTCCGTGAAGACGTTGCAGAGGCACGGCTGGATTCTCAATTTACCGAAATCCCAGCTAGTCCCTGCAACGCGTCTGACCTTTTTGGGCCTGATTCTAGACATAGACCAAAAAAGAGTTTTTCTTCCAGTGGAGAAGGCTCAGGAGCTTGTAGCTCTGGTCAGGAACCTATTGAAGCCAAAAAAGGTTTCAGTGCATCATTGCACAAGGGTTCTGGGGAAGATGGTGGCTTCATACGAGGCCATCCCCTTCGGCAGGTTCCATGCAAGGACCTTTCAATGGGACCTATTGGACAAATGGTCCGGGTCCCATCTACACATGCAAAAACGGATTACCCTGTCTCCCAGGGCCAGGGTGTCTCTCCTGTGGTGGCTGCGCAGTGCTCACCTCCTGGAGGGTCGCAGGTTCGGCATTCAGGACTGGGTCCTGGTGACCACGGACGCGAGCCTCCGAGGTTGGGGAGCTGTCGCACTAGGAAGAAATTTCCAGGGTCTCTGGTCAAGCCTAGAGACTGGTCTCCACATCAATGTCCTGGAGTTGAGGGCCATATACAACGCCCTACGCCAAGCGGAGGAATGGCTTCGGAACAAACCGGTTCTGATTCAGTCAGACAATGTCACGGCAGTGGCTCATGTAAACCGCCAAGGCGGCACAAGGAGCAGCGTGGCCATGGCAGAGGCGACCAGGATTCTACGCTGGGCGGAAGGCCATGTAAGCGCACTATCAGCAGTGTTCATTCCGGGGATGGACAACTGGGAGGCGGACTTCCTCAGCAGGCACGACCTACATCCGGGAGAGTGAGGACTTCATCAAGAAGTCTTCACACAGATCACGGATCGGTGGGGACTGCCTCAGATAGACATGATGGCGTCCCGCATCAACAAAAAGCTAAAGAGGTATTGCGCCAGGTCAAGAGACACTCAGGCGGTGGCGGTAGATGCTCTGGTGACACCTTGGGTGTTCAGATCGGTCTATGTGTTTCCTCCTCTACCTCTCATACCCAAGGTGTTGAGGATAATAAGAATAAGAAGGGTCAGAATAATCCTCATTGTTCCAGATTGGCCAAGGAGGACTTGGTATCCGGATCTGCAAGAGTTACTCACAGAAGATCCGTGGCCTCTTCCTCTAAGGCAGGACCTGCTGCAGCAGGGGCCCTGTCTGTTCCAAGACTTACCGCGGCTGCGTTTGACGGCATGGCGGTTGAACGCCGGATCCTAGCGGAAAAAGGGATTCCGGAAGACGTCATTCCTACCCTGATCAAGGCTAGGAAGGACGTGACGTTGAAACATTATCACCGTATATGGCGAAAATATGTTTCTTGGTGTGAGACCAGAGCTGCTCCTACGGAGGAGTTCCAGTTGGGCCGTCTGCTTCACTTCCTTCAAACGGGAGTGAATTTGGGCCTAAAATTAGGGTCCATAAAGGTTCAGATTTCCGCCTTATCCATTTTCTTTCAAAGAGAATTGGCTTCTCTTCCTGAAGTACAGACTTTTGTGAAGGGCGTGCTGCATATTCAGCCTCCCTTTGTACCTCCGGTGGCGCCTTGGGACCTTAACGTGGTATTAAGTTTCCTTAAGTCACCTTGGTTTGAACCACTCAAAACAGTGGAGTTGAAATACCTCACTTGGAAAGTGGTCATGTTGTTGGCCTTAGCTTCTACAAGGCGGGTTTCGGAATTGGCGGCTTTATCATATAAAAGCCCATACCTGATTTTTCACGTGGATAGGGCAGAGTTGAGGACTCGTCCTCAATTTCTGCCCAAGGTGGTCTCATCTTTTCATACGAACCAACCTATTGTCGTGCCTGTGGCTACACGGGACTTGGAGGATTCCTGGATGTGGTCAGGGCTTTGAAGATTTATGTGACCCGAACAGCTAGGATCAGGAAGACTGAAGCTCTGTATGTGGCCAACAAGGTTGGCGCTCCTGCTTCAAAGCAGACTATTGCTCGCTGGATCTGTAACACGATTCAGCAGGCGCATTCTTCGGCAGGATTGCCATTGCCTAAATTGATTAAAGCCCATTCCACTAGGAAGGTGGGCTCTTCTTGGGCGGCTGCCCGAGGGGTCTCGGCACTACAACTGTGCCGAGCTGCTACTTGGTCAGGGTCAAACACCTTTGCAAAGTTCTATAAGTTTGATACCCTGGCTGAGGAGGACCTCCTGTTTGCTCAATCGGTGCTGCAGAGTCATCCGCACTCTCCCGCCCGTTTGGGAGCTTTGGTATAATCCCCATGGTCCTTACGGAGTCCCCAGCATCCTCTAGGACGTTAGAGAAAATAAGATTTTACTTACCGGTAAATCTATTTCTCGTAGTCCGTAGAGGATGCTGGGCGCCCGTCCCAAGTGCGGACTTCTTCTGCAAGACTTGTATATAGTTATTGCTTACATAAGGGTTATGTTATAGTTTATCGGGTTTGAACCGAGGCTATGTTATTGTTCATACTGTTAACTGGGTAGTTTATCACAAGTTATACGATGTGATTGGTGTGGCTGGTATGAATCTTGCCCTTAGATTTACAAAAATCCTTTCCTCGTACTGTTCATCTCCTCTGGGCACAGTTTCTCTAACTGAGGTCTGGAGGAGGGACATAGAGGGAGGAACCAGTGCACACCCAGAATCCAAAGCTTTCTTAAAGTGCCCTGTCTCCTGCGGAGCCCGTCTATTCCCCATGGTCCTTCCGGAGTCCCCAGCATCCTCTACGGACTACGAGAAATAGATTTACCGGTAAGTAAAATCTTATTTTTCTGTTTTTGGTGTACCTGTGTGACAAGCCGACATTGACCTCAGAGCTTCTCATCTCTGTACAAAGGGCTTCCTTGGTACACTGATCGCTCCGGGGATCCTCTTGTGGCGCTCATGGACACCATGTTAGCTCCTTATCACTTTCATCTGGCATATTTGTTTCTGCAGAAAAAACTTGTGTAGATCCTATTTGCGCTTATATTTAGGTGTCAGCCCTTGGTTACACAGAAAAACCTTCACCGTGGTTTTTTAAAGGAACCATACATACACAATAGGTGAAACCAAGTGGCGCCCCCTTATCACACCAAAGATGAAAACAAATAGCTTACACAATAGATGTGTGCAGGATGAATTCCTGCTCCAAGACACTTAATGAGACAATCTGTGTTAGCAGGGAGGATTCCTGCCCCCAATTCACTTAATGAACTAGAAGAAAAAATACAAAACACAACACATAGTGCATCCCATTTGAACAAAGGGTGTGTGGATTTACTTATTGGTACCACTCACAAATTGTAGTAGATAAAATTGCATGTAGTACAACGAAGTTTTCAGTTAACTTTGTTCCATGGATGCTGTTCCCATAGAAGCTTGAAAAAGAAATTGATAATAGTGCAATACCGTCTGTGTATTTGGTTCAAATATATTTTAATACACAACGCACTTACAAACAAAGATATAAAAACAGCATTTAAAGGAAGATATCCAGAGAGCCACAATGAGCAGTGTGGAGATATAATCACCAAAAGTCCCGGTAACTGACGGTGTCCCAAAGACTGCTGAGTAGTTCCTTAGTATCCTCCGTCAAAGCTGTAAAAACGTCCCCCAGGCTTGAGCGCTTTCGGACAAATTGTCCTTCTTCAGAAGCATCTTTGGGACACCGTCAGTTACCGGGACTTTTGTTCAAATGGGATGCACTATGTGTTGTGTTTTGTATTTTTTCTTCTAGTTCATTAAGTGAATTGGGGGCAGGAATCCTCCCTGCTAACACAGATTGTCTCATTAAGTGTCTTGGAGCAGGAATTCATCCTGCACACATCTATTGTGTAAGCTATTTGTTTTCATCTTTGGTGTGATAAGGGGGCGCCACTTGGTTTCACCTATTGTGTATGTATATTTGTTTCTGCCTCTGGCAAAATCCAGTGAGTGCGTCAACGCATTTGACCAGTGGCTCTTTCGGTCTTCTTAAATCGCACCGTATTTGCCTGTCGACACTGTGCTTCAGACCAGGGTGGTCAAGGCTCCTTACAGTGTACCTCTACGTCCAGATCTCCACTTTCAAACTTTGTGTCATCACCGGCTTTCTGGGCTGTTCGCGGAGGTGCCTCTATTGTGCAGCTGTGTAGATCGGCATCCTTCACAGGAAATCTATTCTATAGTTTCCATACTTTTAGTATGAGGGGATGCCTCTGTTGGGCATCTGATCTTAAGGGCGGATTTCCCGCTTCCCTTCCCCCTCTCTTTGGCTTGCTTTGGGATATCACCCAAGGGTGATCACCCAAGCGTCCCCCAGGTGGGACTGCAGTCAAGATCCCGGCGGTCAGAATACCGACACCGGAATCCCGCCCGGCACAATCCCGACATATTCTATCTCTGTGGGTGTCCCCACACCCATAGAGGGAGAATAAATTAGTGTGTCGAGTGTAGCAAGGCACCGTGCCCGTAGCGCGGCGAGCGCAGCGAGCCCACAAGGGTCTGCGTTGCGCTCGCCCCCCTGTCGGGATTGTGCCGGTCGGGATTCCGGTGTTGGGTTTCCAACCGCCGGGATCCCGTCTGGCAAGATTTCGTACTGATCCCCTCATGTGGATGATAGAGAAATTTAGATTTTTTTTACTTACCGTAAAATCTTTCTCTGAGCCCATCTGGGGGACGCTGTGATCCCTTCCCTTTTGTCTGGTTATTGATTGTTGGTTTTGTTTTTTCTTTCTGTTTTGTTAAACTTTAACTGAGGAGTACTTCCTGTGAACATGGGGTTGATGGGAGGGGTTAGAGGGGGAGGAGTTCTTTTCATAGGTTGTGCCAAACTCCATACTCACACACTAACTCAAGTGTAAGTGTGCAGTGTCCCCCAGATGGACTCAGAGTTTTTACGGTAAGTAAAAAATCCAAATTAATACTATATGAGCTTTTATGAACCTAAAGCTACCTATACACACCAATTCTGATGGTTAGGTTGTGTGAATGGGCACTGAAGGATCAGCAATGCTGCTCAGATCATTCTTTGACCTGTTGGATTCTGATTAGGCCTGGTAGAATATGCAGTTTAATGAGGACTATGATTGGACAGTTTTCGGGCACAGTCAGACAAGATTATAAGATTTGAACTGATCTCCAACAGTCTGTCAGATTTCAATGTACAGGCCCGATTCACGGGCAGATGTGGCCAGAGATGTGTGCTGAGCGAACCGCTCAGCACACATCTCTTCCCCCACTCAGCACAGCGCGATGTGTGCTGAGCATGTGGGCGGAGGGGCCGCTCATTTCACCCAGCGGGTGAAATGAGCGACCTGTTAGATTGGCCTGCATGCAGGCTCTCAATCTAGCACCAGCGATGGGGACGCGCATCGCTATCGCTGTGGGGGGTACACACGGACAGATTATGCTTAAAATCTAAGCAATCTAGTCAGATTGCTGAGATTATTGGTCTGCGAGCACCCCCCTTACCCATACATTAAAGGGGGCTACAATCTATGTTTACAAAAAAGCAAATTGATAAGTCAGCAGGTTATACTTGAAAGATCCTGACTTGATCACTTTTAGTAGCATACTCAAGGGGCAAGCTATAAGGTAGTTTATAAGCATACCTTTTTATATCTTGTCATTCAGCAAAATTTCTCTGACGTCCTAGTGGATGCTGGGAACTCCGTAAGGACCATGGGGAATAGCGGGCTCCGAAGGAGGCTGGGCACTCTAGAAAGATTTATGACTACCTGGTGTGTACTGGCTCCTCCCACTATGACCCTCCTCCAAGCCTCAGTTAGATCTTGTGCCCGGCCGAGGTTGGATGCACACTAGGGGCTCTCCTGAGCCCTTAGAAAGAAAGTATAGATTTAGGTTTTTTATTTTCAGTGAGACCTGCTGGCAACAGGCTCACTGCAGCGAGGGACTAAGGGGAGAAGAAGCGAACTCGCCTGCTTGCAGCCGGATTGGGCTTCTTAGGCTACTGGACACCATTAGCTCCAGAGGGATCGACCGCAGGCCCAGTCCTTGGTGTTCGGTCCCGGAGCCGCGCCGCCGTCCCCCTTACAGAGCCAGAAGCAAGAAGAGGTCCGGAAAAACGGCGGCAGAAGACATCAGTCTTCACCAAGGTAGCGCACAGCACTGCAGCTGTGCGCCATTGCTCCTCATACACACTTCACACTCTGGTCACTGAGGGTGCAGGGCGCTTGGGGGGGGCGCCCTGAGCAGCAATAAAAACACCTTGGCTGGCAAAAATACCACAATATATAGCCCTAGAGGCTATATATGTGGTAAATACCCCTGCCAGAATCCAGAAAAAAGCGGGAGAATAGGCAGCGGAAAAGGGGCGGAGCTATCTCCCTCAGACACACTGGCGCCATTTTCTCTTCACAGTGCAACTGGAAGAAAGCTCCCCAGGCTCTCCCCTGTAGTTTTCAGGCTCAAAGGGTAAAAAAGAGAGGGGGGGCACTAAATTTAGGCGCAATATTGTATATACAAGCAGCTATGGGGGAAAATTCACTCAGTTATAGTGTTAATCCCCTCATTATATAGCGCTCTGGTGTGTGCTGGCATACTCTCTCTCGGTCTCCCCAAAGGGCTTTGTGGGTCCTGTCCTCAGTCAGAGCATTCCCTGTGTGTGTGCGGTGTGTCGGTACAGCTGTGTCGACATGTTTGAGGAAGAGGCTTATATAGTGACGGAGCAGATGCCGATAAATGTGATGTCGCCCCCTGTGGGGCCGACACCAGAGTGGATGGTTAGGTAAAAGGTATTAACCGACAGTGTCAACTCCTTACATAAAAGGGTGGATGACGTAACAGCTGTGGGACAGCCGGCTTCTCAGCCCGTGCCTGCCCAGGCGTCTCAAAGGCCATCAGGGGCTCAAAAACGCCCGCTCATTCAGATGGCAGACACAGATGTCGACACGGAGTCTGACTCCAGTGTCGACAAGGTTGAGACATATACACAATCCACTAGGAACATCCGTGACTTGATCCCGGCAATAAAAATATTGTGTTACACATTTCTGACATTAACCTCTAAAAATGGGGTTTTTATGTTTGGGGAGAAAAAGCAGGCAGTGTTTTGTTCCCCCATCAGATGAATGAATGAAGTGTGGGAAAAGCGTGGGTTCCCCCTGATAAGAAACTGGTAATTTCTAAAAAGTTACTGATGGCGTACCTTTTCCCGCCAGAGGATAAGTTACGCTGGGAGATATCTCCTAGGGTGGATAAGGTACTCACACGGTTGTCAAAATAGGTGGCACTGCCGTTTTAGGAACGGCCACTTTGAAGGTACCTGTTGATAAAAAACAGGAGGCTATCCTGAAGTCTGTATTTACACACTCAGGTACTAGACTGAAACCTGCAGAGCGTGCTGCTGCAGCGTGGTCGGTGACCCTGTCAAACATACTAGTTTGCTAATATGAGAACATATTAAAGACGTCGTCTTATATATGAGGGATGCACAGAGGGATATTTTGCCGGCTGGCATCCAAAATGAATGTAATGTCCATTCTGTCAGGAGGGTATTAAAGACCTGTCCCTGGACAGGTGATGCTGACCTTAAAAGGCGCATAGAGATTCTGCCTTATAAGGGTGAGGAATTATTTGGGGATGGTCTCTGGGACCTCGTATCCGCAGCAACAACTGGGAAGAAATATTTTTACCTCAGTTTTCCTCACAGACTAAGAAAGCACTGTATTATCAGGTACAGTCCTTTCGGCTTCAGAAAAGCCAGCGGGTCAAAGGCGCTTCCTTTCTGTACAAAGACAAGGGAAGAGGGAAAAAGCTGCACCAGTCAGCCTGTTCCCAGAATCATAATTCTTCTCTCGCTTCCTCTGAGTCCACAGCATGACGCGGGGGCTCCACAGGTGTAGCCAGGTACGGTGGGGGGCCGTCTCAAAAATTTCAGCGATCAGTGGGCTCGCTCACAGGTGGATCCCTGTTTCATTCAAGTAGTATTTCAGGGGTACAAGCTGGAATTCGAGATGTCTTCCCCCCGCCGTTTCCTCAAATATGCCTTTCCGACAACTCCCTCAGGCAGGGAGGCTGTGCTAGAGGCAATTAATAAGCTGTATTCCCAGCAGGTAATACTTAAGGTGCCCCTACTTCAACAAGGACGGGGTTACTATTCCACACGGTTGGGGTACCGAAACCGCATGGTTCGGTGTGACCTTTCTTTATATTTAAAATCCTTGAACACATGCATAAAAAATTCAAGTTCAAGATGGAATCGCTCAGGGCGGTTATTGCAAGCCTGGACGAGGGGGATTACATGGTATCCCGGGACATCAAGGATGCTTACCTGCATGTCCCTATTTACTATCCTCGTCAGGAGTACCTCAGATTTGTGGTACAGGATTACCATTACCAAGTCCAGACTCTGCCGTTTGGACTGTACATGGCACCGAGGGTGTTACCAAGGTAATGGCCGGAATGATGATACTCCTTCGAAAAAGGGGAGTTTTAATTATCCCGTACTTGGACAATCTCCTTATAAGGGCGAGGTCCAAGGAGCAGTTGCTAGTCGGGGTAGCACTATTTTGGAAAGTGCTACAACAGCACGGTTGGACTCTAAACAGTCCAGAGTCACAGCTGGTTCCTACGACACGTCTACTGTTCCTTGGGATGGTTCTGGACACAGACCAGAAATAAGTGTTTCTCCCGGTGGAGAAAGCCAAGGAGCTGTCATCTCTAGTCAGAGACCTCCTGAAGCCAAAACAGTTATCGGTGCATCATTGCACGCGAGTCCTGGGAAAAATGTTAGCTTCCTACGAAGCAATCCCATTCGGCAGGTTCCATGCAAGAACTTTTCAGGGGGACCTGTTAGACAAGTGGTCCGGGTCGCATCTTCAGATGCATTAGGCTGATAACCCTGTCTCCAAGGACCAGGGTATCTCTACTGTAGTGGCTGCAGAGTGCCCATCTTCAAGAGGGCCGCAGGTTCGACATACAGGACTAGGTCCTAGTGACCATGGATGCCAGCCTTTGAGGCTGGGGGGCAGTCACACAGGGAAGAAACTTCCAGGGACTTTGGTCAAGTCAGGTGACTTCCCTACATGAAATTCTGGAACAGAGGGCCATTTACAATGCCCTGAGTCAGGCAAGGCCTCTGCTTCAAAACCAGCCGGTCCTAATCCAATCAGGCAACATCACGGCAGTCGCCCATGTAAACCAACAGGGCGGCACAAGAAGCAGGATGGCGATGGCAGAAGCCACAAGGATTCTCCGATGGGCGGAAAATCATGTGTTAGCACTGTCAGCAGTGTTCATTCCCGGAGTGGACAACTGGGAAGCAGATCTTCTCAGCAGACACGACTTCCACCCGAGAGTGTGGGGACTTCATCCAGAAGTCTTCCAAAGAATTGTACACCATTGGGAAAGGCCACAGGTGGACATGAAGGCGTCCCGCCTCAACAAAAAGCTATAAAAGATATTGCGCCAGGTCAAGGGACCTTCAGGCGATAGCTGTGGACGCTCTGGTAACACCGTGGGTGTACCAGTCGTTTTATGTGTTCCCCCCTCTGCCTCTCATACCAAAGGTACTGAGAATAATAAGAAGGCGAGGAGTAAGAACGATACTCGGGGTTCCGGATTGGCCAAGAAGAGCCTGGTACCCAGAACTTCAAAAAAATGTATCAGAGCTTTTCACTTGAACCAACCTATTGTGGTGCCTGCGGCTACTAGGGACTTGGAGGATTCCAAGTTACTGGACGTAGTCAGGGCCTTGAAAAATTATGTTTCCAGGACGGCTAGAGTCAGAAAAATTGACTCGCTATTTATCCTGTATGCACCCAACAGGCTGGGTGCTCCTGCTTCTAAGCAGACTATCGCTCGCTGGATCTGTGACACGATTCAGCAGGCGCATTCTGCGGCTGGACTGCCGCATCTTAAATCAGTGAAAGCCCATTCCACAGGGTAGGTGGGCTCATCTTGGGCGGCTGCCCGAGGGGTCTCGGCTTTACAACTTTGCCGAGCTGTTACTTGGTCAGGGGCAAACACGTTTGCAAAATTCTACAAAATTGATACCCTGGCTGAGGAGGACCTGGAGTTCTCTCATTCGGTGCTGCAGAGTCACCCGCACTCTCCCGCCCGTTTGGGGAGCTTTGGTATAATCCCCATGGTCCTTACGGAGTTCCCAGCATCCACTAGGACGTCAGAGAAAATAAGATTTTACTCACCGGTAAATCTATTTCTCGTAGTCCGTAGTGGATGCTGGGCGCCCATCCCAAGTGCGGATTGTCTGCAATACTTGTATATAGTTATTGCCTAACTCTAAAGGGTTATTGTTGAGCCATCTGTTGAGAGGCTCAGTTATATTCATACTGTTAACTGGGTATAGTATCACGAGTTATACGGTGTGATTGGTGTGGCTGGTATGAGTCTTACCCGGGATTCAAAATCCTTCCTTATTATGTCAGCTCGTCCGGGCACAGTGTCCTAACTGAGGCTTGGAGGAGGGTCATAGTGGGAGGAGCCAGTGCACACCAGGTAGTCATAAATCTTTCTAGAGTGCCCAGCCTCCTTCGGAGCCCGCTATTCCCCATGGTCCTTACGGAGTTCCCAGCATCCACTACGGACTACGAGAAATAGATTTACCGGTGAGTAAAATCTTATTTTTTTTCTTCTTGAGATTTAAATCACAGTTTCATAGTTGTCCCAGCCAAGAAAGCTACTTATACCATTTTCAGACAGACAATAAAATTACCGGGTTAAGAAGTTCTACCCGGTAATTTGTCTATAAACACTAGTCCTTTTTCTGTGAAAGGGTCAACCCAGGTTGAAATTCCTAGGAATTCGAGTCAGGAATTTACCAGGGTCAGAGACCCGGAAATTTCGACCCAGGTTGACCCTTTCACAGAGAGGAAATACCCGGTTTAATCCACAAATTACCAGGTAGAAATGCTTGACTCTGTAATGTGCTTGTCTGTGTGAAAGGGGGCTCAGGCAGGGACCGGCAAAACAACCAGTCACTGAAATGCTGGGTAAAAGCCAGGATTTCCAGACATTTCTGTCTTAAAAGGGTATTACTTACAACATTAGGAAGACCTGTACAGTGGTGGATTAACAATAGGGTGGGTGGCAAGGGACAGTCGCACAGGGACCTTCGCGCATATATTGCCCGCATTAGGTGCACTGTGGAATATAATGTGAACTGGGGACATTACATTGTGTTTAATTTGTGTTTCTTTTTCATCCACTAGGGGTCACTGGAGTACTCTTGGGATATGGACGGCTTCCGTAGGAACAGCACTGAATATTTAAATTTAGAACACTCCACCCCTCCATATCCCCGAGTACCTCAGTGTTTTTTCTGTGCTCGATAGCAACAGTTCGTTTGTGGCTGGGTCCACAATTACTTTGAATATTTTTATTTTTATATTTTTCTTTTTTATACACATCCCTTTCCCCCTTCCAAAAGTCAGCGTCAGGGATAGTGCAAGCTGCTGATAGCAGCAGGGGCGTGTCGGGCCTCTCTGAAAGAGCTCCCTCACAGCCACACACAAATCCTCCTGCTCAGGCTGGCCGGCGCTTGTACAGAAGCCCCGTCGGAGCCTCCTCACAAGCTGCAGGATTGAAGGTATGTGAGCGGGGCGGTCAGCTCCCGCTGCCGCCCCGAGGTGTGGGGACATTGTTCCTGGGGACTCTGCAGACTGCCTCCGGCCGCCGCCGCTACTCGCCCCACTTGCACGGCTCCGGCCGCCGCTGCTCTACCGCTCACTGCGCCGGCCGCCGCTGCTGCTCTGGCCGATCGCACTGCTCCGGCCCCCACCGCTGTTTTTCCGCTGCTCACCCGGCTCCCGCGGCTCACAGCACAGCGATCCGCTCTCTGTCTTGGCGCACGATACCCGCTGGCGGCCCCACATGCTGCGCTGCCCGCTGCTCTGCATCTGAAAGAGCATGCAGGCATTACCTCACGGAGGGGGGGCAATAAACGGAGGAATAAGGGGGCAATACAGCGGCATAAGAAAATACTGCAGCAACAGCAGATGCTAGGCTGCAGGGGTATTTACAGAATTTCATACAGGGTTATAATCAGTTCTAAGTTTGTAACCAGCACTGTGATTATATGTGTAAGCATGGCATGGGGGCCATTTTAACCATGCTTCCTGTGTCTTCCTGCTGTGATTCCAGAACGTTCCAGTACTACATCTCTACTCCACCGGAGGCGCAGGGGTGTTAGTGGGAATTTGGGATCAGATTTCATAGTACTGGCCATGTGTACTGCACTTGGCCAGATATATATATACAGGTTGAGTATCCCATATCCAAATATTCCGAAATACGGAATATTCCGAAATACGGACTTTTTTGAGTGAGATAGTGAAACCTTTGTTTTTTGATGGCTCAATGTACACAAACTTTGTTTAATACACACAGTTATTAAAAATATTGTATTAAATGACCTTCAGGCTGTGTGTATAAGGTGTATATGAAACATAAATGAATTGTGTAAATGTAGACACACTTTGTTTAATGCACAAAGTTATAAAAAATATTGGCTAAAATTACCTTCAGGCTGTGTGTATAAGGTGTATATGTAACATAAATGCATTCTGTGCTTAGATTTAGGTCCCTTTACCATGATATCTCATTATGTTATGCAATTATTCCAAAATACGGAAAAATCCCATATCCAAAATACCTCTGGTCCCAAGCATTTTGGATAAGGGAGACTCAACCTGTATATATACAGAGACACCTTACTACTATTTTACTGAGTCGTGCAAGTGTCTGTTTTTTGTGTATTGTATTGTCTGTCGCCATAATGAGTAAGGCACCAGCAAAAACTAAAAAGCATAATTGCAAAGTCTGTAGCAGTGTGTTACCGGATGGATCTACCACATGTACAGTATGTTTTGTGGATTCGGTTCAGAATACGATTTCTGCTCCAGTTTTACAACCAATTTCCTCACCGGACCCTCCGTGGGGAATGTTAGTAAATGTACTGGATAGGTTACAATCAGAATTGACCGCCGCTCGACAGGAGCGGGAAACGGCAAGATCTGAGTCTAGGGTGAGACCGCCAGAACTACCGGAGGCGTCTCAGCCTTGCGTAAGGTCCAAATCCATTTTGGGTAAACGGGATAAATTTCATATGTCTTATGATTTTCCAGTTTCTGCTATGTTGCATTCTGACGATTCCCTGCCAGACCTCACGGAAGGTGAGGAGGGCGAAGTGGAGTCAGATGGTGAGGATTTTAACAGTTCCGGCATTGATGATCTCATCAGAGCGGTACGTCAGTCTCTGAAGTTTACTGTAACTGAGGAGCCTCTCACAAATCATCAGAAATTCTTACGGTTTGCAATACGCCAGAACCATTACCAGTTTCAGGCTCTACCGTTTGGCCTGTCATCAGCGCCTCGGGTATTCACCAAAGTGATGTCTGTGATGATAGCTCATCTCAGATCCCTGGGAGTGACAATAGTTCCGTATTTAGACGATCTGCTCATCAAAGCTCCGTCTCAACAGATGCTTCTCCAACATGCGCTGCTAACGTACGATGTACTGGTTCACCACGGTTGGATTGTCAACTTCAAGAAATCACATCTAATTCCGTCTCAACGCCTTCAATTCCTAGGTATGATTCTCGATACGGTCAATCAAAGAATTTACCTACCACAGCAGAAAGTACAAATTCTACGCCATCTAGTACAATTAGTGCTCAAGCCACGCACAGTGTCTGTACACTTGTGCATTCGCCTCTTAGGCACAATGGTGGCAGCTTTCGAAGCGCTTCAGTTCGGAAGATTTCACTCGCGTCCATTTCAACTGAATGTGCTCGCCCAGTGGTCGGGCTCGCATCTGCAGATTCACCACAGGGTGAGGTTGTCGCCAAGGGCAAGAGTATCTCTGCTCTGGTGGCTCAAAGAACACAATTTAACAGCAGGAAGACGGTTCGGAGGCTGGAATTGGATAATTCTAACTACGGACGCCAGTCTCAGAGGTTGGGGAGCGGTAATTCAAAATTGTCAGCTCCAGGGTCTCTGGGCGGATCACGAAAAATTGCTGTCTATAAATGTCCTGGAACTCCGCGCAATTTACAATGCGCTACGACAAGCAGTGCACATGCTTCGCTCTCAGCCTGTCCAAGTGCAGTCAGACAATGCGACGGCGGTCGCATACATCAACAAACAAGGAGGAACGAGAAGCCGCATGGCAATGCGGGAAGTAGCTCGAATCCTCAATTGGGCGGAATGCCACCAGGTGATATTGTCGGCCGTGTTCATTCCGGGAGTGGACAACTGGGAAGCGGATTATCTCAGTCGTCGGGATTTTCATCCAGGCGAATGGGCATTAAATCCAGAAGTATTTCACATGTTGGTTCAGCGATGGGGTTATCCTCAGGTGGACCTGATGGCGTCTCGACACAATCACCAAACGTTCCAGTATGTGTCCAGAACAAGAGATCCAAAGGCAGTGGCGGTGGATGCTCTCACTGTCGCGTGGCCGTACAGTCTTGTGTATCTGTTTCCACCGTTTCCGTTGCTCCCTCTGGTGCTAAAACGGATCAAAAGAGAGTCTGTCACAGTCATACTAGTGGCGCCTCATTGGCCTCGGAGAGCTTGGTTCTCGGATCTCCAAGGACTACTCGCAGACGATCCTTGGCCGCTCCCACTACGTCCAGACCTGTTACAACAGGGTCCGTTCCTTTACCCCGATTTAGCGCGGCTGCGTTTGACGGGGTGGCTGTTGAGACCGCCCTCTTAAGAAGAGAGGGCATTCCAGATACGGTTATACCAACCATGTTACGAGCTAGGAAGCCGGTTACGGCAGCTCATTATTACAGAATATGGCGTGCCTATATAGGTTGGTGTGAAGCTCGGAAGTTTCCGACATCATCTTTCAAGTTATCCCGCCTTTTGTTATTTCTACAAACAGGGTTAGATGGAGGACTGCGTTTATCTACACTAAAGGTGCAGGTATCTGCTTTGTCAATTTACTTTCAAAGACGATTGGCTCTATTGCCGTCTATACGCACTTTTCTCCAAGGTGTCCTCAGAGTACAGCCTCCATTCATTCCACCTACAGCGCCATGGGACTTGAATCTGGTTTTAGAGTTCTTACAGTCTTCATATTTTGAACCCTTACAGCAAGTGGATATAAAGTTTCTCACTTGGAAAACAATTTTTCTTCTAGCCTTAGCTTCGGCAAGGCGTGTTTCGGATTTGGGTGCCTTGTCATGCAAGTCACCGTATTTGGTGTTTCATGATGACAGAGCGGAACTTCGGACGAATCCCGCTTTCTTACCAAAGGTAGTGTCATCTTTTCACATCAATCAACCAATAGTAGTTCCTGTGTTGACAGCACATTCTGGAACTCTGGATGTGGTACGCGCATTACGCGTTTATGCATCCCGAACGTCTTCAGTTCGTAAGACGGATACGTTGTTTGTTCTCTATGATGCTGCCAAGATGGGTTGGCCAGCGTCTAAACAAACCTTATCCAGATGGATAAAACTGACCATACGTCAGGCTTACCTTCATGCTAGGTTACAACCGCCTACATCAGTAACCGCTCATTCCACACGTTCTGTGGGAACTTCATGGGCAGCTGGTCGGGGAGCTTCTACGACGCAGCTTTGCCGTGCGGCTACATGGTCTTCAGTGCACACGTTTGTGCGCTTTTACAAGTTTGATACGTTTGCGGCATCAGCATCTAGCTTTGGCCGCCTAGTGTTACAGGTGCCAAACAGCTCTCCCGCCCACGGGGGAAGCTTTGGTACGTCCCAAGAGTACTCCAGTGACCCCTAGTGGATGAAAAAGAAAATAGGATTTTGGAACTTACCAGGTAAATCCTTTTCTTTGAATCCATAGGGGGCACTGGACGCCCACCCAGAGCAGTTTTACCTAGTTGTGGTGAGTTCTGAGGATCTTATGGTAACACACTCTCACCGACTGGTTCAAATTATCAAGTGCTGGTTAGGGTGTCAACTGTTTAGTTGTCAGTAACGTTATGTGTCAACTTCGTTATTGTCCGTTATGTTATATGTAATACTCCATTGTCAACCTCTCTATAGTTCCTGTTCGGCTCAGTAAAAAACACTGAGGTACTCGGGGATATGGAGGGGTGGAGTGTTCTAAATTTAAATATTCAGTGCTGTTCCTACGGAAGCCGTCCATATTCCAAGAGTACTCCAGTGCCCCCTATGGATTCAATGAAAAGGATTTACCTGGTAAGTACCAAAATCCTATTTTCTGGGAATATTTAAACATCACACATTTTAATAACATCACCAGCATATCATCATATTTACCATTTTTTTGGTAAGGGCCCCAACAAGTTATCTGTCCTGGGTCTGGACAACCTGTGGTTTGAAAGTCCAGGTATGCTGTGCCAGCTTTCAGGAGTTTGTAATTTCACGAAACATGGAGAGTTGTAGGATGTGTGTTTTAAACCAACAACTGCCACAATTACTGTTAACGTTTTCTTAATCCTAACTTGGCAGGTTTGACATTCGCTTGATGAAGGAAGGGAGGATGAAGGGGCAGGCCTTCATAGGCTTTCCCAATGAGGATGTGGCAGCAAAGGCCTTAAAACAAGCACATGGATACCTACTTTTTGACAAACCTATGGTTATTGTATCCTTTTTATATGATTTTTGTAAATATATCATTTGATTCCTGTTGAGACTGGCTGCATCACTGTCAAATGAGGAAATTTGTCTTCTTTTTAACCTTAAAGTTTGTTTTCCATTTGAAATTATTGTAGCCTGTACCTGTGTTCTATAGGTGATTTTGGAGCTGAGACACCTGAGGCCAAATGTAATAGAGTGAGAGTTTCAGAAAGTGAGAGATTTGTTAAGGTATTGTAGTTTTTTTTTTTTTTTAAAGTGGCAATCATTGATACCCCTTTTCCACTAACTTTAAAAACACAGGTAATTGCGCAGGGACGCGCATTTACCCGTGTTTTTTCCTAGTGGAAACAGTCCCCCCTGCACATTCCTGGATCAACTGATCCGGGAATCCTACCCGGGTAGCTTGCCGGGTTGAACACGTGTTCAACCCGGTAAGCTGTGTAGTGTGAACGCAAGCTGTGTCGATGCGACACAGCTCCCGTTCACAGTGTATGGAAGGGCGGCGCTGGGAGATCATGTGATCTCCCAGCGCCGCCCCTGCCGCGTCACTAGCAGCGTCACCAACCCGGCAATATGCCAGGTTGGTGAGCGCTGTGGGAAAGAGGGCTGTAGCATGGGTCGCAGCTGTGTCAGGCTCCCGGCTGCGACCCGTGCTACAGGTGGAAAAGGGGAATTACACAGCAAGATCACCCTGGTACATTTGGCCTCTGATGTTTATGGTGGCAACAGGTAAAATGTGATTCCAGGAGTACAGAATAAGAGGAGGGGAGAACATTCTCAAACCAGAGAAGGAACTGTAATTCTGACAAGGAAAACAATCCCAGAAGGCCCAGACATGTTGAGCTTTAAAATTTAGTGAACATATGTGAGGAAGACCAGATTGTAAAGTGACCATGCATAATGTTTACCAAAGGCAGCCAAAAGTTCCCGACTTTGGCAGGTGAAAATTTAGCTTTCCAGCATGGATTCCAGGTAATTGAGTAGTGTGAACTTTTGGAGGTCATTTTAATTAGTGCTCAAGCTTTACTCACTGAATCCTGCAGTTTTATCAATTGTTTTATCTGCATTACCCACAATTATTGAAAGCTTCATGAAGAACCTCTTTATTAGAGATCTCTTTACCTCTCTTTTATTAATTTCCTTAAATCAGCAACAGCAATTTGCACGATCTGCGCGACCGAAGCCTAATACTGATAAAACACAGACCAAGAGATAGAAGCCAAGGTCAGTTATACAAGAAAGTCCTTTATATAACACAGGATTAAGGCAAATTCTCAGGGACATTTGTAGTCTGAAAGAGATTATTTGCTGGCAAGGTGCTAATTTAGGACAGAACCCAAATAGTGACATAATTCGTTTTTTCTATGCATTCATGTAAACTACCAGAAGGTTTATTCTGTAATACAGATTATGATTTAACTTTTTTTGTAATCTGGCTGGCTAGCAGCATGTTTTACTATTGAGCAGTAATTATATGATAATTGTATGATAATGAACAATAGTAGTTTATTAACCACTTGCCTGGCATGGTCGCATCAGATGCGACCATGCCTGCAAGTGCTCTACCTGACCTGATAGAATCAGATAGAGTGTGTTAGCAGCGGCAGGGAAGATAAACTTCCCTCCGCCACTGCTGTCCGAGGGACCGGAAGGTCTCTCTGCCTCCCTGCACCCCCCACCCCCCTCCCGTGTCTGCCGTGCTGCCGATCACTTGTTTTTTAAAATTTTTTACTAAAATTATTTGGGATAGGGTAAAATTCATGTTCTTCACCTAATTCACTCATTAAAAAAACCAGACCATTTCAGAGCGGTTTTCGGCGAAATAGTCAGTTAAGTACTTTAAAGAGAAGAAAAAAAAGTGCTAATACCTGCACTAAACCACAATAGCAAATAGTTCTTCTTTTCTTCTTCGTTTTGTAATCTTGCTGTTTCATTTTTGTTTTTTTAATTACCTGTGAGATCTTTTTCATCCTGCAACCAGAAGTACTTAGAGGGGAGCTATTATACAACGATATTTCAGCAAAGTATGTAAAGGTTTACTTAAACAATACTGTTTACTGGGGAAAAAAACTTGGAAAAATGTAAAATGGTCCTTCTACTCTTCAGTATTTTAGAGGTTCATTTATTAATAATCCATGTTACAGCGGTTTCCTGTAAGTAATTATTTTGTTAACTGCTTGCCTGTGAAGACTACAGTGACTAATGCTGGGTACCCACTGGCCGATATATCAGTTGAATGGTCGATATATCGTGGATGGGGGTGCACCAGCAATATATATCTGTGGATAACGTTGTTCGCAGACATATTGTGTTGACGCTGCAGCACTTTCGATATATTGGCCCATTGTGCTGTGTGTGTGTTTGTGGTCAGTCGTACACTTGCTGCAGATGCCATCTGCAAATGACAGCACAACTGGGAGTGCACATGTAAATGGCTGCTTAGTTGTGACGTCAGGCACTACACATCGGGCCATCGATTGGTAAGTGTGTATGCACTTGCAAATAATCAGGCTGATCCGTCGTCCTAGTGTGCTTCATTTTAATTGGTAGTATTTTCATACAGACTCATTAAGGGACCATCACTGTAAAAAGACTTGGCCGTACTGTAATGAAAGTAAAATTGTTCTTTAACTAGAGTGAATTCTGTCATAGAACACAAATATATAGATGTGTCCTCATATAACTAGTGTCTATATGAAACCATATGGTGCGGGATATCCGGCGCAACAGAGACTCTCCTAGGGTAGTAGTTGACCGCAGTTTGTTCAAAATTTTTGCACCTTACATCGCAGTAAAATGTCACTCGAAGTGTACCAGAGACGCTAGACTGCAACTTTAACCGCACAGGAATTAGTTTTAAACGGTATGTGGTCTATAGATCTACAGTGTCATGTTAGACAGTAAATAGGTAGACACCACATGGTTGATACATGGTCAAAAGGTCGACCTGTAAATTAGGTCAACCTATGAAAGGTCGACAGTGCTTATGGTCGACAGGTGCGATTGGTCTACATGACAATGGTTGACAAGACCCCCCCCCTCCACAAAAAAAAAATATCACTTTGTTTTTAACTTTTTTATACTTTACCATTCAAGTTGACTATGATTGGGAATAATAACTTGTGCTAAGTGCAGCGGTAGCGCCTTGCCCGAAGAATGGCGAGCAAAGCGGTTAACTAATTGGGGGTCCACTGCTCAGATGGCGAAAAACGACACCAAAAAAATGCAAACATTTGGTGTCGGCTATTTCTCGTGTTGACCTTTTCATGCATCTACCTTTTGTACCCGTCAACTTTTTCCTGTTTCGACCTAATGACCATGTCGACTTTTTGTCCATGTCGATATTTTCCCGTCGACCTATTGATTGTAGACCTTCTTACTGTAGATCTGTTGAACTGTAACCGTTTTAAACACGTACAAAGTTGTACATAAAGCACACCAGAACTTGGCGTGAGAAAAAGCCGCTGCTGCTGCATGGCAGCGCTTCATACACTGCTTCAAACTCCGTTGCACATAAAATTGATCAGTGCAAAGTAGTTGTGTTGCTTCCACTCACAGTATATGTTAAATGATGCATATTTTGAGTGAAAGACAGTCAGCGCAGCCGAGTCATCCATAACCTGCCACCGCTATAGACACTATATGAGAACACATTTGTAGGCTAAAAAAAAAAAGCAGCTAGATTTCTTCCAGGGTGCCCTTATTGCAGTACAACTTGGCAGTGTGCAATATGTCTCTTGTCCAGAATACAGACCATTCAGTGAAAACAGTTGTGCTATTCTTCTCCCTAAAGATGGCCGTGTAACTCCTGTTTGGCATGAAAAGTGTATCCTTTCATGTTGTATCCTTTATGAATTGACTTAAGCCCCAATGAAGCAATAAAAGATTCATAGGAATATTCAAGCTATGGTGCTTTTACTTTTATTTTGTCAATTTTATGTTTGTAGAGTTAAATCTGTTACTTAAACATGTGACAAGCATTGTACTGCTGTATTATGGTCTCCGGAGCATTCACAGATGTATATTCAAGGGCAGATAATGGGATTTTAACTTCTCTTCAAGAAACTAAGAAATCACAAAATTTCAAATACACTGTTCCCTCCTTATGCCACCAGCTCAGTAGACAGTCCAAAATGAATGTTCTAGAGAAGAGAACATGTATATGAATTACTGTGCTTTCCCTGAGTACTGCCATCTATCTCCACTTCTTGTGCATATGACCATATAAAGATGGTTATTCCCATAACAAGCATGCATTATTATATATATATATATATATATATATATATATATATATATATATATATATATATATATATATATATACAGGTTGAGTATCCCATATCCAAATATTCCGAAATACAGACTTTTTTGAGTGAGACTGAGATAGTGAAACCTTTGTTTTCTGATGGCTCAATGTACACAAACTTTGTTTAATACACAAAGTTATTAAAAATATTGTATTAAATGACCTTCAGGCTGTGTGTATATGAAACATAAATGAATTGTGTGAATGTATGCACACTTTGTTTAATGCACAAAGTTATAAAAAATATTGGCTAAAATGACCTTCAGGCTGTGTATAAGGTGTATATGTAACATAAATGCATTCTGTGCTTATACTTGGGTCCCATCACCATGATATCTCATTATGGTATGCAATTATTCCAAAATACGGAAAAATCCCATATCCAAAATACCTCTGGTCCCAAGCATTTTGGATAAGGGAGACTCAACCTGTGTGTGTATATATATGTATATGTATATATATATATATATATATATATATATATATATATATATATATAACAAATACTCCCCTCCTGCGCTATTCAATAGATAAAAGAAAATACCTCTGGGAAAGTTCTAAAGAATGGCTGCCTAATTCCGCTAAGTTCCCTGTTAGGAGGAACTGGATATAAGAAATAGGATAAAAATAGAGGAATTGGCGCCCTGGGATTTTATAGACCCCAGAAGTTAGCGAAAGCCCCTTTTAAGGTTTCACAATTGCGTATCAACAAGTTTAAAACATAATGGTCAACTGTTCCTTCAAAAATAAATTTATGAAGGAACAGTTGACCATTATGTTTTAAACTTGTTGATATGCAATTGTGAAACCTTAAAAGGGGCTTCCTCTAACTTCTGGGGTCTATACAATCCCAGGATATATATATATATATATATATATATATATATATATATATATATATATATATATATATATATATATATATATATATATATATATATTTAACGCACCTCCACCTAAATAACACATTTGGTTTGTGTTCTGTAAGAGGGAGCACTATGTATGTGTCTGTGAATATACACTAATCAGCCATAACATTAAAACCACTGACAGGTGAAGAGAATAACAATCTTGTTATAATGGCAACTGTCAAGGGGTCGGATATGTTAGGCATCAAGTGAACAGTCAGTTCTTGAAGTTGATGTATTGGGAGCAGGAAAAAATGGGTAAGCGTAAGGACTTTGACAAGGGTCAAATATTGATAGCTATATGACTGGGTCAGCATCCCCAAAACGGCAGGTCTTGTGTGGTGGTCCTGGTATGTAGTGGTTCGTAGCCTACCAAGAGTGGTCCAAGGAAGGACAACTGGTGATAGGGTCATGGGCACACCAGACTCATTGATGCATTTGGGGAGCAAAGGCTATCCCGTCTGATCCTATTTCACAGAAGAGCTATTGTAGTACAAGTTTCCGTCCGTACACACAGTGCATTGCAGCTTGCTGCTCATGCGGCTTCTCAGCCACAGGTGCGTGTGCACAGTTTACCTGGAGAAGAGATGGCATCGAGATGCACTTTGGAAAGAAAAAGAAGGCAAGTCGGTGGAGACATTGTGATGCTCTGGGCAATGTTCTGCTGGGGAACCTAGGGGCCTGGTATTCATGAGGATGTCACTTTGACACGTACCACCAACTTAAACATTGTTGCAGACCAAGGACACCCTTTCACGAACATGGCAGTTGCCTCTTTCAGCAGGATAATATACCCCATCACACTGCAAAAAATGTTCAGGAAAGTTTGAGGAACATGACAAATAGTTTGAGGTGTTGATTTGGCAACCATATTCTGCATATCTCCATCCTATTGAGCATTTGTCAGGATTATGTGTTGTTTTTATCAGTTTCCACAGGTTTATATAGAATTCTGTTATGGTTCCTACTCACGCAGGTAGGATTTCTGTTTTATACACAAAAATTTAGGAGGCCATTCATCAGAAGTGGAATAAATCTGCTAAATGAAATATCTATCTGTAATGTTAAATTTAAGTGCTGTACATGAGTTACCTTTATTGATTCCATAGGACAGACCTTGATCTTCTCTAGGATTTTAGCATTAACTCATCTCTCATATTTCAGGTACAGTATTATGGAGAGCGGTGCCGTTTCAGTACGTTGGACCCAGGGCACAACTAAGAGTGAGAAGCAAAAAGTTTATTTCAAAATAATTTGACTTCTGGTTTGTACATTTTATAATTTAAATTTTTATTTTTTTTGTGTAAATAAATTTTGTTTTTTGGAAAAAAAAAAGTTTTGTTTATTTTGTCAACAAAATGTGGTTTCTAATGGGGTATAATAAAGTTATAACATACAGTTGGTTTGTAAGTTGTCAGTTTCCATTCTTGTTTCTTGGGCACCATAAAATGTTTTTGTCATGTAAGTGCTGATGCACAGATTTACGCAAGTCTACAAAACACAGTTTCAGGCACTGAAAATTATGCATGAACAGGTAAGACTGGGTGTGCTTCAAAAAAGAGGGCAACTTGTGACTAAAAACTAATAAATGAAACTGTCAGTTCAACCACCACAGAAATTATTTTTTTTCACAGCCAGCAATAGCATTTATAGTCCATCTTTATAAATAAACATTCACCACTAAGAACTAGGGAAATAGTAATATGCTGTTTTTTTGCAATTGTACATTAACCGGGAACAGTTAAACGGAACAGGTTGTATCTTCCACTTGAATGTTAATCAGTGGCAAAAATATTAGTTGTGACAAGGAAATGTGAATATATAGATAGTAATATTCTCAAAAGATGAGGGCTTCTTATATTAGCTTGTGTCCTGCAGTTGTTAAATGTTATAGTCCTGCAAGTTGTTGGTTTTGTTTTAACTTTCATGCAGTTAATTATATGATAATAAACGGTTGACACCAATTGGTCGACATGCATATGGTCGACTGGTTCAAATGGTCGATGTGCACTGTAGTCTTCTTACGAAGGGGAAATAGATGGTGACAGATAGGAGCTGGCACTTTACATTTTTTTGCTACGACAGGCTCCTCCCCCTTCATTTCCCTCTCCCTCCCCCCCCCCTCCCCAGACACCAGTCTTAGATTGGGCCCGAGAGAGTCGGTACCCTGGGCTTAGTCTCTCTTAAGGGACTTTTATTTTTATTAATTTTTACTTTTATTTTTCTTTGAAACAGACGGCTGTCTTCCTGCATGAGACTCCGGGAGGAGACTTGGCTCTGCATGCTGCGCACCCCAAGTCTCTGGCCAGCGGGACTCTGCCTGGGGACCCGCCGCAGCTGCTTGAGGCTAGCGTTACCGGTCCATGGCCGCGCTGCCGCACATGGAGGAGGAATGGTAGGAGAAGGGCTTCCACCCACGAGGGGATCCACAGCCACACTCAGAGTCCCTGACACATTTCAAACAGCCCGCCGCCGGGATCAGAATGGAGGTGGAGCTATGCACACACAAGAACTCTGGCGTTCTCTCACTACAGGTGCCACTAAAGGACAGTGAGTCTTTCTTTATGGGGCAAGAGGTGGCTGTTTACTAAGGGAGGGCTATTTAGGCATTATGGGGTCTAATTGACAGTGCCCCCCCCCGGATACTGTGTGTGGGTGCATGTTTGGTGTAGAGATGGCAACCAAAGCAGTTTCTAAGGGCTCTCAATCTTTTTGCCTGCAGACAGTGTAAAGAAAAATTTACACAGGCTCACAGGGAGCGTGCTTTAATCTGTGAAGCATGTGAGCTTCAGGCTGAGGTGCAGACTCCGGAGCAAATACAGGAGCCTTCTCCAGCCTGGATGCATTCTCTTACAACAGTCATTGCCGATCTTTCATCTGAGCTGGCACATTCCCGCAGAGACAGAAATGTTGCGCAGACAGGTCGACACATCTGAGGCGACATGGGCCCAGGCTTTGGCTTGGTCTGTAGACACATTGGTCCAGGTAGTCGGTTCTTCATCTACTATACCGGCACCACCTCCTTCTAAGAGGAGATTTGTGCCCACAATTCTGAGGCCTCGGAATACCAAGACTCAGACCCAGAAGAAGGAGACTTCCACTACGGATCTGATACCGATCCCCCACCGGAGGAATCTCCTGATAAGGAGTCGACGCCCTCATAATGGTGGTCAGACAGACCTTGGATATTAAAGATCCAGCGGCACCTATGACTTTTGGTAAGTCTCCTAAAAACTCCTGTTTCCTTTCCTGTGGACCAGGAACTGGAGCAGCCTCTGGCAGCAGGCTGGAAGACACCTGACAGGAAATTTCAGATTTCCAGACGCCTTAAGGTTTTACATCCTTTCCTGGAAGAGTCCAGGGCCAAATGCGAAAATCCACCCCCTGTCGATACTTCCGTTTCACGCCTGTCAAAGAAGGCAACACTTCCCGTCCCAGGTGCTACATCTTTAAAGGAGGCGCCTGACCGTCGATTGGAGATTACCTTGAAGTCCTTTTATACTATGACGGGAGTTATTCTTCGTCCAGCCCTGGTAGAATCACGGGTCAACAAAGCCTTAGAAAGCTGGGCTGAAGAACTCAGTCGGGGTTTGGAAGACAACCGTCCTCGTTCAGAACTTAGTACACTCGCCGAACATATTAGAGAATTGGTGGTTTACTTGGGTGAGGCCTTCAGAGACATAGGTCTCCTCTGTTTGAGAAATTCTGCATCGGCTGTGGCTGCGTTCCGTACCCTTTGGCTTCGATCATGGCACGCAGATGCGTAGTCCAAAAAAGCAGCGAAGCCCTTACCATTCTCGGGAGACATACTCTTTGGACCTGAACTTGACAAATGGATTTCACAGGCAACAGGTGGGAAATTAATTTTCTTATCCTCGGCAGCTCCGGCTCCTCGCAAAGCCTTGCAGTACCGTCCTTTCGGGGTTCCTCAAAATTCAGAGGTAAGCCAAGAGGAGCTTTGGTTACCTCTAGGGGTCAGAAAGGCAGAGGAGCATCAGCTTCCACCTCCTGTTCTCAGGAGCCTAAACCGTCCGACCAGCCAGTGGACTCACCTGGGGGATTCTGCGGTGGGTGCACATCTTTTGGATTTCCAGGACAGTTGGTTGAGGACTTGCCAGGACACCTGGGTCCAGAACATCGTGGCCCAGGGTTACAAAATAGATTTTGTTTCTAACCCTCCGGCTCGGTTCTTCACAACAGGACTTCGACAATTACTGGGAAAAAAAGATTAGTCTTGCAGGCGGCTATAGAAAACTGCTGACCTTCAGGGTTATCCGACCCGTACCTGTTTTGGAACACGGCCAAGGATATTTTTCCAATCGTTTTGTTGTTCCCAAGCCAGATGGATCCGTGTGTCCCATCCTCAACTTAAAGTCCTTCAAACAGTATCTCGGTTACAACAAATTCAAGATGGAGTCCATTCAGTCAGTCTTTGCTGGCCTGGAGCTGCGGGAATTTCTGGTATCGCTGGATGTAAAAGACGCGTACTTGCATGTCCAGATCTGGCTGCCACATAAGGTTTTTCTTCAGTTCGCAGCGTGGGAAGACCAATTCCAATTCAGGGCCCTTCCATTCAGTCTATCTTCTGCACCCAGAGTCTTCACCAAGATCATGGCGGTAATGGTTGAAGAACTTCGGGTACAGGAATTTACGGTCATCCCCTACTTGGACGACCTCCTCCTAAAAGCTCCTACTCAGGAGCAGCTTCTCCGCAATGTTTATCAGGCCTATAATTTTTTACTGCATCACTGATTGATTATAAACTTCAAGACGTCACAATTGGTACCGTCACAACGCCTCTTGTTCCTGGGCCTGATCCTGGACACTACTCAGCAGAAGGTGTATCTATCTCAGGACAAGATACAATCCATTCAACAACTGGTAACACAGGTACTCAGCCCTCGCAAGGTGTCAGTTCACCTGTGTATCCACCTCCTGGGGAAGATGGTGGCCTCCTTTGAAACCCTACCATTTTGTCTATCCATGCCAGAACGTTCCAATTGCACCTGTTGTCCCAGTGAACAGGCTGTCGCCTACACATGCATCGACTGGTACACCTGTCGGCTGAAATAAGATAGTCTCTCCCATGGTGGATACAGTCCAGTCATCTGTAGCGGGGCCGTTGATTTGGGATCATGGACTGGACGCTGCTGACAACAGATGCCAGTCTCAGAGGCTGGGGAGCAAAAGTCCTGGACCATCAGTTTCAAGGGCGATTGACACGCCAAGGGGCGCAGCTCTCAATCAATGTCCTGGAACTTCAAGCGGTTGCGAATGCCTTACGACAAGCGGATTTCCTTCTCCGAGGGCGGGCAATACTCATTCAATTGGTCAACGCCATGGCTGCGGCGTAGATAAATTGGCAAGGAGGAACAAGGAGCCGAAATGCCATGCGCGAGGTCCGTCACATTCTGCTTTGGGCGGAGGAATATGTGATAGGACTATCGGTGTCGACAACTGGGAAGCTGATTACCTCGATAGTCAAGACCACCATCCGGGGAGTGGGTGTTTTCCACCAGCTCACACAGAAGTGGGACCTGCCTGAGATCGACTTAATGGTGTCGAGGCTCAACAAGAAGCTTCCGACATATTGCTTCAGGTCAAGAGATCTGGAGGCGACAGCGGTGGAAGGTGTATCTATTTCCACTTCTGCCGAGGATCATCAAACGTATCAAGAGTGATTCTCATTGCTCCGGACTGGCTTCGCAGAGCATGGTACTTAGATCTGCGAATGCTTCTGGTGGACGAACCATGGTGACTCCCGCTACGGGAAGATCTTCTCCAGCAAGGACCATTCGTCTTCCAAAACTTAGAACAGCTTCATTTAATGGCGTGGCTATTGAGAACACGCTTTTAAAGAGATGGGGCATCCTGCGTGTGGTCATCCCCCTTATGTTACGGGCCCGGAAACTGGTGACTTCTGCACATTACCATCGCATCTGGAAGTCCTATGTCTCCTGGTGCGAAACTAGTCAGTTACCTACTGCGTTGTTCAGCTTGTCCCGTCTTTTACGCTTCCTCCAAGCAGGTCTGTCAGCAGGACTTCGACTGGGCTCACTTAAGGTACAGATTTCAGCCTTCTCTGTTTTTTTGTTTTTTTTTTCCATCGCCGCTTTTATCCCAAAATTCAGACTTTTCTACCGGGGTCCTGCGGCTACACCCGCTGTTTATTTCACGAACGGAGCCATGGGACTTATCCCTGGTTCTCTCCTTTCTACAGTCTAAGGTATTCGAGCCGTTGGAATCTGTGGAGCTCCGTTTACTCATGTGGAAGACTGTTTTGTTACTAGCCTTGGCATCAGCAAGACGGGTTTCGGACCTTGGCACCCTGTCTTGTAGGTCGCCTTACTTGATATTCCAAGAGGACAGAGCGGAACTGCAAACGCTTCTGGAATTTTTACCGAAGGTTGTTTCAGCGTTTCACATCAACCAGCCCTTTGTGGTTCCTGCATTGTCAGGAAACTCTTGTTTCCGGTCTGATCCTGTTCTGTCTTCTCCTGCTTCCTTTCTATCGGGAGATTGCTTGGTCTCCGACTCCTCTAGTGCATCATTCTGAGACTGGTGTCTGGCAGAAGTGGAATGGAGGGGGAGGAGCCTGTCATACCAAAATAATTTTAAGTGCTGGCTCCTATCTTTTACCACCTATTTCCCCTTCATAAGTAGACTAATGTCCCCTATTGTCTCGGAGAAAGGGAATTATGGGTAAGTACCAAATTCCTGTATTTTTTTTTTTAAACTTCCATACTTTACCATCCATGTGGACTATGATTGGGAATAGTAACCCGTGCCAAACGAGGCACATTGGTGGTCATTCCGAGGTGATCGGAGCCAGCAACTTTTTGCTGCTGCTGCGATCAACTAGTCCAGGCCGATGGGGGGAGTGTATTTTAGCTTAGCAGGGCTGCGATCGCTTCTGCAGCCCTGCTAAGCTAAAATAATTTCAAGTAGAAGTAGAGCAGCCCTGGACATACTTACCCTGTGCGATGATCCCTGCGATGCTGAAGCTGCCTCTGACGTCAGCCATCCGCCCTGTTCTGGAAACGTCTGCGTTTTCCAATCCACACCCCGAAAACTGCTGCAAACGCTGTGGAGACGCCCAGGTCCGCCTTCTTCCTGTCCATCTTCTTTGCGGTCCGCTCTGCAACCGCTTTCTTCTTAAGATGCAACGTAACCCGGCAACCCTTGTCGCCGGGCAAGGTTGCGCACGCTCACTGCGGCTGCCACGCATCCGCATTCCACACCCGTTCGCACCGCAGCGATAAACCACTGCGTGCGAACGGCTTGGAATGACCCCAATTGCCCGAAGCATGGCGAGTGGACACGGTACACTAATTTGGGGTCCACGTGCTGCAAGGTAAAATTTGACACCATTAAACGTGGAATACTCACGTCAACCTTTTCATGTGTCAACCATTTTCGTGGTGAAATTTTGAACCCGTCAACTTTGTGCATATTGACCATTTGGTGTCTACCTATTGTACCGTAACCGTGTCTCCGTTCATCTCAGTGGCTATGGAGGGACCAGTCCAGACTCTCTAGGCTATGGATACTTCGCTCCTTAGACTATAAATCACTCCAGTAGTAGTAAATGAATGTGCATGCACACCAAAGTTGATAGGTGGTAATCAGGATGGGGATTGCACCCCTACATATGCAGCATTTGGAGGGAGGTGACCCTTCCAGTGTGGCATGAAGAGGCCATGGAAGAAATGCTTGAAGGGCCACAAAGAAGGGAAGTAAGTTACACTTATGTCTGTTAATACACAGCACACAAGTGCACATATTTATAGTATGTCCTGAGGAAGTGGCAGGAACCCTGAAACGTTACGTTGATAGAATAAACACGTTTTGGGGAGATTTACCTGTGTATAGTCTCCAAAGTGCCGCCTCCCTCCAAATGCTGAATGTATTTTTGTGTGTGTATGTGTATATGTATGTATGTATATATATATATATATGTATATATATATATATATATATATATATATATATATATATAGAGAGAGAGAGTGTCATGTGCAACACGAATGATGTCATCTACACGATCAACTGTAGTTGTAATTTGTCTTATTCACTGTATAGGAAAAACGAAAAGGTGCCTGAAACTAAGTATACAGGTGCATTTAAGATACCTGAAAAGCAAAGTTCAAAACCACACCCTTCCCAGACACTTTCAGGAAAAACATAACTCTGAAGTCAAAGATTTTTCATTCACAGTGATAGAGCATGTTCAAGAAGATAGTAGTGGGGGAGATAGAGATTTGGCTTTAGCAAGAAGGGAATCCTTCTGGATTTATTAATTTAATACTTTGATTCCAGGAGGTCTAAACGACAGCATTGACATGGTAGCATTTTTTTAAACTACCCCGGCCTTACAGCTCCATGATTCCCCCCCCCCCCCATTTTTTTCAGTCATCCCATTCTCCATACTGCCCCCCATTGTGCATTAATCTTATATATCACACACACAGCACTAACTGACATCTATTGTAGGGGTGGTCTTCAGTTTGGCGGCTGTCGGGACACACGGCATACTGACACTTTTTCTCCCTCTTGGTGGTCCACGACCCGCCTGGAGGGAGAATAGCGTGGTGAGCGCAGCAGGCTCGTTTGCGCTTGCCCAGCTGTCTGTATGCTGGCCGCTGGCATACCCTACTCCACCTCTATTGTAGGACTAAAAACACACTTTGAAATTTTGTTATTAAGATTTCTCTGATGTCCTAGTGGATGCTGGGGACTCCGTAAGGACCATGGGGAATAGACGGCTCCGCAGGAGACTGGGCACATCTAAAGAAAGATTTAGGTCTATCTGGTGTGCACTGGCTCCTCCCCCTATGACCCTCCTCCAAGCCTCAGTTAGATTTCTGTGCCCGGCTGAGCTGGATGCACACTAGGGGCTCTCCTGAGCTCCTAGGAAGAAAGTGTTTGTTAGGTTTTTTATTTTCAGTGAGACCTGCTGGCAACAGGCTCACTGCATCGAGGGACTAAGGGGAGAAGAAGCGAACCTACCTAAGTGGTGGTAGCTTGGGCTTCTTAGGCTACTGGACACCATTAGCTCCAGAGGGATCGAACACAGGACCCGACCTCGTCGTCCGTTCCCGGAGCCGCGCCGCCGTCCCCCTTACAGAGCCAGAAGCAAGAAGGTGGTCCGGAAAATCGGCGGCTGAAGACTTCTGTCTTCTCCAAGGTAGTGCACAGCACTGCAGCTGTGCGCCATTGCTCCTCATGCACACCACACACTTCGGTCACTGATGGGTGCAGGGCGCTGGGGGGGGGCGCCTTGAGCAGCAATACTGACACCTTTGCTGGCAAAACTGGCACCATATATAGCCCCAGAGGCTATATAGGTGCTTTTTAACCCCTGCCAGAATCCATAAAAATGTGGGAGAAAGTCCGCGAAAAAGGGGCGGAGCTATCTCCTTCAGCACACTGGCGCCATTTTTCCCTCACAGCTCCGTTGGAGGGAAGCTCCCTGGCTCTCCCCTGCAGTCAATACTACAGAGAGGGTTAAAAAGAGAGGGGGGGGGGCACAATTTAGGCGCAGTATACAATATATATAGGCAGCTATAAGGGGAAACACTCTTATATGTGATATCCCTGTGATATATAGCGCCCTGGTGTGTGCTGGCATACTCTCCCTCTGTCTCCCCAAAGGGCTTTGTGGGGTCCTGTCCTCTGTCAGAGCATTCCCTGTGTGTGTGCTGTGTGTCGGTACGGCTGTGTCGACATGTATGAGGAGGATAATGATGTGGAGGCGGAGCAAATGCCTGTAAATGCGATGTCACCCCCTGCGGGATCGACACCGGTGTGGTTGGACTTAGGGAAGGATTACGTAAAAGTGTCAACTCCTTACACAAAAGGTCGACGACACAGAACAGCCGGCTACTCAGCTTGTGCCTGTTCCAGCGTCTCAAATGTCATGGGGGGATCTAAAAACGCCCGCTACCTCAGATGGCAGAAACAGATGTCGACACGGATACTGACTCCAGTGTCGACGACGATGAGACTAGTGTACCCTCCAAATAGGTCCACCCGTTACATGATTGAGGCAATGAAAAATGTATTACACATTTATGATAATACCCCAGGTACCACATAAAAGGGTATTATGTTTGGTGAGAGAAAACTACCAGTAGTTTTTCCTGCATCTGAGAAAATAAAATGAGGTGTGTGAGGAAGCGTGGTCTTCCCCCGGTAAGAAATTGATAATTTCTAAACGGTAATTGGCAGCGTACCCTTTCCCGCCAGAGGATAGGTCACGTTGGGAAACACCCCATAGGCTAGATACAGCGCTTACACGCTTATCAGAAAAGGTGGCACTACCGTCTCCGGATACGGCCGCCCTGAAGGAACCTGCTGATAAAAAGCAGGGTGTTACCCTAAAAGATATAGTCACACACTCAGGCATTATATTGCGACCAGCCATTGCTTCGGCATGGATGTGCAGTGCTCCCGCTGCGTGGTTAGATTCCCTGTCGGAAACTTACTATGGATAGGGACAATATTTTGCTGACAATAGAGCATATAAAAGACGTGGTCTTATACATGCGTGATGCACAGAGGGATATTTGCCGGCTGGCATCAAAAATAAGCGCTAGGTCCATTGCCGCCAGACGGGGGTTATGGACTCGGCAATGGTCAGGCGATGCCGACTCGAATCGGCACATGGAAGTTTTGCCCTATAAGGGGGTAAAACTGTTTGGGGATGGTCTTTCAGACCTCGTTTCCACAGCTACTGCTGGGAAATCGACTTTTTTGCCACAGGCTACCCCACAACAAAAGAAAGCACCGTATCATCAAGTACAGTCCTTTCGGCCCCAGAAAAGCAAGAGGGCTAGAGGCTCATCCTTTCTGCCGAGAGGCAAAGGTAGAGGAAAAAGCTGCAGCACACAGCTAGTTCCCAAGAGCAGAAGTCCTCCCTGCGTCCGGTAAGTCCACAGCATGACGCTGGGGCTGCTCAGGCGGACCCGGGTATGGTGAGGGCCCGTCTCAGAAATTTCAGCGCCCAGTGTGCTCTCACATGGATCCCTGGGTCCTTCAAGTAGTATCTCAGGGGTACAGGCTGGAGTTTGAGACGTTCTTCCCCCCGCCGTTTCCTAAAATCTGCCTTACCGGCACCTCCCTCTGCCAGGGAGGCGGTGTTGGTGGCTATTCAACACTATAATCACAACAAGTGATTGTCAAGGTGCCCCTCCTTCAGCAAGGAAGGGGTAACTATTCCACAATGGTTGTGGTACCGAAACAGAACGGTTCGGTGAGACCCATCTTAAAATTAAAATACTTGAACTTTTATATCAGAAGATTCAAGTTCAAGATGGAATCGCTCAGGGCGGTTATTACGAGCCTGGACGAGGGGGATTACAGGGTCTCCCTGGACATCAAGGATGCGTACCTGCATGTCCCCATTTACCCTCCTCACCAGGAGTACCTCAGATGTGTGGTACAGGACTGTCACTATCAGTTCCAGACGCTGCCGTTGGAGTTGTCCACGGCACCGAAGGTCTTTACCAAGGTAATGGCCGAAATGATGATACTCCTTCGCAAGAAGGAAGTTTTTATTATCCCGTACTTGGACGATCTCCTGATAAAGGCGAGGTCCAAAGAACAGTTGGTAGTGGGGGTAGCACTCTCTCGGGAAGTGCTACAACAGCACGACTGGATTATCAATATTCCAAAGTCACAGCTGGTCCCGACGACAGGTCTTCTGTTCCTGGGAATTATTCTGGACACAGACCAGAAAAGAGTGTTTCTTCCAGTGGAAGCACACGAGTCCTAAAAAAAAATGGTAGCTTCGTACGAAGCATAATTCCATTCGGAAGGTTCCACGTAAGGACGTTCCAGTGGGACCTGTGGGACAAATGGTCCAGGTCCCATCTACAGATACAACAGCGGATAACCCTGTCGGCAAGAAACAGGTTGTCGCTGCTGTGGTGGCTGCAGAGGGCTCATCTACTAGAGGGCCGCAGATTCGGAATACAGGACTGGGTCCTGGTGACCACGGAGGCCAGCCTTCGGGGCTGGGGTGCAGTCACACAGGGAAGAAATTTCCAAGGAGATTTCGCTTCACATAAATATTCTGGAGCTAAGGGCCATTTACAATGCCCTATGCCAAGCAAGGCCCCTGCTTCAGAACCAGCCGGTACTGATCCAATCAGACAATATCACGGCGGTCGCCCATGTAAACAGACAGGGCGGCACAAGAAGCAGGATGGCGATGGCAGAAGCCACAAGGATTCTCTGATGGGCGACCTACACCCGGGAGAATGGGGACTTCTTCCAGAAGTTTTCCAAATGCGGGTAAACCGTTGGGAATGACCACGGGTGGACATGATGGCGTCCCGCCTCAACAAAAAGTTGAAAAGATATTGCGCCAGGTCAAGGGCCCATCAGGCGATCGCTGTGGACGCTCTAGTGACACCGTGGGTGAACCAGTCGGTTTATGTGTTTCCTCCTCTACCTCTCATAACCAAGGTACTGAGAATAATAACAATGCGAGGAGTGAAAACCATACTCGTGGTTCCGGATTGGCCAAGAAGAGCTTGGTACCCGGAACTTCAAGAGATGCTGGCAGAGGACCCTTGGCCTCTGCCGCTCAGACAAGACCTGCTGCAGCAGGGACCCTGTCTGTTCCAAGACTTACCGCGGCTGCGTTTGACGGCATGGCGGTTGAACACCGGATCCTAAAGGAAAAGGGTATTCCGGAGGAAGTCATCCCTACCCTGATCAAAGCCAGGAAGGATGTCACCGCAAGATTACCGCATTTGGCGGAAATATGTTGCTTGGTGTGAGGCCATGAAGGCCCCGAAGGAGGAATTTCAACTGGGTCGATTTCTACACTTCCTGCAAGCAGGGGTAACGTTGGGCCTCAAATTGGGGTCCATCAAGGTCCAGATTTCGGCTCTGTCGATTTTCTTCCAGAAAGAACTGGCTTCACTGCCTGAAGTTCAGACTTTTGTCAAAGGAGTTCTGCATATTCAGCCTCCTTTTGTGCCCCCAGTGGCACCTTGGGATCTCACTGTGGTTTTGGCATTCCTGAAATCACATTGGTTCGAACCACTTAAGACTGTGGAATTGAAATATCTCACGTGGAAAGTGGTCGTACTGTTGGCCCTGGCTTCGGCCAGGCGGGTTTCAGAATTGGCGGCTTTGTCTTGAAAAAGCCCTTATCTGATTTTCCAGATGGATAGGGCAGAATTGAGGACTCGTCCTCAGTTTCTCCCGAAGGTGGTCTCAGCTTTTCACTTGAACCAACCTATTGTGGTGCCTGCGGCTACTAGGGACTTGGAGGATTCCAAGTTGCTGGACGTAGTCAGGGCCCTGAAAATTTATGTTTCCGGGACTGCTGGAGTCAGAAAAACTGACTCGCTGTTTATCCTGTATGCACCCAACAAGCTGGATGCTCCTGCTTCTAAGCAGGCTATTGCGCGCTGGATTTGTAGCACTATTCAGCTGGCGCATTCTGCGGTGGGATTACCGCAGCCTAAATCAGTAAAAGCCCATTCCACAAGGAAGGTGGGCTCATCTTGGGCGGCTGCCCGAGGGGTCTCGGCTTTACAACTTTGCCGAGCAGCTACTTGGTCAGGGGCAAAACACGTTTGCTAAATTCTACAAATTTGATTCCCTGGCTGAGGAGGACCTGGAGTTCTCTCATTCGGTGCTGCAGAGTCATCCGCACTCTCCCGCCCGTTTGGGAGCTTTGGTATAATCCCCATGGTCCTTACTGAGTCCCCAGCATCCACTAGGACGTCCGAGAAAATAAGATTTTACTCACCGGTAATTCTATTTCTCGTAGTCCGTAGTGGATGCTGGGCGCCCATCCCAAGTGCGGATTGTCTGCAATACTTGTACATAGTTATTGTTACAAAAATCGGGTTTTGTTGTGAGCCATCTCTTCAGAGGCTCCAATTGTTATCATACTGTTAACCGGGGTTCCTATCACGTGTTATATGGTGTGATGGGTGTGGCTGGTATGAGTCTTACCCGGGATTCAAAAATCCTTCCTTATTGTGTAAGCTCTTCTGGGCACAGTTCCTAACTGAGGCTTGGAGGAGGGTCATAGGGGGAGGAGCCAGTGCACACCAGATAGACCTAAATCTTTCTTTAGATGTGCCCAGTCTCCTGCGGAGCCGTCTATTCCCCATGGTCCTTACGGAGTCCCCAGCATCCACTACGGACTACGAGAAATAGATTTACCGGTGAGTAAAATCTTATTTTTGTGTGTAGGGTTCACATATATTAATTTGCAAAAATTATAATATCAAAGTGGAGCCTCATATTAGTTCACATCCTGTATATTAATGGGTAATATTAATGGATATCATTTCATCATATGGATGGTCAGTCCATATTAAACATACACGGTATTGTTTATTTTGCGTAATTTTATACATTGGATGTTAATAAGATTTACTAAATATCCTACAGAGACATTTCCTACAAAAATCACAATGTTCATATAACTTTCTCTAACGTCCTAGTGGATGCTGGGGACTCCGTAAGGACCATGGGGAATAGACGGGCTACGCAGGAGACTGGGCACTCCAAGAAAGAATTAGGGCTACTGGTGTGCACTGGCTCCTCCCTCTATGCCCCTCCTCCAGACCTCAGTTAGAATCTGTGCCCGGAAAGAGCTGGGTGCATTTTAGTGAGCTCCTGAGCTTGCTAATAAGAAAGTATTTTGTTAGGTTTTTTATTTTCAGAGAGATCTGCTGGTAACAGACTCTCTGCTACGTGGGACTGAGGGGAGAGAAGCAAACCTACTAACTGCGGATAGGTTGCGCTTCTTAGGCTACTGGACACCATTAGCTCCAGAGGGATCGAACACAGGAACTCACCCTTGGTCGTCCGTTCCCCTCGCAGAGCCAGAAGACAGAAGCCGGCGAGTGAAGCAAGAAGACATCAAAATCGGCGGCAGAAGACTCCTGTCTTCATATGAGGTAGCGCACAGCACTGCAGCTGTGGGGGGGCAGCAGTTGAGTACCTCCTGGCAAAATAGAGCATATATACAGCTGGGCACTGTATATATGCATGAGTCCCCGCCATTATTTTTCACAAAATCGCGGGACGGAAGCCCTCCGCTGAGGGGGCGGGGCTTCTTCCTCAGCACTCACCAGCGCCATTTTCTCTCCACAGCTCCGCTGAGAGGAAGCTCCCCAGGCACTCCCCTGCAGAATCACGGTAGAAAGAGGGTGAAAAGAGAGGGGGGCACATAAATTTACTAATTCACTAATACAGCAGCTACTGGGTAAACACTAAGTTACTGTGTGATTCCTGGGTCATATAGCGCTGGGGTGTGTGCTAGCAGACTCTCTCTCTCCAAAAGGCCTTGTGGGGATTCTGTCCTCAAATAGAGCATCCCCTGTGTGTGTGGTGTGTCGGTACGATTGTGTCAACATGTTTGACGAAGGCTATGTGGAAGCAGAGCAGGTGCAGTTGAATGTGGTGTCTCCGCCGACGGCGCCGACACCTGATTGGATGGATATGTGGAAGGTGTTAAATGATAATGTAAACTCCTTGCATAAAAGGTTGGATAAAGCTGAAGCCTTGGGACAGTCAGGGTCTCAACCCATGCCTGATCCTACAGCGCAGAGGCCGTCAGGGTCTCAGAAGCGCCCACAATCCCAAATTGTTGACACAGATATCGACACGGATTCTGACTCCAGTGTCGATGGCGATGATGCAAAGTTGCAGCCTAAAATGGCTAAAGCCATCCGCTACATGATTATAGCAATGAAGGATGTATTGCACATTTCAGAGGTAAACCCTGTCCCTGACAAGAGGGTTTATATGTTTGGGGAAAAAAGGCAAGAAGTGACTTTTCCCCCTTCACATGAGTTAAATGAGTTATGTGAAAAAGCTTGGGATTCTCCTGATAGGAAAGTGCAGATTCCCAAAGGTTACTTATGGCGTATCCTTTCCCGCCAACGGATAGGTTACGCTGGGAGTCATTCCCTAGGGTAGACAAAGCTTTGACACGCTTATCTAAGAAGGTGGCCCTGCCGTCACAGGATACGGCCTCCCTAAAGGATCCTGCGGATAGGAAGCAGGAAGGTATCCTGAAGTCTGTTTATACACATTCAGGTACCATACTGAGGCCGGCAATTGCGTCGGCCTGGATGTGTAATGCTGTAGCAGCATGGACAGATACTCTGTCTGAGGAACTGGATACCTTGAACAAGGATACTATTTTACTGACCCTGGGGCATATAAAAGACGCTGTCCTATATATAAGGGATGCCCAGAGGGACATTTGCCTACTAGGCTCTAGAATAAATCGATGTCGATTTCTGCCAGAAGGGTCCTGTGGACTCGGCAATGGACAGGTGATGCCGCCTCAAAAAAGCACATGGAGGTTTTACCTTATAAGGGTGAGGAATTGTTTGGGGACGGTCTCTCGGACCTAGTTTCCACAGCTACGGCTGGGAAGTCAAATTTTTTGCCATATATTCCCTCACAGCCTAAGAAAGCACCGTATTACCAAATGCAGTCCTTTCGATCACAAAAAGTCAAGAAAGTCAGAGGTGCGTCCTTTCTTGCCAGAGGCAGGGGTAGAGGAAAGAAGCTGCACAATACAGGTAGTTCCCAGGAACAGAAGTCCTCCCCGGCTTCCACTAAATCCACCGCATGACGCTGGGGCTCCACAGGTAGAGCCAGGAGCGGTGGGGGCGCGTCTCCGAAATTTCAGCCACCAGTGGGTTCGCTCACAGGTGGATCCCTGGGCTATACAGATTGTGTCTCAGGGATACAAGCTGGAATTTGAAGTGATGCCCCCTCACCGTAACCTCAAATCGGCCCTGCCAGCTTCCCCCATAGAAAGGGAGGTAGTGTTAGCGGCAATTCACAAATTATATCTCCAGCAGGTGGTGGTAAAGGTTCCCCTCCTTCAACAGGGAAGGGGTTACTATTCCACAATGTTTGTAGTACCGAAACCGGACGGTTTGGTTAGACCCATATTGAATTTAAAGTCCCTGAACATTTACCTGAAAAGGTTCAAGTTCAAGATGGAATCGCTCAGAGCAGTCATTGCAAGCCTGGAAGAGGGGGATTTTATGGTGTCTCTGGACATAAAGGATGCTTACCTGCATGTCCCCATTTATCCACCTCATCAGGAGTACCTCAGATTTGTGGTACAGGACTGTCATTACCAATTCCAGACGTTGCCGTTTGGTCTGTCCACTGCACCGAGAATATTTACCAAGGTAATGGCGGAAATGATGGTGCTCCTTCGAAAGCAAGGAGTCGCAATTATCCCATACTTGGACGATCTCCTCATAAAGGCGAGGTCCAGAGAGCAGTTGCTGATCAGCGTAGCACACTCTCTGGAAGTGTTGCAACAGCACGGCTGGATTCTGAATATTCCAAAGTCGCAGCTGATTCCTACGACGCGTCTGCCCTTCCTGGGCATCATTCTGGACACGGACCAGAAGAAGGTGTTTCTCCCGGCGGAGAAGGCTCAGGAGCTCGTGACTCTGGTCAGAGACCTCTTAAAACCAAAACAGGTGTCGGTGCATCAGTGCACGCGAGTCCTGGGAAAGATGGTGGCGTCATACGAAGCCATTCCCTTCGGCAGGTTCCATGCGAGGAATTTTCAGTGGGACCTGTTGGACAAGTGGTCCGGATCGCATCTTCAGATGCATTGGCTGATCACCCTATCCCCCAGTGCCAGGGTGTCTCTTCTGTGGTGGCTGCAGAGGGCTCACCTTCTCGAGGGCCGCAAGTTCGGCATACAGGACTGGGTCCTGGTGACCACGGATGCAAGCCTCGGAGGAATGGGGGCAGTCACTCAGGGAAGAAACTTCCAAGGGCTGTGGTCAAGTCAGGAGACTTGTCTGCACATCAATATCCTGGAACTAAGGGCCATATACAACACCCTGAGTCAAGTGGAGCCTCTGCTTCGCAACCAACCGGTGCTGATTCAGTCAGACAACATCACCGCAGTGGCTCATGTAAACCGCCAGGGCGGCACAAGAAGCAGGGTGGCGATGGCGGAAGCCACCAGAATTCTTCGTTGGGCGGAGAATCGCGTGCAAGCACTGTCAGCAGAGTTCATTCTGGGAGTGGACAACTGGGAAGCAGACTTCCTCAGCAGGCACGACCTCCACCCGGGAGAGTGGGGACTTCATCAAGAAGTCTTCACACAGATTACAAATCGATGGGAACTGCCACAGGTGGACATGATGGCATCCCGCCTAAACAAAAAGCTACAAAGGTATTGCGCCAGGTCAAGAGACCCTCAGGCGATAGCTGTGGACGCACTAGTAACACCGTGGGTGTTCCAGTCGGTCTATGTGTTTCCTCCTCTTCCTCTCATACCCAAGGTGCTGAGAATCGTAAGAAGAAGAGGAGTGAGAACAATACTCATTGTTCCGGATTGGCCAAGAAGGACTTGGTACCTGGAACTGCAAGAAATGCTCACAGAGGACCCATGGCCTCTGCCTCTCAGACAGGATCTGTTGCAACAGGGACCCTGTTTGTTCCAAGACTAACCGCGGCTGCGTTTGATGGCATGGCGGTTGAACGCCGGATCCTAGCGGAAAAAGGCATTCCGGATGAAGTTATTCCTACGCTGATAAAGGCTAGGAAGGACGTGACAGCAAAACATTATCACCGTATATGGCGAAAATATGTTGCTTGGTGTCAGGCCAGGAAGGCCCCTACAGAGGAACTCCAGCTGGGCCGGTTCCTGCACTTCCTACTGTCAGGAGTGACTATGGGCTTAAAATTAGGGTCCATAAAGGTCCAGATTTCGTCCCTATCCATTTTCTTTCAAAAGGAACTGGCTTCACTTCCTGAGGTTCAGACGTTTGTAAAGGGAGTGCTGCATATTCCGCCCCCTTTTGTGCCACCAGTGGCACCTTGGGATCTTAACGTGGTGTTGAGTTTCCTGAAATCTCACTGGTTTGAGCCTCTTAAGACCGTGGAGCTAAAGTATCTCACGTGGAAAGTGGTCATGCTATTGACCTTAGCTTCGGCTAGGCGTGTGTCAGAATTGGCGGCTTTGTCATGTAAAAGCCCCTATCTGGTTTTCCATATGGACAGGGCAGAATTACGGACTCGTCCGCAATTTCTGCCGAAGGTGGTGTCATCTTTTCATTTGAACCAACCTATTGTGGTGCCTGCGGCTACTCGTGACTTGGAGGATTCCAAGTTACTAGATGTAGTCAGGGCTTTGAAGATTTATGTAGCCAGAACGGCTGGAGTCAGGAAAACTGACTCGCTGTTTATCCTGTATGCATCCAACAAGCTGGGTGCTCCTGCTTCAAAGCAAACTATTGCTCGCTGGATCTGTAACACGATTCAGCAGGCTCATTCTGCTGCTGGATTGCCGCATCCAAAATCTGTAAAGGCCCATTCCACAAGGAAGGTGGGCTCTTCTTTGGCGGCTGCCCGAGGGGTCTCGGCATTACTGCTTTGCCGAGCAGCTACTTGGTCGGGTTCAAACACTTTTGCAAAATTCTACAAGTTTGATACCCTGGCTGAGGAGGACCTTGTGTTTGCCCATTCGGTGCTGCAGAGTCATCCGCACTCTCCCGCCCGTTTGGGAGCTTTGGTATAATCCCCATGATCCTTACGTAGTCCCCAGCATCCACTAGGACGTTAGAGAAAATAAGATTTTACTCACCGGTAAATCTATTTCTCGTAGTCCGTAGTGGATGCTGGGCGCCCGTCCCAAGTGCGGACTTCTTCTGCATTACTTGTATATAGTTATTGCTTAATTAAGGGTTATGTTATGTTGGCATCCGTTTGTTTGATGCTCTGTTGTTGTTCATACTGTTAACTGGGTATGTTATCACAAGTTATACGGTGTGATTGGTGTGGCTGGTATGAGTCTTACCCTGGATTCCAAAATCCTTTCCTTGTAATGTCAGCTCTTCCGGGCACAGTTTCCTTAACTGAGGTCTGGAGGAGGGGCATAGAATGAGGAGCCAGTGCACACCAATAGTCCTAATTCTTTCTTAGAGTGCCCAGTCTCCTGCGGAGCCCGTCTATTCCCCATGGTCCTTACGGAGTCCCCAGCATCCACTACGGACTACGAGAAATAGATTTACCGGTGAGTAAAATCTTATTTTTACTTCATTTCATTATAAGTGTTAAATTATGAACACGTAGCCACAAATATTTGTTTTATATTTTTATATAATTGCTCAATTAGAAACATTTAAGTATCACTAATAGGTGGAACGCAGCTAATTCCGGTTTCAGCACTAGCATTTACCCATGGTACTAACCAGGAAGTATCTGCTATCACGTAACCACGATATGGAACGCATCTAGTTCCGGTTCCTGTGCCCGATCATCAACTTTATGCCACTTTTTGATTGGTTATAGTCACACTACCGAGGATCACGTGACTGCATTGATGATTAATTTAGTGGAGGCGTGTCACATTGCGTTCTATCCAATGAGCTTCAAACAACCTTATGTTAGCCCCAATGCTGGTCTCCCACCCCCTCGTATTATTGGATAAATAGAATTTCAATCTGATACATCACAGTTACACAATGCACTGCTATGCACCATGGATAGAATTTTTTATTAAAATTTATATAAATATAATGGCTAGCGTCACTTATTTCGGGTTGATCAATAGGTAGAACCTTGTAGTCACACCTCATCCACATTTTTAAGGGGTAGGGTTTAATTTAATCATAGGGTGTACAAAGTGTTACCAGTTTTTAGTGCGCAAAAAAACCTCCTATAATGCAGCTAGTTATGTATATCAGAGTAGCGCATCCGTGTTACTCAGAATAAGTGATTTGAAAGAAGAAGATAGATATACACCATCTAGCGCTAAGGAGAATACCACATTCACAATATATTTTCTAAAGGACTCCACACACAAACGTCAGCCACCAGTAGGAATAATAACAGTTTGGTAGTACTTAACGTTTAGGAAAGTGGTCAACATGAAAGCAGGTTTTTCTTAATCCATGGGTTTCGACAGTTTTATCATGTAAAAAGAAAAAAGGCGTATAATTGTGCAGATTATTTCAAGTGGTTTACAGGTTTTATTAAATGGTTCCACTTACAAGCGTAGACTTTGAATTGAGCCTGATTAAGTTCCAAGACTGGCAAAATACGGCAGCAAACAGGTACAGCAATTTTCAAGGTCGTGATGGATTTTTCATGCAGACTCCATAATGGGAATGCACAGTACCATAAAGAAGAAATAAAAATAGTGCGAGTATGTAAAAACAGACCAAAGTTTTAATACACATATGCACTTACAGACACTTGACAGAAATACAGCATAACGGTTCCCCACTGGCAAGACAGCAAAGGTAAGTTCCTGATGTCCGAGGAATTATCCAGTTCTCACTTCCGGAATGTGAGTACTGTACCGAACCAAAGATCTTTAAGCCACGCGGGGTGTCCCTTCTAAAGCCACGCTAGACGCGTTTCAGACCGAGGTCCTTCATCAGTAGCATGGCTTATACTCTCCCAGAACCTCCTTATATTAAGGGGAAGCAGGTGCTTCAAATTGCTGCTAATCGGTATTCTCCTCACGTCCGGCATGTACGGCGGAACCGGAACCGGAAGTGACGTCATGGTTTGCGTTCCATACAAGCAGGAAGTCCTCCACATGCGTTCCACATATCGTGGAACCGGAAGTGATGTAACATTTTCCATTCCGCTTGATTAGGGGAGATTTTAATGCGTTCCACGGTTCATTTATCATGATAGAATTAAAAACGGAAGTCCATGTATAAGTTCCTCACACAGCCGGTGCTAAATAATCACATGACACAGGTATTAATAAAGGTACAGAATATATAAAAAGAACATGTATTTTGTATTTGTAAAACCATATATTTGTTAAAAAGACATATATATTAAAAAACAGAAGACAAATTTCATCACGAATACCAAAGGAATAATTTAATAAAATGATTAGAGCATATGTATATATAAAAAAAAATATATACATAAATATACAAAGTCTATTCAAAATTACATATTATGAAAAAAGGCTTGCTAAGTTAAAAAGCATTTAAGCTCGAAATCCACATTCAAGCCCTTGGGTGCAAGGGTGCTTAGAGAATGTACCCACCGCATCTCAGCTTGAGATAGTCGTTTATCTATGTTGCGGCTTCTGGGTTTGGGTAATATTAATTGAATACCCCAAAAATTCATTATAAAACATTCCTTTGATTCGTGATGTTTATGAAAGTGTGCAGAGACATTGTGAGTTAAAAGAGATTTCCGGATGTTATAAATATGTTCGGCTGCTCTCACTTTTAGTTTTCTAGTTGTCTTACCCACATAAAACAACCCGCAAGTGCATTGTAGAAGATACACAACGTTTTTAGAATAGCAGGTAATAAATTCATTAATTGGATATATTTTATTCCCAATGTTTAAACTACTACATTTTTTCTCTTTAATTTTCACAGTCTTACACATAAGGCAATCTCCACATCGATGGAAGCCCTTTGTTCTGATGCTCTGTCTAATCTCTGTTGTTAAGTTACTATTAACTAGGTGATCTTTTAAAGAGGGTGCCTTCCTATAGACAAAAGTTGGTTTATTGGGGATTGCGCTACCTATAATTGGGTCTTGTTGTAATAATTTCCAATTATTACTAATGACCCTTTCTATCTCACGGTGACAATTACTGTATTGGCTGAAAAAAGCCCATTCATGTTTGTTGTATTTTCCATTATCCTGTTTTGTGTTTGTCTTCAGAAGATCTTTTCTTTCAACTCTGTTTATTCTTTCTCTAGCATTTTTCAAAAGATCATCAGAGTAACCCTTTGCACTTAATCTAGATGATACCTCGTCAAGTTGCATCTCACATACATGGTCGTCTGTGCAATTACGCTTGATCCTGGAAAATTGCCCGAATGGAATTGCAGTCAGCCAGTTTTTATGATGCTGGCTGGAAATGTTAATAAAACTATTTGAGTCCGTCTTTTTTCTAAAAGTTTTAGTTTTTAAAAGGCCATCCTCAATATATAGGTTAAGATCTAGAAAGGACACTTCCAGAGGACTACAAGAGAAAGTAAATACAATCGAAAAAGAATTTGAATTAAGATCTGTGCACCACTGATTAAAAAGATCCACCCCTCCATATAAAAAGCACATCATCGATGAATCGATGCCAGGACACCAGGCTCGCCGCCAGCGCGCCACCCTGCCATATAGCCTGATCTTCCCAATAGGCCATATATAGGTTGGCGTAGCTGGGGGCGAACCTGGTGCCCATAGCAGTGCCCACGGACTGTAAATAAAAAGACCCCTCAAATAAAAAATAATTATTTGTAAGGATGAAATTAATACTATCTAAAATAAATTTCTTTAAATTAGAATCTAAAGTGCTTTTGTCCAAAAAGTGGGATACTGCCGCCAAACCCTTTTCTCTATCTATTATAGTATAGAGTGTGCTTACGTCAGCACTAAAAAGCAGATCATCCTTCTGCCAAGTGTATGGAGCCAATTTCCTTAGAATATCACCGGTGTCCTTTAAATAAGCTTTTGTTTCTAATACTAAAGGTTGAAGGTAATGATCAACCATAGCAGAAAGATTACTTGTAATGCTATTGCAACCGGAGATAATAGGTCTTCCCGGGGGGTGTAGGGGGTCCTTGTGCACTTTCGGGAGAACATATATACAAGGGATAGTTGGTTCCTTGATATTTAAAAAATCAAACTCACTCTTATTAATAACTTTATTATTCAAAGCTTCAGAAGTTAGCTCTAAGAGAGCTTTACTAATTCTAGAGGTGGGGTCATTCTTAAGTTTTTTGTATGTATCACCATTCCCCAATTGTTTATTTATTTCCCCTATATAAGCATCCCGTGTTAATAAAACCACCCCTCCACCCTTATCTGCAGGTTTTATAATTAATGAACTGTCATCTTTAAGTGTCTTTAATGCAATAACCTCTTTTTTGGACAGGTTACACTTCTTATTTCTCCGGAAATTATTAGCTTTATTATTCTGTTCCCTTTGTATTATTTTATTAATTTCCTCACATACCACATTATTGAAACAGTCTAAAAAACTTCCTTTAAAATTGGATGGATAAAAGGTGGATGGTGGTTTGAATTTAGATGGATTAGTGGGCTCAATACTTTGTGGGCCATCTTCTCTCTCTTTATTAAGAAAGAAACGTTTGATAGTGAGCTTTCTTATGTACTTCTGCACATCTATGAATAAATTAAAAGAATTAGGATGAAACGAAGGTGCAAATTTGAGTCCTTTCTGTAGGACACTCAATTCTTCCTCAGTTAGCTCTCTATCTGTGAGATTAAACACTTTACCTTTAGCGGAATCAGTGCCAATAGTTTCATCAGTATTTGCAGTTAGCAAAATACTAGATGTTTTACTTCTCTGAGACTTTGATTTGGATTTTTGTTTATGTTTCTGACCTGCTCTTTTTCCCCTCTTAGTTTTCTTAATAGCTAATATTTCGTCCTTGGGGTCCTGCGGTCCCATAAAAAAGAAGACCGTTCTACTTCATGGGATTGCTGCTGTTCCTGATTTTCCAAGGCTGAAAATCTATTTAGATGGTTGAACCGGGTATAATCAGAGTTAATTCTTTCTCGCCTATTGGTTCCCCTAGTCTTAGTATCTCGTCTATTATGCCCTATTTGTATCCAAGGGTTATGGTTATTGCCATACTGAGTACCCCTATTGTCCCATTTAGGGTGGTATCTATTGTTCCTATTATCCCAATCATTCCTGTATTCATTAGGGTATCTGGGTTTATTAACATCATTACCCCTTCTCTTATCTTGATAATTTCTATATTCATCAGGATATCTATAATTATTTATGGCCTCTCGTCTATGCTCATTAGTTCTATATTTTTTATTCGTGGGGGGGATAACATGTTCATCAACCTGTGAGCTGGATTGTGCCATGGTGGAACATGGCGTATCATCCGGAGCTACTGGATGGTTAATATCCCTAAAAAACTTTTTCTGTTTTTTGTCCCTTAATTCTTTAGTATTTTTATTTATTTTATATAACAGATCTTTCTCATATGAAGCGAAATCATCTAAATCCTTATAGGGGTGAACCAAAGATTGTAATAGGCTAATTTCATCATTAAGTTTCTTCAAGAGAGTGGTTCTTTCCCTTATGATTAAATCCACAAGGGACTGAGAGCAACTCTCCAATATTGCGTTCCATTCGTTTTTAAAAATATCATCACTAGTGCCAAATGAAGGTTGTTTATTAATTTTTAATCCTTTCGGAATGATACGAGAAGCCTGATACTGTTCTAGGGTGGCTACCTCCCACCACAGTTTATTTTCTTTAATCATAACTGTCTCTAATTTCTTAAATGCTGATCCTAGGTCATCATTACATAATTGACAATCATTCCCAGATTTAGTGAATGTATTTTTTACCATCTGGTTCCTAGATTCTCTATAGGTGAACATGTTTGCAGCACTTAAACTGGAAAAAGGAATGCTAAAGAATCTAGGGTGTACAAAGTGTTACCAGTTTTTAGTGCGCAAAAAAACCTCCTATAATGCAGCTAGTTATGTATATCAGAGTAGCGCATCCATGTTACTCAGAATAAGTGATTTGAAAGAAGAAGATAGATATACACCATCTAGCGCTAAGGAGAATACCACATTCACAATATATTTTCTAAAGGACTCCACACACAAACGTCAGCCACCAGTAGGAATAATAACAGTTTGGTAGTACTTAACGATTAGGAAAGTGGTCAACATGAAAGCAGGTTTTTCTTAATCCATGGGTTTCGACAGTTTTATCATGTAAAAAGAAAAAAGGCGTATAATTGTGCAGATTATTTCAAGTGGTTTACAGGTTTTATTAAATGGTTCCACTTACAAGCGTAGACTTTGAATTGAGCCTGATTAAGTTCCAAGACTGGCAAAATACGGCAGCAAACAGGTACAGCAATTTTCAAGGTCGTGATGGATTTTTCATGCAGACTCCATAATGGGAATGCACAGTACCATAAAGAAGAAATAAAAATAGTGCGAGTATGTAAAAACAAACCAAAGTTTTAATACACATGTGCACTTACAGACACTTGACATAAATACAGCATAACGGTTCCCCACTGGCAAGACAGCAAAGGTAAGTTCCTGATGTCCGAGGAATTATCCAGTTCTCACTTCCGGAATGTGAGTACTGTACCGAACCAAAGATCTTTAAGCCACGCGGGGTGTCCCTTCTAAAGCCACGCTAGACGCGTTTCAGACCGAGGTCCTTCATCAGTAGCATGGCTTATACTCTCCCAGAACCTCCTTATATTAAGGGGAAGCAGGTGCTTCAAATTGCTGCTAATCGGTATTCTCCTCACGTCCGGCATGTACGGCACAACCGGAACCGGAAGTGACGTCATGGTTTGCGTTCCATACAAGCAGGAAGTCCTCCACATGCGTTCCACATATCGTGGAACCGGAAGTGATGTAACATTTTTCATTCCGCTTGATTAGGGGAGATTTTAATGCGTTCCACGGTTCATTTATCATGATAGAATTAAAAACGGAAGTCCATATATAAGATTCTAATTTAAAGAAATTTATTTTAGATAGTATTAATTTCATCCTTACAAATAATTATTTTTTATTTGAGGGGTCTTCTTATTTACAGTCCGTGGGCACTGCTATGGGCACCAGGTTCGCCCCCAGCTACGCCAACCTATATATGGCCTATTGGGAAGATCAGGCTATATGGCAGGGTGGCGCGCTGGCGGCGAGCCTGGTGTCCTGGCATCGATTCATCGATGATGTGCTTTTTATATGGAGGGGTGGGGTGGATCTTTTTAATCAGTGGTGCACAGATCTTAATTCAAATTCTTTTTCGATTGTATTTACTTTCTCTTGTAGTCCTCTGGAAGTGTCCTTTCTAGATCTTAACCTATATATTGAGGATGGCCTTTTAAAAACTAAAACTTTTAGAAAAAAGACGGACTCAAATAGTTTTATTAACATTTCCAGCCAGCATCATAAAAACTGGCTGACTGCAATTCCATTCGGGCAATTTTCCAGGATCAAGCGTAATTGCACAGACGACCATGTATGTGAGATGCAACTTGACGAGGTATCATCTAGATTAAGTGCAAAGGGTTACTCTGATGATCTTTTGAAAAATGCTAGAGAAAGAATAAACAGAGTTGAAAGAAAAGATCTTCTGAAGACAAACACAAAACAGGATAATGGAAAATACAACAAACATGAATGGGCTTTTTTCAGCCAATACAGTAATTGTCACCGTGAGATAGAAAGGGTCATTAGTAATAATTGGAAATTATTACAACAAGACCCAATTATAGGTAGCGCAATCCCCAATAAACCAACTTTTGTCTATAGGAAGGCACTCTCTTTAAAAGATCACCTAGTTAATAGTAACTTAACAACAGAGATTAGACAGAGCATCAGAACAAAGGGCTTCCATCGATGTGGAGATTGCCTTATGTGTAAGACTGTGAAAATTAAAGAGAAAAAATGTAGTAGTTTAAACATTGGGAATAAAATATATCCAATTAATGAATTTATTACCTGCCATTCTAAAAACGTTGTGTATCTTCTACAATGCACTTGCGGGTTGTTTTATGTGGGTAAGACAACTAGAAAACTAAAAGTGAGAGCAGCCGAACATATTTATAACATCCGGAAATCTCTTTTAACTCACAATGTCTCTGCACACTTTCATAAACATCACGAATCAAAGGAATGTTTTATAATGAATTTTTGGGGTATTCAATTAATATTACCCAAACCCAGAAGCCGCGACATAGATAAACGACTATCTCAAGCTGAGATGCGGTGGGTACATTCTCTAAGCACCCTTGCACCCAAGGGCTTGAATGTGGATTTCGAGCTTAAATGCTTTTTAACTTAGCAAGCCTTTTTTCATAATATGTAATTTTGAATAGACTTTGTATATTTATGTATATAATTTTTTTTATATATACATATGCTCTAATCCTTTTATTAAATTATTCCTTTGGTATTCGTGATGAAATTTGTCTTCTGTTTTTTAATATATATGTCTTTTTAACAAATATATGGTTTTACAAATACAAAATACATGTTCTTTTTATATATTCTGTACCTTTATTAATACCTGTGTCATGTGATTATTTAGCACCAGCTGTGTGAGGAACTTATATATGGACTTCCGTTTTTAATTCTATCATGATAAATGAACCGTGGAACGCATTAAAATCTCCCCTAATCAAGCGGAATGAAAAATGTTACATCACTTCCGGTTCCACGATATGTGGAACGCATGTGGAGGACTTCCTGCTTGTGTGGAACGCAAACCATGACGTCACTTCCGGTTCCGGTTGTGCCGTACATGCCGGACGTGAGGAGAATACCGATTAGCAGCAATTTGAAGCACCTGCTTCCCCTTAATATAAGGAGGTTCTGGGAGAGTATAAGCCATGCTACTGATGAAGGACCTCGGTCTGAAACGCGTCTAGCGTGGCTTTAGAAGGGACACCCCGCGTGGCTTAAAGATCTTTGGTCCGGTACAGTACTCACATTCCAGAAGTGAGAACTGGATAATTCCTCGGACATCAGGAACTTACCTTTGCTGTCTTGCCAGTGGGGAACCGTTATGCTGTATTTCTGTCAAGTGTCTGTAAGTGCATATGTGTATTAAAACTTTGGTTTGTTTTTACATACTCGCACTATTTTTATTTCTTCTTTATGGTACTGTGCATTCCCATTATGGAGTCTGCATGAAAAATCCATCACGACCTTGAAAATTGCTGTACCTGTTTGCTGCCGTATTTTGCCAGTCTTGGAACTTAATCAGGCTCAATTCAAAGTCTACGCTTGTAAGTGGAACCATTTAATAAAACCTGTAAACCACTTGAAATAATCTGCACAATTATACGCCTTTTTTCTTTTTACATGATAAAACTGTTGAAACCCATGGATTAAGAAAAACCTGCTTTCATGTTGACCACTTTCCTAAACGTTAAGTACTACCAAACTGTTATTATTCCTACTGGTGGCTGACGTTTGTGTGTGGAGTCCTTTAGAAAATATATTGTGAATGTGGTATTCTCCTTAGCGCTAGATGGTGTATATCTATCTTCTTCTTTTAATTTAATCATACAAATTCAATAATTATATAACACCCATACCTACTGGGGGAAGTGATATCATATGGTTAGTCAAAATAAAAGGAGGGAAATTTTTCCATGCTAACACTCCAGACTTTGGTGCCAGAGGAGATTCATATGATCATACTGAAAGGTTAGTAATTAGGATTTAATGCTATCCTCAATGGTTATTTAATAAGTTACCACTTTGATCATGGCCTCATTTATTTATGGTGATCTTTATTTGTAAACCTTTGTAAATGTAAAACATGAAGTATTTATTTGTATTGGTCTTATAATAAAATACTTTCTTACTGATGAGGGTTTAAATAACCAGCTATATAACTGGCTTAGTTTGACAAGCCAAGTGAGTATACGATTAATGGGATACATGTGTGTGTGTGTGTGTGTGTGTGTGTGTGTGTGTATGTATGTATGTATGTATGTATGTATGTATGTATATATATAATATATTTCTTTTTCATCCACTAGGGGTCACTGGAGTACTCTAGGGATATGGACGGTTCCACAGGAACTAGGCACTGAATAGTTAAACTTTGACTATACCTCCCCTCCATATCCCAGAGTACCTCAGTGTTTTTTCGGTGCTCACCGAGACTAGGCTTGTGGAAGTTGATCCACAATTACTGAATTTTTTTTTTTTTTTTTTTTGGGAATCCCTTTCCCCCTTCCAAGAAGGCGAGGGTCTGGGATAGGAAAGCTGCTGAAGCAGCTGTGGGTGTCAGACCTCTCTAGAAGAGCTTCCTCACTACCACGTGCAGGTCACCTGCAGTAAAAGGCTGACAGTGCTTACAGAGAAGCCCCGTCATTGCCCTCACCACAGGGTCCAGGTATGTTGAACGGGGCGGTCAGCTCACGCTGCCGCCCTGCTGTGTGGGATACTGTGTGTGTGTGTGGCCGCTGCCTTCAGCCGCCCGCCGCCGCTTCCAGCGCCGCTGTTTATGCTGTGTCCCCCGCCGCTCTGAGCTGCGCCGGCCACGTTGATTTATGCATAGGCCGCTCCACGGCTCTATGCAGCGCGCTCCCCGGCCCTCGATGCCGCTTCCGGCTCCCTCTCCACCATAGCCCGGCTCCGTGTATAGAGAACGATACACGGGGGGGGGAGGGGGGGGCACACAAATGTGAGTAACTTTGATGCCACAGTGATGTTCCCTGCACACAGAAATGTCAGGGTCACTGGATAAAATCTCATGATTCAACTCTTGTTGATAAAAGAAGTATGTTTACTAGAATACAGCAGCGCTGCATGTGTATTACAATAGGCTATTAAGTCTTTGTTAAACAGGATACATGTTGCTCATATATGTGCAGGTTTGAATGCAACATAGTATGTTTATTAAATCTGCTTACATAATTATAAGTCTGCATATTTAACCATTTTTCCTGTTGTTTTTCCAGAATTTCCTGTATTACATCTATCCTCCATTGAAGGCGCAGGGGTGTTAAGGGGAATTTGGAACCAGGCATATTGCTGACGTGTACTGCACTTGGCCAGATATATATTTGTAAAGACACCTTAGTGCTATTTACTGAGTCGCGCAAGTTGTATTTTGTATTGTCTGTCGCTATAATGAGTAAGACACCAGCAAAGACTATTATTCTTATCATAACTGTTTATAATGATATTATCCCAAAGACTGCAAATCTGAATCATGGCTGTGGTCAGCCAAATACTGGCTTTGTTCACTGTTGTAAAGTAAGATGTGTTATACAATTGGTCAGCACATGGTGATTATAAAACAGTATCTGTGGAGCACTGCAAGCATTGTGAGTTCAGGCTCACCTGCAGCAGCTTTGCTTAATTCACTTCGCCACACCACAATTGGGTACGCCCGATCTCATCTGATCTTGGAAGCTGAGCAGTGTTGGGCCTGGTTAGCCACCTGGGAATACAAGGTGCTGTAGGTATTTTTAAATCTACAGCCACACCACACTGGATTCGGGACCCATTAACTAAGCTGCGGTTAAGCAGCAGACTTCTCAGGTTTTTAATCCTGTGGGTGGTCACTTTTAGTTTCAGACTTCTAAGAATTATTATACTTCTGAATCAGGATATATCTGGATATATGTATATGGGTATATAATATATATGTGTGTGTATGTATGCATATATGAAATATATATATATTTATAAGGTCTGAGTATGTGTGAATATACATGGTTGTATATGTGTGTGTGTATATATATATATATATATATATATATATATATGTGTGTGTGTGTGTGTGTGTGTGTGTGTATATATATATATATATATATATATATATTATGCTGACATTAAAAATCTATTTTGGCAAGACTACAGTGGCGCAGTTGGTCGACACACAGTGCTTATTAAACAGTATCTGTTGAGCACTGCAAACATTGTGAGTTCAGGCCTCACCTCCCCAGATCCCCAGTGGCCTAATGGATAGGACACTGCCCTCCTAAACCAGGGATTGTGGGTTCAGGTACCATCTGGATTGCAAGTCACTACAGCAACCATTTAATCTCCAGAGTTGATGTTTAAACAGCAGCTTTTGCTTATTATTTTTACAGGTGGCTCTGTAGCCAAGTGGTTAGGCTTCCCGCCCACAGTGAACATTGTGATTGCATGGACACTGGTTCAGATCCTGGTTTAACAGGTGTAATATATATATAATAATAAAAAAAACAATAATAAAAAAAAAAAAACATGGTAGGACACCATTTTTTACGTTACTTCCTGGGTCTTTGCTGGAGGTTGCTGCCCTACAACACTCAGCCTCTGGGGGAGCGGGGGGTTGTTAGGAATTTAATTTATTAATTGTTTTTGACAGCATGTCTCTACAGGAAGATTCACTATTGCTGGTAACCACATGCACGGTAATGCAGGTTTATACACAGATTACTTTTGTGGTGTACTTACTGGTCGGGGTACATGATCACTAAGTCTAATGCATAATCAAACAAGCAGCTTCGCTGCAGAGTCGGTCACACAGTGTGTCGGACAAATTCGACTGCGCAGACAGACCCTTACCAGTCCTCTTTCGGGGGAATGCGGGCGCATGTACTGCCTGAGAGGGAAAAATTTACTGTTTCAGCTAGATTGTTGCGGTCGATTCGCCGCCAGCCCTCATAGCACCAGGCCAGTACGTCAGGTACTCAGCGAAGGCTGAACAATTTCCAATGAGAGACAATTGCAATTATTGGGCGTTTAACTACCTATCGGAGTGTACCCTACACAGCAGTAGGGCTGTTGCTTCGCCCTGCTTTGGTAAGGGTTTGAGATAACAAGGCTGTAGTGGCAGGGCGCTCTAGTTCAGGTTTGCCCTAAATAAAGACCACCTTACACTTCTTGCTGCCTACAGCTTCTGTGAAGTTGGCAGTTGGTTCTTGCGTCTCAGCTTCGCTAGTGGCGCACAACGTCCACTTTGGCTACGTTCCAAACGAGAATAGATCGCAGACCGAGTGGGGGGGGGAATCTGATTTCCTACCATTGTCTACGCGAATTCCTGAATTATTCCGTCTCAACGATTTCAATTCCCAGGTATGATTCTCGATACGGTAAATCAAAGAATTTACCTACCCGATCAGAAGTACAGGTCATTCGTCATCTGGTACAATTAGTGCTCAAGCCTCGCACAGTCTCGGTTCATTTGTACATTCGCCTATTAGACAAAATGGGGGCGGCTTTTGAAGCGCTTAAGTTCGGAAGACTTCACTCACGTCCTTTTTAACTGGATGTGTTCGCAATGGTTGGCTGTGGCCTAACGAGTACAGTGTCTGCTTGCAATGCATGCCAAAAACAATGGTCGGGCTCGCTTCTGCATATTCACCGCAGGGTGAGGTGGTCTCCAAGGGCCAGGGTGTCTCTACTTTGGTGGCTCAAAGTACAGAATCTAACCGCAGGGAAACGGTTCGGTGCCTGGAATTGGATAACTCTCACGGCGGACGCGAGTCTCAGAGGTTGGGGAGCTGTAGTTAAAAATTTTCAGCTCTAGGGTCTCTGGGCGGATCACGAAAGATTGCGGTCTGTAAATGTCCAATTTACAATGCGCTACGACAAGCAGTGCACATGCTGCAGGCTCAGGCTGTTCAGGTGCAGTCAGACAATGCGACGGTGGTCGCATACATCAACAAACAAGGAGGAACGAAAAGCCGCATGGCAATGCGGGAAGTAGCTCGAGTCCTCAATTGGGCCGAGGTGATTTTGTCGGCAGTATTCATTCCGGGAGTGGACAACTGGGAGGCGGATTATCTCAGCTGCCGGGATTTTTATCCAGGATGTGCATTAAATCCAGAAGTGTTTCACATGCTGGTCCAGAAGTAGGGTTACCCGCAAGTGGACCTGATGGCATCTCGCCACAATTATCAAACGCCCCAGTACGTGTCCAGAACGAGAGATCCAAAGGCAGTGGCGGTGGATGCTCTCACAATCAAGTGGCCATACAGTCTCGTGTATCTGTTTCCACCGTTTTCCGCTGCTCCCTCTGTTGCTAAAACGGATCAAAAGAGAGTCCATCACAGTCGTACTAGTGGCGCCTCATTGGCCTCGGAGAGCTTGGTTTTCGGATCTCCGCGGTCTACTCGTGGACGTTCCTTGGCCGCTCCCACTGCGTCCGGACCTGTTACAACAGGGTCCGTTCTTTTTCTGCGATTTAGCGCGGCTGCGTTTGACGGAGTGGCTGTTGAGACAGCCCTCTTAAAAAGAGAGGGCATTCCAGAATAGGTTATACCAACCATGTTACGAGCTAGGAAGCCGGTTACGGCAGCTCATTATTACAGAATTTGGCGTGCCTATATAGGATAGTGTGAAGTTCGGAAGTTTCCGACATCATCTTTCAAGTTATCCCGTCTTTTGTTATGTCTACAGATGGGGTTAGATGGAGGTCGGCGTTTATCCACACTAAAGGTGCAGATATCTGCGTTGTCAATTTATTTTCAAAGAAGATTGGCTCTATTGCCGTCGGTACACACCTTTATGCAGGGTGTCCTCAAAGTACAGCCTCCATTTCACTCCACTTACTGCGCCATGGGACTTGAATCTGGGTTTAGATTTCTTATAGTCTTTTTGTTTCGAACCCTTACAACAAGTGGATATTAAGTTTCTCACTTGGGAAACAATTTCTCTCCTAGCCTTAGCTTCGGCAGGGCGGGTTTCAGTTTTGGGTGCCTTGTCATGCAAGCCACCGTATTTAGTGTTTCATAATCACAGAAGGAATTTTAGACGAATCCCGCTTTCCTGCCAAAAGTAGGGTCCTCTTTTCACATCAATCATCCAATAGTAGTTCCTGTGTTAACAGGAGATTCTGGAATTTTGGTTGTGGTACGCACATTGCGAGTTTATGTATTCCGAACGTCTACAGTTCCTAAGACGGATACGTTGTTATTCTCTATGATGCGGCCAAGATGGGTTGGCCACCTTCTAAGCAGACCTTATCCAGATGGATAAAACTGACCATACGTCAGGCTTACCTTCATGTTAGGTTACAGCCGCCTACATCAGTAACAGCTCATACCACACGTTCTCCGGGAATGTCATGGGCAGCTGGTCGTGGAGTTCTACGACACAGCTTTGCAGTGCGGCTACATGGTCTTCAGTGCACATGTTTGTGCGCTTTTACATGTTTGATACTTTTGCGGCATCAGCATCTAGCTTTGGCCGTCTAGTGTTACAGGTGCCAAACAGCTCTCCCGCCCAGGGGGGAAACTTTGGTACGTCCCTAGAGTACTCCAGTGACCCCTAGTGGATGAAAAAGAAAATAGGATTTTGGTACTTACCAGGTAAATCCTTTTCTTTGAATCCATAGGGGGCACTGGACGCCCACCCAGAGCAGTTGTTTACCTGGTTGTGGTAAGTGCAGGGAATTTTATGGTAACACACTCTTACCGACTGTTTCAAATTAGAAATTCTATCGGGTTGGTGTCAACTGTTAGTTGTCAGTTTCGTTTTGTGTCAACTTTATTGTTGTCCGTTTTTGGTTATATGTATTTCTCCATTGTCAACCTCTATAGCTCCAGTTCGGCTCAGTAAAAAAACACTGAGGTACTCTGGGATATGGAGGGGAGGTATAGTCAAAGTTTAACTATTCAGTGCCTAGTTCCTGTGGAACCGTCCATATCCCTAGATTACTCCAGTGCTCCCTATGGATTCAAAGAAAAGGATTTACCTGGTAAGTACCAAAATCCTATTTTCTCTAACGTCCTAGTGGATGCTGGGGACTCCGTAAGGACCATGGGGATAGATGGGCTCCGCAGGAGACATGGGCACTTCAAGAAAGAATTTAGGTTCTGGTGTGCACTGGCTCCTCCCTCTATGCCCCTCATCCAGACCTCAGTTGGATACTGTGCCCAGACGAGCTGGGTGCTTTTCAGTGAGCTCTCCTGAGTTTGCTGAGAGAAAGTATGTTGTTAGGTTTTTTATTTTCAGGGAGATCTGCTGGCAACAGACTCCCTGCATCGTGGGACAGAGGGGAGAGAAGCAGCCCTACTCTCTGAAGCTAGGTCCTGCTTCTTAGGCTACTGGACACCATTATCTCCAGAGGGATCGGTACGCAGGATCTCACCCTCGCCGTCCGGTCCCAGAGCCGCGCCGCCGTCCCCCTCGCAGAGCCGGAAGACAGAAGCCGGGTGAGTATGAGAAGCAAAGAAGACTTCACAGGCGGCAGAAGACTTCATGATCTTCACTGAGGTAACGCACAGCACTGCAGCTGTGCACCATTGCTCCCACACACCTCACATACTCGGTCACTGTAAGGGTTCAGGGCGCAGGGGGGGCGCCCTGGGTAGCAATATAAACCTCTTATTTGGCAAAAGGAGCATATATACAGCTGGACACTTTATATATGCAGGAGCCCCCGCCAATTTCTCTAACGTCCTAAGTGGATGCTGGGGACTCCGTAAGGACCATGGGGAATAGCGGCTCCGCAGGAGACTGGGCACATCTAAAGAAAGCTTTAGGACTATCTGGTGTGCACTGGCTCCTCCCCCTATGACCCTCCTCCAAGCCTCAGTTAGATCTCTGTGCCCGAACGAGAAGGGTGCACACTAGGGGCTCTCCTGAGCTTCTTAGTGAAAGTTTTAGTTTAGGTTTTTTATTTTCAGTGAGACCTGCTGGCAACAGGCTCACTGCATCGAGGGACTAAGGGGAGAAGAAGCGAACTCACCTGCGTGCAGAGTGGATTGGGCTTCTTAGGCTACTGGACATTAGCTCCAGAGGGACGATCACAGGCCCAGCTTGGATGGGTCCCAGAGCCGCGCCTTCGGCCCCCTTACAGAGCCAGAAGGCAGAAGAGGTCCGGAAAATCGGCGGCAGAAGACGTCCTGTCTTCAACAAGGTAGCACACAGCACTGCAGCTGTGCGCCATTGCTCTCAGCACACTTCACACTCCGGTCACTGAGGGTGCAGGGCGCTGGGGGGGGGGCGCCCTGAGACGCAATTAAAAAAAACACCTTGGATGGCAAAAAATGCATCACATATAGCTCCTGGGCTATATGGATGCATTTAACCCCTGCCAGAATATACAGAAAAACGGGAAGATAAGGCCGCCGATAAGGGGGCGGAGCCTATCTCCTCAGCACACTGGCGCCATTTTCCCTCACAGCTCCGTTGGAGGGAAGCTCCCTGGCTCTCCCCTGCAGTCACTACACTACAGAAAGGGTTAAAAAAGAGAGGGGGGCACTAATTAGGCGCAGTATTAACTATACAGCAGCTATAAGGGGAAAAACACTTATATAAGGTTATCCCTGTATATATATAGCGCTCTGGTGTGTGCTGGCAAACTCTCCCTCTGTCTCCCCAAAGGGCTAGTGGGGTCCTGTCCTCTGTTATACTGCGACCAGCAATCGCCTCAGCCTGGATGTGCAGTGCTGGGTCGGCGTGGTCGGATTCCCTGACTGAAAATATTGATACCCTAGATAGGGACAGTATATTTTTGCCTATAGAGCATTTGAAAGATGCATTTCTATATATGCGTGATGCACAGCGGAATATTTGCCGACTGGCATCAAGAGTAAGTGCGTTGTCCATTTCTACCAGTAGAGGGTTATGGACACGTCAGTGGTCAGGTGATGCGTATTCCAAATGGCATTTGGAAGTATTGCTTTATTAAGGGGAGGAGTTATTTGGGGTCGGTCTTTTAGACCTGGTGGCCACGGCAACAGCTGGGAAATCCACGTTTGTACCCCAGGTCGCCTCTCAACATGAGAAGACGCCGTATTATCAGGCGCAGTCTTTTCGTGGACAAGCGGGCAAAAGGTTCCTCTTTTCTGCCCCGTGACAGAGGGAGAGGAAAAAGGCTGCAGAAATCAGCCAGTCCCAGGAACAGAAACCCTCTCCCGCCTCTGCCAAGCCCTCAGTATACGCTGGGGCTTTACAAGCAGAATCAGGTGATAAAGCTGAATATTTATCGTATATAAAACCCTTTATGAGGTCTAAGAACACTGTACGCTATTTACGTATGAAGTACCGTAAGGGTACGCTCGCTGCGTAACAATCGCTTAGCCGTAGTCGAGACGCTCAAGCGTCACGTTCGCTCACGGCCAAGAGATCACAGGCAGGCACGCTATTGGCTGCTGACTAACGTAATGGTTCACTATAGCGTAACGGACGCTGTATCGGGAGCGGGCTGCTCGAGCGATACAGACGCTCACGAGAATACGCTGTTGGTATCGGGCACACTTATAGGTGAGCGACTACCGTAATGCTACGCTATCAGCGTAGCAAACGCTCGAGACCACGAGGAGATCACGAGCGGCGCTGACGCTTACAATGTTAAACCTTTGAATCTAAACCATAAACAATGTAATATGCTGTAAAACCTTTGTGTAGAGATAGGGTGTAGATGCAACCTAGTGTAACCTTATTAACTCAAAAGCTGAATGAGCGTCACCGACGCTCTGAGAATACTTAACACTATAAGAATTACACAGATACCGTGCTTAGGGTCCAACGCCTAATATATATATATTATGAATGTTATACTTGCAAAAGAATTAATACAAATACAAATCATACACTACAATATAACATAGACTACCTAACCAGATAACTACACAGGAAATATAATACAATTACTATTTAAGGGAAAATAAGAGAGAAAGAGGAGAAGGGAGAGAGAGAGAGAAATTGGCCCACAATAACAAGAAGATCAATATAGTTGCGGAGAAACACTTACGCACAAGGGGAAACGATCGCATGCGCCTCGATATCCAGCTCCCGATTATCAGCAATGAGAACCGTTGAAGAGAGTGAACTGGATATGGTCGGCCTGCCTATTTATGCCCCACACACAATGCAATTCAATGGTCCCTACAATCTTATTGTTCATTGGACACAGGAATTCGGCTTCGCATTATAACAAAAGGTCATAGGTTGATTCATACAGGTGGGCTGTGACTGCTTCCAACTGTTCAGGTGGGTGGGACACTGAGTTTCCCGCCGCATGACTAAATAAGAACAAATAATAGTAAATGGACATAAACTTCTTATGTCCATAACTATTCGCACGAGCGATTTATCCGCTCCAAACCAACACCGGAATATTGCTATTTAAATACTCTTCCGATGGGTACCAAACACCACTGTATGACCCCTGTTAGACCCTTCGTACAATACAAAGAGGGATCTCTCTGTTCAGGAACATGCTATGTTAACTAAACTTTCAGAATCTATCAAAGGGACCATGATCTACAAAATACATTATATAGTGAAAATATGTAACGATTGAGTCGCACGCTACGATCACATAAACTCTACCGTAAATACGCATACCGTGCGCCTGCGGGTGCCCGCGACTGTGAGTATGCGCACGTACGGGAGAGCGCACGCATGCGCAGCACGGACCTGTGTGAGGTGCAAATATGGTAGTGTGCATAGAGATATTTTTCTGACTTTGACACAGGCACGGTGGGGGGCCCGTCTCAATGAATTTCAGCGCGCAGTGGGCTCACTCGCAAGTAGACCCCTGGATCCTTCAGGTGATATCTCAGGGGTACAAATTAGAATTCGAGACGTCTCCCCCTCGCCGTTTCCTAAAGTCGGCTTTACCGATGTCTCCTTCTGACAGGGAGACAGTTTTGGAAGCCATTCACAAGCTGTATTCCCAGCAGGTGATAATCAAGATACCCCTCCTGCAACAGGGAACGGGGTATTATTCCACACTGTGGTGGTACCGAAGCCGGACGGCTCGTGAGACCGATTCTAAATCTAAAATCTTTGAACACTTACATACAGAGGTTCAAATTCAAGATTGAGTCACTCAGAGCAGTGATTGCGAACCTGGAAGAAGGGGACTACATGATGTCTCGGGACATCAAGGATGTTTACCTTCATGTCAAAATTTACCCTTCTCACCAAGGGTACCTCAGGTTTATGGTACAGAACTGTCACTATCAGTTCAGACGCTGCCGTATGGATGGTCCACGGCACCCCGGGTCTTTACCAAGGTAATGGCCGAAATGATGATATTCCTTCGAAGGAAGGGAATTTTAGTTATCCCTTACTTGGACAATTCCCTGATAAGGGTAAGATCCAGGGAACAGTTGGAGGTCGGTGTAGCACTATCTCAGGTAGTGTTGCAGCAGCACGATTGGATTCTCAATATTCCAAAATCGCAGCTGTTTCCGACGACTTGTCTTCTGTTCCTAGGGATGATCCTGGACACAGTCCAGAAAAAGGTGTTTCTCCAGGAGGAGAAAGCCAGGGAGTTATCCGAGCTAGTCAGGAACCTCCTAAAACCGAGCCAAGTCTCAGTGCATCAATGCACAAGGGTTCTGGGTAAAATGGTGGCTTCCTACGAAGCAATCCCATTCGGCAGATTCCACGCAAGAACTTTCCAGTGGGACCTGCTGGACAAATGGTCCGGGTCGCATCTTCAGATGCATCAGCGGATAACCCTGTCACCAAGGACAAGGGTGTCCCTCCTGTGGTGGTTGCAGAGTGCTCATCTTCTAGAGGGCCGCAGATTCGGCATTCAGGACTGGGTCCTGGTGACCACGGATGCCAGCCTGCGGGGCTGGGGAGCAGTCACACAGGGAAGGAATATCCAGGGCTTAGGGTCAAGCCTGGAGACATAAATATCCTGAAGCTAAGGGACATTTACAATGCTCTAAGCTTAGCAAGACCTCTGCTTCAAGGTCAACCGGTGTTGATCCAGTCGGACAACATCACGGCAGTCACCCACGTAAACAGACAGGGTGGCACAAGAAGCAGGAGGGCAATGGCAGAAGCTGCAAGGATTCTTCGCTGGGCGGAAAATCATGTGATAGCACTGTCGGCAGTATTCATTCCGGGAGTGGACAACTGGGAAGCAGACTTCCTCAGCACGACCTCCACCCGGGAGAGTGGGGACTTCACCCAGAAGTCTTCCACATGATTATAAACCGTTGGGAAAAACTCGACAGGTATTGCGCCAGGTCCAGGGAACCTCAGGCAATAGCTGTAGACGCTCTGGTAACACCGTGGGTGTACCAGTCAGGGTATGTGTTCCCTCCTCTGCCTCTCATACCCAAGGTACTGAGATTGATAAGATGGAGAGGAGTAAGCACTATATTCGTGGCTCCGGATTGGCCAAGAAGGATTTGGTAACCGGAACTTCAAGAGATGCTCACGGAGGATCCGTGGCCTCTACCTCTAAGAAGGGACCTGCTCCAGCAAGGACCCTGTCTGTTCCAAGACTTACCGCGGCTGCGTTTGACGGCATGGTGGTTGAACGCCGGATCCTGAAGGAAAAAAGGCATTCCGGATGAAGTCATCCCTATCCTGATCAAAGCCAGGAAGGATGTAACCGCAAAAACATTATCACCGCAATTGGCGAAAATATGTTGCGTGGTGCGAGGCCAGTAAGGCCCGACGGAGGAAATTCAACTGGGTCGATTCCTACATTTCCTGCAAACAGGAGTGTCTATGGGCCTGAAATTAGGGTCCATTAAGGTTCAAATTTCGGCCCTGTCAATTTTCTTCCAAAAAGAACTAGCTTCAGTCCCTGAAGTTCAGACGTTTGTAAAAGGGGTACTGCATATACAGCCTCCTTTTGTGCCTCCAGTGGCACTTTGGGATCTCAATGTAGTTTTGGGTTCCAAAAGTCACATTGGTTTGAACCACTTAAATCTGTGGAGTTAAAATATCTCACATGGAAAGTGGTCATGCTGTTGGCCCTGGCCTGGGCCAGGCGCATGTCAGAATTGGCGGCTTTATCCTAAAAAAGCCCTTATCTGAATTTCCATTCGGACAGGGCGGAATTGAGGACTCGTCCTAAGTTTCTCCCTAAGGTGGTTTCAGCGTTTCACCTGAACCAACCTATTTGTGGTGCCTGCGGCTACTAGGGACTTGGAGGACTCCAAGTTGCTAGACGTTGTCAGGGCCCTGAAAATATATGTTTCCAGGACGGCTGGAGTCAGGAAATCTGACTCGCTGTTTATCCTGTATGCACCCAACAAGCTGGGTGCTCCTGCTTCTAAGCAGACTATTGCTCGTTGGATTTGTAGTACAATTCAGCTTGCACATTCTGTGGCAGGCCTGCCACAGCCAAAAATCTGTAAATGCCCACTCCACAAGGAAGGTGGGCTCATCTTGGGCGGCTGCCCGAGGGGTCTCGGCTTTACAACTTTGCCGAGCAGCTACTTGGTCAAGAGCAAATACGTTTGTAAAATTCTACAAAATTGATATCCTGGCTGAGGAGGACCTGGAGTTCTCTCATATGGTGCTGCAGAGTCATCCGCACTCTCCCGCCCGTTTGGGAGCTTTGGTATAATCCCCATGGTCCTTACGGAGTCCCCAGCATCCACTTAGGACGTTAGAGAAAATAAGAATTTACTTACCGATAATTCTATTTCTCATAGTCCGTAGTGGATGCTGGGCGCCCATCCCAAGTGCGGATTGTCTGCAATACTGGTACATAGTTATTGTTGCCAAAAAATCGGGTTATTGCTGTAGTGAGCCATCTTTTCTAGAGGCTCCTCTGTTATCATGCTGTTAACTGGGTTCAGATCACAAGTTGTACGGTGTTTTGGTGTGGCTGGTATGAGTCTTACCCGGGATTCAAAATCCTTCCTTATTGTGTACGCTCGTCCGGGCACAGTATCCTAACTGAGGCTTGGAGGAGGGTCATAGGGGGAGGAGCCAGTGCACACCAGATAGTCCTAAAGCTTTCTTTAGATGTGCCCAGTCTCCTGCGGAGCCGCTATTCCCCATGGTCCTTACGGAGTCCCCAGCATCCACTACGGACTATGAGAAATAGAATTATCGGTAAGTAAATTCTTATTTTTACACTTTTACCGGGACAGAAGCCCGCCGTCGAGCGGGCGGGGCTTCTCCCTCAGCACTCACCAGCGCCATGTTTTTTCTCCACAGCACCGCTGAGAGGAAGCTCCCCGGTCTCTCCCCTGCTTATACCACGGTAGAAGAGAGGGTTTTAAAGAAGAGGGGAGGCACATAATTCGGCGCAGATAATAACAGCGCTACTGGGTAAACATTAAATTGCTGTGTTTTTTCCTGGGTCATATAGCGCTGGGGTGTGTGCTGGCATACTCTCTCTCTGTCTCTCCAAAGGGCCTTGTGAGGGAATTATCTTCAGATGAGCATTCCCTGAGTGTGTGGTGTGTCGGTACGTGTGTGTCGACATGTCTGAGGTAAAAGGCTCCCCTAAGGAGGAGATGGAGCAAATGTGTGTGTGAGTGGTGTCTCCGTCAACAACGCCGACACCTGTTTGGATATGTGAAATTAAATGCTAAGGTAAATTTATTGCACAAAAGATGAGAACAGACGGAATCTACCCATGTCTGTCCCTATGTCGCAGAGATCTTCAGAGTCTCACAATGCTCAATATACAAAATAATAGACACTGATATCGACATGGAGTCTGACTCCAGTGTCGACTACGATAATGCAAAGTTACAGCCAAAATGGCAGGAAGGTATTCAATATATGATTATTGTAATAAAAGATGTTTTGCATATCACTGATGACTCATCTGTCCCTGACACAAGGGTACACATGTTTAAGGGGAAAAAAGCTGAGGTAAATTTCCCTCCTCTCATGAAGAAAAAGAGCGGGAATCTCCAGACAAGAGACTGCAGATTCCCACAAAGAATTCTCAGGGAGTATCCTGTCCCTACTAGGGCCAGGATACGATGGGAATCTTCCCCTAGGGTGGACAAAGCTTGTCAGGTTTACCCAAAAGGTAGCGCTGACTTAACAGCTATCCTCAGGGATCCTGCAGATAGCATGCTGTAAAAGTACTTTGAAGTCCATTTACACACATTCTGGTACACTACTCAGACCGGCGATTGTGTCGGCATGGGTTTATAGCGCTGTAGCAGCGTGGACAGATACCTTATCAGCAGAGATTGAGACCCTAGTGTGTGTGTGTGTGTGTGTGTGTGTGTGTGTGTGTGTATATATATATATATATGATGCTGTCTTATATATATATATATATATATATATATATATATAAAACATGCCCAAAGAGACATTAGTCTACTGGGTTCTAGAGTCAACGCTATGTCGATTTCTGCTAGACGTGTCCTGTGGAACATGCAATGGACAGGTGATGCCGACTAAAAGAGGCATATGGAAGGTTTACCTTACAAGGCTGAGGAATTGTGTGGAGAAGGGCTCTCGGACCTGGTCTCCACAGCTATAGTTGGTAATTCTGATCTTTTGCCTTATATTCCCGCACAGCCTAAGAAAGCACAACATTATCAAATGCAGTCCTTTCGATCACAAAGAAACAAGAAAGTCCGAGGTGCGTCCTTTCTTGCCAGAGGCAGGGGCAGAGGAAAGAAGCTGCACAACACAGCTAGTTCCCAGGAACAGAAGTCCTCCCCGGCCTCTACAAAATCCACCGCCTGACGCTGGGGCTCCACAGCGGAGCTAGGCCCTGTGGGGGCACGTCTTCAAAATTTCAGCCACAAGTGGGTTCACTCCCAGGTGGATCCCTGGCCAATAGAAATTGTGTCTCAGGGATACAAGCTGGAATTCGAAGAGATGCACCCTCACCGATACCTCAAATCGGCCCTACCAGCTTCCCCCCACCGAGGGAAATAGTGTTAACTGCAAGTCACAAATTGTATCTTCAACAGGTGGTGGTCAAGGTTCCCCTCCTTCAACAGGGAAGGGGTTATTATTTGACCATGTTTGTAGTCCCGAAAGCGGACGGTTCGGTCAGACCCATATTGGATCTAAAAATCCCTGAACATATACCTGAAAAGGTTCAAGTTCAAGATGGAATCGCTGAGAGCGGTCATCGCAAGCCTGGAAGGTGGGGATTTTATGGTGTCTCTGGACATAAAGGATGCATACCTTCATGTCCCCATTTATCCACCTCATCAGGCGTACCTCAGATTGGTGGTACAGGATTGTCATTACCAATTTCAGACGTTGCCGTTTGGTCTCTCCACGGCACCGAGAATATTTACCAAGGTAATGGCGGAAATGATGGTACTCCTGCGGAAGCAAGGGGTCACAATTATCCCGTACTTGTACGATCTCCTCATAAAAGCGAGATCAAGAGAGCAGTTGCTGAACAGCGTATCACTTTCTCTGGAAGTGTTACGGCAACATGGCTGGATTCTAAATATTCCAAAGTCGCAGTTGGTTCCTACTACTCGTCTGCCTTTCCTGGGCATGATTCTGGACACAGACCAGAAAAGGGTTTATCTCCCAATAGAGAAAGCTCAGGAACTCATGACCCTGGTCAGGAACTTATTAAAACCAAAACAGGTGTCAGTGCATCACTGCACTCGAGTCCTGGGAAAGATGGTGGCATCATACGAGGCCATTCCCTTCGGCAGGTTCCATGCGAGGACCTTTCAATGGGACTTACTGGACAAGTGGTCCGGATCACATCTTCAGATGCATCGGTTAATCACCCTATCCCCCAGGGCCAGGGAGTCACTCCTGTGGTGGCTGCAGAGTGCTCACCTTCTCGAGGGCTGCAGATTCGGCATTCAGGACTGGGTCCTGGTGACCACGGACGCAAGCCTCCAAGGTTGGGGAGCAGTCACACAGGGAAGAAATTTCCAAGGTCTGTGGTCAAGTCAAGAGACTTGCCTTCACATCAACATCCTGGAACTAAGGGCCGTATACAACGCCCTGCGTCAAGCGGAGAACTTGCTTTGCGACCAACCGGTTCTGATTCAGTCAGACAACATCACCGCAGTGGTTCATGTAAACCGAAAAGGCGGCACAAGGAGCAGAGTGGCGATGGCGGAAGCCACCAGAATTCTTCGCTGGGCGGAGAATCACATAAGCGCACTGTCAGCAGTGTTCATCCCGGGAGTGGACAACTGGGAAGCAGACTTCCTCAGCAGACACGACCTCCACCCGGGAGAGTGGGGACTTCATCAGGAAGTCTTCGCACAGATTACAAGTCGGTGGGAACTGCCACAGGTGGACATGATGGCATCCCGCCTCAACAAAAAGCTACGGAGGTATTGCGCCAGGTCAAGAGACCCTCAGGCAGTAGCTGTGGACGCCCTGGTGACACCGTGGGTGTTCCAGTCGGTCTATGTATTTCCTCCTCTTCCTCTCATACCCAAGGTGCTGAGGATAATAAGAAAAAGGAGTGAGAACAATCCTCATTGTTACAGATTGGCCACGAAGGACTTGGTATCCAGATCTGCAAGAAATGCTCACAGAGGACCCGCGCCCTCTTCCTCTAAGACAGGACCTGTTGCAACAGGGGCCCTGCCTGTTCCGAGACTTACCGCGGCTGCGTTTGACGGCATGGCGGTTGAACGCCGGATCCTAGCAGAGAAGGGCATTCCGGATGAGGTCATTCCTATGCTTATAAAGGCTAGGAAGGACGTGACAGCTAAACATTATCACCGTATGTGGCGAAAATATGTTTCTTGGTGTGAGGCCAGGAATGCGCCTACGGAGGAATTCCAGCTGGGCCGTTTCCTTCACATCCTACAGTCCGGAGTGAATTTGGGCCTAAAATTGGGCTCCATTAAGGTACAGATTTCGGCCCTATCCATTTTCTTTCAAAAGGAGTTGGCTTCTCTAGCAGAAGTTCAGACGTTTGTAAAGGGAGTGCTGCATATTCAGCCTCCTTTTGTGCCTCCAGTGGCACCTTGGGATCTTAACGTGGTGTTGAGTTTCCTGAAATCCCACTGGTTTGAACCACTTAAAACGGTGGAGTTGAAATATCTCACTTGGAAGGTGGTCATGCTATTAGCCTTGGCTTCGGCTAGGCGTGTGTCAGAGTTGGCGGCTTGGTCACATAAAAGCCCCTATCTGGTTTTCCATATGGATAGAGCAGAATTGCGGACCCGTCCACATTTTCTGCCGAAAGTGGTTTCATCTTTTCATATGAACCAACCTATTGTGGTGCCTGTGGCTACTCGTGACTTGGAGGATTCCGAGTTGCTTGATATGGTCAGGGCTTTGAAGGTCTATGTAGCCAGAACGGCTAGGGTCAGGAAAATAGTCGTTGTTTATCCTGTATGCATCCAACAAGCTTGGTGCTCCTGCTTCAAAGCAAACTATTGCTCGCTGGATCTGTAACACGATTCAGCAGGCTCATTCTGCAGCTGGATTGCCGCTGCCAAAATCAGTTAAGGTCCATTCCACTAGGAAGGTGGGCTCTGCTTGGGCGGCTGCCCGAGGGGTCTCGGCATTACAACTTTGCCGAGCGGCTACTTGGTCAGATTCAAACACTTTTGCAAAGTTCTACAAGTTTGATACCCTGGCTGAGGAGGACCTCTTGTTTGCTCAATCGGTGCTGCAGAGTCATCCGCACTCTCCCGCCCGTTTGGGAGCTTTGGTATTGTTATGCACACCAGTGCCTGCAGGAAAGTACTGGTGTCAGAACTGTTATGCACTCCAGTGTCTGCAGGAATGTACTGGTGTTTGAACTGTTATGCAAAACAAATGGACTCACAGACAAACTGGGGAATATGACATAACGTACACAGAAGGTGATAGGGTAACAAAATACACACAAAGTGAACAGAGAAGCCCAGAGGCTAAGGAACTGGGTATCTCCCTTGTATTAGAACTGCTCAGATGTAAAAAGCAAGATGTTGTGTTTTAATACGTAGAGAACCCGAAATGCTGTTGCTAAGGGCAACAGCAAAACCCTAAAGGGTTACCAACGGGTGTGGCAGTAAACTCCTTGGTCAGAGATGGAATGATAGACACAAGGAGAGTCTCCACAATCCTGATTCTCACTTACAGTGCACAGGTTTTAGCTTATTGCCACTAAACTGACCCCTGACACCTAGCACAGTGAGACAGGATTAGACAGGCAAGTCTTAGAATACAGCCGCAAACTTGCTAAGTTCACAGAGTAGTAACAGAACCCCAGCAAGCTAAACGACTGACTCCAGTCTTACTGCTAGGTCTGGATTGGCAGAGTGTAATACCAAATCCCCAGGCCTATTTGCAGTAAGCAACAAACAAATACAAAGCTACACAGTACTGGCTAACTTTTATGAACTGACTAACCAACAAAGATTCAGCAGCATCTGCTTACCCTGAAAAGAGGCCTTATAAAGCAGGTGCTGTCCACGCCCCACTCAGACCTCACAGACTGTGAGCACAAAAACCAGCACCGGATCCCCTGCCGTGCACAGAGCCTATAACCACTGCACAGCAAAAGACCCGAACCGGAGTATCAGCTGCGCTCAGGTTACTCCACTAGCACTTGTCTCCCGGTTGCCATGACGACGTGGCAGCACAGGGCAGGAGACCCTAACAGTACCCCCCCTCTGACGAGGGGTCAAAGAACCCCTACCACCGGGTTTATCGGGGAACTGCGAGAAGAAAGAGCGTATCAGTCTGGGGGCATGAAGATCACAACTGCGCACCCACGACCGCTCCTCCGGGCCATACCCCTTCCAGTGCACCAAAAATGACAGCCGACCCCGAACCACCTTGGAGTCAAGAATCCTTTCAACAACAAACTCCCTCTGGCCACGTATCAGAAGAGGGGAAGGTCTTCCACTGGAAGAAGGATTACTAATCGCCCGTTTTAAAAGGGAACAATGAAATGTTTTATTGATACCCAAAGAACGGGGCAGATCTAACTGAAATGCCACCGGATTGATAACCCTGGTGATCTTATAAGGGCCGATGAACCGGGGCCCTAACTTATGAGATGGCTGTCTCAACTTCAAATTCTTGGTAGACAACCAGACGAAGTCTCCTAATTTGAAGCTGCAGGGTCTTTTCCGCTTATCAAAAACCCTTTTGGTCACTAATGACACAGACACAAGGGCTTTCTTCACTTTCCGCCAAATACCTCTAAGGACCGAAACCACAGAGGAACCACCAGGCGTGGAGTCCAGGGGGTCAAAAGAATTGGCCTTAGGATGATGCCCATACACACAAAGGAAGGGAGAGATCCCTGTAGCAGATTGAGCCGCGTTGTTATAGGCAAACTCCGCCATGGACAGATGAGCAACCCAGTCAGTCTGACACTTGGAGACATAACACCTGAGGAACTGCTCCAAGGACTGGTTCACCCTTTCAGTCTGCCCATTAGACTGCGGATGGTAGCCTGACGACAAGCTGACAGAAATCTGGAGATCGGAACAAAATGCCCTCCAGAATTTGGCCACAAACTGGGATCCGCGGTCAGAGACCACATCAAGTGGCAACCCGTGGAGACGCACAACATGCAGCATAAATAATTCAGACAGGCGTCTGGCTGATGGCAGCCCAACCAGTGGAACGAAGTGCGCCATCTTCGAAAACCTGTCAACGACAACCCAGATGGCTGTCATCCCCGAGGATTTGGGCAAGTCCACCACAAAATCCATTGAAATGTGGGTCCATGGCTTAGATGGGATAGAGAGTGGATGTAATGGGCCAACAGGAACCCCTCTAGGAGTCTTATTTCGGGCACAGATGTCACATGCCCGAACCCACTGATCCACATCCTTAGCCACCGAGGGCCACCACACCGCCCTAGATAGCAACTCCCGAGTTCTGGCAATACCCGGGTGACCTGCCGACTTCTTGGCATGGAATTCCAGGAACACTCGCTGTCTTAACCTAGGAGGCACAAACAAAAGACCTACCGGAAGGTCTGGAGGAGCCTGCTCCTGTGCTCTAAGGACTAATGATAAGAGGTCCTGGGTAATGCCCACTTTAATACATGATGGGGAAACAATGGGCAACGGCTCCTCGGTGGTCTCCTGGATTGGAGCAAAACTCCGCGAGAGCGCATCAGCCTTGATGTTTTTTGACCCAGGGCGATATGTTATCAAAAAATTAAAGCGAGCAAAAAACAAAGCCCATCGTGCCTGCCTGGCATTGAGACGCTTCGCTGACTCTAAATATGCCAGATTCTTATGGTCAGTGAGAATTGAGACCACAAACTTAGCCCCCTCAAGCCAGTGTCTCCACTCCTCGAGTGCATCCTTAATAGCCAACAATTCCCGGTTACCCACGTCATAATTCATCTCTGCAGGCGAAAATTTACGGGAAAAGTAAGCACAGGGATGAAGGCGATTATCAGACACTCCCATCTGAGAAAGCACTGCCCCAATACCCATCTCAGAGGCATCCACCTCCACCACAAAAGGACGCTCTGGATCTGGGTGTCGCAGCACCTTGGCCGAAACAAATGCCCTTTTGAGACGGGCAAAAGCCGCTTTAGCCTCACAAGACCAGTGAGCAACATCCGCCCCTTTCTTAGTGAGTGCCACCAAGGGCGCCACTATAGACGAAAATCCAGCGATAAATCGTCTATAAAAATTCGCAAAGCCCAGGAAACGCTGAAGCGCCTTCAAACTAGTGGGCTGCACCCAATCCAGGACTGCCTGTACCTTGGAACCCTCCATTTGGAAACCTTCTGGGGAGATAATATATCCTAGAAATGCGATTTGCTGAACTTCAAATTCGCACTTCTCCAGCTTCGCCCCAAGCCGGTGGTCTCTGAGTTTCTGGAGGACTAAGCGTACATGCTTCCGATGTTCCTCCAGGGAATGGGAGAAGATTAGGATGTCATCTAAGTATACAACTAAGAATCTATCCAAATATTCCCTGAGCACATCATTCATGAAATCCTGGAAGACTGCCGGGGCATTACAGAGCCCAAAAGGCATCACCAAATATTCATAATGCCCTGAGTGGGTATTAAAGGCAGTCTTCCATTCATCCCCCTCTCTTATTCGGATTAGATTGTACGCACCGCGTAGGTCAATCTTAGAAAAAATGGTGGCAGTACGAAGCTGGTCAAACAAGACCGAAATGAGAGGCAGTGGGTATGAGTTTTTAATCGTGATACGGTTCAATTCCCTGAAGTCGATGCAGGGTCGCAACGAACCGTCCTTTTTACCCACGAAGAAGAACCCAGACCCAACTGGAGACTGTGAAGGTCTGATAAATCCCTTAGCCAAGTTCTCCTGAATGTACTCTGCCATAGCCTGAGTCTCAGGACGTGACAGGGAGTACAACCTGCTCTTGGGAAGCTTAGCATTTGGCAACAAATCAATGGCACAGTCATAGGGGCGATGGGGAGGTAGTACCTCTGCAACTTTTTTGGAGAACACGTCCGCAAAATCTGCATAACACCCTGGCAATCCTGGCAAACTTAGCTGCGAGAGCCTGACTGGAAGGCTCAAGCAACTCCTGAAACAATCAGTACCCCAACTAAGAATCTCCCCAGAGACCCAGTCAAATTGAGGAATGTGGGCCCTTAACCAGGGTAACCCCAACACCAATGGGGCAAAAGTACAGACAGTCACATAAAAGGACAATTTTTCAGAGTGTGTGGCTCCAATAAACAAAGAAATCTGGCTAGTGCAAGAGGTAATTTTACCTTGGGATAATGGTTCCCCGTTTAACCCACAAATCTCAATTTCCGATGCCAAGGGTACTAAGGGAACAGAGTGTTTCAGGGCGAATTGGCGGTCCATAAAAACCCCGTCGGCCCCACTGTCCACAAAGGCCTCAGTCTTGACAGTTTGACCGATGATCTTCAAGGTCACCGGAATGAGAAAAGTCTTCTTGGGAAATTCTGACTTCTGGCCTGACAGGATATTTCCCATCACCCTCAGGCCCTGAAGTTTTCCGGCTTTTCTGGGCATGATACTACCACATGACCTTTATTCCCACAGTACAAACACAACCCCTGCTGTCTCCTCCGCATCTTCTCACGCGAGGAGAGGCGGATAGCCCCAATCTGCATAGGCTCCTCAGAAAATTCCTCAGAGTCTGAGGTTCCCTTGGGAAGGAAGGAAATCTCAGTCTCCCTTTCAAGCCTACGCTCTCTCAGCCGTCTATCCACCCGGATGGATAACTGCATGAGCTGATCCAAGCTATCAGGCAAGGGATATTGTACCAGTTGGTCCTTTATCTGGTTAGAAAGACCTCTTCGGTACTGGTGTCTCAGGGCTGGGTCATTCCACTGGGTATCATGGGCCAACCTCCGAAACTCCGTACAGTAAACCTCAACTGGCCTTCGCCCTTGCTTAAGGATCGAAATCTGAGCCTCGGCTGAGGCCGTCTTGTCAGGGTCATCATACAACATGCCCAGTGCCGTAAAAAAAGCATCAACACTTTTAAGCGACGGACAGTCAGGCTGCAACCCATATGCCCAGACCTGTGGGTCTCCTTGTAGCAAGGAAATCACTATGCCCACCCGCTGAATCTCCAACCCAGAAGACTGAGGCCTAAGCCGGAAGTATAGCTTGCAGCTCTCCTTGAAACAAAAGAACTGCGAGCGATCTCCAGAAAAACGATCCGGGAGATTTACTTTCGGCTCCTTAACCCCTGCAGGTGCTGCTGCTGCGGGAGCTCCGCCAGCAGCCTGGGAGGTGTGCATTTTAATGGACAAATCATTAAATTGTCGAGTCAGGACCTGCACCTGATCGACCACCTGTTGCAACGTATTTTGAGGGGTATGCTCCATATTCCCACAAAATTTCAACAGGAGTATTAGGCTGCTGAATATGTTATGCACACCAGTGCCTGCAGGAAAGTACTGGTGTCAGAACTGTTATGCACTCCAGTGTCTGCAGGAATGTACTGGTGTTTGAACTGTTATGCAAAACAAATGGACTCACAGACAAACTGGGGAATATGACATAACGTTCACAGAAGGTGATAGGGTAACAAAATACACACAAAGTGAACAGAGAAGCCCAGAGGCTAAGGAACTGGGTATCTCCCTTGTATTAGAACTGCTCAGATGTAAAAAGCAAGATGTTGTGTTTTAATACGTAGAGAACCCGAAATGCTGTTGCTAAGGGCAACAGCAAAACCCTAAAGGGTTACCAACGGGTGTGGCAGTAAACTCCTTGGTCAGAGATGGAATGATAGACACAAGGAGAGTCTCCACAATCCTGATTCTCACTTGCAGTGCACAGGTTTTAGCTTACTGCCACTAAACTGACCCCTGACACCTAGCACAGTGAGACAGGATTAGACAGGCAAGTCTTAGAATACAGCCGCAAACTTGCTAAGTTCACAGAGTAGTAACAGAACCCCAGCAAGCTAAACGACTGACTCCAGTCTTACTGCTAGGTCTGGATTGGCAGAGTGTAATACCAAATCCCCAGGCCTATTTGCAGTAAGCAACAAACAAATACAAAGCTACACAGTACTGGCTAACTTTTATGAACTGACTAACCAACAAAGATTCAGCAGCATCTGCTTACCCTGAAAAGAGGCCTTATAAAGCAGGTGCTGTCCACGCCCCACTCAGACCTCACAGACTGTGAGCACAAAAACCAGCACCGGATCCCCTGCCGTGCACAGAGCCTATAACCACTGCACAGCAAAAGACCCGAACCGGAGTATCAGCTGCGCTCAGGTTACTCCACTAGCACTTGTCTCCCGGTTGCCATGACGACGTGGCAGCACAGGGCAGGAGACCCTAACAGGTATAATCTCCATGGTACTTACGGAGTCCCCAGCATCCACTAGGACGTTAGAGAAAATAAGATTTTACTTACCGGTAAATCTATTTCTCGTAGTCCGTAGTAGTTACACTGTATATGGTTGCCTAGTATGTTGTCTAGGCATCTGCACCTTAAAGATATAATGTATAAGATGATATTTATGGCTGCAACACCGTAGTGTAAAGTTGCTGTTAATTATAGTTATTTCTGATCACCCATTCGGGCCATTTTATTAAGTGATGTTCTGATGTCACAGTACTATGTATTCCATGCACCTTTCACTTCCTTTTTTAGAATCACACACTTGCCCACGGCTGTGTGTGTCTTAATAACCCCATGGGTACCTATGTTGTTTTTAACATGTTGTTTTTATTTTGTCAACACCATTTTCCACAGTTGTGGTCTTATTTTATATATTATTATTGTGTGTTTAGCTCAAGTTTATTATGTTGTGGTAATGTTTACTTATCCCCATGGCAACGTGTGTCATTCCCCTGTGTTTACAGCCGCAGCGCCCGCGACGCCCGGACACGGAGTTACGTCTCTTCCGGAGGGCGGGTTTGCCAATCCCGGAAGTGCGGGTGCCGTGGATCGGGACGCCGAGGGCCGCGGCGGGGGCTGGCGGTCCTGGGGAAGGTAAGCTATTTAAATGTCTGTACATCACGTTTGCACTTGTTTGCTGAGTCCTGAAGAAGGGAGTGCGGCTCCCAAAACGTTGACTCACATTAAACACGTTTCTACTTTTGCGAAAGTCTCAGAGTGCCGCTTTATATTGGTACTACACATTGAGCTGCTGTCTCTCAAGGAGGGCACCGGAGCCAATACCCTGGTAGGACGAGGAGTGCCAGACCTATCTCTGGACTATATATATATATATATATATATATATATATAGACGAAAGGCGATAAAGCAATCAGCGGCACTCAGGGTCTTATTGTAACAAACGGGTGTATTGAAAAAATCACTACATGATTCATGTAGTGATTTTTTCAATACACCCGTTTGCTACAATAAGACCCTGAGTGCCGCTGATTGCTTTATCGCCTTTCGTCTAACTTATTTTTACCAGAGGGCACCGGGGCACATTGTTCTCCAATAGCGGGAGTGCCAGTCCACGCTAGAACTGTGTGTGTATATGTATGTGTGTGTGTCTGGCAGGGGTTAAATGCATCCATATAGCCCAGGAGCTATATGTGATGCATTTTTTGCCATCCAAGGTGTTTTTATTGCGTCTCAGGGCGCCTCCCCCCAGCGCCCTGCACCCTCAGTGACCGAAGTGTGAAGTGTGCTGAGAGCAATGGCGCACAGCTGCAGTGCTGTGCGCTACCTTGTTGAAGACAGGACGTCTTCTGCCGCCGATTTTCCGGACCTCTTCTGCCTTCTGGCTCTGTAAGGGGGCCGGCGGCGCGGCTCTGGGACCCATCCAAGCTGGGCCTGTGATCATCCCTCTGGAGCTAATGTCCAGTAGCCTAAGAAGCCCAATCCACTCTGCACGCAGGTGAGTTCGCTTCTTCTCCCCTTAGTCCCTCGATGCAGTGAGCCTGTTGCCAGCAGGTCTCACTGAAAATAAAAAACCTAAACTAAAACTTTCACTAAGAAGCTCAGGAGAGCCCCTAGTGTGCACCCTTCTCGTTCGGGCACAGAGATCTAACTGAGGCTTGGAGGAGGGTCATAGGGGGAGGAGCCAGTGCACACCAGATAGTCCTAAAGCTTTCTTTAGATGTGCCCAGTCTCCTGCGGAGCCGCTATTCCCCATGGTCCTTACGGAGTCCCCAGCATCCACTTAGGACGTTAGAGAAACAGTGTGTCTGTGTGTGGGGGGTAGTTACAGGCGAGCAGGAAATGATCTGGGAAGGGGCGTGCTTAGAAAAAGAGGCGTAACTAGGTTTTTTAGAGCCCAGGGCAAGATTAGGAATGTTGTCCCTCCCCATCACACACACACACACACACACACACACACACACACACACACACACACACACATATATATATATATAAACACAAAATTCCCAAGTGCGCGAAAGTGAAACGTAATTACACAATTCTTCTAATGTTCATAGGAATGTAGACTGGAGGATGTTTAACTCTGGGGATCTGTAACAGACACCCCTCACCAAATAGTCACCCAAACAAGAGGCCAACAGGCCAATTAGTAAAAAGTTGTTTTAAGAACACATTTGAACATAAAAAATTTTTTACAGTTCAAAATTAAAATTGTGTAAATAAGTACAACCAAAAAAATACACAACCAACACGTTTGTTAGATGAACTTTAGATACTCCCTCACCTTTTACAAGGTGCGAGCTCGAAAGGGAGTATCTTCACAAATTAGGTTGCGATTTTCTGACTGACAAACCCAACGCGTTTCGGCTTATCGACTTCATCAGGGGTGACTTGTTTGGGGAAAAAGGAAATGATGTTCTATTTGAAAAAAGCTACTAATGTAAATTGAGAAAAATTGTATATATGTGGTGTGCAATAAATACAGATGTATCCTCATACACCGTTGCTCATAGCGCGCTATTTAGGGTCCTGAATCGCGAGTTGTAATAACGTTATGGCGTGCGTTGTGTCCCACGCCATGTAATACACATTTTCACCGCTAGGTGGCGAATGCTCCATGTTAAGCACGGTGCCGCGCGTTCACTAAGAGTAGAACACATCATACTGTAACACATCATATATTTACCTGGAGTGCCTGCTCATATTGTGGTCAGCAGTGGTATAACGGTTACAGTGTCCGCCTGCAATGTTCGAATCCCATGTTCGAATCCTGTCGACACCAGAGATTTTTTTTTTTTTTTTTTGGTGAATTTATTTAATGTCATTTTTAATGGAATGGGAAAAGTCAGAAAAAAAAAAGCGTGGGGTCCCCTCTCCAAAGCATAACCAGCCTCGGGCTCTTCGAGCCGGTCCTGGTTCTAAAAATCCGGGGGGGAAACGGACAGGGGATCCCCCGTATTTTTAAAACCAGCACCGGGCTCTGCGCCTGGTGCAAAAAATACGGGGGACAAAAAGAGTAGGGGTCCCCCGTATTTTTTACACCAGCATCGGGCTCCACTAGCTGGACAGATAATGCCACAGCCGGGGGTCACTTTTATACAGTGCCCTGCGGCCGTGGCATTAAATATCCAACTAGTCACCCCTGGCCGGGGTACCCTGGGGGAGTGGGGACCCCTTCAATCAAGGGGTCCCCCCCCAGCCACCCAAGGGCCAGGGGTGAAGCCCGAGGCTGCCCCCCCCATCCAAGGGCTGCGGATGGGAGGCTGATAGCCTTGAGAAAATGTAAAGAATATTGGTTTTTCCAGTAGTACTACAAGTCCCAGCAAGCCTCCCCCGCAAGCTGGTACTTGGAGAACCACAAGTACCAGCATGCGGGAGAAAAACGGGCCCGCTGGTACCTTTAGTTCTACTGGAAAAAATATACCCAAATAAAAACAGGAGACACACACCGTGACAATAAAACTTTATTTCACACCTGCCGACACACACATACTTACCTATGTTGACACGAAGCAGTCGGTCCTCTTCTCCAAGTAGAATCCACGGGTACCTGAAAATAAAAGATAATTATACTCACCTGATCCAGGGTCCAAATTATAATCCACGTACTTGGCAAACCAACAAACCGAACACCCGGACCAAACGGACTGAAAGGGGTCCCATGTTTACACATGGGACCCCTTTCCACGAATGCAGAGACACCCCCGTGACAGCTGTCACAGAAGTGTCTCTTCAGCCAATCAGCGAGCGCAACGTCCTTGCACTCTGCTGATTGGCTCTGTGCGCGTCTGAAGTGACAGAAGCGCATCGCACAGCTCCCTCCATTAGTTTCAATGGTGGGAACTTTCCGGTCAGCGGTGGGGTTACCCGCGGTCAGCCTGTCACTTCAGACGCGCACAGAGCCAATCAGGTGAGTGCTACGACGTGGCACTTCCTGATTGGCTGAAGGGACCTCTGTGACAGCAGTCACGTGGGGTCCCATGTGTAAACATGGGACCCCTTTCAGTCCGCTGGTCCGGGTGTTCGTTTTATTTTTTTGTCAAGTACGTGGATTATCTCCCGGACACTGGATCAGGTGAGTATAATTTTTTTCACAGGTACCCCGGATCGTCGGAGACTTGGAGACGTGCCAGTCGGCGTGTCAACATAGGTAAGTATGTGTGTGTCGACATGTGTGAAATAAACTTTTACTGTCACGGTGTGTGTCTCCTGTTTTTCTCTGGGTATTTTTTTCCAGTAGAACTACAGGTACCAGCGGGCCCGTTTTTCTCCCGCATGCTGGTACTTGTGGTTCTCCAAGTACCAGCTTGCGGGGGAGGCTTGCTGGGACTTATAGTACTACTGGAAAAAACAATATTCTTTACATTTTCTCAAGGCTATCAGCCTCCCATCCGCAGCCCTTGGATGGGGGGGACAGCCTCGGGCTTCACCCCTGGCCCTTGGGTGGCTGGGGGGGGGGATCCCTTGATTGAAGGGGTCCCCACTCCCCCAGGGTACCCCGGCCAGGGGTACCCGATGCTGGTGAAAAAAAATACGGGGGACCCCTACTCTTTTTGTCCCCCGTATTTTTTGCACCAGGCGCAGAGCCCGGTGCTGGTTTTAAAAATACGGGGGATCCCCTGTCCGTTTTCCCCCCAGATTTTTAGAACCAGGACCGGCTCGAAGAGCCCGAGGCTGGTTATGCTTAGCAGGGGGGACCCCACGCATTTTTTTTTCTGACTTTTCCCATTCCATTAAAAATGACATTAAGAATCCACAAAAAAAAATAATTCTGGTCCCGCTAGGATTCGAACCCGTCAGCCAATCAGCAGGTAGCGCTACGAAGGGTCCGTTGGCTATTTGAGGCATTCGCCATAGAGTTTAGGAAAAACGACATCTGGTGGACAGAAAGTAGAATGCATGTTACAATTATAACGTGACGTCACATTTACAACGCAACTTATAACGGGAGTTATAGCGCAAGGAGCTGGCGCGAGTTGCATGGCGCCCGCTATGCGGTACGCAGCAACGATATATCAGGACATATCTGTACCTACCAAATATGAACAAAAGAACGATTTTGCTCTTGATGAGTTTATATACAGAGGGTCATGACCTAAAAAAATAAATAAATATAAAAGCCCATTCTTAAGTGTATTTTTTGATAGAGTTACTAAGATGTTTTCTATTAATAGTATAGATGGTAGCTAAACATACCTCGGATGTAAAGTTGATCAGAATCTCCTATATCGAGACTTAGTGGATGGAACTCTTATATTGGGGCTCCTAATTGGAGCTTGAATGATAATCCCACTTGAAAGTGTATTCTGTTAAAATTGGTGTTTTTTGCAAACTACCTAATGAAAAGGAAAGGGAAATCCAATGTGGACCAGTTTTGAATGCTTTCACCACCTCTTACTAGTAACTAGACATACCTCAAATGTAGAATTGATCAGAATCTCCTATATCAAGGCTTAGTGGGTGGAGCTCTTATATCGAGGCTCCTGATTGGAACTTAAATGATGATCCCTCTAAGGAGTGTATTCTGTTAAAATTGGTGTTTTTTACAAACTACCTAATGGGGAAGAAAAGGAAATCCAATGTGGACCGATTTTAAACAGTTTTACCCCCTCTTAAATTCTATTAGTTTGGGAATTTGGAAAATAACATACCTTAAAACTAAGACATAATTCCTTACAGAGTCGCCTAGGGAAACTATTAATTATAGTCTCTTAGGAGTGTTGACAACCATATGTCGGCGTTTTTGTAAACTGCCTATTATATGAAAAAAACAAAAATAATATAAATATATATAAAAAAGGGATATACCTGTATATATGAAATAATCAAATCTATTGTATGCATACCTAAGGTGTGGTATCCAACTCTTATAATGAAGACTATTTCTAGTTCAAATGTTGATCCATGGAAAAATGAACCTCTGAAAAAGCCAATGCTGATTTTCAGTGGAAGGTGTGTCAGTCGTTGAAAATCACTTTCAAATATATATAGGTGTACATACCAGGAATTATGTGGCTTGTTTGACAATCACAGAGATATAAATGACGTAACTTCCTCAGTAAGTCTCACAGAATAAATATTTTCAGAAAAAATGGAAACATTGCCACTGTTCATAAAAGGCACAGTTCTAACAATAAAGATAATAGCAGCAGCCAATAAATTTCACAAAATAGATCTCTTCAAATAGATGAAAACATTGTTCTGCTCCTTCTACTTCTGGTTCTGCTCCTTCTACTTGATCGTGCCGTTGTTGTGGATCGTGTTAGGGAAATGCTCCAACGCGTTTCGGCCCTTGGGGCCTTCCTCTGGGAGAAAAAGTGTATATCATTATTGTATTTAAAATAAATATTATTTTGAAACTCATTCAAACATTTCATCTTTTATTGCACTAGTGCATATACATGCACAATTAGAAACCGGGGGTGAGCGCAGTGTAAAAATCTCTATTCCTGTACCATTTATTCTAACAAGTAGGACCAACTTGTTAACACCAGCAGCACTCCCCGTAACGTAGTGTATTTCTGTGCGCAGTCCACCCAATTCTTTAATAAATGCAGAAAAGGACTTTATTTAAAGGTCCACAATTTTCTATTAAGATAACTAAATAGAGAAGCCTACTTGAAGCATATTTAGAACTTAACTCATATGTTACAGGGACTTTTTATTCACATTGGAAGGAGCTAAATTGCCCACACCTGACCGGAACACCATACTTCCGGTATGCGTTCCAACATGCGTTCCACCTTCTTATTAATTAGCTGTGCACTCTGATGTTAATAACGTCAGAGAGACAGCTGTCTTGTTAGCGCACCGCCCATTGTGAGTTCTCCGGCAGGCCGCACCTCCCCTCTGACGTGCAATGCGTCATGCGGCACGTCACTAGTGTTACATGGGCCGGCTCTACTATCCCCGTGCATAGCGCATCGTGAGCGGGTGGCGCGTCCCGACCACGTGACGCGACACGCTCATCTCAATGTGCGTCCCCACGTGGTCTACTATGTCTGTTTACCTGTGATGCGGAGTGCATCATGGTTTCCTAGCAACATCTGACAGCAACCCGCCGAGTCCACAGGCAAACCATCGTCCGTCGGCTCCGCCTCCGCAACTAGTGAAAACTAACATCTTTTATCATTAACCTGTGTATTTATCACTGGTAGTTTAATTTAGTTTGCAATGTGTCTGCTTGCCTGCCAATGCGGAAAGCTTTATAAGGAACATGATTTTAATTTAATACAGACTAATTCAATGACATGAATTTATGAATGGGTCACTTCACTCCCCTTTAGGGAACACATTTAATAATCAAAGCTTTATTAATTAAATACTCTTACATTCTTGAAATGTGTGAGTGTCATGATTGTGTGTTTATTGTAAGTGTATGTCTATTTAAGTTATACTAACGTGATAAATGTGTGTGTCTTTTGATTGATTAATTAATACCTACTGCTATGTGTTTTAAAATGTGAAAAAGATGAACATGAATTATATTGTATCTCATGATAGGGATAGGGACCGTGGACTATTGTGATTAAACTAATTTTAATATGTGTCTTTTAACTGTCTGTAACGTGTTTTTAAAATGTGAAGATAAAATATATTATGTTACTTAGTAAAAACCATAAGCTACTTGTGGTTTAACTATATATCAAATTTTAGTGAAAAATTGTGTATTTGGGTTGAATTGGTTCTATTATACTATATATTTATCGGATTGATCAATAGGTAGAACCTTGTATTCACACCTCATCCACATTTTTAAGGGGTAGGGTTTAATTTAATCATACAAATTCAATAATTATATTGCACCAATACCTACTGGGGGTAGTGATATCATAGGGTTAGTAAAAATAAAAGGAGGGAAATTATTCCATGCTAACACTCCAGACTTTGGTGCCAGAGGAGATTCATATGATCATACTGAAAGGTTAGTAATAAGGATTTAATACTATCCTCAATGGTTATTTAATAAGTTACCACTTTGATCATGGCCTCATTTATTTGTGGTGATCTTTATTTGTAAACCTTTGTAAATGTAAAACATTAAGTATTTATTTGTATTGGTCTTATAATAAAATACTTTCTTACTGATAAGGGTTTAAATAACCAGCTATATAACTGGCTTAGTTTGACAAGCCAAATTAGTATACCATTAATGGGATACATGTGTATGTATGTATGTATGTATGTATGTATGTATGTGTGTGTGTATATATATATATATATATATAATACAGTATAAGTTCCACAGTCTCAAGGCTGCACTCAATGGGTACTGAAGAAGCCAAACGTACTACTCCCTATAGTTTCTGCATTTCGGTTTTATTCATCAAAACCGTCATCAGGTTTTGATGAACATAACGGAAACGTAGAAACTATGGAGTAGTACATTTGGTTTCTTCAGTACCCATTGAGTGCCGCCGTGAGACTGTGGAAATTTGCATAATTTATTTGAAGGGCACCGGGTCGTTTGAATACAGGGAGGCGAGGAGTGCCAGGAAGAATGAATAAGATATATATATATATATATATATATATATATATATATTAGGTGATTCATCGCGCCCTACGGGCGCTCTTCACACCGTCGTAAGGGGCTACGCCCCCTTAACCCTTGCACACCCTTGTGGCGTGGAATATTTTTATTATATGGAGTATTACATCTAGGGAGGCCAATCCCAGGATCGGGATCGGCGGGATCCCGGGATTTGGGCCCAAAAATGCCTGGATTTGAATCCCGGGATTGGAGCTTCCAATCCCGGGATTCAAGGGATTACAGTGCGCATGTGCAGGAGGGTGGGTGTAAGTAATGACACTTACTATTAGGCAGGCGGCCACGGCAGCCAATCAGGAGCCACTGCTGCGACCGCTTCTCTGATTAGCTGCCGGTCCGCCAGCTCTGGTTGGCTGGCGGCCGGCGCTTCATTTGAAATGCTCCCACGTTCAGTGAGTCCATGGCTGCCGCGGCCGCCCGCCTAATAGTAAGTGTCATTACTTACACCCACCCTCCCTCTCGCGCCGCTACCAACCCTTCCGCGCCGCTACCTACATCCTCTCTCCCGCACCACTACCTACACCCACCCTCCCGCACTGCTACCTACCCCCTCCCTACCTCCCGCACCGCTACCTACACCCTCCCTACCTCCCGCACCGCTACCTACACCCTCCCTACCTCTCGCACCACTACCTACACCCTCCCTACCTCCCGCACCACTACCTACACCCTCCCTCCAGTGCTGCTCCCTACAAACTTCACTGGTCCCTACTGCATCCCGGGAATCCCGGGATTGACCGTTTTTCAATCCCGAATCCCGGAATTGAAAAAACGGCCCGGGATTGGCCTCCCTAATTACATCCAATCATAATTGTGTGAGTGGTTAAATATTGCACGGACAAAGGGCGTGCAATGGTTAAGGGGTCGTAGCCCCTTGCAACGGCGTGAACAGCGCACACAGGGCCTGGTGAATGACCTAGTAGGTGCTTTGGTTGGGGAAGTAGGGGGTGCGGGGAAGAGGCGGATGGGATCCTGGGGTGCCACGGGAGGGGCGGTTGTGGTGGAGCCGCAGGTGGGGATGGGTGCGTGGGTGCTGCGGGTGGTGGTCCGGAGCCGCTTCGGGTAGGGGAGGAGCAGTTGCAGGGTTGCACCAGGTGGGGGAGGGGTGGATGCGGTGGTGCAGTGGGAGGTACGGGTGCGGGGTCGCTGCGGGTGGGGGAGGGGGTCCGGAGCTATCGCGGGTGCTGGAGGGGGAGTGTGGGGGTGCCGCGGATGGGGCTCGGAGGTACTGTGAGTGGGGGAGGGGCGGGTAATGCTTCTCCTCCTGTCAGAAGCTAAGCTGCTGTCCTCCCTTTGGCAGTGGCTCTCCCGGAGACTCGCACAGCAGCCAGTCACTATTGTTTGCGCCGGTGTCCCAATGCGCCGCATTACAGGGAAGAAGATGCACTCAATAAACTACAGCTCCCAGCAGCCCTAAGGGGCGGAATGCTTCAGCGCTAAGGGCTGCTGGGAGCTGTAGTTTATGTAGTGCGTCTACTTCCCTGTAATGCGGCGCGTTGGGACACTGGTGATAACAATAGAGACTGGCTGGCAGAACTGACTGACTGCCTGAATCAATATCAAAGGTGAGAGTGCTGTGCAGTGTGTGTGTGTTTGTATATATATGTGTCTGGTGTGTGTGTGTCTGGTGTGTGTGTGTGACTGTCTGCATAATGTGTGTAAGCGTCACTGGTACAGGGGGCGTTACGTGTGTAAGCGTCACTGGTACAGGGGGCGTTATGTGTGTAAGCGTCACTGGTTCAGGGGGCATTACGTGTCTAAGCGGCACTGGTATAGGGGGCATTACGTGTCTAAGCGGCACTGGTACAGGGGGCGTTACGTGTGTAAGTGTCACTGGTACAAGGGGCGTTACGTGTGTAAGCGGTACTGGTAGAGGGGGCATTACGTGTGTAAGCCCCCTGGTTCAGGGGGCATTACATGTGTAAGTGTCTCTACTACAGGGGTCATTATGAGCGCTGTGCGTTTGTAAAGTATGCAAGGGTGCAAATTTATAGTTTGCAGGGGGGCGCTGAACACTAGCAACGGCCCTGACTGCACACCCACTGTACTGCGCTGCACTGTCACCTTTTACATTGATTCAGCGTCCAGACATTACCCTCCGCGATATCACCCCCTCTATCCGCTACATTAACCATCTCGGGGCTTCCAGGCCAGCAGCCCAGGTGCTGTGTTGCGGAGTTAGGGCCTCTGGGGATCTGGGCGCGGCTGTGGCGGGGAGGCACTTCTGTGACATCTCACTCAGAGGGGGCTCAGAGAGTATGCGGTGCAGGGAAGCCTATGAAAGTCTTCCGCTGCGCCGATTTCATACACATCTATGCCAGTGGCCGCAGCAGCTTTTTTTCCACCTGCGGCGCGGCTAGGGAGTGGGGATTGTTGCTGCCGGAGGGGGTAGCTGGACTGGCAGCAATACATTGGTGGTCATGCCGAGTTGATCGTTCGCTAGCAGTTTTTAGCAGCCGTGCAAACGCTATGCCGCCGCCCACTGGGAGTGTATTTTAGCTTAGCAGAAGTGCGAACGAAGGGATCGGAGAGCGGGTCCAAAAATATTTTGTGCAGTTTCAGAGTAGCTTCAGACCTACTCGGCGCTTGCGATCACTTCAGACCATTCAGTTCCTGATTTGACGTCATGAACACGCCCTGCGTTCGCCCAGTCACGCCTGCGTTTTTCCGAACACTCCCTGAAAACGGTCAGTTGACACCCAGAAATGCCCTCTTCCTGTCAATCACTCTGCGGCTGCCTGTGCCACTGAAAAGTATCGCTAGACCCTGTGTAAAACTACATCGTTCGTTGTAATAGTATGCCGCACGTGCGCATTGCGCTGCATACGCATGCACAGAAGTGCCGAGTTTTTGCCTGATCACTACACAGCGAACGAATGCAGCTAGCGATCAACTTGGAATGACCCCCATAGGACGCTGCAGTAAAAGGATGTTTTCCCCCTCTCTACAGCGCAGAGACTTGCTGCAGGTGCAGTGACACACCCTCCAGCTGCACCTTTCAGGCAGGTACAGTCTCTTTTTTTTTTTAATGGTCTGTACCGTTTTTTGACTCTCCAAGCTTCCATTGAAAGTATAGGAAAAGGGGAGTGGCCACGGCGCTGTACCCGTGGCCATGCCCCTTTTTGCATGTGTATCAGTGTTTATGTGTAAATTGTTGGAGGGTGTGATGCTGCAGATGTAGTGGGGACTATTTTGGGGTGTGGACCTGGAGCTGCAGCTCCATCAGTCCCATTGCTAATCCTGCTCTGTGAAAACACAGCAGGCAAAGGGCAGAGCCTCCCATTGGATGTAACCTGTGTGGGAGGGCGTTTCTCACCCAATCAGGTGTGGACTGGGTGTGATAGACCTGCCACTAACCCAATGAGAGCTCCTAGCCACGCCCAGCGTTAGAGGGCCAGGCACAGAATCACAGGGCTATTATATAGGAGATATATATATATAATATATATAGCGTGTGAAGACAGCCCGGCACGCCTCTGTGTGTCCAAAATGCCCCTGTGCCCTCGGTTTGAGATCAGACCACAAACAAAAAAAATCCGCGGCACTCAGGGTCTTGTGAAAACGTAATTTGTATTAAAACATCAACATAGTGTCCATCAACGTTTCGGGGACTTCAACCCCTTTGTCAAGATGTGTGCAAATGTGTAAGGGTAAAGCAACTCACCTTAAGAAGGAGACCCGCCAAACCGAGAGCGTGCAGCCGCCGTTGAATCCCGCCGTGGACGCTGTGTCGCGCTGAGTGATGACGGGTAGGCGCGTGTGTGCAGTGTCAGGGCCGGCCTGTTGCTAAGCAACGCCGGAAATACAAACACCTGGGATCGTGCGGCTGAAAATGAAAAGAATCAGTGCAATAAGATCACAGAAACAGTGCAAGATGCAGACATATAGTAATACTATATATAGGTGACAGTGGTGGCCTAAGGTGCCGGAGACCTATGAAGTAATAAAGCATGCAAGCCTGCGCTTGTCCCAACACCAAAAAAAATGACATTAATAAGGAACCCTCCCGTTCATGCAATGAAGGGGCAGTGCCTATGAAGTGTCAAGGACCAGCATGGTGAGAAGACAACAAAATATACACAATTAAGGGACTGTATTTGCATGGGACTAATGACAAATAGTAATGTCCAATATAATCTAGACCGCTAGGGACATCACGCTGGTCCAAATGAAGTCAGTAAGACTATCTTTGTTACTGCTCCAATAAAGATTAGCCAAAGGTGCTCCATACGATCCTTTCATTCAGACCAGAGGGATGGATGGTGTCCAGATTAAAGATCCAGGTTGCTTCTTTCCTAAGGAGCTGGCCCTCCCTGTCGCCCCCACGCAAAGATTTAGGAACGTGGTCAATTATTATATGCTTAAGATCAGACAGAGCATGGTGAGCTTCGTGAAAGTGTCTGGCCACTGGCTGGTCAGATGTCTTGCCAGCTATTGCCGCCTTTATCGCGGATCTGTGCAGGGCCATGCGCTCCCGTAAAGTTCTGATGGTTTTGCCTACGTAGCACATGCCACATGGGCATACTATCAGGTAGATGATGTCTGTAGATGTACAAGTCACCGTGTGACGAATACGGATCTTCTTGCCGGTTAATGGTAATGTAAACACCGAACCAGTCAGCATGTGGGTGCACGTTGTGCAACCCAGACAACGGTAGCAGCCGGGTTTCTTAGTGATGAACGTATCCATCGGAGTTGTGTCAGGAACCTTAGGAAAATTAGTAATATCGGTGTGTACCAGCATGTCTCGCATGTTCCTACCCCTCCTATAGCTCATCATAGGGGTTTTGTGCCTAAAGGGAAGTTGCGAGTCTGTAGAGACTATGGGCCAAAGGGCCCTGTTAGCACGATTCAGCACAGGACTGGAGGTGTCGAAAGACGTAGTCCAAGGAATTCTATTCTCCAAAGTTCTGGATTTAGATTGCATTAAAGCACTACGGGTCATCTTCAGCACCTCTCTCTTGGTGGCCTCTAAGGTGGAACATTCGTAGCCTCTGGCGATGAACTTGAGGATCATCTTATCGAGTTCTCCCTCCAAGTTTTCCGGTTGGCTATGTATATGAGCTACCCTGATCATCTGGGACCTGGGAAGTCCCTGCTTCAAAGACCGGGGGTGATGGCTGTTGGCTCGGAGAAGTGTGTTTTTATCCGTAGTTTATGGTAGACGCTTGTGTGCAATTTGCCTGCATCCACTGTAACTAGAACATCCAGGTAATTAATAGATGTAGAGGACAGATGGTAGGTAATCCTGATGGGGGACGGTCTGGCATTGATGGACTCCAATAATGTCAAAAGGGCAGTTTCACCCCCTGTCCAGATGATGAACAAGTCATCTATGTACCTGGTAAATAGTGCAATGAACTGTGACACCGCTTGATCTTGGAAAAACATCTGGACTTCTTCTTTAAGCATGTACACGTTAGCATATGACGGGGCCACATTGCTGCCCATCGCACAGCCGGTTCTTTGTTGGTAGAACCGGCCGTCAAATAGGAAATAGTTCATGGTGAGGGTCAGCTCTAGTAAAGACATGTAGAGATTTAAATCCACATCATTCATCTTTTCTTCAACCAAAAAGGATCTCATTGCTGCCAAACCGTCAGTGTGCGGTATGCTGGTGTATAAGCTACAAATGTCGACTGTGCAGAGGAACGCTCCTTCAAGGACCAAGCCAAAGGCTTCCAATATACAGAGAAAGGAAGTGGTATCTTTCAGACAAGTGGGCTGTTTGAGCACCAAAGGCTGCAGTATGCTGTCGAGGAACTATGAGATAGGCTGGTACAATGACCGCCGGGCCGAGATGATGGGCCGGCCGGGTGGTGTTTGCAGATTTTTGTGTATTTTAGGCACCATAAACAAAACGGGGACCACCGGATGTTTCTGCAGAAGGGCCTTGAATAATGTGTCTGAAATCAGCTTTTGTGAGTGCGCTGTAGCTAGAATGGAATCTAGTTCCTGCTTATAGGTGTTAGTGGGATCAGAGCTCAACAAGCTGTAAGTGCTGGAATCGGATAGCTGGGCCAAGATTTCAGACCTATAGTAGGCTAGGTCCATGATGACCACCCCGCCCCCTTTGTCAGCTGGGCGAATTATTATATCCTTATAGGAACCTACATTTTTGAGAGCCACCCATTCTTGCTTAGATAAATTATGATGGTGTCTTTGTTCAGCTTTAGTATATTTATCTACAGACTCATCCATCAGGAGTATGAATGTCTTGATAGATGAGTTCTTGGATGGAGGATCAAAGAGGGATTGACTTCTTTTATGCAGGAACGGTTGAAAGACAGGTGTCAGAAGAGGGTTCTGCATTGGATGTAAAGAGAAATGCTCTTGCCGACGTAGCTTCCTGGCAAATTGGAAGAGCTCTATTTTCCAAGTAAGCTCGTTGTGCGGGTTCGTGGGGACGAAGGAGAGACCGTTATTAAGGACACTCAACTCGGTTGGAGTCAGATTGCGCTTTGAGAGGTTATACACTAGGTTTTGTTTTTTGCAGCACGATCTCTTGAGTCTCGTGTTCTGGCCGCCCCGGCGGGTGGCCGTCCTCTTGCTTTTGAAGACCGTGAGGCTGCTTGATCTAAAGGGACAGTGTGTACCTCATGAGGGCCATCAGAGTCTGCTAAAGCAAACTCGCTGTCGCTATTAGACGAGGCCGCTGACCTGGAAATGTTCTCCCTTCATCGGCGCCACCCCTGTCTGGGTCTTGTATAGGTTTTTTGAAAGGTGTTAGGACCCCCTCCCATCAGCCAATGGTACACCCTGTTGTTTTCATAGTCGTCCTGGACGATGTTGTGCTTATTCTTTTTAAACTTAATCAAGTCCCTGCGGTAATTGTCACATTGAGTGCGCAGCTTGGACAACCAATCATGGGACTCATCTTGTTGCAGGGCCAAGAGATGGTCAAATTCAAAAGAGGTAATTTTCTCCTTAACCACCTTTAACTCTCTGCCCGCCTCCTCTATCACTAACAACATCAGGTCAAGACTGCATTTGTTGGTGATTCCTATCCATTTTTTGCAGAATTCAGGGTTGATTCTCCCTATAGTGGGTGCGTTCCTGACCCTGAAGCCTCTAGGGATCATGCATTCCCTATGATAATCTGAGAGAGAAATGCTGTGCAATAAAAAGTAAATCTCCCTTCGTTTCAATTTATAGAGCTATTGATACAGATCATCCGGACCAAAAGGTTGCTCTGTGGAAGATAACTGTTCTTTGAAACGCAGTCTATCGGCATCCTCATCAGTGAAACTGTATAGGTCCTATATATATATATATATATATATATATATATATATATATATACAACATGCAGGGGCGGATCCAGAAGAAAATGATAGGGGGGGCACGATGGAAGGGGCAAGTACATTTGCGTGCAGCTTCGGTGCATGTGAGGTGGCGCTTCTTATACAATGCCCACAGTAGATGCCCCCCAGTAATAATGCCCCCAGTAGATGGCCCCCAGAAAAATGTCCCCCAGTAGCTGCCCCCAATAGATGACCCCCCAGTAGTAATGCCCCCAGTAGATGCCCCCCAGTAATAATGCCCACAGTAGATGGCCCCCAGTAAAAATGTTCCTCATTAGGTGCCCCCAATAATAATGCCCCCCAGTAGGTGCCTCCCAGTAATAATGCCCCCAGTAGATGGCCCCCAGTAAAAATGTCCCCCAGTAGCTGCCCCCAATAGATGACCCCCCCAGTACTGATGCCCCCAGATATAATGCCCCCAGTAGTAATGCCCCCCCCCCAGTAATAATGCCCCTTGTTGATGCCCCCCCAGTAGTAATGTCCCCCCGTAGTTTGCCCCCAGTAGATGCCCCCGCTGCATTAAGAAAAAAAACATACTTACCGAGCCCCGTTCCCGCACCGCTGCAGTCCTCCTTCTCCCTGGGCGTCCGCTCCTCAGTAAGCACTATGAGAGAGACGTCTCTCCCATAGCGCACGCCGCACAGTGACAGCGCTGGAAGCCGGAGCTCAGTACTGAGCTCCTGCCTCCGGCTGCCGCTCTGCAGGGAGACGGGCGCCCGCTGGTAACACAATCTCAGCGGGCGCCCGTCATCTCCCTGCGCGGCGGGGGGGGGGGATGGGACACACGACTGAGGCCGCAAATGACAGGGGGGGCACGGGCCCGAGCGCCCCCCCCCCCCCCTGGATCCGCCACTGACAACATGCACTGTAACTGGCACTCGCTAAATCCATACCATAGCGTGTCCCGGTGCCCTCACATGCTGGATCACCAGCAATACATACACAGCAAGCAGGTGCGGCACTCTGAAAAAATGACAGACTCAGAAATATTCAATATCAACGTTTCGGTGTATTACCGTCTTCATATCCTGAAGACGGTAATACACCGAAACGTTGATATTGAATATTCCTGAGTCTGTCATTTTTTCCGAGTGCCGCACCTGCTTGCTGTGTATATATATATATATATATATATATATATATTCTAGAGATGTGCACTGGAAAGTTTTCGGGTTTTGGATTCGGTTCTGCGGCCGTGTTTTGGATTCGGACACATTTTGGCAAACTCTCCCTTAAAATATTTTGTCGGATTCGGGTGTGTTTTGGATTCGGCTGTTTTTTTTCAAAAACAGCTTAAATCATAGAATTTGGGGTTAATTTTGATCCTATAGTATTATTATTAACTATTATTAACCTCAATAACCATAATTTCCACTCATTTTCAGTCTATTCTGAACACCTCACAATATTATTTTTAGTCCTAAAATTTGCACCGAGGTCGCTGGATGACTAAGCTAAGCGACCCAAGTGGGCGGCACAAACACCTGGCCCATCTAGGAGTGGCACTGCATCACATGATGAAAGATAAAAAAAAAAGAGGTGCAAGATGGAATTGTCCTTGGGCCCTCCCACCCACCCTTATGTTGTATAAACAGGACATGCACACTTTAACAAACCCATAATTTCAGCGACGGTCTGCTACACGACTGTAGCTAAAATGACTGGTTGGTTTGTGCCCCCACCAAAAAAAAGAAGCAATCAATCTCTCCTTGCTCAAACTGGCTCTACAGAGGCAAGATGTCGACATCATCATCCACTGATTCCTCACCCCTTTCACTGTGTACATCCCCCTCCTCACAGAGTATTAATTTGTCCCCACTGGAATCCACCATCACAGGTCCCTGTGTACTTTCTGGAGGCAATTGCTGGTAAATGTCTCCACGGAGGAATTGATTATAATTAATTTTGATGAACATCATCTCCATATTTTGTGGAAGTAACCTCGTACGCCGATCGCTGACAAGGTGACCGGCTGCACTAAACACTCTTTCAGAGTACACACTGGAGGGGGGGAACTTAGGTAAAATAAAGCCAGTTTGTGCAAGGGCCTCCAAATTGCCTCTTTTTCCTGCCAGTATACATACGGACTGTCTGACGTGCCTACTTGAATGCTGTCACTCATATAATCCTCCACCATTCTTTCAATGGTGACAGAATCATATGCAGTGACAGTAGATGACATGTCCGTAATCGTTGGCAGGTCCTTCAGTCCGGACCAGATGTCAGTTTTTGCTCCTGACTGCCCTGCATCACCGCTAGCGAGTGGTTTTGGAAATCTGATCCTTTTCCTGGCAGCTCCAGTGGCGGTAGAAAATGAAGGAGGAGCTGTTGGCGGGTCACGTTCCACTTGACAGTGTAGGCAGATGTATAGGCTTGAATGGCCTTTTGCTGCTCCTCCATCCTCTGAAGCATATAGAGGATTGAATTCCACCTCGTTACCACCTTTTGCTTCAGCTGATGGTGGGGCAGGTTCAGGAGTGTTTACTGGTGCTCCAGTCTTTGGCACGCGGTGGCTGAATGCCGAAAGTGGCCCGCAATTCTTCGTGCCACCGACAGCATCTCTTGCACGCCCCTGTCCTTTTTTTTTTAAATCCCGCACCACCAAATTCATTGTATTTGCAAAACATGGGACGTGCTGGAATTTGCCCACATGTAATGCATGCACAATATTGGTGGCGTTGTCCGATATATAACAAATCCCCAGGAGAGTCCAATTGTGGTAAGCCAATCTGCGATGATGTTCCTCAGTTTCCGTAAAAGGTTGTCAGCTGTGTGCCTCTTATGGAAAGCGGTGATACAAAGCGTAGCCTGCCTATGATCGAGTTGGCGTTTACGAGATGCTGCTACTGGTGCCACCACTACTGTTGTTGCTGCGGGAGGCAATACATCTGCCCAGTGGGCTGCCACAGTCATATAGTCCTTAGTCTGCCCTGCTCCACTTCTCCACATGTCCGTTGTTAAGTGGACATTGGGTACAACTGCATTTTTTTAGGACACTGGTGACTCTTTTTCTGACGTCTGTGTACATTCTCGGTATCGCCTGCCTAGAGAAGTGGAACCTAGATGGCATTTGGTACAGGGGACACACTACCTCAAGAAATTCTCTAAGTCCCTGTGAACTAACGGTGGATACCGGACGCACATCTAACACCAACACAGATGCCAAGGCCTGAGTTATCTGCTTTGCAACAGGATGACTGCTGTGATATTTAATCTTCCTCGCAAAGGACTGTTGGACAGTCAATTGCTTACTGGAAGTAGTACAAGTAGTCTTCCGACTTCCCATCTGGGATGACAATCGACTCCCTGTAGCAACAACAGCAGCGCCAGCAGCAGTAGGTGTTACACTCAAGGATCCATCGGAGGAATCCCATTCAGGAGAGGACTCATCAGACTTGCCAGTGACATGGCCTGCAGGACTATTGGCGTTCCTGTCTAAGGAGGAAATTGACACTGAGGGAGTTGGTGGTGTGGTTTGCAGGAGCTTGGGTACAAGAGGAAGAAGGGGTTTAGATGTCAGTGGACTGCTTCTGCTGTCACCCAAAGTTTTTGAACTTGTCAATGACTTCTGATGAATGCGCTCCAGGTGACGTATAAGGGAGGATGTTCCTAGGTGGTTAACGTCCTTACCCCTACTTATTACAGCTTGACAAAGGCAACACACGGCTTGACACCTGTTGTTCGCATTTCTGTTAAAATAATTCCACACTGAAGAGGTGATTATTTTTGTATTTTGACCAGGCATGTTAATGGCCATATTCATCCCACCGACAACAGGTGTCTCCCCGGGTGCCTGACTTAAACAAACCACCTCACCATCGGACTCCTCCTTGTCAATTTCCTCCTCAGCGCCAGCAACACCCATGTCCTCATCCTGGTGTACTTCAACAGTGACATCTTCAATTTGACTATAAGGTACTGGACTGTGGGTGTTCCTTCCAGCACTTGCAGGGGGCGTGCAAATGGTGGAAGGAGCCACCTCTTCCCATCCAGTGTTGGGAAGGTCAGGCATCGCAACCGACACAATTGGACTCTCCTTGGGGATTTGTGATTTAGAAGAACACACAGTTCTTTGCTGTGCTTTTGCCAGCTTAACTCTTTTCATTTTTCTAGCGGGAGGATGAGTGCTTCCAACAAAGGTGTAGTGTAGCATCTCCAAAGCACCAGAACGTGATGCTGAAATAATGGCCAGGTGTGATGGTAACCCCTAGCAACCTACCTCCGTTGTTTCACCCGCTTGGTCAGTCCACGCCTGCGAGACTATGGTTGCTTGGGCCCACGGCAGCCGCGTTTGAAGGGCAGATTAGGTCTGCCCAACTCCGATGCCCCCAGGTCTTAGTGTGAGACAAGGCGTGAACCGAGGCGGGATGATAACAAGGGGTCCTCTAACTAAACCAGACAGAGAGCTAGGGGTTACTAAGAAACCTAATACTAAATATATGTGCGGCACGCCGCCAAAGAAAAAGAACAACAAAGGTTCCACTGTCCACACCCTACACGGCACCGTCGTGTACCGGGGAGGACAGTGAGAGCGGAAACCTCCGCAAAAACTCCAGTGCAAAATAAAACACAAGGACTCAGCGACCTAGGCCGCAAGACACGGCAGAAGCCGTTACTCACGAAACCGGGAGAGAACCCCAACGAGCGAGAACCCCGAGATGACTGTTTACAGGTACACTCGAGTAGAGAACTGGAAAGATTCCCAGGACTGGCTTCTGAACTCCAGGACTCAGGACCACAGGAAGCAGGATCGACCAGATAACAGCACGCTGGACACAATAACTCTGCAGGGCAGGAACAGCATACAGGAAGCTATCACCGGCGAGGCTGCAATGTGCTTGATTCCAATAAAAAGGCCCTGCTGACCAATGACACTGGAGCCAGCAAGACCTGCCCCCAGACCCTAATTGATAGTTGTCGTGCAGCTGCCCTGCTGCACGAGCAACTAATCAAAAGAAATCAGTATCTGGCAACGGGGAACGCGGTCCGCCAGTGGCGTCCCCGTTGCCATGGACCTGGCAGCTGTGGACGCCCGGTGTCCTAGCGTTGCCAGGGACCCGGCGGCTACAGCATGCATGGCGTCCAGGCGTTGCTATGCGCCGGGCGGGTGAAGAGGGAGGTGCGGCGGCCATGACCGTCGCTCTGCAACAGTCGGAGCTGCATCACGGACCGCCGCGCCTAACACTAGCAATGAACATAGGCCAGGCCTCAGCTGTTCCTTGCCACTCCGTGTCGTAAATGCATATTGGCAAGTTTATGCTTCTCCTCAGACGCTTTTAATTTAGATTTTTGGGTCATTTTACTGAACTTTTGTTTTTTGAATTTTACATGCTCTCTTCTGTGACACTGGGCATCGGCCTTGGCAGACGATGTTGATGGCATTGAATCGTCTCTGCCATGACTAGTGGCAGCAGCTTCAGCACTAGGTGGAAATGGCTCTTGATATTTCCCTATTTTATCCTCCACATTTTTGTTCTCCATTTTTTAATATGTGGAATTATATCCAGTAATATATCAATAGCAATGGCCTACTGTACTGTACTACTATATACTGGTGGTCACCAAAATGCTGCACTGTACTACTATATACTGCTCACAACAATGCAGCACGGATATGGATACTAGAAGTGTCACAGAGCTGCAAGATACAGCAATGGCCTACTGTACTGTACTACTATATATACTGATGGTCACCAAAATGCTGCACTGTACTACTATATACTGCTCACAACAATGCAGCACAGATATGGAAACTAGAAGTGACACAGAGCTGCAGGATACACCAATGGCCTACTGTACTGTACTACTATATATACTGGTGGTCACCAAAATGCTGCACTGTACTACTATATACTGCTCACAACAATGCAGCACGGATATGGATACTAGAAGTGTCACAGAGCTGCAAGATACAGCAATGGCCTACTGTACTGTACTACTATATATACTGATGGTCACCAAAATGCTGCACTGTACTACTATATACTGCTCACAACAATGCAGCACAGATATAGATACTAGAAGTGACACAAATCTGCAAGATACAGCAATGGCCTACTATACTAGTCACACAACAAAGCAGCAGATATTGATCACTGATCACGATACTAGAACTGAGTCTGACGCGGAGCTGCAAGATACAGCAATGGCCTACTGTACTGTACTACTATAATATACTGGTGGTCACCACAATGCAGCACACTGAGCACAGATATTGAGCTTTTCAGGCAGAGAACATAGCCACGTCCTCTCCACTCAATCTACAATGCACGAGTGAAAATGGCGGCGATGCGCGGCTCTTTATATAGAATACGAATCTCGCGAGAATCCGACAGCAGGATGATGACGTTCGGCCTCTTTCGGGTTAACAGAGCAAGGTGGGATGATCTGAGGCTGCCTCGGACCCGTGTAAAACACGTGAAGTTCAGGGGGGGGGGGGGGGCTCGGATCTCGATGAACCGAACCCGCTCATCTCTAAAATATACACTGCTCAAAAAAATAAAGGGAACACTAAAATAACACATCCTAGATCTGAATGAATGAAATATTCTTATTAAATACTTTGTTCTTTACATAGTTGAATGTGCAAACAACAAAATCACACAAAAATTATCAATGGAAATTAAATTTATTAACCCATGGAGGTCTAGATTTGGAGTCACACTCAAAATTAAAGTGGAAAAACACACTACAGGCTGATCCAACTTTGATGTAATGTCCTTAAAGCAAGTCAAAATGAGGCTTAGTAGTGTGTGTGGCCTCCACGTGCCTGTATGACCTCCCTACAATGCCTGGGCATGCTCCTGATGAGGTGGCGGATGGTCTCCTGAGGGATCTCTTCCCAGACCTGGACTAAATCATCCGCCAACTCCTGGACAGTCTGTGGTGCAACGTGGCGTTGGTGGATGGAGCGAGACATGATGTTCCAGATGTGCTCAATTGGATTCAGGTCTGGGGAACGGGCGGGCCAGTCCATAGCATCAATGCCTTCGTCTTGCAGGAACTGCTGACACACTCCAGCCACATGAGGTCTAGCATTGTCTTGCATTAGGAGGAACCCAGGGCCAACCGCACCAGCATATGGTCTCACAAGGGGTCTGAGGATCGCATCTCGGTACCTAATGGCAGTCAGGCTACCTCTGGTGAGCACATGGAGGGCTGTGCGGCCCCCCAAAGAAATGCCACCCCACACCATTACTGACCCACTGCCAAACCGGTCATGCTGGAGGATGTTGCAGGCAGCAGAACGTTCTCCTTGGCGTCTCCAGACTCTGTCACGTCTGTCACGTGCTCAGTGAGAACCTGCATTCATCTGTAAAGAGCACAGGGCGCCAGTGGCGAATTTGCCAATCTTGGTGTTCTCTGGCAAATAGAAAAAAAAGAGGATGGTCGCACAGACTAAATCATTTTTAACTTATTAAATCAGTTATGTGTATTTATTGACACATCTTATAAATAAAAAAAATAAAAATAAAAAAAGATCCAGAATAATAAACAATAGTTAAAATTAAAATTAAAACCAAGAATAAAACCTGTAAAAATATTTGCTCATGTCAGTCCCTCTACATAGAAATTATATTATTAACATCATATACATATAATCATGTGGAGTATGTCCTAATATCACTCAAAGATCTGGTAATAGCCAAAATCTCTCATCTTAATTGAGATTGGTTGAATGATATATCAATCAAAAGAAATAACCAATGAGGTCTAGAGGCAGGCTATTTAACTCCCTACTGCCCGCATCTCGGGTTCCCTATGATTTAGTTGTAATGCGAAACGATCGTTAGGCAGGACGGGTCACGTCTAAAACGTGTCCGTCTTCTTGTCAGCTTTACCACTGTATATATGGACACTTAAGTCCCTTATATTGCTAAATATGTTTATGTGTGTGTTGTAAATTTATATTCAATTGCTGCTCTGATTACACCAGCCGCTTCATGTGTGATGTGCTTGCTAGCAGCACGAACACACCATAGCGGCTAGATTGCAGGCGCTTCTATACCGTTGAGTGATACCTGAGAGCAGGATCCATCGAGCGGTTTGCCTGTAGTCACCCAGTACATTCAGTCCACTAAACATCCTCTGACCGCGCTAACCGGGAGATACCGACCACGGTCAGCCGTAATAACTGGGTCTGACCGCATGCATCGGGAGACGCCGGCCGCGGTCCTTTGGATCATTATCTTATAACCCTGTGTTATCTCTATACATCTTAGTTTTAGCAAGGAGATACCTGCTGTAATTTATTTAAGTGTTGGGCTTTGTGACACACTGAAACTTGTAATGCCCGGAGACGCCGTCTATCATCAATTAACATCCGACATTTGAACATACTGCCTATTGGATGTTTAATAATGCGGCCTATTATTAGATCACTGGTCAGGGCATATCAATACATATTTATTTAAAAACGTGGGTGCAAGATAAATATCCATTATGCTCAATGAGATTATTGTCACCCGTTATGTGTACACAAGATAGTTCAGCTCATAAAATAATTGAATAACATAGGTTAATTTCTATGTACCCCGTATATAAAATACTGATCTCCAATTATGGACACTGATGGGGAGATTTAAAACCATATATATAAAGGACTATTGTGTACAATAATCATACTTCACTATTCTTTATGAATGAACTCTATTCAGCAAGCATACTATTACCATCATTATTTCTTATGTGTGTGTTTCTAAATATTCATCAATATGATATTTAATTGTGGTACACAACATTATGCTAAGAGACAGGCGTGCACTATACCTCAATGACACTTAGACGTCAGACATATGTCATGCCTACATGTGAGGTATAATAGGTATCTAGAAATAAGACTACCACAGTGAAATTGATACAGATACTATCCCTGTCATAAGCAGCTACAATTTTGTAATTGCTGTAGCAATATTTTGATGTAACCACAGAACGAAGTGATACATACTTTTTTCATTGGAAGAATCAACAACACACATTTACAGTGGTTCAGCTTTTTAATATCACATTTAATTTTTTATTATTTTTTCATTATCTTTATCATTTCTTCACTTGCACATATTTCGTAAGCTTTAATGCATATCAATAAAAGTTATATTTTATCTATTTGTGGTCCTCTCCCCTAAGGGGCGTCGACTTTTAGGATATATTAGTGTATTTGCTCATGAGTGTGCCCTAATACGGAATACTTTTTCTCTTTAGTTGTTTCATGTTCTCTGGAAAATGCCAAACATCCTGCACGGTGTTGGGCTGTAAGTATAACCCCCACCTGTGGACGTCGGGCCCTCATACCACCCTCATGGAGTCTGTTTCTGATCGTTTGAGTAGACACATGCACATTTGTGGCTTGCTGGAGGTCATTTTTTAGGGCTCTGGCAGTGCTCCTCCTGTTCCTCCTTGCACAAAGGCAGAGGTAGCGGTCCACGTCTCCTGATGTACTGGCCTGTCTCCTGGTAGCGCCTCCATGCTCTGGACACTACGCTGGCAGACACAGCAAACCTTCTTGCCACAGCTCGCATTGATGTGCCATCCCGGATGAGCTGCACTACCTGAACCACTTGTGTGGGTTATAGACTCCGTCTCATGCTACCACTAGAGTGAAAGCACCGCCAGCTTTCAAAAGTGACCAAAATATCATCCAAAAAGCATAGGAGCTGAGAAGTGGTCTGTGGTCACCACCTGCAGAACAAATCCTCTATTGGGGGTGACTTGCTAATTGCCTATAATTTCCACCTGTTGTCTATTCCATTTGCACAACAGCATGTGAAATTGATTGTCAATCAGTGTTGCTTCCTAAGTGGACAATTTAATTTCACAGAAGTGTGATTGACTTGGAGTTAGTGTGTTGTTTAAGTGTTCCCTTTATTTTTTTGAGCAATATATATATATATATATATATATATATATATATTATATATAATATTTATTTTCTGCAGCAGAGTACACTGTGTTCCACGGGGAATACGTCGGGTGTAGAGATGGATCTTGATCCATGCACCAACAGGTTAAAGCTTTAGCTGTCCCAGGCAGTAGCGGATCTTGCCACGGGCAAGCAGGACTTTTGCCCGGGGCGCCGCCTTCCGGAGGGCGCTGGCGCCATCCGGAGGGCGCCGCACCGTGGCAAGATCCGCCACTGCTGCCCGCTGTGTCCCCCGTCCGCCTCCGCTGCCCGCTGCCATTCCCGTCCGCCTCCTGTGAAGGGAACTAGACGCTATGCGTCTAGTTTCCCTTCGTGGAGAGTAACTTTGCTGAGCGGTGCGCGATGACGTCATCGCGCACCGCACAGCAAAGGTCCTCTCCACGAAGGGAACTAGACGTATAGCGTCTAGTTTCCCTTCGTGTAGAGGACCTTTTGCTGTGCGGTGCGCGATGACGTCATCGCGCACCCCTCAGCATTCAAGCGGCGCTAGCAATGTACAGGGGGCGTAACTGACCACGCCCCTGTATTAGACCACGCCCATTTTCCTGCCCGGGGCGCAGAGCGCCCTTGAACCGGCCCTGGTCCCAGGATGCATTGGGTCCTCCTCTATATCTCCGCCTCCAGGCACTTTGAGCTCAGTTTTGAGTTTGTGTCTGCAGAGCAGGCTAGCCAACAGGGTGGCTGCGCTGGGCAGCCCTGAATAAAGCTTTCTAAGAAGACTTTAAGGGCCGCAGCACTTACATGTCAGAGTGACATTCAACTGCAGCTGGCTGCTATGGGGAGGAGGTAAGAGGGTTCCCCAGGCGGGACCTTCTATTAAATTGTGTTCCGTTCACAGTCTAGGGAGATAGACTGCGATGCTGTTGTGGACACTGTTACCCACTATATCTGCCAGGGCGTAGGAGTACAGGTCGGGTGTACTAACACCCAGTTTAATAGGCCTCCGTAGTACCAGGCAGTGAGGACCAGGGCGCCATCTCTGAGCAGATTTTCCCGCCCTGGAGCTGCTTTATACTCTCCCTCATTCCCTGACTGAGATGCTGGGCGCCATCTTAGGTATAGCTGTGGCTCGTCTCAGGGACTGCAAGGCAAGGTCTCCCTAGTAAAGCCGCCTGTATACAACGCTGTGACTTTACAAACACTTAAGTATTCTACAGTCTATTTACAGACTGTGTTAGTTAAGAACAAATGTACCTGTTACAGAATATATTATACAAGTATTCTGATATATATGTCCGGCCTAGGACCGTGGTGTGTGTGTGTGTGTGTGTGTGTGTACATATATAATACAGTATATATATATATATATATATATATATATATATATGTACTATATTAGGCTATGTATCTGTTAAGCGCCTTGAGTCCTATTGGAGAAAGAGCGCTATATAAATAAAAGTATTATTATTATTATTATATATATATATATATATATATATATATAAAATTAGTATTACATACTAGTTCACTGCAGTTTTTTTTATTGTTATACTAATAATTATCTGCATTGTCACTGACTGTGTGTGCCTGTATATGCTGTGTGGATTTCAGTTTCAGTGTTTTCCAGATATATCTATCACTATATTCTGTACCCTAAGGGACTAGGTGCGTTGGGGTCTATTATATAGTGCATTACAGTATTTCTCTAGCATCCATAAGGGATATTGGGGAGACTTAGTACGATGGGTATAGATGGGGTCCAAAGGAGTGCACTTGAAATTTCCTCACTGGGTGTGCTGGCTCCACACCTCTATGCCACCTCCCACAGTCAGTTTAGAAAAAAGTGCCCTCAGGATAGGATGCACATCTCTGCAGCTCCGGAGAGTTTTCTTCAATTTCTTTTAAACTTTTTTATTTTCGGTATGCTGTTTGGGCAACAGCATACCTGCACCGTGGGAAGTTAGGGCAGGGGGCGGTCACTGGCCCTGCGAGGTGCAGAGCCGTTTCCCCGCGGTAGGACCACCCTCCTGAAAGGTTGTTTGTTCAGCGGGACACTGCGGCTTGGCTGTCGCAATCGCAGCACACCCCTGACACTAGCCTGAAGGTGATGTCTGTGGTGAGTACAAACCGGGGACCCCGGTACAAAGTGTAGCTGAATGCGGATGCGGCATATGGGACCCTCCTGGGGAGGACCCGCTAGAGCCTTCTGTGTAAACTGGCTCAGGATTGCTTAAACTAGCACTGGTGCAATGTTTTTAAGCATGATTGGAGACATTGCCAGTATAAAAAAATGCTGTAGCTCCGGCGCCTTTGGGGGGGGTGCAGCTACCTCAGAGCGGGACCAGAGGCATTTTGGCGCCTTCCTCTGCTTACTGCAGCAGCAGTCAGCACACACAGCTCTTCCTGACTCCCAAGACACACTGGAAAACTGGTACAGAGTGTAGCAAAGTGGCAGAGCCGCTATTGTACACAATCTGGGTCCTCTACAGGACAGAATTTACTAGTGTTTCAGTGTAATATAATTAGCTGACAGCCTCACTGGGGCTGTACTGCTAGGGGTGTGCTGGTGTCTCTCTCTGTGTGTCTCCTCTCACATACAGTAAGGGCAGGCTTGATCAGTATTACTGTCTGTGTAAATGTGTATGTTGTGATTACTGTAAGCATGGGTAAACACAAACTCTGTAGTGTATGTTCCTGGGGATGTTACTGGATACTGTGGTCCAGAAGGTGTTCCTCCCGGAGGACAAAGTAAGAACACTTCAGGATATGTTATTCATGGTGCTCCGACCTGCTCGAGTATCCATCCATCTCTGCATAAGATTGTTGGGGAAGATGGTTGCCTCATACAAAGCGATCCAATATGGGAGGTTCCATGCCAGACCATTTCAATTGGATCTCCTGAGCAATTGGTCCGGATCACATCTACAGATGCACCGGATAATAGGGCTTTCACCTCAGGCCAGGATTTCCCTCCTGTGATGGCTGCAGTCCTCCAATCTCCTGGAACGCCGGAGTTTCTGGATTGGATCCTCCTCACGACGAATGCTAGTCTGAGAGGATGAGGAGCGGTCACCCAGGGGGCGCAGTTCCAGGGCAGGTGGTCAGCCCATGAACCCCTCCTTCCGATCAACATTCTGGACCTTCGGGCGATCTACAATACTCTGCTTCAGGCCTCTCCTATGCTCGAAGATCATGCGATCCAAGTACAGTCGGACAACGCCACAGCAGTGGCGTACATCAATCGACAAGGACGGACAAAAAACAGAGCCTGCATGCAAGAGGTGTCAAAGATACTCCTCTGGGCAGAAAGAAATGCAAGAGCAATGTCAGCAATCTTCATTCCGGGAGTGGACAACTGAGAAGCAGACTTCCTGAGTAGTCACGATCTCCACCCGGGGGAGTGGGGGCTCCACCATCAGGTGTTTCAGCAGATCATCGACCGGTGGTGCTGCCCACAAATATACATGATGACTTCTCGACTCATTAAGACGCTTCACTGGTATTGCTCACGAACCAGGGACCCTCAGTCGAGGGCAGTGGATGCTCTGACGTCGCCTTGGCCTTACCGGCTGGTATACCTGTTTCCTCCTATTTCGTTGCTCCCAAGGGTGCTCAAGCGAATCTGAGATCAAGGAGTCCAGGCAATCCTGGATTGGCCTCAGAGGGCGTGGTACGCGGATCTTCTGGACATGTCCGTCGAAGACCCTTGGCCTCTACCACTAAGAATGAGATCTTCCACAAGGACTGTTCATCTACCCGGACTTTCGACAACTTCGTTTGACAGTATGGAGGTTAAGCGGAACATCCTAGCTCACAAGGGCCTTTCCAAAAAGGTTTTTGCTACCATGGTTCAGGCCAGGAAACCAGTGACATCAAAACACTATCGTCATATCTCGAGAAGATAAGTATCCTGGTGCAAGAATCACGCGTATCTACCTGCAAAGTTCCACTTGGGACATTTCTTGCGTTTCCTGCAGGTTGGTGTGGATAAGGGCTTATGTCTGGGTTCCGTTAAGGTCCAGATTTCAGCTCTTTCCATTTTCTTCCAGAAAAAATTGGCACTGTTGCCAGAAGTTTAGACCTTCTTGCAAGGGGTACTCCACATACAACCTCCTTTTGTGCCGCCTACGGAACAATGGGATTTGAATGTGGTGTTGGAATTTCTATAGTTATCGTGGTGTGAACTCTGATGTCAGTAGAAGACAAGTACCTCACATGGAAGACGGTGAAGTTACTGGCCCTGGCTTCTGCTAGACGTGTCTCAGAATTGGGGGCCTTATCATGTAAAAGTCCATTCTTGGTCTTTTACAAGGACAGAGCGGAGCTCAGGACTAGACAGCAGCAGGTTGTCTCAACCTATTGTGTTTCCGTCAAATTCTGATGCTTCTGCTCCTCCGGAGGCATTGGATGCTGTTCGAGCCTTGAAGATATGTCAAGTGGACAGCTCACATCAGAAAGACGGATTCCTTGTTCATGCTCTATGATGCACAGAAAAAAGGTTGTCCTGCTTCAAAGCAGTCCATTGCTTGTTGGCTTAGGCTTACTATCCAACAGGCCTATTTGTCGGCAGCCTTACCTGTTCCTAAGCCTCTGAAGGCCCATTCTACAAAATCTGTGGGCTCTTCCTGGGCGGCTGCCCGTTGAGTCTCGTCCTTGCAACTATTCCGAGATGCTACCTGGTCGCGGAAGAACACTTTTGTGAAGTTTAACATGTTTGATACCCTGGCCAAAGAGGAAACCCAGTTTGGGCAGGCGATGCTGCAGAAGTCTCCACACGTTCCCGCCCGTTCTGGAAGCTTTGGGACATCCCCATCGTACTAAGTCTCCCCAATATCTCATATGGATGCTAGAGAAAATAGGATTTTAATTACCTACCGGTAAATCCTTTTCTCGTAGTCCATAAGGGATATTGGGCGCCCGCCTCAGTGCGTTGACTTTTCTGCAGGTTCTCTTTAATGTGGTTACCTGTTCAGCTGTTGCTATTGTTGTTACCAGCCATTGCTGGTTGTTGTATGTTAGTGGTGTGCTGGTATATAAATCTCACCACTCATTGTTATTATGTTCCTTCTCTCATATGTCCTTTCTCCTTCGGGCACTGTTTTACCTATAACTGCCTGTGGGAGGAGGCATAGAGGGGAGGAGCCAGCACACCCAGTGAAGAAATTTAAAGTGCACCGGCTCCTTTGGACCCCATCTATACCCATCGTACTAAGTCTCCTTAATATCCCTTATGGACTGCGAGAAAAGGATTTACCGGTAGGTAATTAAAATCCTATTTTACCTATTACGTGTACTATATTGTGTACTCAGTCATATAATACCGGATTTATTTGCAGTTGTTGTGTACTGGAGACTCAGTCACATACTAAAGAATTTATTTGAAGGTATTGGGGGTAATTCTGAGTTGATCGCAGCAGGGACTTTATTAGCAGTTGGGCAAAACGTGTGCACTGCAGGGGAGGCAGATACAACGTGCAGAAAGAGTTAGATTTGGGTGGGTTATTTTTTTTCTGTGCAGGGTAAATACTGGCTGCTTTATTTTTACACTGCAATTTAGATTGCAGATTGAACACACCACACCCAAATCTAACTCTCTCTGCACATGTTATATCTGCCTCCCCTGCAGTGCACATGGTTTTGCCCAGCTGCTAACAAAGTTCCTGCTGCGATCAACTCAGAATTCCCCCCATTGTACTCTGTCTGGCTTTATTGTACTCGTATGCTCTATTATTGCATTTACTGAAATGTCTAACAAAAAGGGCAGTAAGGCCAGGGACGCTCCCGCATCATGCAGGGGGAAGTTTTATATAATGGTCTGTGTACTGTGTGTCAGACCTCTTCCAGTCAGTCTGCAGCTCCTGCAACCAATCAGGAGCCACCCTGGGCTATGGTCTCAACTCTGTTGGGTACTCTGGTAGACCGTCTTACGCCTGCTATGGGATCACCTGTGCCACTAGAGTCACAAATTGTCCCTATGGTTAATCCGCCTTGGGTAGATAACTTGTCTAACCAGTTGCAGCAATTAAACCAATCTTTGGTTAGACATAAACCTGCTATAGGTCACACATGTCCCTGGGTCATCTAAGCAGGCTGCTTCCTCCTCACAATCCACGCATCTCTCAGACGTTTCTTCTGAGGAGTATGGGGCACAAACTGTCCTGTCAGACACTGAATCAGATGCTTCTGACGAGGAATCTTCTTTACAGGTGGATGTCCCTGGTCTACGAATAAGCAAACCTTGGCCAGATGGATTAGAAGGGTGATTGCACAGGCTGGACTTCCAGCTGTTGCTGCTATTAAAGCCCATTCTACTCTGCCTGTTGGACCTTCTTGGGCGGCCCGCAATGGTGCATCCGCAAAACAATTGTGCAAGGTGGCTACGTGGTCCTTTGTGAACATGTTCATTAGGTTCTGTGCCTTTGATACTTTAATCTCCCAGGATGCTTCCTTTGGACGCCGGGTTCTCATACCCGCTAAGGCTCCCTTGAGGAACTGCTTTAGGACATCCCCAATGTGTTCCCTGTAGAACACAGTGTACCCTGCTGCAGAAAAGGAGATTTATAGTAGACTTTTTTTCATTGTTAAATCACTTTTTTGCGAGGTACACTGGGTTCCACTGGGCATCCAGCCTGACACACCTAGCTTCTGTGGGTTTGTATGGCATTAGTCGCTGGTACCTACTCCTGTCGTGAGAATTTGACTAACATCTGCCTTCTCTCTTACCTGCTCCTGCATTGGACTGGTTAACGAAACTGAGCTCACAGTGCCTGGAGGTGGGGGTTATAGAGGAGGCCCCAATGCATCCTGGAACAGCTAAAGCTTTAACCTGTTCCTGCCTGGATCAAGATCCATCACTACACCCCGATTTATTCACTGTGGAACCCAGTGTACCTTGCAGAAAGAGATTTAACAATGGTGAGTCTACTATAAATAAATTATATATATATATATATATATAATTTCTATTTTTTTTTATGTTTCATATACTAATAACATAAGATTCAGGGTTGACGTATACAGACATTATAATATATATATGCATACTAATGCTAAGTCGAATAGGCTTGGGATTTTGATCTACATAGTATCAAAGTTTTTTTTTTTATATGCCTTTTATGAACCAGTTAGGTATGTGCTCCTCTTTATTTGTAGTGATATATATTAAATCCCTTCCTTATGTTTTAACTCAAATCATATACATACAAACAATATGACATATTTTTATAGGTCACTGGGCTACGCTACATATGTTCTTATACTAAGATTTGAGTGCCCAAGTATTGTTTCATCCACTTCTAATCGTTAAATGGGTGCTTAATTAACAGCAAGTTATGTGCTCCTATGTCTTGTTGGACACTTACCTGTCTTTCTTTGCCTTTCCATTTGTGCTTATTGTCTTTGTTTTCTATCAGTCAAAATTGTGCTAAGAATGTTTATTATATTTTATGCGGTTTTACTGTTCATTTTCAAAATTATTGAGTAAAATTTGTCAAAAAAGAGTATCCTATGTTTTATAGACACACCTCTGATGAAGTCTCGGTGTGAGACGAAACGCGTCAGGTATCTGTCTCTATTGTGACCTTCAAGTTATATGAACCAAATGAAGAGACTTAAAGAATATTTGTCCAAATATTGAAATTTTGCTGTCATTATATTCTTTTATGTATTTTAATAAATATTTGTATTACGTGGAACCTTTTATACATCTGTGAATACTATATTCCACCAAGGACTGATGGAATGTGTGGTCTAGGACCACAATTAAGTAGAGGCACCAATTACACTATTGTTGTATACGTGTGTGTGTATATGTATGTATATCTAGATATAGGTTGTTGGTTTTTTTTTTTTTGGGGGGGGGGGGGGGGCGGGATTAGCTGTCTTTCACTAGTACATAGCTTACAACTCTGAATTCTAGTGACCTTTATGTAATACACAAAGCATTCTAACAATCTCTTTTAAATACAGGTAACATTCCAGTAACCAATATATAATACACCGATTATTCTAGTTTAAGGAAAGATAAGGTCTTTAGTGACCAGTGTATAATACAGATAACATTTTAGTAACCACTATACAATATAAAATGCAATATATGTCTGCTTTTGCTAAGTTCTGGAATATTGGGTTATAAGGTAAAACCAGTGTATTTTACCATCTGACACACTTTTGTGATTGCGGAGTTCAATGTGTATGCCTGTATGTTTGCTCTGTCCATGTTTCAGAACCAAGCCTACACAAGTATGAGTAGTGCCCATTTCAATACCCATTTCAAGCACATTTCCACTTACAGCTGAAGAGGCGTTACTGGGCTGTGGCAAAGCATTTTTAGTGTGCACCACAGAGTTGGTTGTAATCGTAAATATACCGGAAAGCATATCTTTGCAACAAGCAAAACCGTTATTCAGTTTCAGTTGCAGTTTTGCTAATTTAGCAAAACTGCAACTGGCGTGTATTGCTTGCTGGAGGCTGCCCGGCATGCAAATTGCTGGCAGCGATGTTTTGTGGATGCCTCCGCAGCCAGGCCACTGGCTGCAGGGAACGATGGACACAGGCATCTCAACTGGACTGGTAACATTTTAAATGCCTGTCCAGTTTGTGATGTCATGCATGACACATCGAACGGACGATTGGTAAGTGTGTATGTACTTACCAATCGTCAGACTGGCCGAATGGCAGTTCCATTGGCCAGGTGTGTACTCTGCGCAAGGAAAACAGAGAAATTGTTTAGCATTTGGACATTATACAGGAAAAGTCATGCCCTCATCCAAGTAAGTTATTTGCACATGGAGGCAGTAAACAGGAATACAATATAAAAGGTTTTGGAACTACTGAAGGCACACTCTGCTTGAGCTATGGTAACCTTTTCAGCAAAGAAGGTTCTAGGCCTGTGTTACATACTCTGCTTCAGCTATAACTCTTATCTATACTGTTTTTTGGTGTGGTGTGTGTGGTTGTTTTTTTCTTTTTTTAGTTATCGACATACATTATTAGCTTGTATTATAATCTACTGATTTGCAGTTTCCGAGACATGTTTACCCAACAGTCACTTAAATAAATTATCATGCAATGAAATATTTCCACTTCTTTTTATTGCACTGCCTATTCTGCTAGTGTACAATCCATTGTAAAGCTGGGTACAAGTTAGACAATATTTTTAACGATATGCCTGATAAACGATGAGTCATGGGGACAAATTGTTCTTATACGTACCCACTACATACCCTGCAGCTCAATCCCCTGTCACTCATCGCCGCCAGCATCAGCAAGTGTGTAAGCACTTGCCAAGGTCTGGTTCAGTCACCTGTGATGTTGTGCTGTGTACATATCTTAAGAGATACTATGGAGTTTTGAAGTAGAAAATAATAGATTATACTCTCCAGTTATTCATGTTCATCAAGATAGCCATGGTTTCTCACACAAGTATTCTGACATGTATATTTTTATAGAGGCATCTCAAAGACACCATGCAAGAGGAGGAGCTTGCTTATATACAATGATAGGATGTTTTAAACTACTTGTCTCTGCCTGTCTAGAAGGGACACTAAAACCCATTGAAAGGGCCATCATGAAGTATTTAGAAAAAAAAATGGAAGTATAAGTGAGCAAGTACTAATTCAATATTTTTTCTCTTCTCTGCGTTCACCTCTAAATCCTAACATTTATGATCGACTGTTTCTGCTATAGTAGTTAGAAATAAAAACACCTCCTTATAGTTCATTTACTTTAATGATCATGTGGAGTGGGGAAAATAAACTAAATTGTTGCTCTTAATAACTGGATAATCCTATTTTCTAAATATAATTGAATTTGCAGAGATGAATGTGCATAGCTTGCTCCGGAACTGAAGTCTATGAAAGTCAGGCGATTCTCATTACAATGGACATAAGCATAAATACACCTGTTTTAAGATGTATCTTTTCCGCAAAGTATTAGTGGATCCAAATGCACATTGATGATGATTTGTAACAAATTAACCGTACACATAGGAGTAGGAGGTGGGCACACTGCAAAAAACAAAGGTCTATATGAAGGAAAATATACACAGTTATTTTTATTTACAAGCATACAATGTAGGAACACATGCACCAAATTTCTGTATGATCTTTGAGCATCTCAGCACCTAGAATAGTGAAGACTCATGCAGTGATTCTAGGCACCAAGCTCACCTTACACAGTACAGGTTTTAAGGCGTCTCAACCCCTTTCACATACATCAAGCATTGTGAGAACCATTTTGTGCTTGCTCGACCACACATGGTCTTTTGTTTAACTTGTGTAGTTGAAGTGGAAATTTTGAATGGGGGTATGAAAATATCAGGGGGACTTTACTTAGGCAGACCCAGGGGCTGAGCCTTTCTGATATTTCCATAACCCCACTTCAAAATAATGACAAAATGACCTAGACCTAGTGCCCAGGCTCACTTAACAGGGGCAAGGGCTCTTTGCCCACCTAACATGCACCACAGGCCTAAAGGCCTGAATGTGCCCACTGGCCTAGTGCCATGACAATCCTGGTGGTCTGGGGGGGTTAGGAGAGGCTGCAGTGGGGAGCTTTCTTTAGCTTTTTTCCTTTCCACCACTGCAGCATTCTCTAGTCTTCAGCTTCTTTCTTCAGCTGGTGGCTCATCCTGGCCAATGGCATTATATTTGTATTTAAATCATTTCTTTTATTGTGTAAAATGCGGCTCATTTGCATGTCACACTGTCAGCACGGGCACAAGAAGTGTATTTCTGGGAATACAAAGTGGATAATCCTCCCTGCTCTCAAATGCATGGGGCAGTACGGATGGTGTAATGGTTAGCATTACTGCCTCACAGCACTGAGGTCATGGGTTCAATTCCCACCATGGCCCTAACTGTGTGGAGTTCGTATATTCTCCCCGTACTTGCGTGGGTTTCCTCCGGGTACTCCGGTTTCCTCCCACAATCCAAAAATATACTGGCAGGTTAATTGGCTCCCAACAAAATTAACCCTAGGGTGAATGTGTGTGCGTGTACATGCGATAGGGAATATAGATTGTAAGCTCCACTGGGGCAGGGACTGATGTGAATGGCCAATTCTCTGTAAAGCGCTGCGGAATATGTGTGCGCTATATAAATAACTGGTAATAAATAATAATAAATAAATAAATAAATGCATCACCTCATCGACCTCATCAAGAAGTGACTAGAAACAGACTCTACAGCTACTTCTCTAACGTCCTAGTGGATGCTGGGGACTCCGTAAGGACCATGGGGAATAGACGGGCTCCGCAGGAGACTGGGCACTCTAAAGAAAGATTTAGTACTACCTGGTGTGCACTGGCTCCTCCCTCTATGCCCCTCCTCCAGACCTCAGTTAGAATCTGTGCCCGGCCAGAGCTGGGTGCTTTTAGTGGGCTCTCCTGAGCTTACTAATAAGAAAGTATTTTAGTTAGGTTTTTTTATTTTCAGAGAGCTTCTGCTGGCAACAGACTCTCTGCTACGAGGGACTGAGGGGAGAGAAGCAAACCTACTAACTGCGGCTAGGTTGTGCTTCTTAGGCTACTGGACACCATTAGCTCCAGAGGGTTCGAACACAGGATCTTAACCTTGGTCGTCCGTTCCCGGAGCCGCGCCACCGTCCCCCTCGCAGAACCAGAAGTCAGAAGCCGGCAGAAGCAAGAAGACATCGAAATCGGCGGCAGAAGACTCCTGTCTTCACATGAGGTAGCGCACAGCACTGCAGCTGTGCGCCATTGTGCCCACACTACCCACACACTCCGGTCACTGTAGGGTGCAGGGCGCAGGGGGGGGCGCCCTGGGCAGCAATTAGGATACCTCTTGGCAAAAAGACACATATATACAGCTGGGCACTGTATATATGTACGAGCCCCCGCCATTTTTTGTATATAGAAGCGGGACAGAAGCCCGCCGCTGAGGGGGCGGGGCCTTCTTCCTCAGCACTCACCAGCGCCATTTTCTCTCCACAGCTCCGCTGAGAGGAAGCTCCCCAGGCTCTCTCCCCTGCAGTATCAAGGTAGAAAAAGGGTAAAAAGAGAGGGGGGGCACATAAATTTAGGCGCAAATTATCATTAACAGCAGCTACTGGGTAAACACTAAGTTACTGTGTAATCCCTGGGTTATATAGCGCTGGGGTGTGTGCTGGCATACTCTCTCTCTGTCTCCCCAAAAGGCCTTGTGGGGTCCTGTCCTCAGTTAGAGCATTCCCTGTGTGTGTGCGGTGTGTCGGTACGTTTGTGTCGACATGTTTGACGAGGACGGTTACGTGGAGGCAGAACAAGTGCAAGTGAATGTGGTGTCGCCGCCGACTGCGCCGACACCTGATTGGATGGATATGTGGAAGGTGTTAAATGATAACGTAAGCTCCTTCCATAAAAGGTTGGATAAAGCTGAAGCCTTGGGACAGTCAGGGTCTCAACCCATGTCTGATTCTACAGCTCAGAGGCCGCCAGGGTCTCAAAAGCGCCCACTATCCCAGATGGTTGACACAGATGTCGACACGGATTTTGACTCCAGTGTCGATAACGATGAGGCAAAGTTGCAGCCTAAAATGACTAAAGCCATCCGATACATGATTATAGCAATGAAGGATGTTTGGCACATATCGGAGGAAAACCCTGTCCCTGACAAGAGGGTTTATATGTTTGGGGAGAAAAAGCAAGAAGTGACTTTTCCCCCTTCACATGAATTAAATGAGTTATGTGAAAAAGAGTGGGATTCCCCTGATAGGAAAGTACTGATTTCCAAAAGATTACTTATGGCGTATCCTTCCCCGCCAATCGATAGGTTACGCTGGGAATCCTCCCCTAGGGTAGACAAAGCGTTGACACGCTTATCTAAGAAGGTGGCCCTGCCGTCACAGGATACGGCCGCCCTAAAGGATCCTGCGGATAGGAAGCAGGAAGGTATCCTGAAGTCTGTTTATACACATTCTGGTACTCTTCTGAGGCCAGCAATTGCTTCGGCCTGGATGTGTAGTGCTGTAGCAGCATGGACAGATACTCTGTCTGAAGAGATAGATACCCTGGACAGGGAGACTATTTTACTGACCCTAGGGCATATCAAAGATGCTGTCCTATATATGCGGGATGCCCAGAGGGACATTTGCCTGCTGGGCTCTAGAAAAAACGCTATGTCGATTTCTGCCAGAAGGGTCCTATGGACTCGGCAATGGACAGGTGATGCCGACTCTAAAAAACACATGGAGGTGTTACCTTATAAGGGTGAGGAATTGTTTGGGGACGGTCTCTCGGACCTAGTTTCCACAGCTACGGCTGGGAAGTCAAATTTCTTGCCATATATTCCCTCACAGCCAAAGAAAGCACCATATTACCAAATGCAGTCCTTTCGTTCACAAAAAAGCAAGAAAGTCAGAGGTGCATCCTTTCTTGCCAGAGGCAGGGGTAGAGGAAAAAAGCTGCACCATGCAGCTTGTTCCCAGGAACAAAAGTCCTCCCCGGCTTCCACTAAATCCACCGCATGACGCTGGGGCTCCACAGGCGGAGCCAGGAGCGGTGGGGGCACGTCTCCGAAATTTCAGCCACCAGTGGGTTCGCTCACAGGTGGATCCTTGGGCTATACAAATTGTGTCTCAGGGATACAAGCTGGAATTCGAGGTGACGCCCCCTCACCGTTACCTAAAATCGGCCTTGCCAGCTTCCCCCATGGAAAGGGAGGTAGTGTTGGCAGCAATTCACAAGCTATATCTCCAGCAGGTGGTAGTGAAGGTTCCCCTCCTTCAACAGGGAAGGGGTTACTATTCCACTATGTTTGTGGTACCGAAACCGGACGGTTCGGTCAGACCCATTTTGAATTTAAAATCCCTGAACATTTATCTGATGAAATTCAAGTTCAAGATGGAATCGCTCAGAGCGGTCATTGCAAGCCTGGAGGAGGGGGATTTTATGGTGTCTCTGGACATCAAGTATGCGTACTTGCATGTCCCCATTTATCCACCTCATCAGGAGTACCTCAGGTTTGTGGTACAGGACTGTCATTACCAATTCCAGACGTTGCCGTTTGGCCTGTCCACGGCACCGAGAATATTTACCAAGGTGATGGCGGAAATGATGGTGCTCCTTCGGAAGCAAGGGGTTACAATTATCCCATACTTGGACGATCTCCTCATAAAGGCGAGGTCCAGGGAGCGGTTGCTGATCAGCGTAGCACACTCTCAGGAAGTGTTGCGACAGCACGGCTGGATTCTGAATATTCCAAAGTCGCAGCTGATTCCTACGACGCGTCTGCCCTTCCTGGGCATGATTCTGGACACAAACCAGAAGAAGGTGTTTCTCCCGGAGGAGAAGGCTCAGGAGCTCGTGACTGGTCAGAGACCTCCTAAAACCAAAACAGGTATCGGTGCATCACTGCACGCGAGTCCTGGGAAAGATGGTGGCGTCATACGAAGCCATTCCCTTCGGCAGGTTCCATGTAAGGATCTTTCAGTGGGATCTGTTGGACAAGTGGTCCGGATCGCATCATCAGATGCATCGGCTGATCACCCTGTCCCCCAGGGCCAGGGTGTCTCTTCTGTGGTGGCTGCAAAGTGCTCACCTCCTCGAGGGCCGCAGGTTCGGCATACAGGACTGGGTCCTGGTGACCACGGATGCAAGCCTCCGAGGATGGGGGGCAGTCACTCAGGGAAGAAACTTCCAAGGGCTGTGGTCAAGTCAGGAGACTTGTCTGCACATCAATATCCTGGAACTAAGGGCCGTATACAACGCCCTGAGTCAAGCGGAGCCTCTGCTTCGAAACCAACCAGTGCTGATTCAGTCAGACAACATCACTGTAGTGGCCCATGTAAACCGCCAGGGCGGCACAAGAAGCAGGGTGGCAATGGCAGAAGCCACCAGGATTCTTCGTTGGGCGGAGAATCACGTACAAGCACTGTCAGCAGTGTTCATTCCGGGAGTGGACAACTGGGAAGCAGACTTAATCAGCAGGCACGACCTCCACCCGGGAGAGTGGGGACTTCATCAAGAAGTCTTCACGCAGATTGCAAATCGATGGGAACTGCCACATGATGGCATCCCGTCTCAACAAAAAGCTAAAAAGGTATTGCGCCAGGTCAAGGGACCCTCAGGCGATAGCTGTGGACGCACTAGTAACACCGTGGGTGTTCCAGTCGGTCTATGTATTTCCTCCTCTTCCTCTCATACCAAAGGTGCTGAGAATTGTTAGAAAAAGAGGAGTGAGAACAATACTCATTGTTCCGGATTGGCCAAGAAGGACTTGGTACCCGGAACTGCAAGAAATGCTCACAGAGGACCCATGGCCTCTGCCTCTCAGACAGGACCTGTTGCAACAAGGGCCCTGTCTGTTCCAAGACTTACCGCGGCTGCGTTTGACGGCATGGCGGTTGAACGCCATATCCTAGCGGAAAAAGGCATTCCGGATGAAGTTATTCCTACGCTGATAAAGGCTAGGAAGGACGTGACAGCAAAGCATTATCACAGTATATGGCGAAAATATGTTGCTTGGTGTGAGGCCAGGAAGGCCCCTACAGAGGAATTCCAGCTGGGTCGATTCCTGTACTTCCTACAGTCAGGAGTGACTATGGGCCTAAAATTAGGGTCCATAAAGGTCCAGATTTCGGCCCTATCCATTTTCTTTCAAAAAGAACTGGCTTCACTGCCTGAGGTTCAGACATTTGTTAAGGGAGTGCTGCATATTCAACCCCCTTTTGTGCCACCAGTGGCACCTTGGGATCTTAACGTGGTGTTGAGTTTCCTGAAATCCCACTGGTTTGAGCCACTTAAGACCGTGGAGCTAAAGTATCTCACGTGGAAAGTGGTCATGGTGTTGGCCTTAGCTTCGGCTAGGCGTGTGTCAGAATTGGCGGCTTTGTCATGTAAAAGCCCCTATCTGGTTTTCCATATGGACAGGGCAGAATTGCGGACTCGTCCGCAATTTCTGCCAAAGGTGGTGTCATCCTTTCATTTGAACCAACCTATTGTGGTGGGACTTGGAGGATTCCAAGTTGCTTGACGTAGTCCGGGCTTTGAAGATTTATGTAACCAGAAAGGCTGGAGTCAGGAAGACTGACTCGCTGTTTATCCTGTATGCATCCAACAAGCTGGGTGCTCCTGCTTCAAAGCAAACTATTGCTCGCTGGATCTGTAACACGATTCAGCAGGCTCATTCTGCGGCTGGATTGCCGCATCCAAAATCAGTGAAAGCCCATTCCACAAGGAAGGTGGGCTCATCTTGGGCGGCTGCCCGAGGGGTCTCGGCATTACAGCTTTGCCGAGCTGCTACTTGGTCGGGTTCAAACACTTTTGCTAAATTCTACAAGTTTGATACCCTGGCTGAGGAGGACCTTGTGTTTGCCCATTCGGTGCAGCAGAGTCATCCGCACTCTCCCGCCCATTTGGGAGCTTTGGTATAATCCCCATGGTCCTTACGGAGTCCCCAGCATCCACTAGGACGTTAGAGAAAATAAGATTTTACTCACCGGTAAATCTATTTCTCGTAGTCCGTAGTGGATGCTGGGCGCCCGTCACAAGTGCGGACTTTCTGCAATACGTGTATATAGTTATTGCTTACTAAAGGGTTGTGTTATGTGGCATCAGTTGAGTGATGCTCGTTTGTTGTTCATGCTGTTAACTGGGTATGTTATCACAAGTTGTACGGTGTGATTGGTGTGGCTGGTATGAGTCTTACTTCGGATTCCAAAAATCCTTTCCTTGTACTGTCAGCTCTTCCGGGCACAGTTTCCTTAACTGAGGTCTGGAGGAGGGGCATAGAGGGAGGAGCCAGTGCACACCAGGTAGTACTAAATCTTTCTTTAGAGTGCCCAGTCTCCTGCGGAGCCCGTCTATTCCCCATGGTCCTTACGGAGTCCCCAGCATCCACTACGGACTACGAGAAATAGATTTACTGGTGAGTAAAATCTTATTTTTTCTGGCCAGGGATACATGAAGATGTAAAAGAATATTGTGCTTCCTGCCCTGAATGTCCGTACCATGCTCCCAGGCCACACTATAAAAGTCATTATTTATTACCCAAAAATATAATGATAGGAGCCAATTAACCTAACAAAATTAACCCTAGTATGAATGTGTCTGTGTGTACATGTGATAGGGAATATAGATTGTTAGCTCCACTGGGGCAGGGACTGATGTGAATGGTCAAATATGCTCTGTAAAGCGCTGCGGAATATGTGTGCGCTATATAAATAACGTAATAAATAAATAATACCCTATCTGTTGCTGGCCATTAGAGAAGTTCCACAATCCTCCACAGGGTTGACACCTTTTTGACTTGCTATATGGGGGACACCGAAGAGAATTGCTCGATATTGCAAAAGAAACAGGAGGGGCAACCCAGCTCCTTATAAAATGGTTATTGAACATGTATCTCAGATAAAGGAGAAAACAGCTGCAGTGGTGCCACAGTAAGAGAGCACTTGGAGCAGGCACAATAATAGTTGTACAATCTTAATCCCAAAGTATGCACCTTTGCTCCTGGGGATGGAATGCTAATATTGGTTCTAACCGTAGAAAGTAAACCTGTGGTAAAATGGAAAAGACCCTTTGAAATAGTGGGGAAAAACTGGATGAGATTAATTATAAAGTACATCAGCCTGAGAAAAGAAAGCCAGAACAGATCTACCATGTAAATCTTCTAACACCTTGGAAGGACAGAGTGGCTCTGTCAGCAACCCCGTTCTCCCCAATAGCCTCAGTACCGTTGGTTTCCAAAGTGACAATGGCCAAAACCCTCACAACTGGTCAACAGCAGAAGGCTAAAGAATTTCTAGTAAGAAATGGAGATTTGTTTTTCAGTTACCTGGTAAAAAGTCATTAAACGTGACATAATCACTGAACCATGGGTTAATGTTACCCTAAAGCCATACAGAATACCAGAAGCTCTATTGGCCGGTGTCTAAAGATTTTTTTTAAAATATTGGAGCTAGATCTAATTGAATACATATTAAGTGGTCAAGTCCCATTGTGCCTTTTCTGAAACCTGGTAGGAGCTCGCCCTTCTTCAATGATTTCCTCAAGTTGAATAGTATGTCTAAGTTTGAAGCCTACCTAATGCCTCGGGTGGATGAGCATATAGAAAGGCTGGGAAAAAGAAAACATGATACCTAACCACTTTAGACTTAACAAACGAGTATTGGCAAGTGCCATTGACAAATAGTGCAAAGGAAAAGACCGTTTTCTGCACCGGAGGGACTGTTCCAATACAAGATGTTGTCACTTAGGTTGCATGGGGCACCTGCCACATTTTAAAGGATGATGAATAGAATTTTAAGACCCCATAGACAGTATGCTGCTGCTTATCTTGATGATGTAGTCATCTATAGTCCTGATTGGCAGTCTCATTTGCACAATGTTCAAGCAGTGTTGGGCTCCATTTGTGAGGCAGGTTTAACAGCTACCCAAAAAAGTGTTGTTTAGGGATGGAAGTGATTTGATAAAGCCCTAACTCAATAAAATTGAGACAATCCAGAAGTGGCCTGACCTTTGAATAAAAAGCGGGAACCTTTCTGGTGAATAACTGGGTATTCCAAAAGGTTTATTTTGTCACCATTACTGTCCCTTTACCTGACCTTGCAAAGGGTAATCAGTCGGTTATGGTTAAGTGGAATCCGGACACAGAAAAAGTTTTCAGGGACAGAAGGTTACATTGTGCACCCAACCAGCATGATGACTCATGACTTTAAAAGTGAGTTTGTGGTGCAAACCGATGTGTCAGATATAGGGATGGGTGCTGTCCTGTCTCAGAACAAATATGGGGAAGAGCATAATATTTTCTCTTACTTCCTAGAGGATGCTGGGGTCCATATTAGTACCATGGGGTATAGACGGGTCCACCAGGAGCCACTGGCACTTTAAGAGTTTAATAGTGTGGGCTGGCTCCTCCCTCTATGCCCCTCCTACCAGACTCTGTTTAGAAAATGTGCCCGGTGGAGCCGGTCACAGCTAGGGAGCTCCTAGAGTTTCTCTGGTTTTATTATTTTTTTAAGAGTAATTAGGCACAGGAAGGCTGCTGGCAACATCCTCCCTGCTTCATGGAACTTTGACAGGGGAGTAGTGTCCAACCCTCTGAGGTTAATGGGCACTATTTCCACTGACAGGACATTAAGCTCCTGAGGGTGATGATCGTTAGCCCCCGAGGCGACCGCTCACTCCCGCAGCATGCCGCCACCCCCTAACAGAGCAAGAAGATCGTGGTGGTGAGTGTGTCACCGGTGACCCACCAAGCAGCGAGCCGGTGTGAATGGCGGCTACAAGGTGGGAGCGCAGTTCTGATACTGCGCTCCGGACAGGCTCAGAGGTACTCGGGTGCGGCGCTATGAGGGTCGCCTTGGGCCAGCGCAATACCCTTGAAAAACTAGTCACTCAGGCTATCAGGGACTTGCGTACCGCTGCTAGCGCCATTACCTCAGGCCAGTAGAAAGATTCAAAGTGCAGGAAGATGTGCCATGTTTGGGGGTGGAGCTTCTCAGAGCAGAACCAGCAGCTCACCAGTGCCATTTTCTCCCTGCAGATCCATATCGAGAGACGCTGACAGGGAGTGCTGCCCCTCCACATATCTCCAGATATCCTGTGCGGTACCAGGGGGTTGTAGAAGGGGGGGGGAGACTGTATATAACTGTGTAGTCTATTAAGGGTGCACAGTCAGCACCAGGCAGTTATTGCATAACTGCCTACTGGGGCGCTGTGTGTGCTGGCTCCATTAACTCTGTGTTTCTCTGAAGGTACTTGGTGGGGGAAACTGTGCCTGACATTTTCGTGTGTGTGTGTATGCAAATTTCTCGCATAACAATGTCCAGGGACTCTGTGTTTTGTGCGGCAGAATATGTATCTTCTCCAGAGGAATCAATTCCCTGTACTCTGGAATGTAATATAATGTCTCAGCCTTCTGAGCCACATTGGTTGGCTTCCATTAAGGGAATGTTATCCCAGACTTCTTCTAGGGTAGCACATAAGGAGACTGAAACACAGGTTTTAAGAAAATCTGTGGAGGTTTTGTCTGGTTCTGTCTCCACTACCTCATCAAAATCCCCAGGTATATACCCAAAGAAACGTGTCCTTGCCCAGATTACGCAATTCGACACGGATACCGACTCTGACATGGCAGATGGTGATGGGGATATGCTGGGGGGGGTAAGGCTTCCCTTGCTAAAGGGGTGCAGCTCATGATTGAGGCCATTAGGGATGTTTTACACATTACTGACAAGCCCCCTGAACAGGTTGAGGAGGCTTATTTCACTGACGACAAGAAGCCCCCCTTAACTTTCTCTGCATCTAAAGAATTGAACGCATTATTTGAAAATTCCTGGGAAAACCCTGAGAATAAATTCCAGATCCCAAAGAGGGTTCTTGTCGCATTTCCCTTCCCCGAGGAGGATAGGAAAAAGTGGGAAAGCCCAGCTATAGTGGACGCCTCTGTCTCTAGGCTGTCAAAAAAGGTGGTTTTACCTGTACCTGGGTCTACTGCATTGAAAGAACCGGCAGACCGCAAGATAGGGACTACGCTCAAATCCATATACACTGCTTCAGGCCTACTATTGCATGTGCATGGATTTCTAAAGCCATAGTAAAGTGGTCAGGCGCATTGCTAGAGGAATTAGATACTATGGATAGATGTGACATTGACATGTTTTTACGTAACATACAGGATTCTGCGGAGTTCATGGTGGATGCCATGAAGGACCTGGGTAATCTGACTGCAAGGAGATCATTCATGGCTGTCTCAGCACGCAGGGGACTCTGGCTACACCAATGGTCTGCTGATGCGGAATCCAGGAGAAGTGTGGAGAACCTACCCTTTACATGTCAGGCTCTATTTTGGTAAGCATTGGATGCGTGGATCTCCATGGAAACCGCTGGTAAGTCAACCTTTCTTCCCTCAGCCACTCAGACGATGAAGAAACCCTTTTCTACATCCACAACGCAGTCCTTTCGGACCGCAAAGGCTAAAAAAGTCCAAACCTCCTTCCACTTCTTCAGAGGTGGTCGAGCAAAATCCAAAAGACCTGCACCCGCAGGTTCCCAGGAATAGAAGCCTGCCTCTGTTTCCTCAAAATCCTCAGCATGACGGTGGACCTCACTGCCTGGAGAACGGGCAGGTGGGAGGTAAACTCAGACGTTTCAGTCACGTCTGGGTGTTATCCGGCTTGGTGCAGGATATTGTGTAACAGGTGCAGTATATTGTGTCCCAGGGGTACAGACTGTAGTTTCAAGAGCTCACAGATTCTTCAAATTAGGCTTGCCAGCTTTGCTGACAGACAGGGCTATCCTTCAGGAAGCCATTCAAAAATTAGAAAGGTCAGATGTCATTGTCCCAGTTCCACCTCATCTGATAAACAAGGATTATTATTCAAACCTATTCGTGGTACTGAAACCGGATGGTTCAGTCAGGCCAATTATGAACCTGAAGTTGTTAAAACCTTATCTAAGGGAATTCAAGTTCAAAATGGAGTCTCTGAGGGCGGTTATTTGAGGGCTGGAGGACGGAGAGTTTCTAGTATCTCTAGATATCAAGGATGCGTACCTCCACATTCCGATTTGGCCGCCACACCAGACTTATCTCAGATTTGCACTGTTGGACTGTCACTATCAGTTCCAGGCACTGCCATTTGGCCTCTCCACAGCACCACAGGTGCTCACCAAGGTAATGGCAGAGATGATGATTCTCCTCCGCAAGCAGGGGGTGAATATAATTCTGTATCTGGACGATCTGCTGATAAAGGCATCTTCCAGGGAGAGGTTGTTGCAGTCCATTGCTCTCACGACTCTACTGCTCAGGGAACACGGATGGATCCTGAATCTTCCAAAGTCACTAGAGATGAGCGCCTGAAATTTTTCGGGTTTTGTGTTTTGGTTTTGGGTTCGGTTCCGCGGCCGTGTTTTGGGTTCGAACGCGTTTTGGCAAAACCTCACCGAATTATTTTTGTCGGATTCGGGTGTGTTTTGGATTCGGGTGTTTTTTTCCAAAAACACTAAAAAACAGCTTAAATCATAGAATTTGGGGGTCATTTTGATCCCAAAGTATTATTAACCTCAAAAACCATAATTTACACTCATTTTCAGTCTATTCTGAATACCTCACACCTCACAATATTATTTTTAGTCCTAAAATTTGCACCGAGGTCGCTGTGTGAGTAAGATAAGCGACCCTAGTGGCCGACACAAACACTGGGCCCATCTAGGAGTGGCACTGCAGTGTCACGCAGGATGTCCCTTCCAAAAAACCCTCCCCAAACAGCACATGACGCAAAGAAAAAAAGAGGCGCAATGAGGTAGCTGTGTGAGTAAGATTAGCGACCCTAGTGGCCGACACAAACACCGGGCCCATCTAGGAGTGGCACTGCAGTGTCACGCAGGATGTCCCTTCCAAAAAACCCTCCCCAAACAGCACATGACGCAAAGAAAAAAAGAGGCGCAATGAGGTAGCTGTGTGAGTAAGATTAGCGACCCTAGTGGCCGACACAAACACCGGGCCCATCTAGGAGTGGCACTGCAGTGTCACGCAGGATGTCCCTTCCAAAAAACCCTCCCCAATCAGCACATGATGCAAAGAAAAAGAAAAGAAAAAAGAGGTGCAAGATGGAATTATCCTTGGGCCCTCCCACCCACCCTTATGTTGTATAAACAAAACAGGACATGCACACTTTAACCAACCCATCATTTCAGTGACAGGGTCTGCCACACGACTGTGACTGATATGACGGGTTGGTTTGGACCCCCCCCAAAAAAGAAGCAATTAATCTCTCCTTGCACAAACTGGCTCTACAGAGGCAAGATGTCCACCTCATCTTCACCCTCCGATATATCACCGTGTACATCCCCCTCCTCACAGATTATCAATTCGTCCCCACTGGAATCCACCATCTCAGCTCCCTGTGTACTTTGTGGAGGCAATTGCTGCTGGTCAATGTCTCCGCGGAGGAATTGATTATAATTCATTTTAATGAACATCATCTTCTCCACATTTTCTGGATGTAACCTCGTACGCCGATTGCTGACAAGGTGAGCGGCGGCACTAAACACTCTTTCGGAGTACACACTTGTGGGAGGGCAACTTAGGTAGAATAAAGCCAGTTTGTGCAAGGGCCTCCAAATTGCCTCTTTTTCCTGCCAGTATAAGTACGGACTGTGTGACGTGCCTACTTGGATGCGGTCACTCATATAATCCTCCACCATTCTATCAATGTTGAGAGAATCATATGCAGTGACAGTAGACGACATGTCCGTAATCGTTGTCAGGTCCTTCAGTCCGGACCAGATGTCAGCATCAGCAGTCGCTCCAGACTGCCCTGCATCACCGCCAGCGGGTGGGCTCGGAATTCTGAGCCTTTTCCTCGCACCCCCAGTTGCGGGAGAATGTGAAGGAGGAGATGTTGACAGGTCGCGTTCCGCTTGACTTGACAATTTTGTCACCAGCAGGTCTTTCAACCCCAGCAGACCTGTGTCTGCCGGAAAGAGAGATCCAAGGTAGGCTTTAAATCTAGGATCGAGCACGGTGGCCAAAATGTAGTGCTCTGATTTCAACAGATTGACCACCCGTGAATCCTTGTTAAGCGAATTAAGGGCTGCATCCACAAGTCCCACATGCCTAGCGGAATCGCTCCGTGTTAGCTCCTTCTTCAATGCCTCCAGCTTCTTCTGCAAAAGCCTGATGAGGGGAATGACCTGACTCAGGCTGGCAGTGTCTGAACTGACTTCACGTGTGGCAAGTTCAAAGGGCATCAGAACCTTGCACAACGTTGAAATCATTCTCCACTGCACTTGAGACAGGTGCATTCCACCTACTATATCGTGCTCAATTGTATAGGCTTGAATGGCCTTTTGCTGCTCCTCCAACCTCTGAAGCATATAGAGGGTTGAATTCCACCTCGTTACCACTTCTTGCTTCAGATGATGGCAGGGCAGGTTCAGTAGTTTTTGGTGGTGCTCCAGTCTTCTGTACGTGGTGCCTGTACGCCGAAAGTGTCCCGCAATTTTTCTGGCCACCGACAGCATCTCTTGCACGCCCCTGTCGTTTTTTAAAAAATTCTGCACCACCAAATTCAAGGTATGTGCAAAACATGGGACGTGCTGGAATTTGCCCATATTTAATGCACACACAATATTGCTGGCGTTGTCCGATGCCACAAATCCACAGGAGAGTCCAATTGGGGTAAGCCATTCCGCGATGATCTTCCTCAGTTGCCGTAAGAGGTTTTCAGCTGTGTGCGTATTCTGGAAAGCGGTGATACAAAGCGTAGCCTGCCTAGGAAAGAGTTGGCGTTTGCGAGATGCTGCTACTGGTGCCGCCGCTGCTGTTCTTGCGGCGGGAGTCCATACATCTACCCAGTGGGCTGTCACAGTCATATAGTCCTGACCCTGCCCTGCTCCACTTGTCCACATGTCCGTGGTTAAGTGGACATTGGGTACAACTGCATTTTTTAGGACACTGGTGAGTCTTTTTCTGACGTCCGTGTACATTCTCGGTATCGCCTGCCTAGAGAAGTGGAACCTAGATGGTATTTGGTAACGGGGGCACACTGCCTCAATAAATTGTCTAGTTCCCTGTGAACTAACGGCGGATACCGGACGCACGTCTAACACCAACATAGTTGTCAAGGACTCAGTTATCCGCTTTGCAGTAGGATGACTGCTGTGATATTTCATCTTCCTCGCAAAGGACTGTTGAACAGTCAATTGCTTACTGGAAGTAGTACAAGTGGGCTTACGACTTCCCCTCTGGGATGACCATCAACTCCCAGCGGCAACAACAGCAGCGCCAGCAGCAGTAGGCGTTACACGCAAGGATGCATCGGAGGAATCCCAGGCAGGAGAGGACTCGTCAGACTTGCCAGTGACATGGCCTGCAGGACTATTGGCATTCCTGGGGAAGGAGGAAATTGACACTGAGGGAGTTGGTGGGGTGGTTTGCGTGAGCTTGGTTACAAGAGGAAGGGATTTACTGGTCAGTGGACTGCTTCCGCTGTCACCCAAAGTTTTTGAACTTGTCACTGACTTATTATGAATGCGCTGCAGGTGACGTATAAGGGAGGATGTTCCGAGGTGGTTAACGTCCTTACCCCTACTTATTACAGCTTGACAAAGGGAACACACGGCTTGACACCTGTTGTCCGCATTTCTGGTGAAATACCTCCACACCGAAGAGCTGATTTTTTTGGTATTTTCACCTGGCATGTCAACGGCCATATTCCTCCCACGGACAACAGGTGTCTCCCCGGGTGCCTGACTTAAACAAACCACCTCACCATCAGAATCCTTCTGGTCAATTTCCTCCCCAGCGCCAGCAACACCCATATCCTCCTCATCCTGGTGTACTTCAACACTGACATCTTCAATCTGACTATCAGGAACTGGACTGCGGGTGCTCCTTCCAGCACTTGCAGGGGGCATGCAAATAGTGGAAGGCGCATGCTCTTCACGTCCAGTGTTGGGAAGGTCAGGCATCGCAACCGACACAATTGGACTCTCCTTGTGGATTTGGGATTTCAAAGAACGCACAGTTCTTTGCGGTGCTTTTGCCAGCTTGAGTCTTTTCAGTTTTCTAGCGAGAGGCTGAGTGCTTCCATCCTCATGTGAAGCTGAACCACTAGCCATGAACATAGGCCAGGGCCTCAGCCGTTCCTTGCCACTCCGTGTGGTAAATGGCATATTGGCAAGTTTACGCTTCTCCTCCGACAATTTTATTTTAGGTTTTGGAGTCCTTTTTTTTCTGATATTTGGTGTTTTGGATTTGACATGCTCTGTACTATGACATTGGGCATCGGCCTTGGCAGACGACGTTGCTGGCATTTCATCGTCTCGGCCATGACTAGTGGCAGCAGCTTCAGCACGAGGTGGAAGTGGATCTTGATCTTTCCCTAATTTTGGAACCTCAACTTTTTTGTTCTCCATATTTTATAGGCAGAACTAAAAGGCACCTCAGGTAAACAATGGAGATGGATGGATTGGATACTAGTATACAATTATGGACGGACTGCCACGGTTAGGTGGTATAAAAAAACCACGGTTAGGTGGTATATATTGTAATACAATTATGGATGGACGGACTGCCTGCCGAGTGCCGACACAGAGGTAGCCACAGCCGTGAACTACCGCACTGTACACTGGTTGATAAAGAGATAGTAGTATACTCGTAACAACTAGTATGACTGACTATGACGGTATAAAGAATGAAAAAAAAACCACGGTTAGGTGGTATATATTGTAATACAATTATGGATGGATGGACTGCCTGCCGAGTTCCGACACAGAGGTAGCCACAGCCGTGAACTACCGCACTGTACACTGGTTGATAAAGAGATAGTAGTATACTCGTAACAACTAGTATGACTGACTATGACGGTATAAAGAATGAAAAAAAAACCACGGTTAGGTGGTATATATTATAATACAATTATGGATGGACGGACTGCCTGCCGACTGCCGACACAGAGGTAGCCACAGCCGTGAACTACCGCACTGTACACTGGTTGATAAAGAGATAGTAGTATACTCGTAACAACTAGTATGACACTATGACGGTATAAAGAATGAAAAAAAAACCACGGTTAGGTGGTATATATTATAATAATACAATTATGGATGGACGGACTGCCTGCCGAGTTCCGACACAGAGGTAGCCACAGCCGTGAACTACCGCACTGTACACTGGTTGATAAAGAGATAGTAGTATACTCGTAACAACTAGTATGACTGACTATGACGGTATAAAGAATGAAAAAAAAACCACGGTTAGGTGGTATATATTGTAATACAATTATGGATGGACGGACTGCCTGCCGAGTTCCGACACAGAGGTAGCCACAGCCGTGAACTACCGCACTGTACACTGGTTGATAAAGAGATAGTAGTATACTCGTAACAACTAGTATGACACTATGACGGTATAAAGAATGAAAAAAAAACCCACGGTTAGGTGGTATATATTATAATACAATTATGGATGGACGGACTGCCTGCCGACTGCCGACACAGAGGTAGCCACAGCCGTGAACTACCGCACTGTACACTGGTTGATAAAGAGATAGTAGTATACTCGTAACAACTAGTATGACACTATGACGGTATAAAGAATGAAAAAAAAACCACGGTTAGGTGGTATATATTATAATACAATTATGGATGGACGGACTGCCTGCCGAGTGCCGACACAGAGGTAGCCACAGCCGTGAACTACCGCACTGTACACTGGTTGATAAAGAGATAGTAGTATACTCGTAACAACTAGTATGACTGACTATGACGGTATAAAGAATGAAAAAAAAACCACGGTTAGGTGGTATATATTATAATACAATTATGGATGGACGGACTGCCTGCCGACTGCCGACACAGAGGTAGCCACAGCCGTGAACTACCGCACTGTACACTGGTTGATAAAGAGATAGTAGTATACTCGTAACAACTAGTATGACACTATGACGGTATAAAGAATGAAAAAAAAACCACGGTTAGGTGGTATATATTATAATACAATTATGGATGGACGGACTGCCTGCCGACTGCCGACACAGAGGTAGCCACAGCCGTGAACTACCGCACTGTACACTGGTTGATAAAGAGATAGTAGTATACTCGTAACAACTAGTATGACACTATGACGGTATAAAGAATGAAAAAAAAACCACGGTTAGGTGGTATATATTATAATACAATTATGGATGGACGGACTGCCTGCCGACTGCCGACACAGAGGTAGCCACAGCCGTGAACTACCGCACTGTACTGTGTCTGCTGCTAATATAGACTGGTTGATAAAGAGATAGTATACAACAATATACTACTATACTGGTGGTCAGGCACTGGTCACCACTAGTCACACTGGCAGTGGCACTCCTGCAGCAAAAGTGTGCACTGTTTAATTTTAAATTAATATAATATTATGTACTCCTGGCTCCTGCTATAACAACCTGCAGTGCTCCCCAGTCTCCCCCACAATTATTATAAGCTTTTATACATTGATGTGCAGCACACTGGGCTGAGCTGAGTGCACACAGACTGAGTCACACTGTGTGACTGCTGTGTATCGTTTTTTTCAGGCAGAGAACGGATATAGCAGAGAACGGATATATTAAATAAAAGTTAACTTAACAACAACTGCACTGGTCACTGTGGTAAACTCTGTCTGCACAATCTCTCTCTCTCTCTCTCTCTTCTAATCTATTCTAATGGAGAGGACGCCAGCCACGTCCTCTCCCTATCAATCTCAATGCACGTGTGAAAATGGCGGCGACGCGCGGCTCCTTATATAGAATCCGAGTCTCGCGAGAATCCGACAGCGTCATGATGACGTTCGGGCGCGCTCGGGTTAACCGAGCAAGGCGGGAAGATCCGAGTCGCTCGGACCCGTGAAAAAAAAAGTGAAGTTCGTGCGGGTTCGGATTCAAAGAAACCGAACCCGCTCATCTCTAAAAGTCACATTTGGAGCCGACAAGGAGATTGTCTTTCCTAGGGATGATCCTCAACACGGAAGTGTAGAGGGTATTTCTACTGGTGGAAAAAGTGTTGGTGATACAAACGATGGTTCGGGATGTCTTGAGACCTGCCCGGGTATCGGTTCATCAGTGCATTCGCCTTCCGGGGAAGATGTTGCCTCCTACGAGGCTCTACAGTACGGAAGATTTCATGCACTGTCCTTCCAACTGGATCTCCTGGACAAATGGTCGGGATCTCACCTACACATGCACCAGAGGATACGTCTGTTGCCGAAAGCCAGGATTTCACTCCTGTGGTGGCTACAGCTGCCTCACCTTCTCGAGGGATGCAGGTTCGGGATTCAGAACTGGATCCTTCTAACCACGGATGCAAGTCTCAGAGGTTGGGGCTCAGTCACCCAAGGGGAAACCTTCCAAGGAAGGTGGTCAAATCTGGAATCCATTCTTTCAATAATCATCCTGGAACTAAGAGCCGTGTACAACGGTCTTCTACAAACGGCACACCTTCTACAAGATCAGGCCATTCAAGTGCAGTCAGACAATGTAACGATAGTGGCCTACATAAACTGACAGGGCGGAACGAAGAGCAGAGCTGCAATGTCAGAGGTAACAAGAATCATCCTCTGGGCAGAAAAGCACGTGGTGGCGCTGTCAGCGATCTTCATTCCGGGAGTGGACAACTGGGAAGCGGACTTCCTCAGCAAACACGATCTTCATCCAGGAGAGTGGGGTCTCCATCCGGAGGTGTTCACGGAAGTAACAAGTCTTTGGGGTGTCCCTCAAATAGACATGATGGCTTGCCATCTCAACAAGAAGCTTCGGAGGTACTATTCCAGGTCGAGAGACCCGCAGGCAGTGGCGGTGGACGCCCTGGTAACTCCGTGGGTATTCAAGTCAGTGTACGTGTTCCCTGCACTTCCACTCATTCCAAGGATTCTAAAGCTCATAAAGAGAACAAGAGTTCAGGCAATCCTCATTGCTCCGGACTGGCCGAAAAGGGCTTGGTACGTGGATTATCAGGAATTACTGCTGGAAGAGCCAAGGCCTCTTCCTCTTCGTGAGGACCTTCTGCTACAGGGGCCGTTTGCTTATCAAGACTTACCACGGCTACGTTTGACGGCATGGAGGTTGAGCTTCAGATCTTAGCTAGGAAGGGCATTCCAAGCAAGGTCATTCCTACCCTGATACAGGCTAGAAAAGGAGTAACATCAATCCATTACCATCGCATTTGGAAAAAGTATGTCTCTTGGTGTGTCCAAGAAGTTTCCTATGGTGGCGTTTCAACTTGGATGGTTTCTCCTCTTCCTGCAAGCAGGTGTGGATGTGGGCCTGCGTTTGGGATCCATAAAGGTCCAGATTTCGACCTTGTCCATTTTCTTCCAGAAACAACTGGCTTCCCGCCCTGAGGTTCAGACTTTCTTGAAAGGGGTTCTGCACATCCAGCCTCCCTTTATGCCTCCTACGGCACCCTGGGATCTTAACGTGGTGTTGCAGTTCCTGCAATCAAATTGGTTCGAGCCTTTAAAGGAGGTTAATGTCAAGTTTCTTACGTGGAAGGCTGTCATCTTGTTGTCCTTAGCTTCTACACGTGTGTCGGAATTGGGGGCTTTGTCTTGTAAAAGCCCCTACTTAAACTTTCATGAAGATAGAGCTGAGCTCAGGACATGTCAGCAGTTCCTTCCAAAGGTTGTGTCAGCTTTTCATATCAACCAGCCTATTGTGGTGCCAGTGGCTACTGACTCCTCAATTCAATCAAAGTCCTTGGATGTTGTAAGGGCTCTGAAGATCTAGGTGAAGAGGACTGCTCATCACAGGAAATCAGAATCTTTGTTTGTCCTGTATGATCCCAAGAAAATTGGGTGTCCTGCTTCTAAACAGACGATTTCTCGCTGGATCAGGTTCACTGTCCAGCATGATTATTCTATGGCAGGATTGCCGTGTCCTAAATCTCGTAAGGTGGGTTCTTCCTGGGCGACTGCCCGGGGTGTCTCTGCTTTACAGCTTTGCCAAGCGGCTACTTGGGTCGATCACGTTTGCTAGGTTCTACAAGTTTGATACCTTGGCCTCTGAGGACCTAAAGTTTGGTCAATCGGTTCTGCAGGAGCCTCCGCACTCTCCCTCCCATTCTGGGAGCTTTGGTACATCCCCATGGTACTAATATGGACCCCAGCATCCTCTAGGACGTAAGAGAAAATAGAATTTTAATTACCTACCGGTAAATCCTTTTCCCATAGTCCGTAGAGGATGCAGGGCACCCGCCCAGCACTTTGATCTCCTGCAGTTGTTATTTGGTTCAATACTGCTTTGTTCTTAGTTGAGTACTGTGCTGTTACTTGGTTAATTATGGTTCTTCAGCTGTTGCTGAGTTTTCAAGCTGATTAGCTTGGTTTGCCTTGTTTGTGTGAGCTGGTGTGAATCTCTCACCACTATCTGTGTAAATTACTTCTCTCGAAGTTGTCCATCTCCTTGGGCACAGTTTCTATATGGAGTATGGTAGGAGGGACATAGAGGGAGGAGCCAGCTCACACTATCAAACTCTTAAAGTGCCCATGGCTCCTGGTGTACCTGTCTATACCCCATGGTACTAATATGGACCCCAGCATCCTCTAAGGACAACAAGAAAAGGATTTACCTGTAGGTAACTAAAATCCTATTTGTTTGAGAAGAAAACTGAACGTACATTGGAGAAACTATGCCACTATTGAAAAAGAGGCATTAGAAAGTGCCCATTAAGTGGGCATTAGAAACTCTCAGGTACTATCTCTTGAGTAGAAAGTTCAGATTAATTGCTGACCATGTTCTATTAAAGTGGATGTCTGAAAGTAAAGATGTAATGGAAGAATAATAAGATAGTTCTTGGCATTACAAAGTTTCAAATTTTCAGTTGAACATAGGCCTACCACACGAATAGCTAATGCAGATGTGCTGCCTCATATGTACTATGTAGGGGTTACAAGTGTTCCTCCCCACAGGTCGAAACAGGAGGGGGGATATGTGATAAAAGCAGGGGAACTGTATTTGATGGCAGATATATATGCCCAAGATGTCCTATGAGTTTAAAACCTCAGGAATGTGTTTAAAAATAGCTTGGTAAGATCTATTTTTAGCTTCCGTAAAACTGAATAAGGGTTCCTGGAGTTATGGATAGAGAGTGTGGGAGAGCTCCATCAATTAGGTCCAGTTCGGGGTCTGGAGGGTCTTGGCCTCAGAGAAGGCTATCGGTGCTTACATCTGCATAGCTGTGTGAAACCTTGTCAACCTGGACATGAACTGTCTCATTGCCTGGGGAGCAAGCTGCTAGGGACACCATTACTACTTGAAGTGAGTGCAGGGGTGTAGCAAGGGTGGCTCCAGTGGAGTGCAAGCTCTGGGCGCCAAAAAAGTTAGAGGACGCGCTGCTGCCCGCCACCCTACCCTCCCAACAGCCACTGTACTGTCAGCTGCAGAGCAATAGGAGAAGAAGCAGAGTGTCACAACTGAGGGCCTGAGCTGACGGGAGGCAGCCTCAGTTGTAGGGGCTGAGATGTAACGGAACCTGGGAGGTTGTATCAGACCCCTAGACATGTAAGTAACATGTAGAATAACTGCCCGAAGGCGTGACCACGACAACCAGGATAAAAGTCAATGATGTTTATTATGACAAACTCCGTAACACAGCAGCAGTAAAGGAAACATAAAAGTCAACAGAGGATAAATACAATTCCTGGGTACTACAGGGTGGCAAGGGCCACAGGCACTGGTAGAGTGAGACAGTTCTTATAATCTTCTAGTTGGAAAGTCCTTACCAGACCTGACTGTAGCAATGGAGAGAACCCAGGATCGTACCAGCTGGTGTTCCAGGAAAGGCTGGGTTGCTGAAGATAAAACGGCTGCTGTGGATACTGGCTGGAACCAGACTGTTGTTGGTACGAAGTGGATACTGGCTGGAACCAGTTAAATAATAAACGAACTTGAGAGCGATGAAATAATAATGAAGTTTGGAGTTTAAGAGCGGTGAAATAATAATATCGGTGGAGAGTGGTAAACTGCAGAAAGGACACCGGCCCTTTAAGAGAAGCTGTACACTGCTGGAAGCTGGGCTGGAAGCAGGTGATTGATGAAGTTTGGAGTTTGAGAGCGGTGAAATAATAATACCGGTGGAGAGTGGTAAACTGCAGAAAGGACACCGGCCCTTTAAGAGAAGCTGTACACTGCTGGAAGCTGGGCTGGAAGCAGGTGATTGATGAAGTTTGGAGTTTGAGAGCGGTGAAATAATAATACCGGTGGAGAGTGGTAAACTGCAGAAAGGACACCGGCCCTTTAAGAGAAGCTGTACACTGCTGGAAGCTGGGCTGGAAGCAGGTGATTGTTGTAACTGGAAACAGGTGAGTCCAGAATGGATCGGAGAGTCAGGCTACACCGCAGATGGAATGCTGGTGCGGGTCTCTATAGCAGAAGTCTGGAGACAGGAGCTGGAACCTGGAAGACAACCACAGGAGAGAGACAAACTGGAACTAGGTTAGACAACCAAAGCACTGACGCTTTCCTTGCTCAGGCACAGCTTACTTATACCTGCAGCAAGGAAGGGGTTGGCTAGGCAATTATGCAAATCAACAATACAGACAGCAGATTGGTGGAAATGCTCAGATGACAAAATCCAAGATGGCTGCGCCCATGCAGACACTTGGAGGGAAGTTTGGTTTGTAATCCATGTGAGAATTGAAACAGTAATGGCGACGCCGGCCACAGGAGACAGGAGACGCCAGACTGACAAGCGCACATTTAACCACGCGGGCACAGCGGAGGCCGCGGCTGATGAAATCACCACTCTGACATTCTGCATGTGGAAACTCAGGAACAGCGGGATCCGGTCCTGGAACGCTGAGCCAGCCTTAGGAGGCATCTGAAGGGTAAGTAATGGCGTCCAGATACCCGGATCGTGACAGCACCCCCCCCTTTAGGAGTGGCCCCAGGACACTTCTTAGGCTTTAAAGGAAACTTTGCGTGGAAATTTCGGACCAAGGCAGGAGCATGGACGTCTGAGGCATTGGTCCAAGAGCGTTCTTCAGGACCATAGCCCTTCCAGTCAATGAGGTATTGTAACTGACCGTAACGGAAACGTGAGTCCAAAATCTTGGCCACCTCGTACTCGACTCCCCGTTGAGTCTGAACTTTGGGAGCTGGAGGAAGTGCGGAATGAAACCGATTCAGGATCAGCGGTTTCAACAAAGAAACATGAAATGTCCTGGGTATTTTCAAGAAGGATGGTAACTGTAACCTGTAGGCAACAGGATTGATGACTTGTTCAATCTTGAAGGGTCCGATGTAGCGAGGTGCAAATTTCATGCTGGGAACTCTCAACCTCAAATTCTTCGTGGTCAGCCACACACGATCACCCACCTTGAGAGCAGGAACCGCTCTACGCTTTCTATCGGCAAACTTCTTATACCTGAATGAGGCTTTAAGCAGGGCTGCGCGGACGTTCCTCCAGTTATTTGAAAACTGACGCAAGGTGACATCCACTGCTGGAACAGAAGTTGCGAGAAGCGGTTGGAATTCTGGGACTTTAGGGTGGAATCCATAATTAATGAAGAATGGTGTAGAAGAAGATGAGGAATGGTATTGATTGTTGTGGCTGAACTCGGCCCAAGGAAAGAGTTGAACCCAGTCATCTTGAGAGGAAGACACATATATACGGAGGAAGGCCTCCAAGTCCTGATTCACCCTCTCGGTTTGACCATTGGTCTGAGGATGGTAAGCCGTGGAAAACTTTAACTTGACTTGGAGGGCTTGACACAAACTTCGCCAAAATTTGGCTACAAATTGTACTCCACGATCCGAGATGATCTCTTCAGGAAGACCGTGAAGTCGGAAGATCTCTTGTATAAACACTTGAGCCAACTTGGAAGCTGACGGAAGACCGGTGAGAGGGATGAAATGTGCCATCTTGGTGAACCGGTCAACTACCACCCAGATGGTATTAAACTTGTTGCAGATAGGTAGATCGGAAACAAAGTCCATCGACAAATGGGTCCAAGGTCGACGGGGAACAGATAATGGAACCAGTTGCCCCGCAGGCGACTGGCGGGAGACTTTGTGTTGGGCACACTTTGGGCAGGAGGCAATAAATTCCATAACGTCCTTCTTCAGAGTTGGCCACCAGTAGGACCTAGAAATAAATTCAAGGGTTTTCTGAATGCCTGTATGTCCAGCAAAACGGGAAGCATGGGCCCAATGCATGAGCTTCTTCCTTAGAACTGGCTTAACAAAACTTTTCCCTGGTGGAGGCGTAGAGTCCATCCCTACCGTGGAGAATGCCAACGGATTAATAATAGGATGCTTGTCTGCAGACTCGGACTCATTTTCTTGCTCCCATGAGCGGGAAAGGGCATCGGCCTTACAATTCTGAGAACCCGGACAGAACTGGAGTTTAAAGTCAAACCTAGAGAAGAAAAGTGCCCATCTGGCCTGACGAGGATTCAGACATTGTGCGCCTTTGAGATATAAAAGATTTTTGTGGTCGGTAAGAATGGTGATTGAGTGGGAAGCTCCCTCCAACAGGTATCTCCACTCCTCCAGAGCGAGCTTGATGGCTAGCAACTCCTGATCGCCAATGGCATAGTTGCGCTCAGCTGGGGAGAACTTCCGGGAGAAGAAATTGCAAGGATGTAGATGTCCATCTTTGGCCCTCTGGGATAACACTGCTCCTACTCCAACGGAGGAGGCATCTACCTCTAAGATAAAAGGAGAGTCGGTGTCGGGCTGTTTCAGAACTGGTGCAGAGATGAACCGTTGCTTCAGAAGGTGAAAGGCCTGTGTAGCTTCCTCAGACCACTTGGACGGATTAGCACCTTTCTTGGTTAATGCAGTGATAGGCGCCACAATGGTGGAAAAGTCTCGTATAAATTTTCTATAATAATTGGCGAACCCTAAGAACCTCTGGACCCCTTTGAGGCTTAAGGGTATAGGCCAATTCTGGATTGCTTGGAGTTTCTCAGGATCCATCTCTAGTCCGGAACCGGACACAATGTAACCTAGAAACGGAATGGTTTTAACTTCAAACACACACTTCTCCAATTTACAATAGAGGTGATTGACACGGAGACGGGAAAGAACCTCTTTTACCCAGAAACGATGATCTTCGAGATTATTAGCAAAGATGAGGATGTCGTCTAGATAAACCACGACATGGCGGTACAAGATGTCCCTGAAAATCTCATTCACGAAGTGCTGGAAGACTGCTGGAGCATTGCTCAATCCGAAGGGCATGACGAGGTACTCATAATGTCCGTCACTGGTGTTAAAGGCGGTCTTCCACTCGTCACCCTCACGGATTCGGATGAGATTGTAGGCACCCCTCAAGTCCAGCTTTGTGAAAATAGTTGCACCACTAACTCTATCAAAGAGCTCGGTAATCAGGGGTAAAGGGTATCGGTTCTTGACGGTAATGTCGTTCAGACCTCTGTAGTCGATGCACGGATGCAGACCACCGTCTTTCTTCTTAACGAAGAAGAAGCCTGCACCGGCTGGAGAAGAAGATGGTCGGATGAAACCCTTCGCCAGGTTCTCTTTGATGTACTCTTCCATGGAGTGTGTCTCAGGCAGAGACAACGGATAAGTTCGGCCTCGCGGTGGAACCTTCCCTGGAATGAGGTCGATTGGGCAGTCCCATTCTCTATGAGGAGGAAGGATATCAGCAGAGGCTTTACTGAACACGTCCGTGAAGTCTTGATATGGAGGAGGCGGAACATCAGATGACCTGGGGAAGGAAGAACAAACAGGAAGAACTTTGGCTAAACAAGTCTCAGCACAGGAGGGACCCCATGCCAGTATTTGCGTAGTCGTCCAGTCAATTGATGGGTTGTGGAGACGGAGCCATGGAAGGCCTAAAACCACTGGATGTGAGGCTCTTGGAATCACTAAAAAAGAAATATACTCAGAATGAAGAACTCCCACTCTCAGACGAACTGGAAGAGTCCTTAAGGAAATGACTGCGTCAAAAATCTTGCTGCCATCCACGGCAGTCAAAGAGATGGACGAGGACAGTCTCTCGGTGGGTAGGGACCACCGTTTAACATAAGCTTCGGTTATGAAATTCCCAGCTGCTCCGGAATCAAGGAGGGCAATGACGTTCCTGTAACGTTGAGCAATTTGGAGCGACACTGGGAGGTTACAGTCATGAGGAGATGGAGAGGAGATCATTACTCCTAGCCGGCCCTCTCCTTGGCGAGCTAGGATCTGGAGTTTCCCGGACGTTTGGGACAGGCATTGATAGTGTGCGACGGAGCTGCACAGTAGAGACAGAGAGACTCAGAGAGACGTCTTCGGCGCTCAGCGGGAGATAGACGAGAACGACTAATTTGCATGGGCTCATCCTTGGATGGAGATGGTTGACGAGGAGGAGGAGCAGAAGATTTAGGAGTAGATGATCTTCCTCGCTCAGTTGCTCTCTCTCTGAAACGTAGATCAACCTTCGTGCAAAGAGAAATTAGCTCATCCAACTTAGAGGGCAAGTCTCTGGTAGCTAACTCATCCTTGATGCGTTCTGATAAGCCATGCCAGAATGCAGCATACAGGGCCTCGTCGTTCCATGCCAGTTCGGATGCCAGGACTTTAAACTGTATAAGATACTGTCCCACAGTACGTGTTCCCTGGCGTAAACGGAGAATCTCAGATGAAGCAGATGTTATCAGGCCTGGCTCGTCGAAGATGCGCCTGAATGTAGCTACAAAGTCAGTATAGGAGGATAGCAGGGGATCAGACTTCTCCCATAAAGGTGATGCCCAGTCAAGGGCTGAGCCACTGAGAAGGGAGATGATATAGGCAATTTTGGTACGGTCACTGAAGAAATTGCCAGGTAGAAGCTCAAAGTGGATTTCACATTGATTGAGAAATCCCCTGCAGAACCTTGGAGATCCATCAAATTTTGCTGGCGTTGGAAGATGAAGATGTGGACTGGAAATGGGTAAGGTGGGTGGGGTTACAGCTGGTGTCACTGTAGTGGACGCACCGGACGTGCCAGGTCCACGGAGGGTCGTTTGAATCCCATCCAGCCGTGTAGAGAGATCCTGGAGACAGCGGATGATGTGGCCCTGTGCAGCCTCCTGATGTTCAAGTCGGGCTGCCAGTTCTTGCATTGGCCTGGCCGCTTGATCCTGGTCTCCGGCTGGATTCATTAGGTCAGTGCTTACTGTCACAACTGAGGGCCTGAGCTGACGGGAGGCAGCCTCAGTTGTAGAGGCTGAGATGTAACGGAACCTGGGAGGTTGTATCAGACCCCTAGACATGTAAGTAACATGTAGAATAACTGCCCGAAGGCGTGACCACGACAACCAGGATAAAAGTCAATGATGTTTATTATGACAAACTCCGTAACACAGCAGCAGTAAAGGAAACATAAAAGTCAACAGAGGATAAATACAATTCTTGGGTACTACAGGGTGGCAAGGGCCACAGGCACTGGTAGAGTGAGACAGTTCTTATAATCTTCTAGTTGGAAAGTCCTTACCAGACCTGACTGTAGCAATGGAGAGAACCCAGGATCGTACCAGCTGGTGTTCCAGGAAAGGCTGGGTTGCTGAAGATAAAACGGCTGCTGTGGATACTGGCTGGAACCAGACTGTTGTTGGTACGGAGTGGATACTGGCTGGAACCAGTTAAATAATAAACGAACTTGAGAGCGATGAAATAATAATGAAGTTTGGAGTTTAAGAGCGGTGAAATAATAATATCGGTGGAGAGTGGTAAACTGCAGAAAGGACACCGGCCCTTTAAGAGAAGCTGTACACTGCTGGAAGCTGGGCTGGAAGCAGGTGATTGATGAAGTTTGGAGTTTGAGAGCGGTGAAATAATAATACCGGTGGAGAGTGGTAAACTGCAGAAAGGACACCGGCCCTTTAAGAGAAGCTGTACACTGCTGGAAGCTGGGCTGGAAGCAGGTGATTGTTGTAACTGGAAACAGGTGAGTCCAGAATGGATCGGAGAGTCAGGCTACACCGCAGATGGAATGCTGGTGCGGGTCTCTATAGCAGAAGTCTGGAGACAGGAGCTGGAACCTGGAAGACAACCACAGGAGAGAGACATACTGGAACTAGGTTAGACAACCAAAGCACTGACGCCTTCCTTGCTCAGGCACAGCTTACTTATACCTGCAGCAAGGAAGGGGTTGGCTAGGCAATTATGCAAATCAACAATACAGACAGCAGATTGGTGGAAATGCTCAGATGACAAAATCCAAGATGGCTGCGCCCATGCAGACACTTGGAGGGAAGTTTGGTTTGTAATCCATGTGAGAATTGAAACAGTAATGGCGACGCCGGCCACAGGAGACAGGAGACGCCAGACTGACAAGCGCACATTTAACCACGCGGGCACAGCGGAGGCCGCGGCTGATGAAATCACCACTCTGACATTCTGCATGTGGAAACTCAGGAACAGCGGGATCCGGTCCTGGAACGCTGAGCCAGCCTTAGGAGGCATCTGAAGGGTAAGTAATGGCGTCCAGATACCCGGATCGTGACACAGAGGGGGTGCACACTGAGTCAGACTCTGAGACTAGGTAGGAAACAGAGCAGACCAGAGGCAACAGTGGCAACTCTCAGACTGCTGCAGCACCTCTCTCTGCCCCCTGGCTACTGTGGCATGGTTTAGGCACTTCTGGGACATTATTTTTATAGAAGCATTGTGGGATTATCAGGTCTGGGATGGAAGTTCCAGGGTATTATTTTCATTGGGCATTGGAAGATTATCAAATCGGGTGTTGGGACAATTTGGTGCATTATTTTCATTGAGAGTTTGGGTGGTTTCAGGTCTGTGGGGGGTCACATTTGGGCATTTTCATTGACGCTTTGGGAGATTATCAGATCAGGGGGATTAGTTTTGGGGCATTATTTTCATTCAAAGATTGGGGGGTTATCAGGTCTGTGGGTGGTCACATGTGGGGTTTTATTTTCATTAAGGAATTGGGGGGTTGTGAGGTCAAGTCAGTTGGGGCATATATAGTGTCTCTCATTTATTTGAATTAAACAAGTAAATAGTTAAATACTATCATAGTGTAATGTGTATAAGGGGCTCTACTGTGAGGCATAACATGTATAAGGGGCACTACTGTGTGGTGTATTGTGAATTGGTACTATTCTCTGGCCATGCACATTCTCAATGAAGCCATTATTTATTTATTTCTTTTTATTTATTTATTTATTTATTACCAGTTATTTATAGAGTGCACATATATTTCACTTTACATAGACTATTTTACCATTCACATCAGTCCCTGCCCCTTGGGAGCTTACAATCTTGGGGTTGATTCAGACCTGATTACTGGGCTGCTAACTTTGTTGCTCTGCATTCAGATAGTTGCCGCCCCCAGGGGAAGAGCAAATTCGCTGGGCAAGTCTGCTATCCCATGTGTACACCGAGCTGTAAAAATTCACTGTGTGCAGTCTTTGCGCAGCCCAGGATTTACTCCTTCAGTGACATGAAAACAGGCTGATTGGGGCCGGAGCTAATGTCAGACACCCTCCTGAAAATGCTTGGACACGCCTGCGTTTTTCCAGACACTCCCAGTAAACGATCAGTTACCATCCACAAATGGCCTCTTCCTGTCAATCACCTTGCGAACGCCCGCGTGGTCATAATTTTCGCACCATCCTGTCGCTGACCAGCGATGCCCTTTGTTGTTGTTCGATGCACGTGCGCATTGCGGTGCATACGCATACGCAGTTATGACCTAATCGCCCACTGTGCGAAAACACACCCCTTTTATTCCTTACCACCCACACACACACACACACACACGAGTTAATTTTTGTTGGGAGCCAGTTAACCTACCAGTATATTCTTGTATTGTGGGAGGAATCCGGAGCACCCGGAGGAAACCCACACAAGCACTGGGAGAATATACAAACTCCACACAGTAAGGGCCATGGTGGGAATTGAACCCATGACCTCAGTGCTGTCAGGCAGTAATGCTAACCATTTCACCATCCATACTGCCATGTCCCTATAGTGTTGTTGCAAGCCTTCAGTACACTCTGACCCTATTTTAAACATGGGGACACCCAAAGGAAAATTTCACCCTGAGCTCCACAAGGTCTAGAACTGGCCCTGTCGCCAATTTAGGATTTTTAAATATTGTTTTATTTTCAAATGGAACATGCCACCACATGTTGGCTAGGCCCCCAATTCAGTACAGGGGAGGGGGGTGCCAAAACATACCCTTGCTCCGGGCACCATGGCACCTAGCTACACCTCTGAGTGAGTGATGCATTGTATTGCTGTTTAGTGAGTTGGACAGTAGATGCTTCTCATACATAGAGCGGGAACTTTATGGCTAGTCAGAGCCAGACAGGTTAGGATTTATGTTTGTTTTATTTGCACTTTTTCTGCAAATAAAAATAGCTGCCCTGACCTTCAGGGCCTTACAAAATAAAGGCCAATTACCCCACTCTCAGTTTTTTATGTATTTGCAAGTGGAGCACTTTGCACGTACCAGCATGGCCCAGATCCCTACTGCTGTTAACCAGGACCCTATACATAAACTGATGTCTCTGTTACTTTTACACCCCTACAAAACTAAGTATGTTTGCTCAGAGTTATTAACACTGTCCAGGGACAAGTTGTGGTCCCGCACTGTCTCTGCGTGGCAATCTGATATCCCTTCGGTTTCCACCCCGCAACACCTACTCCGCTATTACGATAATACTCTAAAGAATCTGTGTTGTTCCTGGCTGCAAGAGGTTCATTTTAAATGTATACATCGTGCATACATATCACAGGCTCGCAGACGGTATATGGTTGTTGGGGAATCTGGTTCTTGTCTCAAATGTAAATGCCCAAATTACACATTTTTTCTAAATTTCTGGTCTTGCCCTAAAATTCTTAAATTCTGGGAGAAGATGATGCGTTTTATTAACTCTGTTTTGCATCTTCGCTTGCATAGAAATCCTCTTGCCATGTTATGTGCCGATTTTTCAGAATGGGACTTGGGTCCGGAATCTGTACGCCTTTTTTCCTTCCTTGTCGTGATAGTCACTGTGGCAAAAAAGGTGATACTTTGCAACTGAACTTCCCCGGCCCCCCCTTTCGTAGAAGCTGTCAAAGCTCTACTATTGCAAATTTTATGTTTTGACAGGCAGGCGGTTCTCCCGGCTACGGAAGCTGGGGTCACGTGATTTTACAACAAATGGGGCGTCTACATTGACACTTTAGACCAACTTACTCAAATTAAGATTTTGCAGGTTGCCCGGCTGTCTCTGTCCCTGTTCCGTGCGTGCTGTACAGCGAGCTCAGCCTCCGGCAGGGCCGGATTATTGCTGCAGCTCCAGGCCACCCCATGTTAATAGGCCCAGAGGATCGGCTGGTGCGGCTGTCAGATGCCCCGACCACTGATCCCAGCCGCAACTGTACTGTATAAGGATATAAGAGGGGTATCTTGAGGGGGCGTGGCTTGGCAATGGAGGAGAGCAGTCGTAGCTTCTCAGAGCTCCTGCTTGTGTGACATCTTTCCAGCCCTCCTTGCTACCCAAGCCCGCTCTTTCTCACTATCCTGTCCCCTCAAGTCCTTTCCTGACCCCCCCTGCCTGTTACTGACCAGACCCGCGGAATCGGGGAGCACTGTGGAGGCTCCCGCGGATTGCGGCCTGGTCCACACGCCGAAGCCGGGACCTCGATTTTGGAGCGGGCCCGCCGACATCCGGACTCGCTGTACTTCCACCCTTCAGTGCACCTGACGTCCCCTCGGAACATCTGGCTGGCCTTACCGGGCTTGAATACACCCGCGGTGCCCTGTAGCCGTGGGACCCCGGATCGGAGGACCGCCGTGAAGGCGTCCGGGACTGTGCTGTGACGCTCCCACCTGCTCACTATGCCGCGGGACGGACCGCTGTAAGGAGGAGAGCGTCTACGGCTTCTCTTGCACGGGGAGCAGCCCCGCAGCCGCCGGCCCAACAGCAGATACCTTGCTCCCGTTGCCGTAGGGAGCCCTCCCGCCTGCGGCCCCCATCATCCTCCGTGGCCCTGCTGGCCCTACAGATACCGGGCTGCCTCTATATTACAGCACCCTTTCTACACCTGCATCTCGACGGTGGGACACCGGATGACCGCCATAAAGGAGGGTTGGAAAGCCTCTGTTACTGGCATCTCCTTTCCTTTTTACATCCTCCCCACTGGGCCATGAACCGGACCCTGGTTGAAGGGTCTGTGCTCACTTTGACACCCGACTGCCCCATACTTCCACCACCTGTCTGCGTAAGGGAAGTCTAGCTGTCACCCCATCTATCCTACCTCACCAACACACGGCAGGGCGGCCAATAATCCTATCCTGCTGAACCCCTGGCCATATCTGACGCTATCAGTCAGCCAGCTAACCTCTTTCATTGACCTGATACGTCATACCCTGCATTGCCTTCACTCCCCGCTGGGAAAACCTTGCACCTCTCTCACCTCCTGAGAGACGTGACCGAAATGGGGATGCCTTAAATACATATGCCTTGTAAGTGAGACCCGTTATACCCTTTACTACCTGAGCTCTTTGTGCCACAGATCTTACCCTCATGAACTATCCCTGCATGGAAAGGTTCCTGATACCTCTGCCCGTAATGTCCACTGGCGCTACTCAGCATACTCAAGAGGATACTCCCTGTGGTGATTCATCTGACACTGATCATTCGACCACACATTCATTATCCCAGCGCTCTCACAAATCACGGCCTCTTGTGAAACAACCTAAGATGAAGCACAAGGACTTGCTAGCGGTCTTAGGACCACTTCTCGATGAAAAGCTGTCGGGCATTAAGGAAGCTATAGAATCCTCCTCGATCCTACTTGGCCAACACTCCACCCGCCTGGATGAAGCGGAGCAGAGGATATCAACCTTGGAGGATGACTTGGAAGAGGCTCCCTTCAGGCCAAACACTTAGAGGTTTCTGCCCTCTCAAAAAAACTAGATGACCTCGAAAATCGCAGCAGACGTACAACTTGAGGGTCATCTGCATCCCGGAGTCGATAAGAGGTCTTGAGCTCCTGGACCTCCTTTCATTAGACATTTCAAAACAACTCTCTATGGATCTGAAGGGACTCCCCCTTATCATCGAAAGAGCCCATAGATTGGGGCCTGAGCGCAGAAACCCTTCTGGACGCCCTCGGCCGGTCATAATGAGGATCCTAAATTATGCGGACAAATCACAACTCCTTGATCACTACCGCAAGGCTGGCAGCCTCTCAATCAATGGTGATCGCCTCCTCATCTTTCAGGACTTTTCCGCGCCAGTAGCTGCAAGACGCAAAGAGTTCGCTCCTATCTGTAAACACCTATTTGAGGCAAAGATCAGACTCTCTCTACTCTACCCGGCTCGCCTTAGGGTCTTCAATGATCCTGGAGAGGCCAGGCGGCATTTCTCTATCACCGACACATGAATGATACCTGATTCTGTCTGTTGGTAGCCCTCCATTGCCTGAGCTTGCTCTTGGGTCTCACTTGCGAACTGCCTTGAGTGTAATTATTCCACACTCGGGACTTGCTTTGTTTTTTTTGTCTTGTTATTTTCTGTTGTCTTTGTTTATGTTTATAAGTTATGTTAGATTTACCTGCCTAGACCGGGACTTCTGCCCTCCAATGGGGAAACCCTCCCCCGCTCGCTGGGATGGGGGACGACGACCCTGCTTTACCCTTCATTTTTATCTGCTAATGTTTTGTCCGGTGGGGGTGGGTTGATATGTCCTCTGTCGCCCACCCACTATCTCATGTAGACGGACTGCCAGATAATACATCACTCCGCATCATCTCTTGGAACGTAGAGGGTCTAAATCACCCGGTTAAACGAAAGAAGGTGGTGTCCCACCTGAAACGTATGTCCCCCCCGTGTCGTCTTCCTTCAGGAGACGCACTGGTTGGATGACCCTAGACATACCTTACGCGCCCCGTGGATAGAAACATAGAATTTGACGGCAGATAAGAACCACTTGGCCCATCTAGTCTGCCCCTTTTTTATTTTATCCTTTAGGCAATCTCAACCCTTTTTTAACCTTAATTCTTTGTAAGGATATTCATATGCCTGTCCCAAGCATGTTTAAATTGCCCTACAGTCTTAGCCTCTACCACCTCTGATGGGATGCTATTCCACTTATCCACTACCCTTTCTGTGAAGTAATTTTTCCTTAAATTTCCCCTGAACCTCCCCCCCTCCAGTCTCAATGTATGCCCTCGAGTTCTAATACTCCTTTTCCTTTGAAGAATGTTTCCCTCCTGAACTTTGTTAAGACCCTTGATATATTTGAAAGTTTCTATCATGTCCCCCCTTTCCCTTCTCTCCACCAAACTATACATGTTAAGATCTTTTAGCCTTTCCGGGTAAGTTTTGTGATGTAGGCCATGCACCATTTTAGTTGCCCTTCTTTGTACACTCTCTAATGTATTTATATCCTTCTGGAGATAGGGTCTCCAGAACTGGACACAGTATTCCAGATGGGGCCGTACCAATGACCTATACAGTGGCATTATCACTTCTTTTTTCCTGCTACTGATTCCTCTCCCTATGCAACCAAGCATCTGACTTGCCTTTCTCATTGCTTTGTTGCATTGCTTTCCTGCCTTCAAGTCACTTGAAATAGTGACTCCTAAATCTCTTTCTGTCACGATCCGGGTATCTGGACGCCATTTCTTACCCATCAGATGCCTCCTAAGGCTGGCTCAGCGCTCCAGGACCGGATCCCATCTGTTATCCTAATGTTCACATTCCTGCATCCTCTCCTGTCTCTCTGAGACGCTGTCACAGTAACGCCTTATTACATCTGGCATGGCGTCTCCCGCGGCCTCCGCCGCCGTCCCTGAGCTTCTGCATGCAGAGTGTCAGAGTGGCGATTACGTCAGCCGCGGCCTCCGCTGTGTCCGCGTGGTTGGATGTGCACTTGTCAGCCTGGCGTCTCCTGTCTCCAGTGGCCGGCGCCGCCATTACTGTTTTCATTACCACATGGATTACAAACCAAACTTCCCTCCAAGTGTCTGCATGGGCGCAGCCATCTTGGATTCTGTCAGCTGATCATTTCCTCCAATCTGTTGTCAGTATTGTTAATCTGCATAATTGCCTAGCCAATCCCTTCCTTGCTGCAGGTATAAATACACTGTGCCTGAGCAAGGAAGGCGTCAGTGCTTTGGTTGTCAAACCTAGTTCCTGTTTGTCTCTCTCCTGTGATTGTCTTCCAGGTTCCAGCTCCTGTCTCAAGACTTCCACCATAGAGATCCGCACCAGCATTCCACCTGCGGTGTAGCCTGACTCTCCAATCCATTGTGGATTCATCTGTTTCCAGCTACAACATTACCTGCTTCCAGCTCAGCTTCCAGCAGAGTACAGCTTCCCTTAAAGGGCCGGTGTCCTTTCTACACTTTACCACTCTCCACCGGTATTATTATTTCTCCGCTCTCAAGTTCTACATTTCAGTTCATATTTCATCGCTCCCAAGTTCATTTATTATTTAACTGGTTCCAGCCAGTATCCACTCCGTGCTAACAACAGTCTGCTTCCAGCCAGTATCCACAGCAGCTGTTTTATCTTCAGCAACCCAGCTTTTCCTGGAACACCAGCTGGCACAATCCTGGGTTATCTCCATTGCTACAGTCGGGCCTGGTAAGGACTTTCCATCTAGAAGATCATAAGAACTATCTCACACTACCCGTGCCCTGTGGCTCCTGCCATCCTGTAGTACCCAGGAACTGTATTTATTCTTTGCTGACTTTTACGTTTTCTTTTACTGCTGCTGTGTTGCGGAGTTGTCATAATAAACATCATTGACTTTTATCCAAGTTGTCGTGGTCACGCCTTCGGGCAGTTATTATTCATGTTACTTACATGTCCAGGGGTCTGATACAACCTCCCAGGTTCCGGTACATCTCAGCCCCTACAACTGAGGCTGCCTCCCGTCAGCTCAGGCCCTCAGTTGTGACAGTAAGCACTGACCTAATGAATCCAGCCGGAGACCAGGATCAAGCGGCCAGGCCGATGCAAGAACTGGCAGCCCGACTAGAACATCAGGAGGCTGCACAGGGCCACATCATCCGCTGTCTCCAGGATCTCTCTACTCGGCTGGATGGGATTCAGACAACTCTCCGTGGATCAGGCGCGTCTGGTGCGTCAACCACAGTGACTCCAGCTATAACCCCACCCACCTTACCCATTTCTGCTCCACGTCTTCATCTTCCAACGCCAGCAAAATTTGACAGATCTCCAAGATTCTGCAGGGGATTTCTCAACCAGTGTGAGATTCAGTTTGAGCTACAACCTGGCAATTTTCCCAGTGACCGTACAAAAATTGCCTACATTATTTCTCTTCTCAGTGGCTCAGCCCTTGATTGGGCATCACCGTTATGGGAGAGGTCCGACACCCTGCTATCTTCCTACACTGCCTTCGTGTCAACATTCAGGCGCATCTTCGACGAGCCAGGCCGGGTAACCTCAGCTTCATCCGAGATTCTCCGTTTACGCCAGGGGTCACGTACTGTAGGACAATATCTGATACAGTTCCAGATCCTGGCATCCGAACTGGCATGGAACGACGAGGCCCTGTATGCTGCATTCTGGCATGGCTTATCTGAGCGTATTAAAGATGAGTTAGCTACCAGAGACTTACCTTCTAAGTTAGATGAGCTAATCTCACTCTGCACGAAAGTTGATTTACGTTTCAGAGAGAGAGCAACTGAGCGTGGAAGATCATCTGCTCCAAAATCTTCTGCTCCTCCTCCTCGTCAACTGTCACCATCTAAAGATGAGCCCATGCAACTTGGCCGTTCCCGTTTAACTCCTGCTGAGCGCCGAAGACGTCTCTCCGAGTTTCTCTGTCTCTATTGTGCAGCTCCGTCTCACACCATTAATGCCTGTCCCAAACGTCCGGGAAACTCCAAATCCTAGCTCGCCAAGGAGAGGGCCGGCTAGGAGTAATGATCTCCTCTCCATCTCCTCAAGATTGTAATCTCCCAGTCTCGCTTCAAGTTGCTCAACGTTATCGGAACGTCATTGCCCTCCTTGATTCCGGAGCAGCTGGGAACTTTATTACCGAAGCCTATGTTAAACGGTGGTCCCTACCCACCGAGAGACTTCCTTCGTCCATTTCTTTAACTGCCGTGGATGGCAGCAAAATTTTTGATGCAGTTATTTCTTTAAGGACTCTACCAGTTCGTCTGAGAGTGGGAGTTCTTCATTCCGAACTTATTTCTTTTTTAGTGATTCCAAGAGCCACACATCCTGTGGTCCTGGGCCTTCCATGGCTCCGTCTTCACAATCCTACAATTGATTGGACGACTACGCAAATCCTGGCATGGGGTTCCTCCTGTGCTGAGACATGTTTGTTTAAAGTATTGCCTGTCTGTTCTTCCTCCCCCAGTTCGTCTGATGTTCCACCTCCTCCATATCAAGATTTCACGGATGTGTTCAGTAAAGCTTCTGCTGATATCCTTCCTCCTCATAGAGAATGGGACTGTCCGGTTGATCTCGTTCCAGGGAAGGTTCCACCTCGAGGCCGAACTTATCCGTTGTCTCTGCCTGAGACGCATTCTATGGAGGAATATATTAAAGAGAACCTAGCAAAGGGGTTCATTCGACCTTCTTCTTCTCCAGCCGGCGCAGGCTTCTTTTTTGTAAAAAAGAAAGATGGTGGTCTGCGGCCGTGCATCGACTACAGAGGTTTGAACGACATTACCATCAAGAACCGTTATCCTTTACCCCTGATTACTGAGCTCTTTGACAGAGTTAGCGGAGCTACCATCTTTACAAAGCTGGACTTGCGAGGTGCATACAATCTCATCCGGATCCGTGAGGGTGACGAGTGGAAGACCGCCTTTAACACCCGTGACGGACATTATGAGTACCTCGTCATGCCCTTCGGATTGAGCAATGCTCCAGCTGTCTTCCAGCATTTTGTCAATGAGATCTTCAGAGACATTCTATACCGTCATGTCGTGGTCTATCTAGACGATATCCTCATTTTTGCCAACGATTTAGAGGAACATCGTTTTTGGGTTAAAGAGGTTCTGTCCCGTCTCCGTGTCAATCATCTCTATTGCAAATTAGAAAAATGCGTCTTTGAAGTCAAGTCCATTCCGTTTCTAGGGTACATTGTGTCCGGTTCCGGACTAGAGATGGATCCTGAGAAACTACAAGCAATCCAAAATTGTCCGGTACCCTTAACCCTCAAAGGGGTCCAGAGGTTCTTAGGGTTCGCCAACTATTACCGAAAGTTTATACGAGACTTTTCCACCATTGTGGCGCCTATTACTGCTTTCACTAAGAAGGGTGCTAACCCGTCCAAGTGGTCTGAAGAAGCCATGCAAGCATTTCATCTTTTAAAACAAAGGTTCATCTCTGCGCCTGTTCTGAAACAGCCTGACATCGACTCTCCTTTCATCTTAGAGGTGGATGCCTCCTCCGTTGGAGTAGGAGCGGTGTTATCTCAGAGGGCTAAAGATGGCCATTTACACCCTTGCAGTTTCTTCTCCCGGAAGTTCTCCCCAGCTGAGCGCAACTATGCCATTGGCGACCAGGAGTTGCTAGCCATCAAGCTCGCTCTAGAAGAGTGGAGGTATCTGTTGGAGGGAGCTTCTCATTCAATCACCATACTTACAGACCACAAGAACCTTTTATACCTGAAGGGCGCACAATGTCTCAACCCTCGTCAGGCCAGATGGGCACTTTTCTTTTCCAGGTTCGACTTTAAACTCCAGTTCTGTCCGGGCTCTCAGAATCGCAAGGCCGATGCCCTTTCCCGATCATGGGAGCAAGAAAATGAGTCAGAGTCTTCAGACAAGCATCCTATTATAAATCCGTTGGCATTCTCCACGGTAGGGATGGACTCTACGCCCCCATCAGGGAAAAGTTTTGTGAAGCCGATGCTAAGGAAGAAGCTCATGCATTGGGCCCATGCTTCCCGTTTTGCCGGACATACAGGTATCCAAAAAACCCTGGAGTTTATCTCTAGGTCCTATTGGTGGCCAACTCTGAAAAAGGACGTCTTGGAGTTTATTGCATCTTGCCCAAAGTGTGCCCAACATAAAGTATCCCACCAGTCGCCTGCGGGGCAACTGGTTCCACTATCCGTTCCCCATCGACCATGGACCCACTTGTCGATGGATTTCATTACAGACTTACCCATGTGCAACAAGTTCAATACCATCTGGGTGGTAGTTGACCGGTTCACCAAGATGGCACACTTCATTCCTCTCACCGGTCTTCCGTCAGCTTCCAAGTTGGCTCAAGTATTCATACAAGAGATCTTCCGACTCCACGGTCTTCCTGAAGAAATTATCTCAGATCGAGGAGTTCAATTCACAGCCAAATTCTGGCGAAGTTTATGTCAAGTCCTCCAAGTCAAGCTAAAGTTTTCCACGGCTTACCATCCTCAGACCAATGGTCAAACCGAGAGGGTGAATCAGGACTTGGAGGCCTTCCTCCGCATCTATGTGTCCTCCTCTCAAGATGACTGGGTTCAATTACTTCCCTGGGCCGAGTTCTGTCATAACAACCAGTATCATTCTTCATCTGCTTCAACACCATTCTTCACTAACTTTGGATTCCACCCTAAAGTCCCTGAGTTCCAACCGCTTCCAGCAACTTCTGTTCCCGCAGTGGATATCACCTTGCATCAGTTTGCCAATATCTGGAAGAGCGTACGATCAGCTCTGCTCAAGGCATCGTTCAGGTACAAGAAGTTTGCGGATAAGAAGCGTTGAGCAGTTCCTGCTCTCAAGGTGGGTGATCGGGTATGGTTATCCACGAAGAATCTGAGGTTAAGAGTTCCCAGTATGAAGTTTGCACCTCGCTATATCGGTCCTTTCAAGATTGAACAAGTCATCAATCCTGTTGCTTACAGACTTCAGTTGCCTCCCTTCTTAAAAATACCCAGGACATTCCATGTTTCCCTGTTGAAACCGCTGATCTTGAATCGGTTTCATTCCTCACTTCCTCCAACTCCGAAAGTCCAAACTCAACGAGGCGTTGAGTATGAAGTGGCCAAGATCCTGGACTCACGTCACCGTTACGGTCAACTACAGTATCTTATTGACTGGAAGGGTTACGGCCCTGAGGAACGTTCATGGACCAATGCTTCTGATGTCCATGCTCCTGCCTTGGTCCGGAGATTCCATTCCAAGTTTCCTCAAAAGCCAAAGAAGTGTCCTGGGGCCACTCCTAAAGGGGGGGGTGCTGTCACGATCCGGGTATCTGGACGCCATTTCTTACCCATCAGATGCCTCCTAAGGCTGGCTCAGCGCTCCAGGACCGGATCCCATCTGTTATCCTAATGTTCACATTCCTGCATCCTCTCCTGTCTCTCTGAGACGCTGTCACAGTAACGCCTTATTACATCTGGCATGGCGTCTCCCGCGGCCTCCGCCGCCGTCCCTGAGCTTCTGCATGCAGAGTGTCAGAGTGGCGATTACGTCAGCCGCGGCCTCCGCTGTGTCCGCGTGGTTGGATGTGCACTTGTCAGCCTGGCGTCTCCTGTCTCCAGTGGCCGGCGCCGCCATTACTGTTTTCATTACCACATGGATTACAAACCAAACTTCCCTCCAAGTGTCTGCATGGGCGCAGCCATCTTGGATTCTGTCAGCTGATCATTTCCTCCAATCTGTTGTCAGTATTGTTAATCTGCATAATTGCCTAGCCAATCCCTTCCTTGCTGCAGGTATAAATACACTGTGCCTGAGCAAGGAAGGCGTCAGTGCTTTGGTTGTCAAACCTAGTTCCTGTTTGTCTCTCTCCTGTGATTGTCTTCCAGGTTCCAGCTCCTGTCTCAAGACTTCCACCATAGAGATCCGCACCAGCATTCCACCTGCGGTGTAGCCTGACTCTCCAATCCATTGTGGATTCATCTGTTTCCAGCTACAACATTACCTGCTTCCAGCTCAGCTTCCAGCAGAGTACAGCTTCCCTTAAAGGGCCGGTGTCCTTTCTACACTTTACCACTCTCCACCGGTATTATTATTTCTCCGCTCTCAAGTTCTACATTTCAGTTCATATTTCATCGCTCCCAAGTTCATTTATTATTTAACTGGTTCCAGCCAGTATCCACTCCGTGCTAACAACAGTCTGGTTCCAGCCAGTATCCACAGCAGCTGTTTTATCTTCAGCAACCCAGCTTTTCCTGGAACACCAGCTGGCACAATCCTGGGTTATCTCCATTGCTACAGTCGGGCCTGGTAAGGACTTTCCATCTAGAAGATCATAAGAACTATCTCACACTACCAGTGCCCTGTGGCTCCTGCCATCCTGTAGTACCCAGGAACTGTATTTATTCTTTGCTGACTTTTACATTTTCTTTTACTGCTGCTGTGTTGCGGAGTTGTCATAATAAACATCATTGACTTTTATCCAAGTTGTCGTGGTCACGCCTTCGGGAAGTTATTATTCATGTTACTTACATGTCCAGGGGTCTGATACAACCTCCCAGGTTCCGGTACATCTCAGCCCCTACAACTGAGGCTGCCTCCCGTCAGCTCAGGCCCTCAGTTGTGACACTTTCCTCCTCAGTAGTTTCCATTATAGTACCCTTGATACTATACTTAGCCTTTGGGTTTTTGAGACCCAAGTGCATGATTTTGCATTTTTTAGCATTAAACTGTAGTTGCCACGTTCTTGACCATTTCTCAAGCCTACCTAGGTCATTAATCATTTGTTTGACCCCTCCCGGTGTGTCTACCCTGTTGCATATCTTTGTATCATCTGCAAAAAGGCATATCTTCCCTTCAATACCATCTGCAATGTCACCAACAAAGATATTAAAGAGAACTGGACCAAGTACAGATCCCTGGGGTACTCCACTGGTAACATTTCCCTCCATAGATTGCACTCCATTAACTATGACTGTCTGTTTCCTATCCTGCAACCAGGTTCTTATCCATTTAACTGATTTATAATCCACCCCCAGGCTTTCAAGTTTATTTAGCAGTCTGCGATGTGGGACAGTGTCAAATGCCTTACTAAAGTCTAGATATGCTACATCTACAGCTCCCCCTTGATCTATTATTTTCATCACAGAGTCAAAAAAGTCAATAAGATTTGTTTGGCATGATCTCCCACCAGTAAATCCATGCTGTTTTGGATCCTGTAAGTTGTTTGATTTAAGATATTCCACTACTCTTTCTTTTAATAGTTTTTCCATTACTTTCCCTACTACTGATGTAAGGCTTACTGGTCTGTAGTTACTTGCTTCTTCCTTGCTTCCACTTTTGTGCAGTGGAACTACATTTGCTCTTTTCCAGTCCTCTGGAATAGCACCTGTATTTAGTGACTGGTTAAATAATTCTGTTAAAGGTGTAACCAGCACATCTTTTAGCTCTTTGAGTATCCTTGGGTGTATCCCATCTGGTCCCATTGATTTATCCACTTTTAGTTTTGAAAGTTCTGTTAGGACCTTCTCCTCTGTAAATGTATTTTCATCTACCTTATTTTTATGAATGTCCTTGCAACTTAACTGTGGCCCCATCCCTTCTTCTGTAGTAAATACTGAGCAAAAATAATTATTTAGGTGATCTGCTATTGACTTGTCTCCCTCCACCAAATGCCCACTCTCTGTCTTAAGTCTTATTATTCCTCCATTTGATTTTCTCCTTTCACTTATATACTTAAAAAAAGTTTTGCCCCCTTTATCTACTGACTGGGCCATTTTCTCCTCAGCTTCTGCCTTTGCACGTCTGATCACTTTCTTAGCATCCTTCCGTCTGTCCAGATACACCTCTTTGTCGTTATTATTTTGAGTCTGTTTGTATTTCCTAAAAGCCATCTTTTTTGCTTTCACACTAGTTGATACTTCTTTTGTGAACCACACTGGCTTCCTTTTCCTGGTGCTTTTCCTAACCATTTTGATACAAAGGTCTGTTGCACTTAGCATTGCACTTTTCAGTTTTTTCCACCTCTCCTGCACTCCTTCCAAGTTCCTCCAGTCTGCCAATGAATCACTTAAACATCTCCCCATTTTTGCAAAGTCAGCATTTCTAAAATCCAACACCTTTGTTTTTGTGTGACAGGAGTTGGATCCTGTCTTTATACTAAACCATACTGCTTGATGATCACTGGATCCCAGGTGCTCACCCACATATATATCAGATATCCTATCACCATTTCAGAAAATAGTAAGGTATTGAGGATCTGCGCAAACGTTATCGGTGCAGCTAAAATCTAAAGTTCACAGTGCATATCCCCTTGCACCACAAAATGTAACAGATATAGCATAAAAATAGAAAGATAGATCAAAGCGCTCCAGTAACACCCAAGTTTATATGTGCACACCAATGGGTGAAAAAATATAAATAAATAGCAGTACCGTGCTAGATAATAATGGTATACAATTTTCAAGCTTTGCAATGGATTGTAACTCCTTCACCTATAAAAGAGCTTTTTAAGGCTCATAAAAGGAGTAGAAAGAAAAAGTGCAATAGTGCACATTATCTTCTTTACAACAAAGAATTTATTTGATCCATCACATTTATACCTAACAGAAGCAGTCACTGGCGTATAGTTATCCTCATAGGCAACAACAGCAGCAGGAGTTAAAGATGACCACAGATAGACGCTCCGCAGGCGTATATTTCGATGATAAGGTGTAACCTCTTCACACCTATATGAGCATAAATCGCTCGTAGAAGGTATAAATGATAGAGAAGGTGCAATAGTGCAATTAACCTTTTAAAAGCATACACATTTATTTTAAAATATCACACTTACACCAAGACAGACGGTTAAAAACATATAGAAATGTATCTCCAATGGCTTCAGCAGCAGCTGGTAATAGGGTCCTGTATGCTCCTGATGGAAAATGGAACCAAGGATAAGGGCTCCGGAAACCGTGATCCAGGTCAGCAACCCGATGCCAGCTACAGATGCAAGTCCACAAGGGATGATACAGCAGGGAGACACATACACTATCACCATTTGTAAGAATTAGATCTAATATTGAGTCTTTGTGAGTGGGCTCCCTCACCAATTGCTTGAGAGATGCTCCCTGCAAGGAATGTAAAAATTTGCCACTTGTAGCTGAACTTGCAAAAGACCCCTCCCAATTTACATCAGGTAAATTAAAGTCTCCCGTGATTATGACTTCTCCCTTAAAAGCCATTTTAGAGATGTCCAACAATAGGTTCCTGTCCAAATCCTGCCCCTGGCCTGGTGGTCTATAGATCACCCCAATGCGAATAATGTCCTTCTTCCCAGTTTCTATGGTGACCCAAAGGGCCTCAGTTTTGGCTTCAATATTTTGTATTAAAGTAGCATTTATGCTTTTTTTCACATACATTGCTACCCCTCCTCCTATTCTTCCTATTCTATCTTTCCTAAATAAATTGTATACTGGTATAGCTAAGTCCCAGTCATGATTCTCATTGCACCAAGACTCTGTAATTGCCACAAAATCCAGGTTATCCCTTGTCATTATTGCAATTAGCTCTGGAATGTTGTCTCCTAAGCTCCTAGCATTTGCGCACATAGCTTTAAGAATTGTGTCTGTGCATTTGTTATTAGTAGCCATGTCCAGAGCGTACAAAATAAATGACAAGTTTAAAGTTGAAATTACCTGCTTGGGGATGTTGCTCAGTATTTGTTTTCTTTTACTAATCGGTAATCATACTCTGTCCTTTACACCATGACTACACCTTACTAAATATAAAGATATAGTACACCTGACCACAATGGTAAATGTTCAAAGGAGGTAAACACCAGTCAGTATGCAATAATAAAATGTTTCACCGAGCAACTTCCCCACACATGCAATGACATTTACAAGAAATCATTACATCAAGAAACATACATAAGTTTGCCTAAGAGAGAACTGTAGTGAGCAGATTGGGGATGCCTTTTCATAGGTTTTTAAAAACAAATAATATGCATAAGATGAATTACATACTTTTGAGGCATTAAAGCAGTCCTTTTGTGGTAGTGTTGGTGTGTTGATGTTTCCCTTCTGTTTTCCTTCGGTTTAATGCAGGTATAACGCTATTTTTATAATAACACTTTTATGTCAGCACTTCTATGGAAGCACTACCAGCCGATGGCTATCCAGCCGTATACTAGACTTCAAATAGGAACAATATCCATGTGAATGCAATGATTGCAAACTCCACCCAATACAACCCCCCCTTTAAGCTAAGGCCATAAATTAGCTTAGAAAAACAGACATTACATACCAATAAGGCAGCCAACTATATCTTTACAAAGAGAAAAACAAACAAAAAAAAAACTCGCTTTTTCAATATACCTAGACTATTCAATCATGATATTCATTTGACATAATCAGCAAATGCAGTACAACTTGCTGGGATGTGTAGTTCCACGAATCATACCTAGACTATTCAATCATGATATTAATTTGACATAATCAGCAAATGCAGTACAACTTGCTGGGATGTGTAGTTCCACGAATCATACCTAGACTATTCAATCATGATATTCATTTGACATAATCAGCAAATGCAGTACAACTTGCTGGGATGTGTAGTTCCACGAATCATACCTAGACTATTCAATCATGGTATTCATTTGACATAATCAGCAAATGCATAGGAGATTGTATCTCGTCCTCGTATCATTCCAAATCTAGGGGGGTGGCGATACTACTACATACTAATCTACAATACTTTGTACTGAGAAAACTTTGTGATCCCGGGGGTAGATTCTTACTATTAGATCTCATGGTCAATGATACTGTTTATACCCTTCTCAATATCTATGCACCCAATGTCTCACCTGATTCCTTTTTTGCAGATCTATTAGCGACCCTCCTCAGTTGGGGTGGTACAAACCTGATTATCGGTGGGGACTTCAATTTGGTAGCTGACCCTTCCATGGATAGATCCGGGGTAAGTGCCTCCTCTAAAACACCACACACTATGCTACTTTCCTCTTTCTGCACACAATTGGACCTATTGGATCCCTGGCGCATCCTTCATCCAACCCTAAAAGACTTTACTTTCTATTCCCATCCTCATTCCTCCCACTCTAGAATTGACTACATTTTTGCTTCCACTGGCCTTCTCCCCAAGGTTACTCACACTTCTATCGAAGACATCATTATCTCTGACCATGCCCAATCTCTCTCCACATCCAATTAACTCTATCCCCACGTAGTACTCCTAGACGGCGCTTCTCCGCCACTCCACTGAATTCCTTTTACATTTAAAGCTGGCTTAATTACAACGTAGATAACAGTGATCGGTGCTCAGATTCGACAATATTCTGGGGTGCAGCAAAGGCTGTCCTCCGGGGTCACGTAATGTCTTATACTCATTCCAAAAGGAAGAAGTTTACTTCCCAATTGCAAACCCTAAGTGCCACTCTTACCTCAGCGTATCGGAAGCATACCCAGCTTGATACCCCCGCACACAAAGAGGCCTATCTCTCTGCCAAAATCATCTACGATACGTTTCTTACAGAGCGAGCTCAACTATCCTACGACTACCAACGGAACAGATTCCAAAGACGGGGTAATAAATCGGGCAAATTACTGGGCAACCTAATCAAGGGCCCTAAATCCCGCACGTGGGTGAATGCAATCCATAGCTCTGGCATATTGACTACTGATCCCGAAAATATTTGCACCGAATTTAGAAATTTCTACCAGTCTCTTTATACTAAAGGTCCTGATGATCCAGAGGCTAACCACTCCTTTCTGGAGAAGGCCTCCCTCCCGATATTGACCCAGGAGGAGAGAGACTCCCTAGAATCTCCGGTTACGGTTGAGGAGGTGCTTGATGTTATTAAAACCCTACCAAATAACAAAAGCCCTGGTCCAGATGGTTTTGGCGCGGAGTTCTATAAAATGCTTGGTGATGAGTTGGCCCCTACCCTAACATCCCTTTACAACTACATTCTCACCTCTAGACACACTCCAATTAGATTTAACGAAGCCACTATTATAGTTCTACCAAAACCTGGTAAGGACCCCTCCTTGCCCGGCTCATATAGACCGATTTCTTTGCTCAACCTGGATTTCAAAATTCTCACAAAGCTTATGGCCAACAGACTACAGCCTTGCCTTTCACGTATTATATCGCCTGCGCAGTTGGGATTCATTAAAAATAGACAATCTGTTCAGGGCATCAGAGCTGCCCTAGCAGCCGTTACCTACTCATGCATTCACAATCTCACGGATAATATATTGGTAAACCTCGATGCGGAAAAAGCTTTCGATAAGATTGCTTGGCCCCACTTGACTAGAGTTTTACTACATCAACAATTTGGCGAAAATTTCCGTGGCCTCATCGACTCCCTTTATGATCACCCTGCTGCGCAGGTGGTAGTCAACAACATTCCCTCGGCCCCCTTCATCCTTGAGAGAGGAACTAGGCAGGGATGTCCTCTCTCCCCTCTCCTTTTCGACCTAGCTCTAGAACCATTTTTACGGTATATCCTAAATTTATCTACTTTCAAGGGTATTAGGATAGGCGACAGAGAGATTAAATTGATGGCATTTGCGGACGATGTTCTCCTTCTCACTTCTAATCCAAGACACTCTATTCCGGCATTGCAGGATGCTATCGAATGTTTCTCCTCTTTTGCTGGCTTCTCCGTCAATTACGATAAATCAGAGGCGTTAGCCATATTTCCTCAAGTCACCATGGGCTGGGATGCTCCTTTTCCATTCCGCTGGGCCCCTACACATATTACATATCTTGGGATTCTTCTTCCCTCTGACCCCACCCGTCTTTATTCTGACAATATACGTCCTATTCTTATCAAAATTCAGACTGAACTGCTGCTATGGCAAACATTACCCCTCAATTTATTGGGACGATGCAATCTAGTTAAAATGGCTAGCTTTCCTAAACTGCTCTATGTCATCCAGATGGTTCCCTTAATGATCTCGAAATCTGACTTGTCTTACCTTAAATCGTCCATCTCCAAATTTATTTGGGCCAATAAACGTCCCAGGATAAGCTTTTCCAAATTGTCCCAGACAGTACAGAGGGGAGGTGTGAACCTGCCGGACATAGAGCAGTACAATAGAGCATGTCTTTTGCGCTTCGCTATGGACTGGCTTAGAGGTACTTCAGTCTTTACCGACTGGATGATTGACTCCCAACTCTGTGCCCCTCTATCCTTACACTTTCTACTCCATGCGACTAAATCTGAACTCCTGTCCTCGCACATCGATAACCCACTTTTGACTTCCACCACAATAGCATGGCGGCTGTCTAGAAAATCACTGCAGCTACAACACACTCACTCATTATTTTTACCTTTAGTCGGTAATCTGCAGTTTCAGAATGGTAAAGCCTCTTATCCCTTCACCGCATGGCGCGAGGCTGGAATTGTACAGATTGCCGACCTCCTGGGTCCAGGGAGGCAGATACTCTCCTTCGCTGATATACTAGTTAAATTTGACATCAACCCTCGACACATATTTTTCTTATCCCAGGCCGTGCACTACACACAATCGGTCCTCTCACACTTACATCCGTCAGACTTTATTAACTCCCTTGACACGCTTTTGCGCTCTGGGACGTATTCCATCTCATCTATTTACGTCCGCATACGTGTAGAACTTATACCCACCTCTGACCTACCCCAGATTCAGAGATGGTCCTCCCAAATTCCTGCTATGTCTCCTGACGATGTCTTGGATAGTTTTACAACCTCTTTAAAAATTATTCCAGCCAGTTTATACCTGGAAATGGCCTATAAGATTTTACATAGAGCCTATATCTCTCCAAAGAGGAGTCATTTGATGGGTTTATCTGACTCGGCAAGATGCATGAAGTGCTCAGCACCGATAGCTGATTTGATGCACTGCTTTTGGCACTGCCCTCATATTCAGGCTTTTTGGGCCGGGCTGAGGGCCTATGGTGCCTCCGAGTTGGGCTTACATTTTCAATGCACTGCCTCTTGGGCTCTTTTTGGACATATCCGTGACCAAACTGATCTCCCTTCCCAGGATGCGAAACTGGTGGTAATTCTCTCTACGGTAGGCAGAAAAGCTATACTTCAGCAGTGGATCCATGACACCCCCCCCCCCCCCCCCACACTACCTCTGGTGACCTCTAGGCTTCTTTTCCTGTTCACAATGGACTGGTTAGAAATGTCCCTCAATAAGGAAATACTGACTCTATTCCAATGCTGGGGCCGATTCATACATAAGCTACCCACCATAACAAAGTTGGCTATTCAGCAGAGTTTTTCCTGCACTACATGGTATGGTCTACAACTCCTGACTGACACCCCTCCGGTCTCTCTCCCATAACCGCCTAACTCTATCTACCCACCCATCACAGCTGTATACATCCCTCTTCTCTTCTCTTCTTCTACTTTCTGGTTCTCCGTCAACTTTGTACTTTCTCTAGCTCTGATGATATCTCCATGGATGGGTCAGCGGTCCCTTAACCTGGGCAGGTACTATTTTATTTTATTTTATTGTATCCCAGTTCATATTTCTCTGTTTGTTTATAGTTTTTGGGATTCTGTGTTCCCCGACAGGGGGGGACGCATTTAAATGTTATACTGTTGATGTTTTTGTTTTTATTTTTATTTTTGTACCAATTTTGTGACTATCTATGCTGCAAAATAGCTCTTCCACAAATTTCATAATTCTATTGTCTATAATTTTGGTCTGTTCTGTGAGAAAATGGAAAATGTGAGGTTTTATAAAGGGCTCCATCATACTTGTATATGGCAAACCTGTAATACAATTGAGATTGGTGCATTGTTTGGACCCACTGTTACGTCCTGCTATTCTTGCCTGTATTTTGTGAACCTCAATAAAATATATATTGAAAAAAAAAAAAAAAAAAAGATTTTGCAGGTTTTCAACACCACCTCATGGTTTCTATGTCGCCAGATTACTTGATCTGTAATGCATGTTCTTTGGTTGGTCAGTGGCTGCCTCCATTGACTTACTGTTTAGGCTTATGCTTTGAGTAACTGTCAGGTCTCCTCGCTACAAACTCCCCTCCCCCTCCCCATGTTCTTCTTTTTTCTTTCTTTCTCCTCTGTCTCTTCTATTTTTTTTACTTTTATTTTACATATCTTGGGCGCTTTGCTGGTTCAGCATCCCTTTTATACTCCCAAACTGCAATGGAATTTTAGGGTGTTGCTTATTCTTAGTGTGACGGATATATTTCTCCTTAACTGTACCTTGAATGCTGGTAGATCATTGTTGCGGAGGATGTTCCAATGTACAAGTACTCAATATTTGACTGCTGTTTTACTCCGTGCCTTCTCTTACTGTGTTTTACTTGTACCATGCTCTTTTAAGCCCCCTTCCCCCCTGCTTTTTTTTGTTACTTTCTGAACTGAAAAATTGTGAAAAATCTAATAAACAGATTTTGAAAAAAATAAAATAAAATAGCTGGGGCTATTTTGCACCAAATACACTTGACTGACATGGATATGGCATCCTTACCCCCATCCGCTCTCAATGTTTAATATTGTGGGTTGTAATTAGTAAGAATGAGAACTGTAATTTACGAGTTTATGATTTTGTTGTCATACTATGAGGCAGACTTAACAATGACTGATATTCTTGTTATCACTTGTTACAAATGATAAATCTTGTTACAGCCAATCAGCTCCTAACTGTCTTATGTTTGAAAAATGACAGCTGAATTTATCATTTGTAACTAGAGATGAGCGGGTTCAGTTCCTCGGGATCCAAACCCCCCCGAACTTCACCCATTTTACACAGTTCTGAGGTAGCCTCGGATCTTCCCGCCTTGCTCGGTTAACCAGAACGCGCCCGAACGTCATCATCCCGCTGTCGAATTCTCGCGAGATTCGTATTATATATAAGGAGCCGCGCGTCGCCGCCATTTTCACTCGTGCTTTGGAGACTGAACGGAGAGGACGTGGCAGAGTTCTCTCGCTGAAAAGCTCCGTAATCTGTGCTCAGTGTGCTGAAAACATCTGTGCTCAGTGTGCTGCAAATAATCTGTGCTCAGTGTGCTGAAAATATCTATGTTCTCTGCCTGAAAACGCTCCATATCTGTGCTCAGTGTGCTGCAAATATCTGATTAGTGTGCTGCATTGTGGGGACTGAGACCACCAGTATATGATATATACTTTTCTATAGCTTCTATACTGCTTGTCAGGACACATGTGTCACAGTTACACCGCTCTGTACTGATATACAGTAATATTATATATACTTTTCTATACCATCTATACTGCTGGTCAGGACACATGTGTCACAGTTACACCGCTCTGTACTGATATACAGTAATGTTATATATACTTTTCTATAGCTTCTATACTGCTTGTCAGGACACATGGGTCACAGTTACACCACTCTGTCTGTACTGATATATACAATAATATATATACTTTTCTATAGCTTCTATACTGCTTGTCAGGACACATGGGTCACAGTTACACCGCTCTGTACTGATATATACAATAATATATATACTTTTCTATAGCTTCTAGTATTACAGTGCAGCATTTTGGTGACTATCAGTACAGGTTGAGTATCCCTTATCCAAAATGCTTGGGACCAGAGGTATTTTGGATATCGGATTTTTCCGTATTTTGGAATAATTGCATCCCATAATGAGATATCATGGTGATGGGACCTAAATCTAAGCACAGAATGCATTTATGTTACATATACACCTTATACACACAGCCGGAATGTAATTTTAGCCAATATTTTTTGTAACTTTGTGCATTGAACAAAGTGTATCTACATTCACACAATTCATTTATGTTTCATATACACCTTATACACACAGCCTGAAGGTCATTTAATACAATATTTTTAATAACTGTGTGTATTAAACAAAGTTTGTGTACATTGAGCCATCAAAAAACAAAGGTTTCACTATCTCACTCAAAAAAGTCCGTATTTCGGAATATTCCGTATTTCGGAATATTTGGATATGGGATACTCAACCTGTATATAGTTGTACAGTAGGCCATTGCTGTATCTTGCAGCTCTGTGTCACTGCAAGTATCCATCCATTCCATTTTCTTCCAGTGATTTGGACCAATAATACCATTGATTAGAACGAATAATTCCAGTGATTTTGTCATTTTCTACCAGTGATTTGGACCAATAATACCATTGATTAGAACGTATAATTCCAGTGATTTTGTAATTTTCTTCTAGTGATTTGGACCAATAATACCATTGATTAGAACAAATAATTCCAGTGATTTTGTCATTTTCTTCCAGTGATTTGGACCAATAATACCATTGATTAGAACAAATAATTCCAGTGATATTGAGGTGTTTGTGTTGCTTAGCTTAGCCGTCCAGTGACCACAGTGCACCTCTTTTTGTCTTTTCTTTGCATCATGTGCTGTTTGGGGCCAATTTTTTTAAGTTCCATCCTGTCTGACACTGCAGTGCCACTCCTAGATGGGCCAAGTGTTTGTGCCGCCCTCTTGGGTCGCTTTGCTTAGTCATCCAGCGACCTCGGTGCAAATTTTAGGACTAAAAATAGTATTGTGAGGTGTGAGGTGTTCAGAATAGACTGGAAATGAGTGGAAATTGTGGTTATTGAGGTTAATAATACTATAGGATAAAATTACCCCCAAATTCTATGATTTAAGCTGTTTTTGAGGAGTTTTTGAAAAAAAACACCCAATTCCAAAACACACCCGAATCCGACAAAAAATTTTCAGGGAGGTTTTGCCAAAACGCGTCTGAATCCAAAACACGGCCGCGGAACCGAATACAAAACCAAAACACAAAACCCGAAAAATGTACGGTGCACATCTCTATTTGTAACAAGTGAAAATAAGAATATCACTTGTTAAATATGACCCTATGCTTTTCTACATTGGAAGCAATCATGCTGTGAGTGTGGAAGGACAATATAATCTGTATATATACACAAAAATCATGTGGATTTCTTGTGAATTACAGTACTATATGGATACATGTATTTGTGAATTTTAGGAGCATATTTACTAAAGGTTGATTTGGACTGAATTTTAGCGATTTCCGATTGCTTAAAATCGATCTTACTCGATGTTGGGATTCCGGGACTAAAACACACATTTACTAACATTTAAAAATTAATATAAAACATTTGTTAGTGTGTTTTTTAACCCTGTAAACCCAACATTAATTAAGATCTATTTTATTTAAAATGGATCCAAATTGACCTTTAGTAAATACACCACATATAGTAATATCATAGTAGTGTGCTTCTGTATTTGGAATATGAGTATATGTTGTCATGGGTGCTGATGGTGTTAGTCAGGGGATGGGAGTGTATGGGTGTCTCTGGATACTGCTAAGGTTGTGGTGTTGATAGATGGGCAAGAGTGTCTCTGGGTATTGATGGTCCTGGGGTGTTGGTCAGAGGACTGGGAGTGTAAGGGTTTCCCAGGGCGCTGCTGAGGTTGAGGGGAAGTAGTGTAATTCTGGGTGCTGCTGCTGATGATGAGGTGTTGGTAGTTGGAGTGTGTGTCTCTAGCTGCTGCTGAGGTTGGAGTGTTAGGTGGGGGAGTGTGTCGCAGGGTTCTTATGGGGTTAGGTGCTTGGTTTGGGGTGAGTGTACCTCTGGGTACTACTGGGGTTGAGGTACTGGAAGGGGGTGGGAGTGTAACTCTGGTGCTCAATTTTGGATGTTGTAGGGAAAGGGAGTGTGTCTCTGGGGGCTGCGTAGTTTGTGGTGAGAGTAACTCTGGGTGTTGCTGAGGTTGGGGTGTGGCTCTGGGTGGTGTAGAGGTTGCAGTGTTCATACAGTGGTAGTATGTGTCTGGTTCTGCTGGGGTTGGGGTGTGGGGATGAGTGTAGCTTTGGGTGGTGCTGAAGTTAAGATATTGGTAGGGGGAGCATGTGTCTCTGGGTGCTGCTTACATTGGGGTGAGATTAACTTTGAGTGCTGCTGAGGTTGCAGTGTTTGTGGTGTGGAAAATTGCTTCTCAAAAATGCAGTACTTTTTATTTATTTATTTATTTAATTCAAAAACATAAACTATGTTTGTAGAAAAGTTGCCACATTATTGAGTTTGTAAATATCACAAGGACGCAACTGTAAAAAAAAAAAATGTTTTAAATGATATAAGAAATGCAAACACAATCTATAATAAACATTAGAAAGATAACATGTCTATTCAGATATCCAAGGCATTTTCTTTTATGTAACAGTGAGAGTTTTTTGTATAGAATCACCTGTTGTCCCTGAGTATTGATTATATGATTCTAAAATTGTATAAAAAGGGAGAAGACAAGATGCCAAGTTACAGCAGAACACAAAATGAAGTTCTTACTTCTACTTGTGGTTGTCGGTCTTTGCTCTGCCCAATACAATCCATATCTTAAGTCTGGCAGAACTTCAATTGTCCACTTGTTTGAATGGCGCTGGGATGACATTGCTGCAGAATGTGAGAGATATTTGGCACCCAATGGATTCGGAGGTGTCCAGGTAAGAGCATCATTGTTGGTGTTTATTACTTATTAGGAAAATAGTAATGGATAAATTGAATATTTCTGACTGTTAGCAGAACAATAAGACAACAGCGTGTAATTTTATAAAACAGGTTCAACATACCTCCTATATCTTTATACAGAAATGTAAAATTATAACGTGGGTGGTGTGAATAAAGTTCTATGACACGGACATCCTCAAATCTGCATTATATAATTTACACTGGCTGTATTGCATATATGGCATCACATACTAGTATATAATGGTACAACCCAATATTTATGAGTCCTCAACATTCCTTTCAAGCCTTTCCCCTATTTGCATCGGGTGTGATACGCTTTAACCGGCATTCTGGATGCAGGCAGTCAGAATACCGACCACGGCATCCCGATGGAGAGAATCCCCCCCCCTAACCCTCCCTTCCCTTAGCCTAAACCTGAACCTCCCCCTCGCATGCTATCCCTCCCCAGCATCCCTTTGCATCTGTTATGTGCTTCATCCAAGTCTTCTTTATTAAATTGAAAATGTATTTTATGCAGGGACATTAATAATAAAATATTTAGCATCATTTATATACTATTCTGAAGATTTAGTGCTGTAGACTCTTGCTATGGCCCATAAACATGACTAGATGTGTGCAGTAAATCTTAAAAAATAATGTAAAACTGAAATGAAAAAATTGTGAGTATTTTGGACAGTAACACGTTTGTCAGGACCCTTTACTATTGCTTTTAGCCACAGATCAGTCCTCATACTCCGATCCTTTTAGAGCCGTATGGTATGAGTCACATGTCGTGACTTAGTCACACCACTACTGGTAGAGACTTTTGTACCTTTTTCCTAGATTATACATGAAAAATGTATATTTGTTGCTGTGATTTATAGACTCAAGATCACATTTATTTTGTTCCTAACCAACTCACCATTTTTTCATGATTCAGAGATAGCACTATTGGGGAGATTTATCAAACCTAAAAGGACAACTGGAGGTGTTGCCAATAGCAACTAATCAGATTCTAGATATCATAGATCTGTTCTATATAGCACGCTCTATAAAATGATAGCTAAAATCTAATTGCTTGCTATAAGCAGCAACTCCATTTGACTTCTTTGGAAGGTTTGTTAAATCTTCCCTTTTGTTTGCCTTTTGTATGCTTTATTTCTTACATTTGTTTACTATCTGTTACTGCTGTTTTATTACAGGTCTCTCCTCCTAATGACAATTTGATTATTACCAGCCCAAATAGACCATGGTGGGAGAGATACCAGCCAATCAGCTACAAGCTGTGCTCTCGTTCTGGCTCCGAGCAGCAATTCAGAGACATGGTCACCAGGTGTAACAATGTTGGGGTATGTCCTTTTGATATTTCTCTTATTTCACAGTGTTGTAAGTCAGTGATGGGGAACCTTTGGCACTCCAGCTGTTTTTAAACTACACATCCTAGCATGCCCTGCTACAATTTTGCTTTTTGGCCATGCTAAAACTGTAGCAGGGTATGCTGGGATGTTTAGTTCAACAGCTGGAGTTCCAAAGGTTCCCTATCACTGTTGTAAGTAAATCATTAAAAAAAAAGGTTTATTTTAACAAGCTAAATAAAAGTTTTTAAGAGTCAGTCATACCATATTCTGACAAAAATGACTGAAATACCGGGCTTTTTCCCAGCATTTCAATACCTTATGCTTATCTGGACCCCGCCTGACCCCCCTTTCACACAGGCAAGCAAATTGCTGGGTGAAGCAGTTCTACCTGGTAATTTGCAAATCAACACAGGTATTTCTTTTGTGTGAAAAGGTCAACCCGGGTCGAAATTCCTGTGTGAAAAGGTCAACCCGGGTGGTAAATTCCTGGGTCGACCTGTGCTTATTGGCATATTACTGGGTAGAAGTTAACCTGGTAATATTACTTTCTGTCGGGGTATAACAAAAGAAGGCTCCATGACAGTTCTTTCTGTAGGGATTAGTTTAATCTCTGTTACCAAATCATCAATGGCATTATTTATTGAATTACCTCTAAACTAAGTGGTTTACACCATGTTGCATGTGTAATAGGGTCCAAGTTTGCTGATGTTGCCGGGATGCTGACTGATCTCTGACTTTTTTTTTAAAGTGGCAAAAATTTACAAGGCAATACCATACTTTGTAAATGATTGCCGCTTTAAAAAAGATATCCTAGATCGGCTTCAGTGGCGTTTTAAGAGAGCAGGAGGCCCGGGTGCAGCCTCCTCCATTCGGCCCCCCTATCTGCCGGCAGCGCTGAGAGTCTGAGCACTAGAGCGCTCAGACTCTACTGCGCATGCGCAGATCTCCGGGAAAATGGCGTGGTGGCCATTTTCCCTGAGATTTCTCTACTGCGCATGCGAAGAACTCCGTGAAAATGGCAGCTGAGCCATTTTCACTGAGTTTTAAAACCTCTGTGGACGTCGCCGCGGGACTCAGGAGGGAGTGAGTATTCAGAAAATGGGTGCCGCGTGTGCGGTGAGGGCCACCTCTGGACTCAGGGGCCCGTGTGCACCGCATACACTGCACCCATTATAGAAACACCAGTGATCGGCTTGCATCACGCATTTACGTCGAACTCAGACCCTATTACATACTGTATGCCCCCTTGTGTAAATATTCTAGAAGGCCCACAAACCACAAGTAGGAGTTAAATATATATGATGTTATTTCACAGCAAAATGGGTAACTAACTTGTTGGTAAAAATATGCTATGATAGTTCACAGGCCATTAAGCTTGAGAGTAGATGTTTCAAGTACTTCTAGATCACTTTTAAATATTCACAGTTTGTAAATGAATTGCCACCAATTGTGAATCATACGCACTTATCCCATACCAGCTAAGGCCTACATAATTTACTACCTGCGACTACAGGTTGAAACCAGTGGAAAAAGCACTTTGCTAGACCGCCCCTATAAAGTAATTATATTTTTATTTTAGAGAAAATGCAACCTGAATAACTGAGATGTAACTTGACGACCATTAACCCATTGACCTGGTGTACCCCCTTTAGGTAAACATCTACGTTGATGCTATCATTAACCACATGTGTGGAGCGGGAGGTGGCTCAGGCACCAGGTCCACGTGTGGAAGCAGCTACAATACTGGTACCCAAAGTTTCCCTGCTGTACCATACTCCAATCTGGATTTTAACGATGGCAAGTGCACCACCTCAAGTAAAAACATTGAGAACTACAATGATGTTAATCAGGTGGAGTATTTTATATTCTAAACATTAAGGAGGAAGTTGTAATCATGATAACACAAATAAAACCTAGGCATCCTTTTCAATACATGCAACCCAAATCCTAAGGGACCACACAGTTGACCAAACTAAATTACTTGTTTGATTATATTAAAGTTTTGCTCCATAGAGACATTTATTTCCATTATACTGTAATAATATTAAAAACAAATAGTTGCGTTCTCATTTCTCTCGGTGGTTGTTTTTTTTGGAATTATTTTATTTTGAATGAATCAGTTGACTAGGAATTATGTATTACAGTATATTGTTGGAAAAAAGCAATGCTTTTAGTTATAAAGAGATGATAAGGTAGCAATAGCCTCTTGTATATTCAGTCCATTTGATAATTTAACTCTCTGATTAATTATTTTTTCATTTAGAATAAAATAATTAGCTCAGATGAAGCAAGATTATGCAACTATAAGAACATGTAGCAAGTATGCACATACTGTAACAATATACATAAAATAACAGTTGTGTCTATAAATGAATCTGTAAAACATACAGTAAGGGGTATAGGGGTAATTCAGACCTGATCATAGCGGCAAATTTGTTAGCAGTTGGACAAAACCATGTGCGCTGCAGGGGGCAGATATAACATGTGCAGAGAGAGTTAGATTTGGGTGTGGTGTGTTCAAACTGAAATCTTAATTGCAGTGTAAAAATAAACAAGCCAGTATTTACCCTGCACAGAAACAAAATAACCCACTCAAATCTAACTCTCTGCAAACGTTATATCTGCCACACCTGCAGTGCACATAGTTTTGCCCAACTGCTAACACATTTGCTGCTACGATCAGGTCTGAATTACCCCCATATTCCATTACTGTCGGATCCGTTCCAACATGCATTTGTCAGAATGGATCCGACAAGCCCTATTCAATAGAATGGCCAAATCCGACTTTCGGATTTGAGCCTAATCCGACTGTCTGATTTGTCCGGTGTCCGTGCAGCTGCTGTCAGCAGCTTCCTGTGTGTAAGATCACAGAGACGCAGGAGGGAGCCGCACATCACTCAGCCGTGTAGCCCAATGCCGGCCGGGGAGCGCTGCAGTAAGAGAGCTGCCTGGACGGGGGGACGCTTGTCATAAGGTACCTACCTGCCCTGCTGCCCCTAGCCCACAGCCCCACGCCTGTTAGCCCTGCCACCTGCTCCTCCGTCTCATCTCAGTTCGACTTTTTTTAAAGTCTGATTGAGATTGTCAGAAACGGGGCCAAAACCTGTTGGATTTGCCCGCGTTTCCAACAGAAGCATGCGGATCGGCGGCTATTCCACCGATCCACGTGTTTTCCGACAAGTCAGGAATTACCGGCTTGTCGGGGAGAAAAACAGCCCCTATTGAATAGGTCATAACCCCTTCCGACCTAAATTATTCGGAAACTGCCATCTTTCCGACAAGACGGCAGTTTCCGACTCTTATTGAATATACCCCTATGACTCCTTACTGTACTTGGTCATTTCTGTGAACAACTTGGTAATGATAGTAAATAATGATGTGAGCTATTGAGGGTATTACCAACTCCAAGATGCCTAAGAGGCAATGCATAATACTGCTTAATGGGATCAGTCTGGAGTATGCAGCATCTTGCAGTAATTTAATCATGTAAACCTGTCCACCAATAAGATTCTAGTTTGTACAAGGTGCTGATATAAGCTTGCTGATCTATAGGTGAGGAACTGTCGTCTTGTGAGCCTCCTGGACCTGGCATTGGAGAAGGATTATGTTCGTGGAAAGATTGCTGACTATTTGAACAATCTCATTAGTATTGGAGTGGCTGGATTTAGACTTGATGCTGCCAAGCACATGTGGCCTGGGGACATCCTGGCTATTGTCAACAGACTGAGCAACCTGAACACTAAGTGGTTCGCCAGTGGATCTCGTCCCTTTATCTTCCAGGAGGTGAGAAGTTGAACATGTCATTAAATGATAAAGTTTCTGAATTTTGGATTCTTTTCCATTTTTTTGCAAATATGTAGTAATGTAAAAAATATACATAAATATGAAATGACATGATTCGTAATATTTACAAAATTACATGGGTAGAAATAAGTGAAGTTGCTCCAAATATTTATGACAACTGAATTATGCAGTGCACAGGCCAATTCACAAAGGCACAGAGTTCCAGCAATACAGCATTAACATTCAAACATTGTAGAAAATAATGAAATGTATAAATATGACACTTGAAATGTGTATTGTTACATTTGTGGGTATTTACCTAAAGGAAGTTATTCTAACAAGGAGGCTATTTCACAATGAACAATGGGGGTCATTCCGAGTTGATCGTAGCTGTGCTAAATTTAGCACAGCTACGATCATGACCTCAGACATGCGGGGGGACGCCCAGCACAGGTCTAGTCCGCCCCGCATGTCAGTGCCGGCCCCCCCGAAGAAGTGCAAAGGCATCGCACAGCGGCGATTCCTTTGCACTTCAAGAGTAGCTCCCGGCCAGTGCAGCATTAGCGTGCTGGCCGGGAGCTATTCTTCACTCACAGCGGCTGCGTGTGACGTCATGCAGCCGCTGCGGCCACTCCCCGCACAGGCCGTCCACGCCTGCGTTGGCCGGACCGCGCCCACGAAACGGCGGCCAAATGCCGCCGTTTCGCCCCCTTCCGCCCATCGACCGCCTCTGCCTGTCAGTCAGGCAGAGGCGATCATAGTACAGCGACGGGTGGCCATGCGCCGGCGCATGCGCGATTCTGACCCGATCGCTACGCTGCAAAAAACTGCAGTGTGCGATCGGGTCAGAATGACCCGCTATAGCTCCAACTGAATGTGGTCAGAGAAATATTTGCACTTCTCTTTTCACAGCTGCTTTCATGATGTTGATAGTACAGTATGGTCCTTAGAAGTTCTTCTGCAAATGCATCAACACCCCCTATGTACCTAAAGTGAATTAGAAACCACTTGCAAATTTGTTGCTTGCCTATATTTTACAACATTTTTCAAATACGAACCACCCCAGAGATCTGCCCAAATACAGTCCATTATGTCAACATTCTGATGCAGCTCAATTCAGTGTCCACAAATTACAGTAGGTAACTTAGAAAGTATACTTAATGTTTGTTTATATATAAAATCCAAATAAAAAAATAAAGATTACTGTACTTTGGAGGGTTTCTCATAAAAGCAGTAACAACTTTTATTTGCTCATAATATCAGCTTAAGTCATATTATTTAATTTTTTTTAGTCTGACATCAGACCTTTGTCAAGACACTCTGCATTAGTCAGGAAAAACAAATACCAACATCATATATATTGACATGCCATATCTACCAATCCTAGCAAAAAAATAAAGGCCACCTTTGTTTGAAATAAGTGAGTCTCCGCTATATACTTAGTAGATATTGGGCCTAATTCAAGTTTGACGCAAAAGCAAAAACTTCCTCTAATGGGCAAACCCATATGCGATGCAGGTGGGGCAGATATAACATGTGCAGAGAGAGTTAGATTTGGGTGGGGTGTGTTCAAACTGAAATCTAAATTGCAGTGTAAAAATATAGCAGCCAGTATTTACCCTGCATAGACAGTGTGATCGCTATTCAAACTCCGTACTTTATAGAAATCAGTATGAAGTCCAGAGTTGATGGAGTCTCTTACTCATCCTCTTTTCATTCAACTCAGGAGCACCCTTATTTAAAATAGGGGAGTCCCCTCTTTTAAAAAATGTCACTCCTTGGTGGTTATATTCTAATGATCTCCTGTGAGCATTAGTCAATAACATCCAGCACTGTAACATTACTAGCAGGACCTAAGGTGGGAGATGGATCTCTCTGAATCATTTGTTTGAAAATGGAGAGTCCACTCTTTCAAAGTAAGTGCTCCTACACAACAGAAAGTGTAAAGAAATCCAAAATGGGATTGAATGCCTGCATCACCCCATCCTAGCTTTAGTAAACTCCTGATGTCCTCATTTGATGCACTAATAGTATGACATGGTGTATGTTTACTAAAACTTCTAAAATAAACAAGTAGAGGTATTGCACATAGAAACCAATCAGGAGTGAAAATAGTGGTGAATAAGTTTAACAGCAAAATATGTGTTTCTGACAGGTGATTGATCTCGGTGGAGAACCTATTACTGCTAGCCAGTATTATGGAAATGGATGTGTAACAGAATTTAAATATGGAGCCAAACTTGGAAATGTTATCCGCAAGTGGAATGGAGAGAAGATGTCATATCTAAAGTAAGTCCAGGGAACATATACATAGTTTAAACATGTACAGCATTTGACATTATATGTATCAATGTTTTATCACTGTCTTATCATCCAGGAACTGGGGAGAAGGATGGGGTTTCATGCCCACTAACAGAGCCTTGGTGTTTGTAGACAACCATGATAACCAAAGAGGTCACGGTGCTGGAGGAGGCTCCATCCTCACCTTTTTTGATGCTCGGTAAGATTAATCTCTAAACAAACGACTCACATTTGTTTTTGTTGTTGAAGTTCTTACTATTTTAAATTTCTGCAGCTTGTACAAAATGGGAGTTGGCTTTATGTTGGCACATCCCTATGGACTTACACGTGTGATGTCAAGTTATCGCTGGACAAGAAACTTTGTGAATGGACAGGTACAGTAAATAAATGATTTGATTGCCTTTCACTGTAACAGTATATTTGTTCCGTCTGTCCCTACAGTATACCAAAGAATCCACTCAGTTGAATACCACTTCTTAGTTACCACCACTTGTCTGAGTAATTTTGTCCATAGCGTAGACAAAGCCGTGCGCTTAAAAAATCCTTATACATTCCATGGTTTATTGGTTCTATTCACTTCTCTATAGGATGCGAATGACTGGATTGGGCCACCTGCCAATTCTGATATGTCAACTAAACCAGTCACAATTAATGCGGACGCTACTTGTGGCAATGACTGGGTCTGTGAACATAGATGGCGTCAGATTAAGTGAGTACTTAAAGTGTACATAGTATGTTAAGATGTATACTATATTGCTCATTTTTAAGTTATACACTTGTACATAGGGTTCGTTTGTATGTGACATATGGATTGTAACAAGAATGTTCTTTGTGTTTTTAGAAACATGGTTATCTTCCGTAACACAGTTAATGGTCAATCACTCACAAACTGGTGGGATAACGGCGGAAACCAAATTGCTTTTAGCCGTGGAAATAGAGGATACATAATCTTCAATAATGAGAGCTCGTGAGTGATGTCTCTGTCAATATGTACTTGTATGTTACACGATGATCAATGTTTGTTTCAGCAATAATTTAATTATTAGTTTCCTACCATGACTATATACATTTCTTTAGACCACTATTCTTCCTTGCTTTTCCTCAGACTAAATTTAGTTATTCTGCTACCTTCTGCAAGTCCAAAAGCTATTCAAATGTTCGGCCCCTACTGAAAGTTGGATCTGAAGCTAATTCCCATATTTAATCTGGGTCACAAGAATCAATGTTTAAGAAATGCCATGTCATTTTACTCAATAACATGGATTAGCATTGAACGCGAAGCAGTTACAATACCACTAGTCGGGATCCCGGACATCACAATGCCAACGCCGGAATCCTGACTAGCAGTGAAATACTGCTGACTGAATCCCGGCACCGCAGGCTTTTCGCCCTCTATGGGTGTCCACAACACCTATAGAGGGAGAATATAACCTGTGAGTAGCCCCGATGCCAGCATTCTGGTGGCCGGGATCCCTCTGCTGGTATACTGGCGGCCAGGTTCCTGGTCGCTGGTTTTACATACTGATCCCCATTGAACTGGTAGCCTACTGTTTTCACATGATCTTTCAGGTTTCTTCTAACACCCATAACTTTTACTACAGATTGTTCTGAAGTATTGTAATTATCTTTTTGTTCTACACATCTGTTCGTGTCTTTAACTTTACGTTACAGTATGTAGTTTAATGATTCTTTTTTCCAAACTCTTTATCATAAGACTACAAGACTCATTAATGTCACATTACTGTTTCAGGAATATGGATGTCACTTTGAACACTGGACTTCCTGCTGGCACATACTGTGATGTCATCTCAGGGCAGAAAGAAGGCACACGTTGTACTGGCACACAGATATCTGTTAGCAGCACTGGCTCAGCTCGTTTCACAATCAGCAGTTCAGCTGCAGACCCATTCATTGCCATCCATGTCAATGCCAAGTTGTAAATAGTTGATTAGTGACTATCACTAATAAAATCATTCAGTCAATAAAACTTGTTGAACTTTGTCTTATTTTCTTAAATTCTTTTCCTATTCACAGAACAATTAAAATTATAATGAGACAACTTGAGTTGCTGTCTCATACACATAAAATGTCAGTTTTCTTGTACCAAATGCCAAAATGAGTGGTATTTACTTTATTGACAGATCTAATGATGTTTATAAATTGTAGTTTGTATATAAAATAGACACAATTACATTTAATGACTTGTGCAGCAGAAAAGTTAGATACATCACTGAGGGTAAGGCATGCTACGTGTTTCAACCTTAACAAACGTCATGTCACAATTCACAAAATGTTTTTGCCTTTCTTATACTGTATGGTCTGTGGTAAATATTAGAGATGTGCACAGATAATGGCATGGGAGAACATAGAGCCAGCCCTAACCAATTTGAGGCCCTACTGTAGGGAATATTTTGTTTGGTACCCCCTAGGACCACACTAGTTCTGCTTCTGACCCAGAAGCACAGATCACAGCAGCAGCCAGTAACACCAATCACCCTCACCCATAGCAATCCTCATCTACAGAGCGATAGTTAGACATTTTGGTGCCCTGTCCCAGCAAGAGCATTGGAAACCCCCCTCCCCCCACCCCACATATTTTTAAACAGTAACAGCATGCACAGAAGGCGTGCACTCTTTAAAAGTACTATGGTCTTACTGGGAAGAAGCATTGGTCACACAATAGTGCCCACAAAATTGAAATAACACCACACTGGTGCAACCTTATTCACATTACATCACACAGTAGTGTCCGTTATTCACATTACACCACCCGTTATTGGTCCTGTTTGATATTACACCACATTATATTGCTCGTTATTCACATTACACCACACAGTTGTACCTTTTATACATGTTATGCCACACATTAGTAACTCCCCTTATATGCATAATGCCACAAAATTGCCCCTTACACATTACGCCATGGCTTATTAATGCTCTTATGCATATAATGCCACATAGTAATGGCCCTTACACCTTATGCACACACATTAATACACTCCTCCTCCCCACACACACACTCCCTGCACAGCACTCACCAGGCCAATAAAACTGATTTCAGCCACAGTCTGCTTGAATATTGATATTGAAGTCACCATGCTTGTGGTTCTCACTCTATGGTCAGTTTGAAAAAGCAGAAAAGGGGCAGAGTGCACCATTACTTTACATTGCAGTGGGTGAAAAAGCAGAAAAGGGGCAGAGTGCACCATTACTTTACATTGCAGTGGGTGCCCAGTAATTACAGATTACCGTGACTGCTGGTTCTGCATAGAAAACACCTCTTTGCAGGGGCACCAGCCACACCGCCATAGTTACAGCCCTGTTACGTGCTGTAGTTACGGTCCTGCTCATCCAGCACAGCACCCCTCACACAGAACCTATCTGCCCTCTACCAGCACAGCATCCCTTGCCTAGCAGTGCAGATTACAGCAATATCCGTCACCTGGCCAGCACACAGCACCCCTCAAGTCAGCAGTCAGCTAGGCATTCACTTCTCCCCACTCCATTGTCCTTGTAGCTGCCGGCTCAGCCTTTTATTCTTCCACCCAATCAGAGCTTAGCTGAGAGCTCTGATTGCACTAGGATGCAAATGCAGAGCTGCTGCTGTGTCAAGCTTACTCTGAGCTGGCCCTAGGAATTCCAAATGTCCTAGGCATTTTCCTAGTTTACCTATGTCTAGGGCCAGCTCTAGGAGAAGAGTTAATTGATACTTTTAAGATTATACTTGAGTAGTATACCATACAACTGATATTAATGCAAAGGGGAGGGGTCAGTGGTGTGCTTAGAGGGTAAAGAGAGAGAACCAGGTACTGGATGTCTAAAGGTTTCAGCACACATGGATCACTGTTAGAATATAGCAGGCTGAGCTCATGTAGTAGGGACAATAAAACACTTGTGATTGGATGCATTGAAGTACAGTACTGAAGAAATGTACCGAGGGAAGCAGAGGACAACTGCTATATGGAAAGGAGGCTGGAGATATTAAAGATTTTGCTTAATTGTGAGATCACTGGAAACTATGCAGCGGAGCATGTACTGAATTCTGACTGGAGAAGCTTAGCAGTAGCAGAGGGGCTGATGCACTTTAAGTATGGATGCCAAAAGGTTGTCTTGAAACTTGAAAGTCCCATTCACCACTCCTTTTCTGGCTGCTGTATTTTTTGGCAGCTTCTGACTAAAAGACTTGCCAACTTTTCTGTGGGTCTGAAATTAGAAACACCATGGTAGGCCTTTGTCCAGAAGTGAAATAGTATGAGAAAGGCATCGATTGTAATTCTCAATGTTATACAACCTGTTCATTATGAAGAGGATTGTGTTTTACACCAAACAATGGCCCTCATTCCGAGTCGTTCGCTCTGTATTTTTCATCGCATCGCAATGAAAATCCGCTTAGTACGCATGCGCAATGTTCGCACTGCGACTGCGCCAAGTAACTTTGCTATGTAGAAAGTAATTTTACTCACGGCTTTTTCATCGCTCCGGCGAACGTAATGTGATTGACAGGAAATGGGTGTTACTGGGCGGAAACACGGCGTTTCAGGGGCGTGTGGCTGAAAACGCTACCGTTTCCGGAAAAAACGCAGGAGTGGCCGGAGAAACGGTGGGAGTGCCTGGCCGAACGCTGGGTGTGTTTGTGACGTCAACCAGGAACGACAAGCACTGAACTGATCGCACAGGCAGAGTAAGTCTGGAGCTACTCTGAAACTGCTAAGTAGTTAGTAATCGCAATATTGCGAATACATCGGTCGCAATTTTAAGAAGCTAAGATTCATTCCCAGTAGGCGGCGGCTTAGCGTGTGTAACTCTGCTAAATTCGCCTTGCGACCGATCAACTCGGAATGAGGGCCAATATATCTAATATACAGACAGAGACATACAATACCAGTGTCAGACTGATATTTTCGAAAAGGAAACATGCCTGATATAAATACATACTGCTGTTGTGTGAGACTTCTCATTTTAAAGAAGCAACATCTCAGGCATACTGTACATAGGAGGTTATTCCGACCCGTTTACACGCAGCGGTTCTTCGCTGCAGTGCGAACGGGTCGGAACTGCGCATGCGCGTTGTTTCCCAGCGACACCTGTTGCCGGGCAACGACCAGATGAGAAAAGAAAGTGATCGCTAACGCGATCGCAAGAAGATTGACAGCGGGGAGGCGTTCCGGAGCGGATACTCAGTTTTCCGGTCGTGGAGATCCGAACGCAGGCATGTCCAGGCGTTTGGAGGGCGGATGTCTGATGTTAATCCAGGGGCCTTCATCGCTGGATCCGTCGCACAGGGTAAGTAAGTCTGACCCTGGTCTTGTTTTGCAGGAAACTTTTTTAGCATAGCAGGGCTGCACAAGCGATCGCAGCCCTGCTATGCTAAAATACACTTCCCCAAAGGCGGCATCAAGTTGATCGTACGTGCAGCAAAATGTTGCTACGTGCGATCAACTCGGATGAGGGCCCTAATGATAGAGGTATAGTAGCAACAGATTACTCATTTAAAGAAAGAGAAAATATACCAACAAACTAGCTAACAGTTGAAATTTAAATGCTTTGAAAAAGAAAATGGATGTATTTCACTTTGATTTGCTTATACAGAAACATTTGTCAGCTGCAGAGTGATAGCAGCTCCTAGATAAAGGGTCCCCAGAATATATAATGGAGGTTCTTGACTACATACAAGTCAAGGCTAGTGTAACACTCCTGGTGGCTGCTTTCCTTGTATGAGGCCTGGTTTTGTCTGTATAGGGATCTGCTCAGTTGACTTCTCATGTACTGGCCATTCCACATCTTTTTTACCATGGACATGCTGTCCATTTACTGTAGGTGAGGACCTAGCACATAAACAGTTTCACCTGGTCCTTGGAACATATAAGCCCAGGAAGTAGAGCAGTGTTGAAGGTGGGGAGCAACCATGTGGGGAAGGCGTGAAAAGATGGACAGAACCATTATTAAACAACAGAAATAACCAGGTGCAAACACTATCAATATTAGTGCAATAATAAATTGTGTATAATATACAGCTTCTGCTCCCCAGTAGATACATCTGATAATTACAGTATCTATAAATACACTCAGGAAAAAGTAGGTTAAATAATCACCAGTGGGGATGTGTAACCAAAGACTAGTTCCGGCTACAGGCACATTCGACCCTCGCAGCCACATGGGGTGCCAGGTATTTAAGGGCAGATGGCCATTTCTAATATGGTGTCGGCCATCAGCCAATTAGCTCGCAGACCATCAGCAGTGGCTCCTGATTGACTACTGGACTGATGGACCACAAGCTTTCAGTAGCTCATGATTTGGCGCCATATTTGAGATGGCTGCCACTGGAGACGGGAGACTGGACTGAGTGGCATGAGAGGCGCACACTACACTCTCCTCCCCTCAGACACAGTGGTAGCAGCAGAGCACAGCAGCAGCAGTGCCCACCAGTGGTGTCAGTGAACAGCACTACTGGAGGCATAGTATGTGTATCTGGCACTATTTGTGGCATGCATGTCTGGCACTATTGGGGCATATGTGTATCTTGCACTATTGGGGGAATATGTGTATCTGGTGCTATTGGGGCATTATGTGTTTCTGGCACTATTGGGGGAACATATGTATCTGGAAATATTTGAGGTGTTATGTGTATCTGGCACTATTGTGGTTATTATGTGTATCTGGCACTATTGTGGGTATTATGTGTACCTGCCACTCTACTGGGGGCATTGTGTGTTTCTAGCACTATACTGGGGACATTATGTGTATCTGGCACTATACTGGGGAAATAATGTGTGTCTGGTACTATACTGGGGGCATTATGTGTACCTGGCACTATACTGGAACGTCATGTGTATCTGACACTATACTGAGGCATTACGTGCATCTGGCACTGTATTGGGGACATTATGTGTATCTGGCACTACACTGGAATGTTAGGAGTATCTGAAACTATACTGGGGACCTTGGGGGTCATTCAGATCTGATCGCTGCTGTGCATTTTCACACAGCGGGCAATCAGAGCCTAACTGTGCATGCGTATGCACTGCAATGTGCAGGCACGTCGGACAACAGCAACAGGCGTCGCCGGCCAGTGACTGGATGGTGCGAAAAGGCTGATCGCACGGGCATTCCCAAGGTGATTGACAGGAAGAGGCCATTCGTGGGTGGCAACTGACCGTTTACAGGGAATGTCTGGAAAAACACAGGCGGACTCAGGCATTTTAAGGGAGGGTGTCTGACGTCAGCTCCGGCCCTGATCAGCAGGAATCAATCGCACTGGAGAAGTAAGCCTTGGGCTGCGCAGAGACTACACAAACTGATTTTTAGAAGCTCTGCTACACATTCGATCGCACACTTGCATGGCGAAAAAACTCCCCCTGTAGGCGGCGACTATCTGAATGCAGGACAGCTAAATATGCAGCCCAGTGATCAGATCTGAATGACCCCCTATTATGTGTAAGGAGCACTGCTGTAGGCAATATGTGTAAGGCTGCTAATTGTGTGTTTGTGTGTAGAGGGGTGTGTGAAAATATGTATATTTATAGTTTGATATCATATTATAAAGTTGCAAGGCCACGCCCACCTTCCCAGGCACATGCATTGGGAGGGGGGCTTCAAAATTTCTCGCTCAGGGTGCTAGTAGCCCTGGAGCTGACCCTGCCAAAGACCAACAAGAAAATAATAATAATAATAATAATAATAATAATTAATGTAATCTTATTTATTGCAATAGTCACTTAGTAAAATCACACATAAAGCTCCACTAAAAAAAGAGTGTGTGACCAGTGCTGTGGTGGTGTGACTAGTGCTGTGGTGGTGTGACCAGTGCTGTGGTGGTGTGACTAGTGCTGTGGTGGTGTGACCAGTGCTGTGGTGGTGTGACTAGTGATGTGGTGGTGTGACCAGTGCTGTGGTGGTGTGACCAGTGCTGTGGTGGTGTGACTAGTGATGTGGTGGTGTGACCAGTGCTGTGGTGGTGTGACTAGTGATGTGGTGGTGTGACTAGTGCTGTGGTGGTGTGACTAGTGATGTGGTGGTGTGACCAGTGCTGTGGTGGTGTGACTAGTGATGTGGTGGTGTGACAAGTGCTGTGGTGGTGTGACTAGTGATGTGGTGGGAGGGGAGTCCTGTGCTGTTGGATGGCATGCAGGATGTAAAGTTATTTCAGTGGCAAGTTAGAATTTGGAGCTCTGGTGGTCTTCTATGTCCATATGTACCTATGTCCATATGTGCCTACCGTATGCCGATATTTGCTCCTCTGTCTTTGTGTGCCTATATCTGTATGTGCTCCTGTAAGTCTGTATGTGCTCCTCTATGTCTGTATGTGTTCCTCTATGTCTGTATGTGCCTCTCTATGTCCGTATGTGCCTATGTGTTTACTGTATGTGGCTGTGTCTGTATGTGCTCCTTTCCGCTTCCAGAATACTGTCCGTGGCATTCCGATGGTCAGAATCCCCACACTTCTTGATAAATAAACTAATCCTACATATTACGCTCTCCCTATCACTCCCTCAGCCTAACCCTAACCTTCCCACAACCTAATTCTAACTTTCTCTTCCCACATCCTAACCCTAACCTTCATCCTAGTGCCTAACTCTATCCTCCTCTCCCGCAGCATAACATAGAGAAAAAAGGGGTGAGAGAGAAAGGGGGAGGATAGAGAAAGAGATAAAGGGGTGTGTGGCCGGAGCTCTGGCGGCCACAAGGTTAATGGCGGCCATGGCACGTAAGGTGTTAACCCCTAAGTGCCCAGCACCATTTTGAGGACAATAGGCGCTTGGCGTCACTGTTAAATGTACTTACGGCGCTGGGCGCAGACTGTTTAAAAATATGTTTAATGATGTTTTTTAACATGTCATATGTAGTGCTCTGCACAATTGTGGGATTGCATGTTTAAATGTATTAATATTTAAGATGTGGTCACATGTATTTTAAAGGGGAAAAAAATGCACTTACTATGTCTGAATAAGCATCCCCTATCTTCTGTGACTAGGAAATGGCATGCTAATTGCCCTCTGCTAGCAGATGTGTGAATGACAAAACCTTTTTTATGTTGGACAGTACACAGCAGGTAAAGGCTGGGTGTGAGTTCCTTAATCACAGGGAATTTCCTTATCCCATATGTATAGCGGTATGGAAACCTGTATTTATTTATGTAGCTGGTTTAATTGATGTACGAATTCTGAATGGTATATGCAGGAAGGATGAGAAACATTTGTATTTTGAAGCTGTGTTAAATGTCTCAAAGTGGAAGTGTAAACTACCAGGTGGTAGAAATTGGAGTTAAAAGACACCAAATGTTGTGTGTGACAGGAAGGAGGAAATTACTTCATGCACTTATATCCTTTTAAAATGTAATTTATTTAAATGTTGTAAGATATCCTGATTAGATGGAAAGGACTGTGGTTTGTGGTTTTACTGTATAAAAAGGGGAGGCCTGTGCGCTTTAGAGTGGAATTATACCAACTACTTTCTGCTGTGAACATCTTGCTGTATGCTGTTTCCCCTAGCAATAGGGAAGAGTTCTCTTTAGAACTGTTACAAATAAATATCATTTGCCTCAAGAAGACCGCTTCATCTTGTGACCTGCAGGGCTAGGTGAAACCTAGCTCCGTTCTCCGGTTGTCCAGGGTGTAACCAGCGTCACCAAGTTCCACCTTTCGCCAGTTACCGGCAGAGTCCTAGTCAAGCGACTACTGTGGATTTGTCAGCACCACACAGGTGTGGTAAGGCAGCGTGTTGACGCATGCAGAGATGGTGCAACTTTTAGGCCTAAAAACAATATTGTGAGGTTTTCAAAAAAGACTGGAAATGAGTGGAAATTAATGTTATTGAGGTTAATAATACCGTAGGAGCAAAATTACCACCAAATTCTGTGATTTTAGCTGTTTTTATGTTTTTTTTTTTAAATCATCCAGATCCAAAACCAAAACCAAAGCACGAAAGGGTGGTTTTGGCGAAACCAAGCCAAAACCAAAACACGAAAGAGAAAGTAGAACCAAAACATAAAACACGAAAAGTGCCAGCCGCACATCTCTACCATACTCACAAATGGTACGTATTTTTAGAATTAATGACAACCTTGAAGCAGCAATCTCACAATTGGATTGACTAAATGAAAATAGGGTATGCGTTGAAATCTCTAATAGATACCAAATAGATACAAAAAAATAAGGTGCTGTCTTCTAGCTGTCTTTAAATTATTGATGAAACAGGAAATGAAACCACTCTTAAACAGATTCCCTATAGTGACTAAATTTAACAATCTGTCACCAAAAATTGACAGGATTAGCAAAGAGCTCTGGCCCATTATTAAAACAGCCGTACCTCTTAGTCTTTCAGACTCAGTAATTATGCCCTGTTTTAAAAGAAATAAAAACCTTAGGGACTTACACGTAAAGACAGATATTACGGCTAAGGATTAGGAAGGACACGTTCTTGTGCATAAAAAAAATGGGAATGTTTTCGATGCTCGTGTACTCAGAGCCGGCCCTAGCCAATTTGATGCCCTAGGCAAAATTTTGTCTGGTGCCCCCTAGCTCCGCCGCTAGTTCTGCATCTGTACCTGCAACGCTCAGGTAGTGGGGCCCACCGGGGGGTTACCCTGTGGGCCAGTTCAACTCTGCACAATGCCACACAGTAATGACCATAATACATATAATTCCACACAGTAAAGGAACCTTACACATATGCCCCACATAAGTAATGCCCATAATACACATATACTGCCACAGATACTGCCACACTTGCTGGTTATTAGAGATGAGCGCCGGAAATTTTTCGGGTTTTGTGTTTTGGTTTTGGGTTCGGTTCCGCGGCCGTGTTTTGGGTTCGACCGCGTTTTGGCAAAACCTCACCGAATTTTTTTTGTCGGATTCGGGTGTGTTTTGGATTCGGGTGTTTTTTTCAAAAAACACTAAAAAACAGCTTAAATCATAGAATTTGGGGGTCATTTTGATCCCAAAGTATTATTAACCTCAAAAACCATAATTTACACTCATTTTCAGTCTATTCTGAATACCTCACACCTCACAATATTATTTTTAGTCCTAAAATTTGCACCTAGGTCGCTGGATGACTAAGCTAAGCGACCCTAGTGGCCGACACAAACACCGGGCCCATCTAGGAGTGTCACTGCAGTGTCACGCAGGATGTCCCTTCCAAAAAACCCTCCCCAAACAGCACATGACGCAAAGAAAAAAAGAGGCGCAATGAGGTAGCTGTGTGAGTAAGATAAGCGACCCTAGTGGCCGACACAAACACCGGGCCCATCTAGGAGTGTCACTGCAGTGTCACGCAGGATGTCCCTTCCAAAAAACCCTCCCCAAACAGCACATGACGCAAAGAAAAAAAGAGGCGCAATGAGGTAGCTGTGTGAGTAAGATAAGCGACCCTAGTGGCCGACACAAACACCGTGCCCATCTAGGAGTGGCACTGCAGTGTCACGCAGGATGTCCCTTCCAAAAAACCCTCCCCAAACAGCACATGACGCAAAGAAAAATTAAAGAAAAAAGAGGTGCAAGATGGAATTGTCCTTGGGCCCTCCCACCCACCCTTATGTTGTATAAACAGGACATGCACACTTTAACCAACCCATCATTTCAGTGACAGGGTCTGCCACACGACTGTGACTGAAATGACGGGTTGGTTTGGACCCCCACCAAAAAAGAAGCAATTAATCTCTCCTTGCACAAACTGGCTCTACAGAGGCAAGATGTCCACCTCATCATCATCCTCCGATATATCACCGTGTACATCCCCCTCCTCACAGATTATCAATTCGTCCCCACTGGAATCCACCATCTCAGCTCTCTGTGTACTTTGTGGAGGCAATTGCTGCTGGTCAATGTCTCCACGGAGGAATTGATTATAATTCATTTTAATGAACATCATCTTCTCCACATTTTCTGGATGTAACCTCGTACGCCGATTGCTGACAAGGTGAGCGGCGGCACTAAACACTCTTTCGGAGTACACACTTGTGGGAGGGCAACTTAGGTAGAATAAAGCCAGTTTGTGCAAGGGCCTCCAAATTGCCTCTTTTTCCTGCCAGTAGAAGTACGTACTGTGTGACGTGCCTACTTGGATGCGGTCACTCATATAATCCTCCACCATTCTTTCAATGGTGAGAGAATCATATGCAGTGACAGTAGACGACATGTCCGTAATCGTTGTCAGGTCCTTCAGTCCGGACCAGATGTCAGCATCAGCAGTCGCTCCAGACTGCCCTGCATCACCGCCAGCGGGTGGGCTCGGAATTCTGAGCCTTTTCCTCGCACCCCCAGTTGCGGGAGAATGTGAAGGAGGAGATGTTGACAGGTCGCGTTCCGCTTGACTTGACAATTTTCTCACCAGCAGGTCTTTCAACCCCAGCAGACTTGTGTCTGCCGGAAAGAGAGATCCAAGGTAGGCTTTAAATATAGGATCGAGCACGATGGCCAAAATGTAGTGCTCTGATTTCAACAGATTGACCACCCGTGAATCCTTGTTAAGCGAATTAAGGGCTCCATCCACAAGTCCCACATGCCTAGCGGAATCGCTCCGTGTTAGCTCCTCCTTCAATGTCTCCAGCTTCTTCTGCAAAAGCCTGATGAGGGGAATGACCTGACTCAGGCTGGCAGTGTCTGAACTGACTTCACGTGTGGCAAGTTCAAAGGGCATCAGAACCTTGCACAACGTTGAAATCATTCTCCACTGCGCTTGAGACAGGTGCATTCCACCTCCTATATCGTGCTCAATTGTATAGGCTTGAATGGCCTTTTGCTGCTCCTCCAACCTCTGAAGCATGTAGAGGGTTGAATTCCACCTCGTTACCACTTCTTCCTTCAGATGATGGCAGGGCAGGTTCAGTAGTTTTTGGTGGTGCTCCTGTCTTCTGTACGTGGTGCCTGTACGCCGAAAGTGTCCCGCAATTCTTCTGGCCACCGACAGCATCTCTTGCACGCCCCTGTCGTTTTTTAAAAAATTCTGCACCACCAAATTCAAGGTATGTGCAAAACATGGGACATGCTGGAATTTGCCCATATTTAATGCACACACAATATTGCTGGCGTTGTCCGATTCCACAAATCCACAGGAGAGTCCAATTGGGGTAAGCCATTCCGCGATGATCTTCCTCAGTTGCCGTAAGAGGTTTTCAGCTGTGTGCGTATTCTGGAAAGCGGTGATACAAAGCGTAGCCTGCCTAGGAAAGAGTTGGCGTTTGCGAGATGCTGCTACTGGTGCCGCCGCTGCTGTTCTTGCGGCGGGAGTCCATACATCTACCCAGTGGGCTGTCACAGTCATATAGTCCTGACCCTGCCCTGCTCCACTTGTCCACATGTCCGTGGTTAAGTGGACATTGGGTACAGCTGCATTTTTTAGGACACTGGTGAGTCTTTTTCTGAGGTCTGTGTACATTTTCGGTATCGCCTGCCTAGAGAAGTGGAACCTAGATGGTATTTGGTAACGGGGGCACACTACCTCAAGAAATTGTGTAGTTCCCTGTGAACTAACGGCGGATACCGGACGCACGTCTAACACCAACATAGTTGTCAAGGCCTCAGTTATTCGCTTTGCAGCAGGATGACTGCTGTGATATTTCATCTTCCTCGCAAAGGACTGTTGGACAGTCAATTGCTTACTGGAAGTAGTACAAGTGGTCTTCCGACTTCCCCTCTGGGATGACCATCGACTCCCAGCAGCAACAACAGCAGCGCCAGCAGCAGTAGGCGTTACACGCAAGGATGCATCGGAGGAATCCCAGGCAGGAGAGGAATCGTCAGAATTGCCAGTGACATGGCCTGCAGGACTATTGGCATTCCTGGGGAAGGAGGAAATTGACACTGAGGGAGTTGGTGGGGTGGTTTGCGTGAGCTTGGTTACAAGAGGAAGGGATTTACTGGTCAGTGGACTGCTTCCGCTGTCACCCAAAGTTTTTGAACTTGTCACTGACTTATTATGAATGCGCTGCAGGTGACGTATAAGGGAGGATGTTCCGAGGTGGTTAACGTCCTTACCCCTACTTATTACAGCTTGACAAAGGCAACACACGGCTTGACACCTGTTGTCCGCTTTTCTGTTGAAATACCTCCACACTGAAGAGCTGATTTTTTTGGTATTTTCACCAGGCATGTCAACGGCCATATTCCTCCCACGGACAACAGGTGTCTCCCCGGGTGCCTGACTTAAACAAACCACCTCACCATCAGAATCCTCCTGGTCAATTTCCTCCCCAGCGCCAGCAACACCCATATCCTCATCATCCTGGTGTACTTCAACACTGACATCTTCAATCTGACTATCAGGAACTGGACTGCGGGTGCTCCTTGCAGCACTTGCAGGGGGCGTGCAAATGGTGGAAGGCGCATGCTCTTCACGTCCAGTGTTGGGAAGGTCAGGCATCGCAACCGACACAATTGGACTCTCCTTGTGCATTTGGGATTTCGAAGAATGCACAGTTCTTTGCGGTGCTTTTGCCAGCTTGAGTCTTTTCAGTTTTCTAGCGAGAGGCTGAGTGCTTCCATCCTCATGTGAAGCTGAACCACTAGCCATGAACATAGGCCAGGGCCTCAGCCGTTCCTTGCCACTCCGTGTGGTAAATGGCATATTGGCAAGTTTACGCTTCTCCTCCGACAATTTTATTTTAGGTTTTGGAGTCCTTTTTTTACTGATATTTGGTGTTTTGGATTTGACATGCTCTGTACTATGACATTGGGCATCGGCCTTGGCAGACGATGTTGCTGGCATTTCATCGTCTCGGCCATGACTAGTGGCAGCAGCTTCAGCACGAGGTGGAAGTGGATCTTGATCTTTCCCTAATTTTGGAACCTCAACATTTTTGTTCTCCATATTTTAATAGGCACAACTAAAAGGCACCTCAGGTAAACAATGGAGATGGATGGATACTAGTATACTTATGGATGGACTGCCGAGTGCCGACACAGAGGTAGCTACAGCCGTGGACTACCGTACTGTGTCTGCTGCTAATATAGACTGGATGATAATGAGATGAAATCAATATATATATATGTATGTATATATAATATCACTAGTACTGCAGCCGGACAGGTAGATAATATATTTATTAGGTAATGATGACTGATGACGGACCTGCTGGACACTGTCAGCTCAGCAGCACCGCAGACTGCTACAGTAAGCTACTATACTATAGTAGTATGTACAAATAAGAAAGAAAAAAAAAAAACCACGGGTAGGTGGTATACAATTATGGATGGACTGCCGAGTGCCGACACAGAGGTAGCTACAGCCGTGGACTAACGTACTGTGTCTGCTGCTAATATAGACTGGATGATTGATAATGAGATGAAATCAATATATATATGTATGTATATATAATATCACTAGTACTGCAGCCGGACAGGTAGATAATATATTTATTAGGTAATGATGACTGATGACGGACCTGCTGGACACTGTCAGCTCAGCAGCACCGCAGACTGCTACAGTAAGCTACTATACTCTATAGTAGTATGTACAAAGAAGAAAGAAAAAAAAAAAACCACGGGTAGGTGGTATACAATTATGGATGGACTGCCGAGTGCCGACACAGAGGTAGCTACAGCCGTGGACTAACGTACTGTGTCTGCTGCTAATATAGACTGGATGATTGATAATGAGATGAAATCAATATATATATGTATGTATATATAATATCACTAGTACTGCAGCCGGACAGGTAGATAATATATTTATTAGGTAATGATGACTGATGACGGACCTGCTGGACACTGTCAGCTCAGCAGCACCGCAGACTGCTACAGTAAGCTACTATACTCTATAGTAGTATGTACAAAGAAGAAAGAAAAAAAAAAACCACGGGTAGGTGGTATACAATTATGGATGGACTGCCGAGTGCCGACACAGAGGTAGCTACAGCCGTGGACTAACGTACTGTGTCTGCTGCTAATATAGACTGGATGATTGATAATGAGATGAAATCAATATATATATGTATGTATATATAATATCACTAGTACTGCAGCCGGACAGGTAGATAATATATTTATTAGGTAATGATGACTGATGACGGACCTGCTGGACACTGTCAGCTCAGCAGCACCGCAGACTGCTACAGTAAGCTACTATACTCTATAGTAGTATGTACAAAGAAGAAAGAAAAAAAAAACCACGGGTAGGTGGTATACAATTATGGATGGACTGCCGAGTGCCGACACAGAGGTAGCTACAGCCGTGGACTAACGTACTGTGTCTGCTGCTAATATAGACTGGATGATTGATAATGAGATGAAATCAATATATATATGTATGTATATATAATATCACTAGTACTGCAGCCGGACAGGTAGATAATATATTTATTAGGTAATGATGACTGATGACGGACCTGCTGGACACTGTCAGCTCAGCAGCACCGCAGACTGCTACAGTAAGCTACTATACTCTATAGTAGTATGTACAAAGAAGAAAGAAAAACAAAAAACCACGGGTAGGTGGTATACAATTATGGATGGACTGCCGAGTGCCGACACAGAGGTAGCTACAGCCGTGGACTAACGTACTGTGTCTGCTGCTAATATAGACTGGATGATTGATAATGAGATGAAATCAATATATATATGTATGTATATATAATATCACTAGTACTGCAGCCGGACAGGTAGATAATATATTTATTAGGTAATGATGACTGATGACGGACCTGCTGGACACTGTCAGCTCAGCAGCACCGCAGACTGCTACAGTAAGCTACTATACTCTATAGTAGTATGTACAAAGAAGAAAGAAAAAAAAAAACCACGGGTAGGTGGTATACAATTATGGATGGACTGCCGAGTGCCGACACAGAGGTAGCTACAGCCGTGGACTAACGTACTGTGTCTGCTGCTAATATAGACTGGATGATTGATAATGAGATGAAATCAATATATATATGTATGTATATATAATATCACTAGTACTGCAGCCGGACAGGTAGATAATATATTTATTAGGTAATGATGACTGATGACGGACCTGCTGGACACTGTCAGCTCAACAGCACCGCAGACTGCTACAGTAAGCTACTATACTCTATAGTAGTATGTACAAAGAAGAAAGAAAAAAAAAACCACGGGTAGGTGGTATACAATTATGGATGGACTGCCGAGTGCCGACACAGAGGTAGCTACAGCCGTGGACTAACGTACTGTGTCTGCTGCTAATATAGACTGGATGATTGATAATGAGATGAAATCAATATATATATGTATGTATATATAATATCACTAGTACTGCAGCCGGACAGGTAGATAATATATTTATTAGGTAATGATGACTGATGACGGACCTGCTGGACACTGTCAGCTCAGCAGCACCGCAGACTGCTACAGTAAGCTACTATACTCTATAGTAGTATGTACAAAGAAGAAAGAAAAAAAAAAAACCACGGGTAGGTGGTATACAATTATGGATGGACTGCCGAGTGCCGACACAGAGGTAGCTACAGCCGTGGACTAACGTACTGTGTCTGCTGCTAATATAGACTGGATGATTGATAATGAGATGAAATCAATATATATATATGTATGTATATATAATATCACTAGTACTGCAGCCGGACAGGTAGATAATATATTTATTAGGTAATGATGACTGATGACGGACCTGCTGGACACTGTCAGCTCAGCAGCACCGCAGACTGCTACAGTAAGCTACTATACTATAGTAGTATGTACAAAGAAGAAAGAAAAAAAAAAACCCACGGGTAGGTGGTATACAATTATGGATGGACTGCCGAGTGCCGACACAGAGGTAGCTACAGCCGTGGACTAACGTACTGTGTCTGCTGCTAATATAGACTGGATGATTGATAATGAGATGAAATCAATATATATATGTATGTATATATAATATCACTAGTACTGCAGCCGGACAGGTAGATAATATATTTATTAGGTAATGATGACTGATGACGGACCTGCTGGACACTGTCAGCTCAGCAGCACCGCAGACTGCTACAGTAAGCTACTATACTCTATAGTAGTATGTACAAAGAAGAAAGAAAAAAAAAACCACGGGTAGGTGGTATACAATTATGGATGGACTGCCGAGTGCCGACACAGAGGTAGCTACAGCCGTGGACTAACGTACTGTGTCTGCTGCTAATATAGACTGGATGATTGATAATGAGATGAAATCAATATATATATGTATGTATATATAATATCACTAGTACTGCAGCCGGACAGGTAGATAATATATTTATTAGGTAATGATGACTGATGACGGACCTGCTGGACACTGTCAGCTCAGCAGCACCGCAGACTGCTACAGTAAGCTACTATACTCTATAGTAGTATGTACAAAGAAGAAAGAAAAACAAAAAACCACGGGTAGGTGGTATACAATTATGGATGGACTGCCGAGTGCCGACACAGAGGTAGCTACAGCCGTGGACTAACGTACTGTGTCTGCTGCTAATATAGACTGGATGATTGATAATGAGATGAAATCAATATATATATGTATGTATATATAATATCACTAGTACTGCAGCTGGACAGGTAGATAATATATTTATTAGGTAATGATGACTGATGACGGACCTGCTGGACACTGTCAGCTCAGCAGCACCGCAGACTGCTACAGTAAGCTACTATACTATAGTAGTATGTACAAAGAAGAAAGAAAAAAAAAAACCACGGGTAGGTGGTATACAATTATGGATGGACTGCCGAGTGCCAACACAGAGGTAGCTACAGCCGTGGACTAACGTACTGTGTCTGCTGCTAATATAGACTGGATGATTGATAATGAGATGAAATCAATATATATATGTATGTATATATAATATCACTAGTACTGCAGCCGGACAGGTAGATAATATATTTATTAGGTAATGATGACTGATGACGGACCTGCTGGACACTGTCAGCTCAGCAGCACCGCAGACTGCTACAGTAAGCTACTATACTATAGTAGTATGTACAAAGAAGAAAGAAAAAAAAAAAAACCACGGGTAGGTGGTATACAATTATGGATGGACTGCCGAGTGCCGACACAGAGGTAGCTACAGCCGTGGACTAACCTACTGTGTCTGCTGCTAATATAGAGTCTAGACTGGATGATAAATTATTGATAATGAGATGAAATCAATATAATATCACTAGTACTGCAGCCGGACAGGTACTATATATATTTATTATGTAATGACTGATGACGGACCTGCTGGACACTGTCAGGTCAGCACAGCACCGCAGACTGCTACAGTAAGCTATTATAGTTGTATGTATAAATAAGAATAAAAAAAAAAAAAACCACGGGTAGGTGGTATACAATATTATATATATATATATATATATATATTATATACAATTATATATATATATATATATATATATATATTAAACTGGTGGTGATTGATTATTAAACTGGTGGTCACTTCAGGTCACGTTGCAACTTGCAACTAGTACTCCGAGGCCTAAGCAGACAATCACAAAATATATTATTATACTGGTGGTCAGTGTGGTCACAACAATGGCAGTGTGGCACTGACTCTGGCAGCAAAAGTGTGCACTGTACGTTATATGTACTCCTGAGTCCTGCTCTCAGACTCTAACTGCTCCCCACTGTCAGTGTCTCCCCCACAAGTCAGATAATACACTTACAGTCACACTATCTAATCTATAAATATCACTTCAGCAAGTAGTATAGTAGTATACAGTATAGTAGTACTCCTCCTAATAATGCTCCCCAAAATACTGTGTCTCTCTCTTCTCTAAACGGAGAGGACGCCAGCCACGTCCTCTCCCTATGACTCTCAATGCACGTGTGAAAATGGCGGCGACGCGCGGCTCCTTATATAGAATCCGAGTCTCGCGATAGAATCCGAGCCTCGCGAGAATCCGACAGCGTGATGATGACGTTCGGGCGCGCTCGGGTTAGCCGAGCAAGGCGGGAAGATCCGAGCCTGCTCGGACCCGTGTAAAAAACCTGAAGTTCGGGCGGGTTCGGATTCAGAGGAACCGAACCCGCTCATCTCTACTGGTTATACAAAAAGATCAGTATCAAACATGTAGAAACTGTCCATTCACTTCACTATTCTGTGTGTTTGCTGGTGTCTGTTACTCCCGTTAACTGCATGCCCTTTATTTTATACTGTGGGAGCTAAATGCTCTGCCCTCCAGTCTGATGTGTCCGAAAGTCACGCTGCACTGATGTTTCATATAGAAATAGCACAACGCAACTTACTGACCACGTTACAGTGATAGATGGCAGGGGAATTTTACGGTATGGACTGACTAGGAAATAAAGTGTGGGGAGAACACTGCCCATGTTATGTCCCTGCAGACACCTGGGGTTTGCACAGGGATAAGGGACACACACAGAATGGCAGGGTCCCCCTCCCTCATGTGCACAAGCAGTATAGGTGATGTCAGGTTTCTGTGAAGCAGTCTTCCAAAATACACATGTGTTATCATAAGAAGCCATCCAGTAATAACCTTATATAGTCAGTAAAATGTCACAGGTCCAGGAATTGCATTTACTGGGCTTCTGCTGTCTGTCTGAGGTCTCACAAGTCAGGGGCATTCAAGCATGTCGGAGGAAGTTTAAGGCACAGTGTGCATTTTTTTTGACAAATGTAAACAGCAGTGTATACAAGTACTGATTGAATACATTTGGAAAGTAACAGTTAGTTTGCGGACTGTCCCTCTCAGCATGAGATGCTGCAGGGACATGCTTGGATGCCCCTAGACATGCTTGAATGCCCTAGGCAAATGCCTAGCCTGCCTATAGCTAAGGTCGGCTCTGCGTGTACTATCTGCCAATACCTTAATCAGGGAGATACATTTTCCCACCCGCATTCAGGAAAGGATTATAAAATCCGCCACCTCTTAGACTGTAACAGCATGTATGTAGTATACCAAATCATATGCCCATTCATGTTGACCTACATTGGGTACGTTTAATGCACGCATGACTGCCCATCGGTCTGCCATTCGGACAGCAATTGGATGTGAAACCAGTGAGCAGCTGGTGGCGCATCATTTTGCCACTATGTACAACAATTTAGCAAGTTTAAGGTACCACATGATCGACCACATTCTCCCTCTTAGAAGGGGTGGTGACAGAAATTTGATGTTGCTGTGCTGTGAAAATCAGTGGATACACCATCTGAATGTGCTAAGCCCAAAAGGGCTCAATGACAGTATCCAGTAGTCATGTTTCCTTTAAATACTATATAAAATTGTTATAGTGAGTCAACCACTTTATTATACCTCTGTTTGATAGCGTATTAAGCTGTGTATATAAAGGGTCTGCTCTGATCAAAACAGTGGTCTAGGTTAGAAACAGGTAACACCTGGAGACCGTAATTATGCAGGGAGTACTATCTATGGTAATTCATGATTAAAGCTTCATTGTGTGTCAGGCAGTAGCTGCATGTTGTCATCTATTTTTTAGAGATGAGCGGGTTCGGTTCCTCGGAATCCGAACCCGCCCGAACTTCATTTTTTTTTTACACGGGGCCGAGCGACTCGGATCTTCCCGCCTTGCTCGGTTAACCCGAGCGCGCCCGAACGTCATCATCCCGCTGTCGGATTCTCGCGAGGATCGGATTCTATCGCGAGACTCGGATTCTATATAAGGAGCCGCGCGTCGCCGCCATTTTCACACGTGCATTGAGATTCATAGGGAGAGGACGTGGCTGGCGTCCTCTCCGTTTATAGAGAAGAGAGTGAGACAGTAGAGAGAGACACAGTAGTAATTTTGGGGAGCATTAGGAGGAGTACTACTACTTGCTGAAGTGATAGATAGATAGATAGATAGATAGATAGTGTGACTGTATAATGTATATCTGACTTGTGGGGGAGACACTGACAGTGGGGAGCAGTTAGAGTCTGAGAGCAGGACTCAGGAGTACATATAACGTACAGTGCACACTTTTGCTGCCAGGGTGCCACACTGCCATTGTGACCACACTGACCACCAGTATAATATATATTGTGATTGTCTGCTTAGGAGTACTACTTGCAAGTTGCTGATAGTGTGACCAGTGACCTGACCACCAGTTTAATAATCACCACCAGTTTAATATATATATATATATATATAATTGTATATAATATATATATAATATTGTATACCACCTACCCGTTTTTTTTTTTCTTTCTTCTTCTTTATACATACTACTATAGTAGCTTACTGTAGCAGTCTGCGGTGCTGCTGAGCTGACAGTGTCCAGCAGGTCCGTCATCAGTCATTACATAATAAATATATATACCTGTCCGGCTGCAGTACTAGTGATATTATATATATATATTGATTTCATCTCATTATCATCCAGTCTCTATTAGCAGCAGACACAGTACGGTAGTCCACGGCTGTAGCTACCTCTGTGTCGGCAGTCGCTCGTCCATCCATAATTGTATACCACCTACCCGTGGTTTTTTTTCTTTTCTTTCTTCTTTATACATACTACTATAGTAGCTTACTGTAGCAGTCTGCGGTGCTGCTGAGCTGACAGTGTCCAGCAGGTCCGTCATCAGTCATTACATAATAAATATATCTACCTGTCCGGCTGCAGTACTAGTGTGATATTATATATATATATATATTGATTTCATCTCATTATCATCCAGTCTATATTAGCAGCAGACACAGTATGGTAGTCCACGGCTGTAGCTACCTCTGTGTCGGCAGTCGCTCGTCCATCCATAATTGTATACCACCTACCCGTGGTTTTTTTTTTTCTTTCTTCTTTATACATACTACTATAGTAGCTTACTGTAGCAGTCTGCGGTGCTGCTGAGCTGACAGTGTCCAGCAGGTCCGTCATCAGTCATTGCATAATAAATATATCTACCTGTCCGGCTGCAGTACTAGTGTGATATTATATATATATATATTGATTTCATCTCATTATCATCCAGTCTATATTAGCAGCAGACACAGTACGGTAGTCCACGGCTGTAGCTACCTCTGTGTCGGCAGTCGCTCGTCCATCCATAATTGTATACCACCTACCCGTGGTTTTTTTTTTTCTTTCTTCTTCTTTATACATACTACTATAGTAGCTTACTGTAGCAGTCTGCGGTGCTGCTGAGCTGACAGTGTCCAGCAGGTCCGTCATCAGTCATTACATAATAAATATATCTACCTGTCCGGCTGCAGTACTAGTGTGATATTATATATATATATATTGATTTCATCTCATTATCATCCAGTCTATATTAGCAGCAGACACAGTACGGTAGTCCACGGCTGTAGCTACCTCTGTGTCGGCAGTCGCTCGTCCATCCATAATTGTATACCACCTACCCGTGGTTTTTTTTTTCTTTCTTCTTTATACATACTACTATAGTAGCTTACTGTAGCAGTCTGCGGTGCTGCTGAGTTGACAGTGTCCAGCAGGTCCGTCATCAGTCATTACATAATAAATATATCTACCTGTCCGGCTGCAGTACTAGTGTGATATTATATATATATATATATATATATATATTGATTTCATCTCATTATCATCCAGTCTATATTAGCAGCAGACACAGTACGGTAGTCCACGGCTGTAGCTACCTCTGTGTCGGCAGTCGCTCGTCCATCCATAATTGTATACCACCTACCCGTGGTTTTTTTTTTCTTTCTTCTTCTTTATACATACTACTATAGTAGCTTACTGTAGCAGTCTGCGGTGCTGCTGAGCTGACAGTGTCCAGCAGGTCCGTCATCAGTCATTACATAATAAATATATCTACCTGTCCGGCTGCAGTACTAGTGTGATATTATATATATATATATTGATTTCATCTCATTATCATCCAGTCTATATTATCAGCAGACACAGTACGGTTGTCCACGGCTGTAGCTACCTCTGTGTCGGCAGTCGCTCGTCCATCCATAAGTATACTAGTATCCATCAATCTCCATTGTTTACCTGAGGTGCCTTTTAGTTGTGCCTATTAAAATATGGAGAACAAAAATGCTGAGGTTCCAAAATTAGGGAAAGATCAAGATCCACTTCCACCTCGTGCTGAAGCTGCTGCCACTAGTCATGGCCGAGACGATGAAATGCCAGCAACGTCGTCTGCCAAGGCCGATGCCCAATGTCATAGTACAGAGCATGTAAAATCCAAAACACCAAATATCAGTAAAAAAAGGACTCCAAAATCTAAAATAAAATTGTCGTCGGAGAAGCGTAAACTTGCCAATATGCCATTTACCACACGGAGTGGCAAGGAACGGCTGAGGCCCTGGCCTATGTTCATGGCTAGTGGTTCAGCTTCACATGAGGATGGAAGCACTCAGCCTCTCGCTAGAAAAATGAAAAGACTCAAGCTGGCAAAAGCACCGCAAAGAACTGTGCGTTCTTCGAAATCCCAAATCCACAAGGAGAGTCCAATTGTGTCGGTTGCGATGCCTGACCTTCCCAACACTGGACGTGAAGAGCATGCGCCTTCCACCATTTGCACGCCCCCTGCAAGTGCTGGAAGGAGCACCCGCAGTCCAGTTCCTGATAGTCAGATTGAAGATGTCAGTGTTGAAGTACACCAGGATGAGGAGGATATGGGTGTTGCTGGCGCTGGGGAGGAAATTGACAAGGAGGATTCTGATGGTGAGGTGGTTTGTTTAAGTCAGGCACCCGGGGAGACACCTGTTGTCCGTGGGAGGAATATGGCCGTTGACATGCCTGGTGAAAATACCAAAAAAAATCAGCTCTTCGGTGTGGAAGTATTTCAACAGAAATGCGGACAACATTTGTCAAGCCGTGTGTTGCCTTTGTCAAGCTGTAATAAGTAGGGGTAAGGACGTTAACCACCTCGGAACATCCTCCCTTATACGTCACCTGCAGCGCATTCATAATAAGTCAGTGACAAGTTCAAATACTTTGGGCGACAGCGGAAGCAGTCCACTGACCAGTAAATCCCTTCCTCTTGTAACCAAGCTCACGCAAACCACCCCACCAACTCCCTCAGTGTCAATTTCCTCCTTCCCCTGGAATGCCAATAGTCCTGCAGGCCATGTCACTGGCAATTCTGACGATTCCTCTCCTGCCTGGGATTCCTCCGATGCATCCTTGCGTGTAACGCCTACTGCTGCTGGCGCTGCTGTAGTTGCTGCTGGGAGTCGATGGTCATCCCAGAGGGGAAATCGTAAGACCACTTTTACTACTTCCACCAAGCAATTGACTGTCCAACAGTCCTTTGCGAGGAAGATGAAATATCACAGCAGTCATCCTGCTGCAAAGCGGATAACTGAGGTCTTGGCATCCTGGGTGGTGAGAAACGTGGTTCCGGTATCCATCATTACGTGAGCCAACTAGAGACTTGTTGGAGGTACTGTGTCCCCGGTACCAAATACCATCTAGGTTCCATTTCTCTAGGCAGGCGATACCGAAAATGTACACAGACCTCAGAAAAAGAGTCACCAGTGTCCTAAAAAATGCAGCTGTACCCAATGTCCACTTAACCACGGACATGTGGACAAGTGGAGCAGGGCAGGGTCAGGACTATATGACTGTGACAGCCCACTGGGTAGATGTATGGACTCCCGCCGCAAGAACAGCAGCGGCGGCACCAGTAGCAGCATCTCGCAAACGCCAACTCTTTCCTAGGCAGGCTACGCTTTGTATCACCGCTTTCCAGAATACGCACACAGCTGAAAACCTCTTACGGCAACTGAGGAAGATCATCGCGGAATGGCTTACCCCAATTGGACTCTCCTGTGGATTTGTGGCATCGGACAACGCCAGCAATATTGTGTGTGCATTAAATCTGGGCAAATTCCAGCACGTCCCATGTTTTGCACATACCTTGAATTTGGTGGTGCAGAATTTTTTAAAAAACGACAGGGGCGTGCAAGAGATGCTGTCGGTGGCCAGAAGAATTGCGGGACACTTTCGGCGTACAGGCACCACGTACAGAAGACTGGAGCAACACCAAAAACGCCTGAACCTGCCCTGCCATCATCTGAAGCAAGAAGTGGTAACGAGGTGGAATTCAACCCTATATATGCTTCAGAGGTTGGAGGAGCAGCAAAAGGCCATTCAAGCCTATACAATTCAGCACGATATAGGAGGTGGAATGCACCTGTCTCAAGCGCAGTGGATAATGATTTCAACGTTGTGCAAGGTTCTAATGCCCTTTGAACTTGCCACACGTGAAGTCAGTTCAGACACTGCCAGCCTGAGTCAGGTCATTCCCCTCATCAGGCTTTTGCAGAAGAAGCTGGAGACATTGAAGGAGGAGCTAACACGGAGCGATTCTGCTAGGCATGTGGGACTTGTGGATGGAGCCCTTAATTCACTTAACAAGGATTCACGGGTGGTCAATCTGTTGAAATCAGAGCACTACATTTTGGCCACCGTGCTCGATCCTAGATTTAAAACCTACCTTGGATCTCTCTTTCCGGCAGACACAAGTCTGCTGGGGTTCAAAGACCTGCTGGTGAGAAAATTGTCAAGTCAAGCGGAACGCGACCTGTCAACATCTCCTCCTTCACATTCTCCCGCAACTGGGGGTGCGAGGAAAAGGCTCAGAATTCCGAGCCCACCCGCTGGCGGTGATGCAGGGCAGTCTGGAGCGACTGCTGATGCTGACATCTGGTCCGGACTGAAGTACCTGTCAACGATTACGGACATGTCGTCTACTGTCACTGCATATGATTCTCTCCCCATTGAAAGAATGGTGGAGGATTATATGAGTGACCGTATCCAAGTAGGCACGTCACACAGTCCGTACTTATACTGCAGGAAAAAGAGGCAATTTGGAGGCCCTTGCACAAACTGGCTTTATTCTACCTAAGTTGCCCTCCCACAAGTGTGTACTCCGAAAGAGTGTTTAGTGCCGCCGCTCACCTTGTCAGCAATCGGCGTACGAGGTTACTTCCAGAAAATGTGGAGAAGATGATGTTCATTAAAATTAATTATAATCAATTCCTCCGTGGAGACATTGACCAGCAGCAATTGCCTCCACAAAGTACACAGGGAGCTGAGATGGTGGATTCCAGTGGGGACGAATTGATAATCTGTGAGGAGGGGGATGTACACGGTGATATATCGGAGGATGATGATGAGGTGGACATCTTGCCTCTGTAGAGCCAGTTTGTGCAAGGAGAGATTAATTGCTTCTTTTTTGGTGGGGGTCCAAACCAACCCGTCATTTCAGTCACAGTCGTGTGGCAGACCCTGTCACTGAAATGATGGGTTGGTTAAAGTGTGCATGTCCTGTTTATACAACATAAGGGTGGGTGGGAGGGCCCAAGGACAATTCCATCTTGCACCTCTTTTTTTCTTTAATTTTTCTTTGCGTCATGTGCTGTTTGGGGAGTGTTTTTTGGAAGGGCCATCCTGCGTGACACTGCAGTGCCACTCCTAGATGGGCCAGGTGTTTGTGTCGGCAACTAGGGTCGCTTAGCTTACTCACACAGCTACCTCATTGCGCCTCTTTTTTTCTTTGCGTCATGTGCTGTTTGGGGAGTGTTTTTTGGAAGGGCCATCCTGCGTGACACTGCAGTGCCACTCCTAGATGGGCCCGGTGTTTGTGTCGGCCACTAGGGTCGCTTATCTTACTCACACAGCTACCTCATTGCGCCTCTTTTTTTCTTTGCGTCATGTGCTGTTTGGGGAGTGTTTTTTGGAAGGGCCATCCTGCGTGACACTGCAGTGCCACTCCTAGATGGGCCCGGTGTTTGTGTCGGCCACTAGGGTCGCTTATCTTACTCACACAGCTACCTCATTGCGCCTCTTTTTTTCTTTGCGTCATGTGCTGTTTGGGGAGTGTTTTTTGGAAGGGCCATCCTGCGTGACACTGCAGTGCCACTCCTAGATGGGCCAGGTGTTTGTGTCGGCCACTAGGGTCGCTTATCTTACTCACACAGCTACCTCATTGCGCCTCTTTTTTTCTTTGCGTCATGTGCTGTTTGGGGAGTGTTTTTTGGAAGGGCCATCCTGCGTGACACTGCAGTGCCACTCCTAGATGGGCCCGTTGTTTGTGTCGGCCACTAGGGTCGCTTATCTTACTCAAACAGCTACCTCATTGCGCCTCTTTTTTTCTTTGCGTCATGTGCTGTTTGGGGAGTGTTTTTTGGAAGGGCCATCCTGCGTGACACTGCAGTGCCACTCCTAGATGGGCCCGGTGTTTGTGTCGGCCACTAGGGTCGCTTATCTTACTCACACAGCTACCTCATTGCTCCTCTTTTTTTCTTTGCGTCATGTGCTGTTTGAGGAGTGTTTTTTGGAAGGGCCATCCTGCGTGACACTGCAGTGCCACTCCTAGATGGGCCCGGTGTTTGTGTCGGCCACTAGGGTCGCTTAGCTTACTCACACAGCTACCTCATTGCGCCTCTTTTTTTCTTTGCGTCATGTGCTGTTTGGGGAGTGTTTTTTGGAAGGGCCATCCTGCGTGACACTGCAGTGCCACTCCTAGATGGGCCCGGTGTTTGTGTCGGCCACTAGGGTCGCTTATCTTACTCACACAGCTACCTCATTGCGCCTCTTTTTTTCTTTGCGTCATGTGCTGTTTGGGGAGTGTTTTTTGGAAGGGCCATCCTGCGTGACACTGCAGTGCCACTCCTAGATGGGCCAGGTGTTTGTGTCGGCCACTAGGGTCGCTTAGCTTACTCACACAGCTACCTCATTGCGCCTCTTTTTTTCTTTGCGTCATGTGCTGTTTGGGGAGTGTTTTTTGGAAGGGCCATCCTGCGTGACACTGCAGTGCCACTCCTAGATGGGCCCGGTGTTTGTGTCTGCCACTAGGGTCGCTTAGCTTACTCACACAGCTACCTCATTGCGCCTCTTTTTTTCTTTGCGTCATGTGCTGTTTGGGGAGTGTTTTTTGGAAGGGCCATCCTGCGTGACACTGCAGTGCCACTCCTAGATGGGCCCGGTGTTTGTGTCGGCCACTAGGGTCGCTTAGCTTAGTCATCCAGCGACCTCGGTGCAAATTTTAAGACTTAAAATAATATTGTGAGGTGTGAGGTATTCAGAATAGACTGAAAATGAGTGGAAATTATGGTTTTTGAGGTTAATAATACTTTGGGATCAAAATGACCCCCAAATTCTATGATTTAAGCTGTTTTTTAGTGTTTTTTGAAAAAAACACCCGAATCCAAAACACACCCGAATCCGACAAAAAAAATTCGGTGAGGTTTTGCCAAAACGCGGTCGAACCCAAAACACGGCCGCGGAACCGAACCCAAAACCAAAACACAAAACCCGAAAAATTTCAAGTGCACATCTCTACTACTTTTATGATCTGATATGTATACAGGTTAACTATTTATCCTTGGATGTTTCTTTTACAGTGTGAATTGTTTACAGCTGCTTTTCATGGTGATGGTAACACATACGTCAGATGCGGTATGTGCGTTGTGACACATTCCTTCTGATGTGGAAACGAAATTGACAGCTCACCTCTGGAAAGACGGAGGGGGTTGGCGTCCCACGTGTCACCACTACTTAAGTCACTATGGGTGTATGTATATACGGTAAGATGTTGTTTGTCTTTTTTTGGATCCTGAACACGGTATTAAAGTACCGAAATGTTGATAGCACTACTGCATGGAGTCAGTATTTATTGAAATGGAGTGCCGCACCTGGGGATGTCTTTGTGCTACAAACTTGGTGTTGTATTGTGAGGACACCCACGTAAGCTTTCCATATTAATGGACTGCTGGACATTGTTTTTACACACACACACACACACACACACACACACACACACACACACACACACACACACACACACACACACACACACACACACACACACACACGCACACACTGCATCCGGAGAGTATTCACAGCACTTCACTTTTTCCACAATTTGTTATGTTACATCCTTATTCCAAAATAAAGGAAATTAATTTTTTCCTCAAAATTCTACACACAATACCCCATAATGACAGCGTGAAAAAAGTTTTTTTTAGATTTTTGCAAATTTATTACAAATAAAAAACTAAGAAGTCACATGTACATAAGTATTCACAGCCTTTGCTCAATACTTTGTTGATGCACGTTTGCCAGCAATTACAGCCTCAAGTCTTTTTGAATATGATGCCACAAGCTTGGCACACCTATCTTTGGGCAGTTTCACCCATTCTTCTTTACAGCACCTCTCAAGCTCCATCAGGTTAGGTGGGAAGCGTCAGTGCACAGCCATTTTCAGATCTCTCCAGAGATGTTCAATCGGATTCAAGTCTCGGCTCTGGCTGGGCCATTCAAGGACATTCACAGAGTTGTCCTGAAGCCACTCCTTTGATATCTTGGCTGTGTGCTGAGGGTCGTTGTCCTGCTGAAAGATGAACCATCGCCCCAGTCTGAGGTAAAGAGCGCTCTGGAGCAGGTTTTCATTCAGGATGTCTCTGTACATTGCTTCATTCATCTTTCCCTCTATCCTGACTAGTCTCCCAGTTCCTGCCACCGAAAAACATCACCACAGCATGATGCTGCCACCACCATGCTTCACTGTAGGGATGGTATTGGCCTGGTGATGAGCGGTGCCTGGCTTCCTCCAAACATGACGCCTGGCATTCACACCGAAGAGTTCAATCTTTGTCTCATCAGACCAGGGAATTTTGTTTATCATGGTCTGAGAGTCCTTCAGGTGCATTTTGGAAAACTCCAGGCGGGCTGCCATGTGCTTTTTACTAAGTAGTCTCTTCCATCTGGCTTCTCTACCATACAGGCCTGATTGGTGGATTACTGCAGAGATGGTTGTCCTTCTGGAAGGTTCTCCTCTCCCCACAGAGGAATGCTGTAGCTCTGATAGAGTGACCATCAGGTTCTTGGTCACCTCCCTGACCAGGGCCCTTCTCCCCCAATTGCTCAGTTTAGATGGCCGACCAGCTCTAAGAAGAGTCCTGGTGGTTCTGAACTTCTTCCATTTATGGATGATGGAGGCCACTGTGCTCACTGGGACCTTCAAAGCTGCAGATATTTTTCTATACCCTTCTCCAGATCTGTGCCTCGAGACAATCCCTTCTCAGAGGTCTACAGACAATTCTTTTGACTTCATGCTTGGTTTTGCTCAGACGTACACTGTCAAGTGTGGGACCTTACATAGACAGGTGTGTGCCTTTCCAAATCATGTCCAATCAACTGAATTTACCACAGGTCGACTCCAATTAAGCTGTAGGAACATCTCAAGGATGATCAGTGGAATCAGGATGCACCTGAGCTCAATTTCGAGCTTCATGGCAAAGGCTGTGAATACTTGCGTTCATTCTTTCTTAGTTTTTATTTATAATACATTTGTATACGTTTGCCAGACTGCTCTCCCTAAATGGAGGCTTAACGCCGCCGTCCAGCCCCCACCCGCCTAGTGACCACCTCTGCCTCAGAGGCAATCGCTAGGCAACGCCGGCTGGCATGCGCCGGTACACTGCGGTGCCAGTGCATGCGCAGTTCCGACCCGATCGCTGCGAGAAACTGCTGTGAGCGATCAGGTCGGAATGACCCCCATCGTGTGTAGAATTTTGAGGGGAAAAATAAATTTAATCCATTTTGGAATAAGGCTGTAACATAACAAAATGTGCACCCAGTGCAGAAGTGGGTAGGGTGTGCTAGATAGACAGATAGATAGATAGATTTTTTTCTTTTTTATATTTTCTAATTTTGTCAATTTTTTTCATTCTTTTGCTTGTTGTGATGCATATTCAGATTTTCTTTATACATTTTTTCTTCCTTTGTTATGTGTATTTTGTTGATAAATATTTTTTGGACAATTTTTGACACATATTTAATACCAGCACCCTAGATGTTTCTATACAGTTTTTAGTATATTTGGGGAAAGCTGCGAGCAACTAGATTTATTAGATACATATATATGTTGCTTAAGTGCAATAAGTCTGGTATGCTGTTTGGATTTCTAGTTTATATGTACCTGAGTATCTAGTTTGCATGTACCTTGTTGTAATTAGGTATGTTTTGACTAACATATCTTAGTTTGTTTTTATTTTTTTATTAAAACATTTTCATAATTTTATTAATGCATCACATTAAGTACATTAAAAAGTAGAACATTACACATATAAAAGCCAGTACATGTCTCATGTCTACAATGGTCTACAGCATTACAAATGATTGTAGATCTTGGCATTTCCTCTATACGTATCTCAATCACACATTGGGAAATCAGTTAAAACCACTGTATAGTCCAATAAATAATCATGCGGTTCCTTCTAACAGGAATAAGAGGAGCCCAGAGTCTAAAGGGGCCGCAGTATCTCATGAAGTCTAATAGTTAAGTACTATAGGGGGATCTCCCAACTACAACTTAGTCTCATACCATTTCATGTTTTTAGGGGAGTTTCTAATCCCCCTTTGAAAGTCTGTTGGGAGGGTAATAATGTACAGTAGCTTTCCCACATCAAAACATGATGAGTCCTGTTTCTCTTTATCGAAAGTTGTCTCCAACAAATCCATCTGAAAAATATTATGAAATTTCCTTTTAAAAAGAGTTAGGGAAGGTGGATGATGAAACATCCGTGCTTCTAGGATAGTCTTGCGTGCTGCCACGCTAATAGCAAATAACTTCCTACAAACTTTAGTAACCTTCTGACCTATGGGGACAATCCCCCAAAAAATACCATTCTGTTATTGTGGATGAACATTCACATTTATAAACAGTGTACTTTTAACTATACTCCTGCAATTCTACTGTTCTATCTCCACTCCTATTTCCAATTTTTTTTCACAGTACACCTCATCCATATTATGTCCAGATTTTCATCAATCCTCCAAATCACTCCTTGTCTACCTAATCCTTTTTTTGCCCCCTTCTCCTATATCTATCCTTCCCCCTAGTCTCCTACATCTCCTTTTCTCTCCCATCCTCTATTTCCCATCTACCCCTCTGCTTCCATTCCCCTCCACTTCCCTTCCCCTCATCTCCTGTTCCCCACTTTCAGTCACATCTGCCCCACCATGGGCCTACTACCCTACCACTCAACCCTGGTCCCTCCCTCCTTTCCCTGTCACCTCACCTCCATCTGCATCACACTGTACTCCTTCCCTGTCCTCCTCCTGCAGTTTTCCCTCAAGTTTAGAAGCCTGCACCAACACTACTGTACGCTTGCTTTATCCCTGCCATCCAAATGAATCTTACCTCAACGCTACATCCATAGGCGTGCGCAGCTAATTTTATTAGGGGGTGCACCGCTGGAGGGGCGTGTCTAGCACTATTTTACATTCTCTCACTAAAATCACATTGCTTAATCTAATTTCTCCGTAGTTCCTAATAATACAAGTAGATATAATAAACCCCAGAGAAATAAAATGATTGTTTGCTACGGCATAACCTCTAGTCCTAGCTGTCACTGCACCCTATCGCTGCTTACACTTCCCCAACATATCCCTGACCCTGCGGCGGAACTAGAGAGTGGAGGGCCTAGGTGCCTATGCACTCCCCCCTCCACACACACACACACACACACACACACACACACACACACACACACACACACACACACACACACACACACACACGCATCCCACCCGTAGCACCCTCTCACCCCTCAGCATCTATACCCTGATTTTGAAAGGGCCATTCTGATAAGTATGGGAGATTTAGGGGGCCGAACATTTGAGTTTTAATCTACAGTAACCTAATAAAGCTAATTTAGCTAAAAAGGGCTTCAAAATTTGTGTATTTATACATGTCTGTGAATTTTTGTAAGTATACAAATAAAACAATATTCATTATCCTGAATAAAGAGAAGCCTTCTATCAATTTTATCAACAAGCAGATATATACTGTACCTACAATATTTTGTGCATCCCCCCCCCCCCCCTGTTTATATTGTGTTTTGACTGGCCCCCAGTCAAGCAACAGCCATCTGACAAGTTGCAGTCTAAGGGCTATGTCACACACCCCGGTTTTAAGCGGCACAGCAAACTCCCAGACGGTTGTTTGCAATGCCGGGATTGTAGTCAATACTTATGCCAGATGACTTCTTTCACACGGCACGGATGCGGCATGGTCGCCGTGTAGCAGCCGGATCTATCCACTGAAGAGGACGGCTGCTGGGCCGTGACATCCCTGGAGTGTGTGTGTGAACGTGTTCTTTCACACACACCGGGTTCTTGTGTTGCTGCTACTACGCATGCGCACAGTATTAAACAAGGCACAAAACCGTTGTGTGTGTAAGGACCTGCCCGACGGTAAAAACCTGGACAAAGTTTGTCTTGCTTTTTGCCATCCGACAGTGTGTGAAATAGCCTTACTTGTCACTATACAACAGTGTGTAGTATGGTATGCCGGCGGTCGGGCTCCCGGCGACCAGCATACCGGCACCGGGAGCCTGACCGCCGGCATACCGACAGCGTGGCGAGCGCAAATGAGCCCTTGCTCACGCGTGCCACGCTATTTTATTCTCCCTCCAGGGGGGTCGTGGACCCCCACGGGGGAGAATAAGTGTCGGTATGCCGGCTGTCGGGATTCTGGCGCCGGTATACTGTGCGCCGGGATCCCGACAGCCGGCATACTGAAGACCACCCATACAACAATGTTATATTTGAAGATAAGTATAGTCTATGCCACAAGGAATAGATGATAGTAGTGAGCAATAACTGTCTGCTCTTGATTTCTGCATTGTATCTCCCCCCATGTCTATTATTATGTCCCCTCTGTGTCCATTACTACTATGCGCCCCCCTCTGTCCATTATTATGTGTTCTCCCTCTTTCCTTTATTATGTCTCCCTCTGTGCCCATTATAATACCTCTCCCACTGTGTATATTATTAGTGTCCTCCCCTGCCCATTATTATGCCTCCCCTCTGTGCCATTACACTTCTTCCACTGTGTCTATTATTAGTGCCCCCCCCCCTGCCCATTATTATGCCTCCCCTATGTGTTCATCATTAGTCCCCATGTCCATTATTATGTGCCCCCCCCCCGTGTCATTTACTATGTATCCCCCTTCTGTCCATTATTAGCCCCCCATATCCATTATTATGCCTCCCCTATGTGTTCATCATTAGTCCCCCATGTCCATTATTATATGCCCCCCCGTGTCATTTACTATGTGTCCCCCTCTGTCCAGTATTATTCCCCCCCCCTTTTGTGTCCATTAATAAGTTCTCCCACAGACATGCCACTGTATAGGTTATGGTATTCCTCCCCTCCCCTTAAGTTCTCTTACTGTACTCAGACTCTGCGGCGGCTCCTCCTCCAGGCAGCGCTCCATTAGTCAAGAGGATCCAGTGCAAGTGGCGCATCCCATCAGTGGCACCCACGCAGAGCCCTACACGGCGGCACATATGTGATGCCATTGCGGCGTGACGACACACGGAACGGACAAGAAGGGAGGGACGGGACAGAGATCAGCAGGTGGGAGGGATCGCCGGTGCTGCTGCCTGTCATAAAGTTTGACAGGCACAGCGCCGCAGCACTGCGGCAGACAGTAGCCAGGTTAGCAAAGCGGGGAGAGCGCCTTCCTGCTTTGCATACCCTTGCAGAGAGGGATGCGCCGGGCCTGCCTACAGCCTGGGCTCTGATCACTGCTCGGCTATCATCGTGCTGCAGCATGCGTGGCGTGTGGGGGGTGCCGGACATTAGGGGGTGCCTGTGCGCACCAGCCACCCCCCGTGCGCACGCCTATGGCTACATCAACCCTGCCAATCTCATTTACACTGCTCCCAAAACTCTTACCCCCTATACTGTGCCCTCTGGAATGCCAGATCTGTTTGTAACCGGTTAACACCCATGACCTGTTCATCTCCAATTCTCTGCATCTCCTAGCCATTACTAAAGCAAATTTTTTACTCCCTTGGACCGCAATTCTTGGTATTCCTTGGTTCTGTTCTTGGTCCTTTCCTTTTCTCATTATAAAGTATGTCCCTTTTAGGTGAGCTTATTAACTTTTTTGACTCACAATATCATCTCTATGCTGATGATACTTAAATCTACTTTTCCTCTCCTGACCTATTTTCTGTTCTCTTCACTCATATTACCAACTGTCTCTCTGCTATCTTTTCTTGGATGTCCCAGCACTCTTTTGAACTTAACATTTCTAATACTGAGCTGATCATCTTCCCACCCTCCTGCACAGCCTCACTTCCCACAATTTAATTATTTATTGATGGCACTACTATCTCCTCTAGCCCCCAAGTGCACTGTCTTGGAGTAATCCTTGACTCCTCCCTTTTCTTTCAAACCACACATTCAGTACCCCTCATAAACCTGCCATTTTTATCTCTAAAATATTTCCAGAGTCAGACCCTTTTTTACCCAAGAAATTACTAAGACCCTTATCTAATCATTGGTCACCTCCAGACTGGACTACTTTAATCTCCTATCTGGCATCCCGGACACACACCTCTCTCCACTCCAATCTATCCTCAATGCTGATGAACCACTCACTTTCCTCTCCAAACATACTACATCCACCTCCCATGTCTTACAAGCCCTTCACTGGCTCTCTTTCTCCTTCAGAATCCATGTCAAGCTTCTCACACTTTCAAAGCTTTCACTCACTTCTCTCCCATTTACATCTTTGACATAATCTACCTTTACAATCCCACCTGTCCTCTTCGTTCCACTAATGCTGGCCACCTTTATTGCCTACTGATTACCTCCTCCCATTACTTCCACCAAGATTTTGCACATGCTTCTCTGTTTCTCTGGAATTCTCTACCTCTTCCCCTCAGACTCTCCACCTCTGTACAACACTTCAAATGGGCTCTCAAGACCCTCTTCTTCACCAAACCCAGCAAACTGTCATTCTTAGTCCTTTGTGCCACATTCACTATCTACCCCATCTGCGTCACACCTGTCTGTCTGCCCTTCCCCTTTAGAATGTAAGCTCTCACAAGCAGGGCCCTCTTCTCTCATGTGCTTTTCCTGCTCTTACTTAAACTATCTTCTCCATACGCTCTTCGATGGCACCAAATCCCTTGATTTTCTTCCACCCCGATACTTATTTCAGTGTCGTCTGCTGATGTACTGTAGCTATGTTAACATACCCTGTACTTGTCCTATATTGTCTTGAACTGTAAGTCACTGTTTTCTTGTTTTGATCATTTGTTTATATACTCTGTAATTGAGCGCTTTGGATCTCTTATGGTGCCATATAAATAAAGGTTAATAATAATGATCAGGGCCATAACTAGCTGTGTGCAAAGTGGTACCTTGCCCACAGTGCATATGCACTGTGGATGGACGCACCATCTGGCAGCATAGTTGCTCACTCACAGCTGCCTCCTGCCCCTCAGTTTAGTGCTGCAGTATATAAAGTGATGTGCACTCAGCTCCTTCTATGCTGCTGAGCGTACCATTAGTATACAGGTTTGCAGCGCCACTAGACTGGATGCTCTGCCCCCCCCCTACAGTATCTCCAGGGAGAGATGTGATGACGTCTCTCCCAGCCCCAGCTGACTCCCACAGTGCCCTGCACTGTGAGAAGCCATGGCATTTGGGCATGGGGGCGGAGAGAGAGGAGTAGGCAGATCACAGTCCAGTGAGTCTGATTGAGTAGTGCTTAAAATAAAAATAATATTTTACATTACTCTACCTGGTGCATTGTGTAAAAGGGGCTCTACCTGGCACACTGTGTAAAAGGGGACTCTAACTGGCGTAATGTGTAAAAAGGGGCTCTACCTGGCGCATTGTGTAAAAGGGTTTCTAGCTAGCGCATTGTGTAAAAGGGACTCTACCTGACACATTGTGCAATAGGAGCTCTACCTGGCATAATGTGTGACAGGGACTCTACCTGGTGTAATGTGTGACAGGGGCTCTACCTGGAGTAATGTGTAAAAGGGGCTCTACTTGGTATAATGTGTGTAAGTGATGCTACTGTGTGGTGTAATTTGAAGAATGGAGACAACTGTGCAGCGTAATATGAATTGGTATTATTTTGTGGCCATGCTCCTTCCCCATGAAGCCATGCCCCTATATTTTAGTTGCGCACCTACGGCACACACTGTCCCTATTTTAAGTATGGGGCAGCGCTGATGCTGATTCTTGCACACAGAGCTAAAATGTCTAGTTATGGCACTGATAATGACTATCAAAGGTTTCCTCTAATGCCATCAACTAGTAAGGATGATGTGGACACAGATGGGGCTAGACCACAAAATCAAATGACTTCTGCATATCCAAACTAAGCAGCGTATGTTGCTGCTATAACAGTCTGAATTCCTTTGCTGAGTGGTGTCCACAAACATAACCCAATTGATGCGGTGTGAGTAAGTCAGGGATAGTCAATTGTAATCTGTTGGCCAGACTTTTTTTTTAAGTTTAAGTGTTTCAGTGTTTATAAGTGTAATTGGCCTATAGAAGTCTACCATCATGGGGCTTTGCCCTGGTTTAGGAATAAGTGTAGTGCATGTCTTAGTAAAGGATGGATATTGGGGTGCTGACCTGTAAATAGTATTAAATAATTACAAAAGAGTAGGCACAAAGTCACGTTTAAGCATCTTATAGTAAACACCAGTAAATCCATCCAGACCCAGAACCTTATGTGGCAGCAAACAAGATATTACCACATGTAACTCCTCAGTAACCTCCCCATCCTGGATATACTTTTGCTCTTAAATCAGCTTAGGTTAAGCTGCCTTATTCAATAAGTGAGTATGTAAACTATCATGAGTAGGGATTAATCTATAAAGAATAAAACCTGTCAAAATAGGTCAGGTTCTTTGATTTGAGTAAAGGTTTTGTTTAAGGAAGCATCCCTCAATGCTGCAACATAAGAACATTTTTTCCACAGTCTAGACATCGTAGCAAAACATCTTCCTGTCTTACAACTCTACCTGTAGTAAGATTGTTTGGTGTAATATACGTGTTGTGCTTGCGCAGTTAGAAAAGATTCCAACTATTTTTTGTCACATAGTTATTAGAGATGAGCGCCTGAAATTTTTCGGGTTTTGTGTTTTGGTTTTGGGTTCGGTTCCGCGGCCGTGTTTTGGGTTCGAACGCGTTTTGGCAAAACCTCACCGAATTTTTTTTGTCGGATTCGGGTGTGTTTTGGATTCGGGTGTTTTTTTCAAAAAACACTAAAAAACAGCTTAAATCATAGAATTTGGGGGTCATTTTGATCCCAAAGTATTATTAACCTCAAAAACCATAATTTACACTCATTTTCAGTCTATTCTGAATACCTCACACCTCACAATATTATTTTTAGTCCTAAAATTTGCACCGAGGTCGCTGTGTGAGTAAGATAAGCGACCCTAGTGGCCGACACAAACACCGGGCCCATCTAGGAGTGGCACTGCAGTGTCACGCAGGATGTCCCTTCCAAAAAACCCTCCCCAAACAGCACATGACGCAAAGAAAAAAAGAGGCGCAATGAGGTAGCTGTGTGAGTAAGATTAGCGACCCTAGTGGCCGACACAAACACCGGGCCCATCTAGGAGTGGCACTGCAGTGTCACGCAGGATGTCCCTTCCAAAAAACCCTCCCCAAACAGCACATGACGCAAAGAAAAAAAGAGGCGCAATGAGGTAGCTGTGTGAGTAAGATTAGCGACCCTAGTGGCCGACACAAACACCGGGCCCATCTAGGAGTGGCACTGCAGTGTCACGCAGGATGTCCCTTCCAAAAAACCCTCCCCAAACAGCACATGACGCAAAGAAAAAAAGAGGCGCAATGAGGTAGCTGACTGTGTGAGTAAGATTAGCGACCCTAGTGGCCGACACAAACACCGGGCCCATCTAGGAGTGGCACTGCAGTGTCACGCAGGATGTCCCTTCCAAAAAACCCTCCCCAATCAGCACATGATGCAAAGAAAAAGAAAAGAAAAAAGAGGTGCAAGATGGAATTGTCCTTGGGCCCTCCCACCCACCCTTATGTTGTATAAACAAAACAGGACATGCACACTTTAACCAACCCATCATTTCAGTGACAGGGTCTGCCACACGACTGTGACTGATATGACGGGTTGGTTTGGACCCCCCCCAAAAAAGAAGCAATTAATCTCTCCTTGCACAAACTGGCTCTACAGAGGCAAGATGTCCACCTCATCTTCACCCTCCGATATATCACCGTGTACATCCCCCTCCTCACAGATTATCAATTCGTCCCCACTGGAATCCACCATCTCAGCTCCCTGTGTACTTTGTGGAGGCAATTGCTGCTGGTCAATGTCTCCGCGGAGGAATTGATTATAATTCATTTTAATGAACATCATCTTCTCCACATTTTCTGGATGTAACCTCGTACGCCGATTGCTGACAAGGTGAGCGGCGGCACTAAACACTCTTTCGGAGTACACACTTGTGGGAGGGCAACTTAGGTAGAATAAAGCCAGTTTGTGCAAGGGCCTCCAAATTGCCTCTTTTTCCTGCCAGTATAAGTACGGACTGTGTGACGTGCCTACTTGGATGCGGTCACTCATATAATCCTCCACCATTCTATCAATGTTGAGAGAATCATATGCAGTGACAGTAGACGACATGTCCGTAATCGTTGTCAGGTCCTTCAGTCCGGACCAGATGTCAGCATCAGCAGTCGCTCCAGACTGCCCTGCATCACCGCCAGCGGGTGGGCTCGGAATTCTGAGCCTTTTCCTCGCACCCCCAGTTGCGGGAGAATGTGAAGGAGGAGATGTTGACAGGTCGCGTTCCGCTTGACTTGACAATTTTGTCACCAGCAGGTCTTTCAACCCCAGCAGACCTGTGTCTGCCGGAAAGAGAGATCCAAGGTAGGCTTTAAATCTAGGATCGAGCACGGTGGCCAAAATGTAGTGCTCTGATTTCAACAGATTGACCACCCGTGAATCCTTGTTAAGCGAATTAAGGGCTGCATCCACAAGTCCCACATGCCTAGCGGAATCGCTCCCTTTTAGCTCCTTCTTCAATGCCTCCAGCTTCTTCTGCAAAAGCCTGATGAGGGGAATGACCTGACTCAGGCTGGCAGTGTCTGAACTGACTTCACGTGTGGCAAGTTCAAAGGGCATCAGAACCTTGCACAACGTTGAAATCATTCTCCACTGCACTTGAGACAGGTGCATTCCACCTACTATATCGTGCTCAATTGTATAGGCTTGAATGGCCTTTTGCTGCTCCTCCAACCTCTGAAGCATATAGTGGGTTGAATTCCACCTCGTTACCACTTCTTGCTTCAGATGATGGCAGGGCAGGTTCAGTAGTTTTTGGTGGTGCTCCAGTCTTCTGTACGTGGTGCCTGTACGCCGAAAGTGTCCCGCAATTTTTCTGGCCACCGACAGCATCTCTTGCACGCCCCTGTCGTTTTTTAAAAAATTCTGCACCACCAAATTCAAGGTATGTGCAAAACATGGGACGTGCTGGAATTTGCCCATATTTAATGCACACACAATATTGCTGGCGTTGTCCGATGCCACAAATCCACAGGAGAGTCCAATTGGGGTAAGCCATTCCGCGATGATCTTCCTCAGTTGCCGTAAGAGGTTTTCAGCTGTGTGCGTATTCTGGAAAGCGGTGATACAAAGCGTAGCCTGCCTAGGAAAGAGTTGGCGTTTGCGAGATGCTGCTACTGGTGCCGCCGCTGCTGTTCTTGCGGCGGGAGTCCATACATCTACCCAGTGGGCTGTCACAGTCATATAGTCCTGACCCTGCCCTGCTCCACTTGTCCACATGTCCGTGGTTAAGTGGACATTGGGTACAACTGCATTTTTTAGGACACTGGTGAGTCTTTTTCTGACGTCCGTGTACATTCTCGGTATCGCCTGCCTAGAGAAGTGGAACCTAGATGGTATTTGGTAACGGGGGCACACTGCCTCAATAAATTGTCTAGTTCCCTGTGAACTAACGGCGGATACCGGACGCACGTCTAACACCAACATAGTTGTGAAGGACTCAGTTATCCGCTTTGCAGTAGGATGACTGCTGTGATATTTCATCTTCCTCGCAAAGGACTGTTGAACAGTCAATTGCTTACTGGAAGTAGTACAAGTGGGCTTACGACTTCCCCTCTGGGATGACCATCGACTCCCAGCGGCAACAACAGCAGCGCCAGCAGCAGTAGGCGTTACACGCAAGGATGCATCGGAGGAATCCCAGGCAGGAGAGGACTCGTCAGAATTGCCAGTGACATGGCCTGCAGGACTATTGGCATTCCTGGGGAAGGAGGAAATTGACACTGAGGGAGTTGGTGGGGTGGTTTGCGTGAGCTTGGTTACAAGAGGAAGGGATTTACTGGTCAGTGGACTGCTTCCGCTGTCACCCAAAGTTTTTGAACTTGTCACTGACTTATTATGAATGCGCTGCAGGTGACGTATAAGGGAGGATGTTCCGAGGTGGTTAACGTCCTTACCCCTACTTATTACAGCTTGACAAAGGGAACACACGGCTTGACACCTGTTGTCCGCATTTCTGGTGAAATACCTCCACACCGAAGAGCTGATTTTTTTGGTATTTTCACCTGGCATGTCAACGGCCATATTCCTCCCACGGACAACAGGTGTCTCCCCGGGTGCCTGACTTAAACAAACCACCTCACCATCAGAATCCTCCTGGTCAATTTCCTCCCCAGCGCCAGCAACACCCATATCCTCCTCATCCTGGTGTACTTCAACACTGACATCTTCAATCTGACTATCAGGAACTGGACTGCGGGTGCTCCTTCCAGCACTTGCAGGGGGCGTGCAAATGGTGGAAGGCGCATGCTCTTCACGTCCAGTGTTGGGAAGGTCAGGCATCGCAACCGACACAATTGGACTCTCCTTGTGGATTTGGGATTTCGAAGAATGCACAGTTCTTTGCTATGCTGCTTTTGCCAGCTTGAGTCTTTTCATTTTTCTAGCGAGAGGCTGAGTGCTTCCATCCTCATGTGAAGCTGAACCACTAGCCATGAACATAGGCCAGGGCCTCAGCCGTTCCTTGCCACTCCGTGTGGTAAATGGCATATTGGCAAGTTTACGCTTCTCCTCCGACAATTTTATTTTAGGTTTTGGAGTCCTTTTTTTACTGATATTTGGTGTTTTGGATTTGACATGCTCTGTACTATGACATTGGGCATCGGCCTTGGCAGACGACGTTGCTGGCATTTCATCGTCTCGGCCATGACTAGTGGCAGCAGCTTCAGCACGAGGTGGAAGTGGATCTTGATCTTTCCCTAATTTTGGAACCTCAACATTTTTGTTCTCCATATTTTAATAGGCACAACTAAAAGGCACCTCAGGTAAACAATGGAGATGGATGGATTGGATACTAGTATACAATTATGGACGGGCTGCCGAGTGCCGACACAGAGGTAGCCACAGCCGTGAACTACCGCACTGTACTGTGTCTGCTGCTAATATATAGACTGGTTGATAAAGAGATAGTATACTCGTAACTAGTATGTATGTATAAAGAAAGAAAAAAAAACCACGGTTAGGTGGTATATACAATTATGGACGGGCTGCCGAGTGCCGACACAGAGGTAGCCACAGCCGTGAACTACCGCACTGTACTGTGTCTGCTGCTAATATATAGACTGGTTGATAAAGAGATAGTATACTCGTAACTAGTATGTATGTATAAAGAAAGAAATAAAAACCACGGTTAGGTGGTATATACAATTATGGACGGGCTGCCGAGTGCCGACACAGAGGTAGCCACAGCCGTGAACTACCGCACTGTACTGTGTCTGCTGCTAATATATAGACTGGTTGATAAAGAGATAGTATACTCGTAACTAGTATGTATGTATAAAGAAAGAAAAAAAAACCACGGTTAGGTGGTATATACAATTATGGACGGGCTGCCGAGTGCCGACACAGAGGTAGCCACAGCCATGAACTACCGCACTGTACTGTGTCTGCTGCTAATATAGACTGGTTGATAAAGAGATAGTATACTCGTAACTAGTATGTATGTATAAAGAAAGAAAAAAAAACCACGGTTAGGTGGTATATACAATTATGGACGGGCTGCCGAGTGCCGACACAGAGGTAGCCACAGCCGTGAACTACCGCACTGTACTGTGTCTGCTGCTAATATATAGACTGGTTGATAAAGAGATAGTATACTCGTAACTAGTATGTATGTATAAAGAAAGAAAAAAAAACCACGGTTAGGTGGTATATACAATTATGGACGGGCTGCCGAGTGCCGACACAGAGGTAGCCACAGCCGTGAACTACCGCACTGTACTGTGTCTGCTGCTAATATATAGACTGGTTGATAAAGAGATAGTATACTCGTAACTAGTATGTATGTATAAAGAAAGAAAAAAAAACCACGGTTAGGTGGTATATACAATTATGGACGGGCTGCCGAGTGCCGACACAGAGGTAGCCACAGCCGTGAACTACCGCACTGTACTGTGTCTGCTGCTAATATATAGACTGGTTGATAAAGAGATAGTATACTCGTAACTAGTATGTATGTATAAAGAAAGAAAAAAAAACCACGGTTAGGTGGTATATACAATTATGGACGGGCTGCCGAGTGCCGACACAGAGGTAGCCACAGCCGTGAACTACCGCACTGTACTGTGTCTGCTGCTAATATATAGACTGGTTGATAAAGAGATAGTATACTCGTAACTAGTATGTATGTATAAAGAAAGAAAAAAAAACCACGGTTAGGTGGTATATACAATTATGGACGGGCTGCCGAGTGCCGACACAGAGGTAGCCACAGCCGTGAACTACCGCACTGTACTGTGTCTGCTGCTAATATATAGACTGGTTGATAAAGAGATAGTATACTCGTAACTAGTATGTATGTATAAAGAAAGAAAAAAAAACCACGGTTAGGTGGTATATACAATTATGGACGGGCTGCCGAGTGCCGACACAGAGGTAGCCACAGCCGTGAACTACCGCACTGTACTGTGTCTGCTGCTAATATATAGACTGGTTGATAAAGAGATAGTATACTCGTAACTAGTATGTATGTATAAAGAAAGAAAAAAAAACCACGGTTAGGTGGTATATACAATTATGGACGGGCTGCCGAGTGCCGACACAGAGGTAGCCACAGCCGTGAACTACCGCACTGTACTGTGTCTGCTGCTAATATAGACTGGTTGATAAAGAGATAGTATACTCGTAACTAGTATGTATGTATAAAGAAAGAAAAAAAAACCACGGTTAGGTGGTATATACAATTATGGACGGGCTGCCGAGTGCCGACACAGAGGTAGCCACAGCCGTGAACTACCGCACTGTACTGTGTCTGCTGCTAATATATAGACTGGTTGATAAAGAGATAGTATACTCGTAACTAGTATGTATGTATAAAGAAAGAAAAAAAAACCACGGTTAGGTGGTATATACAATTATGGACGGGCTGCCGAGTGCCGACACAGAGGTAGCCACAGCCGTGAACTACCGCACTGTACTGTGTCTGCTGCTAATATATAGACTGGTTGATAAAGAGATAGTATACTCGTAACTAGTATGTATGTATAAAGAAAGAAAAAAAAACCACGGTTAGGTGGTATATACAATTATGGACGGGCTGCCGAGTGCCGACACAGAGGTAGCCACAGCCGTGAACTACCGCACTGTACTGTGTCTGCTGCTAATATATAGACTGGTTGATAAAGAGATAGTATACTCGTAACTAGTATGTATGTATAAAGAAAGAAAAAAAACCCACGGTTAGGTGGTATATACAATTATGGACGGGCTGCCGAGTGCCGACACAGAGGTAGCCACAGCCGTGAACTACCGCACTGTACTGTGTCTGCTGCTAATATATAGACTGGTTGATAAAGAGATAGTATACTCGTAACTAGTATGTATGTATAAAGAAAGAAAAAAAAACCACGGTTAGGTGGTATATACAATTATGGACGGGCTGCCGAGTGCCGACACAGAGGTAGCCACAGCCGTGAACTACCGCACTGTACTGTGTCTGCTGCTAATATAGACTGGTTGATAAAGAGATAGTATACTACTAATATTATATATACTGGTGGTCAGGTCACTGGTCACTAGTCACACTGGCAGTGGCACTCCAGCAGCAAAAGTGTGCACTGTTTAATTTTAATATAATATTATGTACTCCTGGCTCCTGCTATAACCTATAACTGGCACTGCAGTAGTGCTCCCCAGTCTCCCCCACAATTATAAGCTGTGTGAGCTGAGCAGTCAGACAGATATATAATATATATAGATGATGCAGCACACTGGCCTGAGCCTGAGCAGTGCACACAGATATGGTATGTGACTGACTGAGTCACTGTGTGTATCGCTTTTTTCAGGCAGAGAACGGATATATTAAATAAACTGCACTGTGTGTCTGGTGGTCACTCACTATATAATATATTATGTACTCCTGGCTCCTGCTATAACCTATAACTGGCACTGCAGTAGTGCTCCCCAGTCTCCCCCACAATTATAAGCTGTGTGAGCTGAGCAGTCAGACAGATATATATAATATTATATATAGATAATAGATGATGCAGCACACTGGCCTGAGCCTGAGCAGTGCACACAGATATGGTATGTGACTGAGTCACTGTGTGCTGTGTATCGCTTTTTTCAGGCAGAGAACGGATTATAAATAAAACTGGTGGTCACTGGTCACTATCAGCAAAACTCTGCACTGTACTGAGTACTCCTAATGCTCCCCAAAATTAGTAAATCAAGTGTCTCTCTAATCTATTCTAAACGGAGAGGACGCCAGCCACGTCCTCTCCCTATCAATCTCAATGCACGTGTGAAAATGGCGGCGACGCGCGGCTCCTTATATAGAATCCGAGTCTCGCGATAGAATCCGAGCCTCGCGAGAATCCGACAGCGTCATGATGACGTTCGGGCGCGCTCGGGTTAACCGAGCAAGGCGGGAAGATCCGAGTCGCTCGGACCCGTGAAAAAAAACATGAAGTTCTGGCGGGTTCGGATTCAGAGAAACCGAACCCGCTCATCTCTAATAGATATGTGTCAAGTGTTGATTCAGAGGGTGAATCTCTATATCGCTCAAAGCTCTTAGACAATGTTTCACGCAAGGATTTGTATTTAGCAGTACTCTTCTGTCTAAATTTGGATGTATAACATAAAATATAACCCCTCATTACTGTCCTGGACAATTCCCAGAATAGAACAGGGTTATCCCAGTGTTGGATATTATTATCCAGAAAATTAGATCGAGATCGAGACAGGATTCTTTGAAAATTGTCAGACTTTGAAAGGAAATCTGGGAAACAACAAAAGCGTTCCATTGTACACTGTGAATCACAATATAACCATAGTCACTGGAGCATGATCCAAGATGACAATATCCTCCAAAGCAACAGCTTTAAGATTGGACAGTAGAGAATTCAACAGTAAGATATGATCAGTCCTAGACATAAAGCCATGAGCTCTAGATTAGTGAGTACACGAGTGATCAGTTTGATTTAGAAGATCCCAGACATCACTAAGTTATAGCACTTCTCTAAATTCCTGCATGTGTTTCCAGAATGGGTAAGACAACCTAAAAGCAGGTGGCAACTTGTCTGTTGTTGGATTGTCCACTGTTTTGAAGTATCTACCTACCATAAGAGGATACAAGGATCTAAAGGGCAGGATATGCATAAGCTGGTGAAAAAAATCTCCTGATGCTAAATTAGTGGCATAGAGATTTGCTGATGTATGTTTGAAAACCTCAATTTCTGAATCTGCAATTATATATCATCCCCATGTTTAAAATCTCATATATAAAATTGCTGTGGAACATATTTACCGCATCTGTTGACTTTACAAAGTGCAAAAGCTGACAGGATTTCTGCTATCCAAGGTGCTCACAGTGTAGTGGTATACCCAAATGTCCAATCCGTTTCTTGTAAAAACACCACAGCTGGGTATTTCCTACGTATATGTTTTTAGATATTTTTTCTTTTAATTGGAGAATTTAGAAACCCTTACCCCCCCCCCCCCACACACACACACACACACACACACACACACACATACACATTTCAGGAAAATAGGGGAACCTTTGCCTGAACCGAGCTATAGTCTGTCGCCAAGTTAAAATAAAATTAAGAAATATAACTATAGTAGGGACAAGATAAACATTCACCAGAGGGTCACCATTGGAAAGGAAACAATTTTTCACTAGAAATAAACCTGCGACCACTTCAGACTACAACTCCCCAATATGACCTCAACAGCAATTATAAAACACATGACAATATAATGGAAATAGTTTAGCAAAGTGAGCAATGTGATGCAATATGAAACATTATTTTTTTTTAGATAAGTGGGCAAGGACAAACCACAGTTCTGCCCAAAACGCAGGAGGAACCCCAGCCCATGGAGAGGGGATGCTCCAATAGATTAACCACTTACAAAAACAATGAAAAGGTAACATAAAACAAAATAAGAGGGGTTTAGTGCATTGATAAAATACCTAAAAAAGAGTAATATGATAGCTAAACAGGTACATACTGTACAAGACTAAAACTAAACTGTGACAAACATCTCTAAGGGTAAATAAGCATAAACAATAAGCAAGTGAAATACAAAGATAATTATATATTACTCTTAATCCCTGGAATTTGGTTGTGCTCTAGTAAAATAATATTTAGCTTGCTGCAGGTCAGTAAATATTATGGAGTGGTCATTATATATCACCCACAGTTTATCCAGGTAAAAAAGGCACATTTAATATTCCTGTCAATGAGGAGTGTGCATACCTCTGAGAAAGCTCATCACTTCTATGAAATCAGGACAGAAAAGTCTTGAAAGATGAGTATGCACTGGCCTTTCACCCTAAATTCCAGCTTAGTACAGTATTTTCTCTTTCTCTCTGTAATTTAAAAATTTAGCAATTGTTGGTCTCAGAGCTTGTCCCTCTGTCTGCGACCTGTGGCTAGTTTGTCAGCTTCAATCTCCAAGGCCCTTGGAATAAGCACACTGACATAGTGATTAAGTTGAGCATATGTGACCAATTCCGCTTTCCCTATAAAATGTAAGTTACTATGTTTATTATGATTTTCCAAATCGTCAAAGTTTTCAGCACCTAATTTGGATAGTCTGAGATTTTGCAGCCAATTCTTGTTGCAGAGCATGAACTGAGTTTTCTGTATCAATGGTTCTCTGTTCAAGAGTGGCAATTCTATCCATGTAAGAATCTATTTTGGATAAGGAGGCATCTATCCTTGCATGTAAATCTTCAAACTGTTAAGGACATCAGCATGTTTATGACTTCTTTGGCTTTATGAGTAGATGTGGGAATATAAACACCCAATGAAGAAGTATGGTGACAACTATCTTCCAACAAGGTGGAGTAGAGGTTGCAGATTTCTGTGATTTCTCCAAATATCTGTCCATACCAGGATGAAGACAACCAAGGTGATCAATGAGCAGTAGTATAGCAAGCCCTAAGATTAACCAAATTACTCTATACAATATCAGTAGAAAAGTATTGTAAGCTGAATGCCCACCAAAACCCTTACATAATATAATGCGCTTCATTGGTTCTAATACAAGGTAAGCACAGTGCTTCTAGTATGTAAAACTATACCAGTTAGTTAGCAAAATATTAAGATAATACTGCAGATATGGTAATGTGAAAGAATGCCCACAAAGTGATATTATAATACAATGTAATAGATGAGTGGGGAAATACACAATACGGATCAGTATCAGTTGTACAGTAGATACAATACTGCTAATATGTGTAGAGCAGGGGTTCTCAACTAATTTTGCTGTGGGAGCCTGTCAGACTATAAAATTAATTACAGGACCCCAGCAAGTTACCACAGAATTGCTTCCACACATTTGTCAGCCGACCAAACTTGCACAGTAGCATTGTGGAGGCACAAAACAGAAGTGACCGCTAATGCCTTTCTTACACAATCATAGGGATGAACTCCTTTCAGAGTCCCTGCCCTGCATGTGTTATTTTAATATATTCACGAAAATGTTAAGTTTATACCTGCTGTGAAGGCTTTGCAGGTGGCAAGGAGACAGTGGAAGGCAGTAGGTGATAGGGGTAGCAGCACCTTATGGAGGTAGTGTGTGTCAGGGAAGGTAATGGGTGGCAGAGGGTGACAGGGAGAAGATGGGTGGCTGAGATAAGCATCGGGAGACTGGGGAGCCAGTGGATGACGGGGAGAGACAGTGGGTTACAGGGAGCGACAGAGGGTAACAGCAAGAGAGAGCTTGAGGTACTGGCTGGCAGGGAGATGCAGGGGGTAGCAGGTAGAGGTAGACAGTTACAGTGGGGTGTCAGAGGGTTATGGAGGATGGCAGAGTGGGACAGAAGTTGGCAGAAGGTGACTAGGAGAGGCAGATGGGAACAGGGGTGGCAGAGGGGGACACGGTATGGCCGAATGAGACAGTGGGTGACTAGGGAGAGGCAGTGGGTGACTAAGAAGAGGCAAAGGGTGATAGGGGAATGTCAGAATGAGACACAGAGTGATTTGGTTGAGGCAGTGAGTGACTAGGGAGAGGCAGAGGGTGACTAGGCAGAGGGTGACTATGGAGAGGCAGTGGGTGACAGAGGCTATCAGGAGATGGCAGAGGGAAGCAGTCGGTCATGGTGGCAGTGGCTGGCAGAGGGTGATGAGGAGGCAAAGGATAGCAGATCAGTAAAGGGTCACGATCCAGAGACCTCACTGAAGTCCTCACTGACCGAGCTGGCAATGGCAACAGGGTAATGAAGATCAGAACTGTGTCAAGACACACCATTGGGGCAGGAGGACAGGAGATACACACCCTCTGACCCTGCAACATCACACCACAAGAAAGGAGTAGCCCTGCAGTGCCCACAATACTTTACTGAGCATGGAAGAGGGAGGAAGGAGAAGGTAATACTACCTTAAGGGCACAGTCTTTTTTACTTTAGTTAAGTTTTACAGTGTTAAAAGTTATTATGGTTAGTTGAATCTTCTGTCATCTGACGATAAAGTATTTAAGAAATTTATGAACCTGCAAGAATTTTTTACATCAACAAATACTAAAGCTGTGGATGAAAATTTTAACCAAGAGGTGTCAGCAACATCAGTGATAACATCATTGTGTGATTTAGGGCCTGATTTAGAGGACTATATGCAAACTCGATGGTTTGTGCACATCTCCGATGATTATTGATCTGCAGATGCATAGGATCAACACTGTGCATGTGCAAATAAGTGGATAAGATGATGGTCACAGTACCTCTCTGTGGCCATTTGGGGACATGAACAGGGTGGCACCAGTAAAAGGTTTAAAAAACGGGGCATGTTGGTCCCATTTAAAAAAGTGGCAAGACCAGTGTCTACGTCTTTCAATGCAGTTTCTCTTATTCAGGAAGTGTAAAAATATTGGCCATCCCGAGTAATCAGATGACTGATGTTCACACAGATGACCCAATGCTGCAGTACAGAAGCCAGCAAGAGGTGTCCTTTTACACAAGACACCACTTGCTAAATTAACATATTTTTGAACAGCAGCTATGTCCAAAGACACAGCTGCTGTGTGAGCTGCATTAACCTCTGAATCAGGCCATCAAATAACAATGTGGATATGTTACAGAGGAAGATGAACCAGATTTGCAGTCTGATATTTCCAAAGTGGTTGATGTCGAAACATTTGATACACCTCTCATGAATCTGTCAGACCAAGGTTTATCTGGAAAAGTCTTAATAGTAAAATTCTAGATCAATTGGTTGTTCAAGGTCAACAACAAGTTCAGCTTAAATGATATCCACATGCTGCAAATGATTGTCATTTCTCAAATTATTATTATAGTTGCACACTTGGCAATGGTGAACATATTCCATGGGGTATATTTACTAACATTCGTAATTTTCGGAAAAAGGTCAAAGTTCAATCACGAATGACATCGACAGTGTAAATTTGCAACTTTTTGAATTGATTACGACTAATTTACTAAGCTGCCGTATTTTGCCTTTTCGGGTTTTCCGATGTCGATGTCATTCGTTTTTTTTTTCTGTTTTCTTACGGCAGTGATTAGCAAAACACTGCCGACTTTTTCAAAATGAATCTCGGCCGGATCTGTGTGATCCGTGCTGGGGTTCATTTTTTTTTTTTAAATAAACACTGTAAAACTTTTAAAAAAATTGCGTGGGGTCCCCCCTCCTAAGCATAACCAGCCTCGGGCTCTTTGAGCCGATCCTGGTTGCAGAAATATGGGAAAAAAATTGACAGGGGTTCCCCCATATTTAAGCAACCAGCATCGGGCTCTGCGCCTGGTCCTGGTTCCAAAAATACGGGGGACAAAAAGAGTAGGGGTCCCCCGTATTTTTAAAACCAGCACCGGGCTCCACTAGCTGGACAGATAATGCCACAGCCGGGGGTCACTTTTATATAGTGCCCTGCGGCCGTGGCATCAAATATCCAACTAGTCACCCCTGGCCGGGGTACCCTGGGGGAGTAGGGACCCCTTCAATCAAGGGGTCCCCCCCCAGCCACCCAAGGGCCAGGGGTGAAGCCCGAGGCTGTCCCCCCCATCCAATTGGCTGCGGATGGGGGGCTGATAGCCTTTTGTGAAAATGAAAAGATATTGTTTTTAGTAGCAGTACTACAAGGCCCAGCAAGCCTCCCCCGCATGCTGGTACTTGGAGAACCACAAGTACCAGCATGCGGCGGAAAAACGGGCCCGCTGGTACCTGTAGTACTACTACTAAAAAAATACCCAAAAAAAGACAATACACACACACACCTTGAAAGTAAAGTTTTATTACATACATCCACACAAACATACAAACATACTTACCTTATGTTCACACGAGGGTCGGTCCTCTTCTCCAGTAGAATCCATGGGGTACCTGTTGAATAAATTCTACTTACCAGATCCAGGGTCCCAGGCTCCTCGGAGAATCCTTTTGTAATCCACGTACTTGATTAAAAAAAAAAACGGACACCCGAGCCACGCACTGAAAGGGGACCCATGTTTGCACATGGGCCCCCTTTCCCGAATGCCAGAAACCCACTCTGACTGATGTCTAAGTGGGTTTCTTCAGCCAATCAGGGAGCGCCACGTTGTAGCACCCTCCTGATCGGCTGTGTGCTCCTGTACTGACTGACAGGCAGCACGCGGCAGTGTTACAATGTAGCGCCTATGCGCTCCATTGTAACCAATGGTGGGAACTTTCTGCTCAGCGGTGAGGTCACTTTCGGTCAACCGCAGGGCAGAAAGTTCCCACCATTGGTTACAATGGAGCGCATAGGCGCTACATTGTAACACTGCCGCGTGCTGCCTGTCAGTCAGTACAGGAGCACACAGCCGATCAGGAGGGTGCTACAATGTGGCGCTCCCTGATTGGCTGAAGAAACCAACTTAGACATCAGTCAGAGTGGGTTTCTGGCATTCGGGGAAAGGGGACCCATGTGAAAACATGGGTCCCCTTTCAGTGCGTGGCTCGGGTGTCCGTTTTTTTTTTTAATCAAGTACGTGGATTACAAAAGGATTCTCCGAGGAGCCTGGGACCCTGGATCTGGTGAGTAGAATTTATTCAACAGGTACCCCATGGATTCTACTGGAGAAGAGGACCGACCCTCGTGTGAACATAAGGTAAGTATGTATGTATGTTTGTGTGGATGTATGTAATAAAACTTTACTTTCAAGGTGTGTGTGTATTGTCTTTTTTTGGGTATTTTTTTAGTAGTAGTACTACAGGTACCAGCGGGCCCGTTTTTCCGCCGCATGCTGGTACTTGTGGTTCTCCAAGTACCAGCATGCGGGGGAGGCTTACTGGGCCTTGTAGTACTGCTACTAAAAACAATATCTTTTCATTTTCACAAAAGGCTATCAGCCCCCCATCCGCAGCCAATTGGATGGGGGGACAGCCTCGGGCTTCACCCCTGGCCCTTGGGTGGCTGGGGGGGACGACCCCTTGATTGAAGGGGTCCCCACTCCCCCAGGGTACCCCGGCCAGGGGTGACTAGTTGGATATTTGATGCCACGGCCGCAGGGCACTATATAAAAGTGACCCCCGGCTGTGGCATTATCTGTCCAGCTAGTGGAGCCCGGTGCTGGTTTTAAAAATACGGGGGACCCCTACTCTTTTTGTCCCCCGTATTTTTGGAACCAGGACCAGGCGCAGAGCCCGATGCTGGTTGCTTAAATATGGGGGAACCCCTGTCAATTTTTTGCCCATATTTCTGCAACCAGGATCGGCTCAAAGAGCCCGAGGCTGGTTATGCTTAGGAGGGGGGACTCCACGCAATTTTTTTAAAGAAAATAACCACTTTCCCACCCCTTCCCACTGATATACATGCACGGATCTCATGGATCCCTGCATGCCTATACAATCACGGATTAAAAAAGCAGGTCTGTTTTTTTTTAGCACTTTTTTACGAGTTGTAATTTTTCACGGCAGTGTTTTTTTTTTTTTTTTGCTTTGCACTTCTTAGTAAATTACCGAGATTCATAGTTAAACAGCCGCGTTTTGACCGATGGTGTATTCATTCGTAATTTTTTTGTTGGACTTCCAAAAAATTACGAATGCCCTCATCACTGCCGTGATTATTGCTTAGTAAATTACCGAGATGACACTTTGATGAAAAAACGGCATCTCGGTCAAAATGGGGACCTTAGTAAATATACCCCCATGTACAGTAGATGATTAATGCATTCTTAAACAAGACTGCATGTTTTGTTTCTGCTTTCTATGTTTTGATCGTAAGACTGCATGATTTGTTTCTGCTGTTTATGTTTTGTTCAGTGAAATGTAATGTCAGCGCCTGTGATGGTGTAGTGTCGTACCTGTTTTCCACATGACGCTTGCAGATTCAAGACCTCTCATAGCTTCTTTCCCAGGAAACCTGTGGCAGGAGAATGGTCAACCCAAAGAGGACCCCACGGATAAAGGAAATGCAAATGGATGGTGACAGCATGTTTATTAAATCAGGGAAAAGGATAGTCACCGTTTCAATATATTCAAGGGTTGGCTAGTAAATTGAATTTTTCTCAGAAGGCACATTTCAGGGTATCACATAACATTTGCATAATAGACATAAGTGTATTACAATGTCAATATAAATGCTCTACAGAACATTAATACTGAAACTGTCATTTAGAAATAACTTATCTCAGGAATATTCAAACAGTATATGAAAACACCACTAGATGGCGCTGTGGGCGCAATCAAGACAGTCCCTGTCCCTGTATATAATCCGAAGAAGTTCAGATACCAGTAAGGCACATAGCGGATATGGAACCGTATTCGAGATATCGCTTCCGATTTGGTCCGGCAAATCTTAGATATGACAGCCGACAAGGTTTGGATCAACTTAAGGGTCTAAGAACAAGCACCAGTGGTGGCTCAGAGGTGCAGAAGAATAGTTCTTGCAGCTTTGCAAATAACTCAGTTCTTGAAATAGCTGCGTAAAAGCTATTGCGGTATAAGCAGCTTATTGAGACTGAGGACTGTCAAATGGGGTTCTTAGGGTACGTAAAAAGACCACTTTTATTACCAACGGTCTGTGGGTTAGAAGGTGGGGTATCTGTTCAGGGGACTACCTCATCCACAGTCCCTAGGGAGGCAGAGGCTGCCTAAATTAGTTGTGTGAGTGCACTCTTCACTAAGGGACCTGGCTCTTGGCCAATGTGTCTCTATATATAACACTCTGGGTATCAGTGGACATGTAGAGTACCTGGCTCCTTCAATTAAGTGATTGCAGTAGTGGCGCTACTGCGGCTGCTGGGATCCCCTCAGTGCTGTTGCAGCTGCTGGGCTCCCCTTTAACTCGGCTGTAGCTGGCAGCTCCTCACTCTCCGCTCAGTGGCAGCGTGGCCCGACTGGAGATGTGTTGCTGTGGCGGGCGGCCCTGCTCGGTGCTGCAGCAGCTGCTAATAGTGGACGGGTCCCGGCTCTCCCCAGCGTGGCGGTGTCGCTTCCCCGAGAGCGTACTGCTGTCCCTTCGTGACGTGCTCCCAAACAGCCTGCCTCTCGGGTCCCGGATCATGGCTGCGGCTCTCTTCCTCACAGCGCGGCTTCCAGTCTGGCTCGGCCGCGGCTCTCCTCTTGTGTGCGGCGGGGGTCAGCGGTAGTGTCCCTTCTCGGCTGAGCGGCAACTCGACTCCTTTTTACATGGGACCTCCCTCTCCTCTTTCGTGCCCAATTTAGTCAATCACACAGGATTTCAGGGCTTCCCACTTTCTGGCATCAGATGGGCGGTCCTGGGTCCCAGTGCCCCAGCTGTTACAGGCACCAGGTAAGAGGTTTTTAACCCTAACAGTGCCTATGACTACAAGTTTCTCAGGCAGAACAAATTACTATTAGGGCTACAACGGCATGCAGCAGAGGTACCCCAACGTGGGTATCACATGTTCCCCCAGTGGAAGGATGCGTGTCCACACACATTTTCCTCTAAAGTGACTTAATAGTCCTGAGTAACAGTCTTTTGATGACAACTTTCAATACTTAAAGGTAAGAAACTTAGGCATGAAGATATCTACATTCAGCACATTATGCATTCTATTCTCAGTAGCGAAAGGGCAGAACACTTTTAGTGCTGTGTTTTGACCTCCTGACACCGATTACATTAGATTCACTTTCAAAATCAGAGACACCTGAAGGAAAGTATTGTCTGTCACTAATAGGTTCATCATCCGACAACTCTGGAGCCATGCTCCGGGGAAAGGAGTAGGGAGTGGCGCTTCCCATAAACATTAACAAATGAATGGGGTCATCAAGTGGTATACCTCACTGGGGCTCCCATCCTTCTGCCACAGGACTCCCCTCCCTCTGTGGTACAGGTTCTTTGGAAGTGCACAACTTCAGTTGGTCACGAGGTACAGTACTGAGGCGACCATCTTCTCCCTCGATCTGGCACATATACAGGTCATCAGTCGGGTCTCTTGTGATGGTGTAAGGCACAGCCTCCCACATGGTGTTGAGTTTATTGGTTCGACCGTGCATTAGCATTATAGTTTTTCTCTTGCCGGGCGTGTACGACTTCCAGTCGCTTTTCTACAACTTGTCTGGCAGTCTCGATGTGGTACTGGTGCTCTTGTACCCAGTCAGTTTGCGGAGTACTGGGTTCTTCAACCTCTTGGGTCAACTCCAGGTCCTTGAGGAGTCTGATTTGTCTCCCAAACATTAGATAGAAGGGCATGAAGCCTGTTGAACATGTATTCTGTATTGTTATACAGATATGTCATCTCAGATAGGAATTTGGGTCATTGAGTCCTTGATTCCGTGGAGAGGCTTCGAAGCATCCTTATCACCGTCTGATTGGCTCTCTCACAGAGTCCGTTCCCCTGCGGGTGGTAGGCAGTTGTCCTCAACTTGCAGCACCCGTACATGTTACATACAGTAGTTCATGGAACAATTGAGATTCGAAGGCCGGGCCCTGATCCATCAGGACCCAATCAGGGTATCCGTAAGGCCAGACAAAATGCTTCATGAAGAGCTCAGCTGTCGTCTTTGCGGTTAGGTCGTGTGCGGGGACTACCACCAGGAATCGGCTATAGTGGTCCATGATCGTTTGGGCGTATTGGACGCCAGTGGAACTTGGTTTGAGCTTTATGTGATCTAATACCACCAATTTGGCCGGGCAGCTGCTGGTAATCGGGTGAAGGGGGTCTTTCTGCGTGGCTTCTGACAAAGCCTATATATTTATCCTATTTAAAACACTCTAAAAGATTAGGAGACACAGTACGCAATTGGCGCAAAAAGTACCGCAAGGGTACGCCCTTAGCGTAGCAGACGCTGTGCACAGGGTGTGAACACAGGCATTGCAGATACTTACAGAATTAAACTAGAATAACTATACCTTAAGGAATGTACTTATAATGTAAACCTTTGTGCAGTGATAATGTGTAGATGTAATGCAGTGTAACCTTGTTAGCTTAAAAGCTGTATGAGCGGCTGTGATGCTCTGAGAACCTTTTAGCAATATAATAATCAATCAAATACCGTTCTAAGGTTCTAACGCCTTTAAGGAAGAGAATGAACGCTCAATTGCAAAAGAATAAACAATACAAGTTATACACTACCAAAATAACATAGAATACCTAACCGAATCACTACACATAAAATACAATAGCTGCACAATTACATTTAAGGGGAAAGAGAGAGAGAGAGAGAGAGAGAGAGAAAGAATGGCTTATAATAACAATAAAGACAATATGGTTGCAGAGAAACTTACACATGTGAGAAACAATCGCTGCGCAGTTAGTCAATGCTGAGAATCTTTGTGGAGAGAATACTTGAGCTTACCCAGGCTGGCTGTCCCTATATACACAACACCCAGCAACAACACAATGGTACCTACAATACCGCATGGGACAGAAGCTAGACTCCATTTTGGGAAAAACTCCCATGATTCCAAAGACGGCAACACATGGTTCAAAGGGGGAGGAGAAAACACCCAGCAGCAGCCATCTTCTACAAACCAACTAATTATATTCCACATTCCAATCCAACTTCCTAGAACCATCTTATTCAATTTCACATTCCAAACAAACTCAGTTTATTGCATACAGTCCATGTTATATGAACCATCACAACACCAGATCACCAGGTAACCACAAGTATCAGCCTGCCATTGCTACAAGCACATGACTACAGTAACAAAAGGAAGTATGTTTTGACTTCAAACCTTCAGCAAGATGCATCATGTAAAACTACTATAATCTGTTATAAATCACCATCCATAAATGTATACCAGGAAATGCTATGCTACAGATTGTTTACTGTTCCAATTCATTACAGATTTCATAGAGTATCAACACAAACACCCAACAATCACACAACTGCACAAGCATCACTAACCTTAAGCCACTTGTATCTCCAAACCAACCACTCTATACCAATCACTTCACAACTACTCTACCTCAAACACATATCTAAACTATTCTATGCCATTAAGCCATGTGAATTCTATACTTAGCCTTCGTAAGGAGATAAGTCCTAGTGATGATCCAGCCATGCTTCCGGGTGCTTTGTAGCTGTGTGTAGCTACAGTACATCTGTCCTCTGAGACCACAAGCAACTGCACTGATCTCTTCTTTAGCCAGGAACTACTTTCCTGTTTGACTAGTTCCTGGGGGAGGGGTCTCTCTTGCACGATTCAGTTACTATTCTCTTTGTATATGCTGATCAGGTTCAGCCCTGAAAACTGCTAACAGGGTTGGCTTCAGTTCCCTGTTCACTGTATCATTCATTGTTCTAACAAAGTGATTTTAGCTTTTATACATATAATCTTAACTATCCGCTGCAATGTCCCACAACTTCACAACAAGTATCAAATTTATCTACACACCAATCTGCTTGTTTCAATAGTAAACATGACGGGTGTATCTGGTTCTGTTCAAATAATACACATTCATGACATTAATTCATTAGGTAATTTTAAATCTCCATGATGTCTGGTGCTTGATATTATTATAATTATGTACTGTATGAAATAAGTGTCGAATCCATCTCTGCGCCATGTCCGTGTAAATGCGTGTGTTACCATATATTGCTGTGCTCGCTGCGCATATTTGCAAGTATAGCGACTCAAATGTGTGCAGTTTGTATGTTCTCTCTATGTAATATTTTTGACTTTGACAGTCCACCCTTTGGCAGTCACCAATAACTGCCACTATCTAAACAATTTAAGCAGAACAATATATAATACCATGAACTATCTAAACAATTCAAACAGAAAAATATATGTCATCATGTAAGTACATTTCTATGATTGGGTAAGGGAGGAGAGAAGAAGGTGGGAAAATGGTATGACCTAGTGAGATAGCAGAAGCATGTGTGTATGAATCCATGTTTGGGGGGTCATGTATCATCGTGCCGTACGTGTTTTAAATCAAGCTTCGAGGTATTGCGAAGTATACATTTGAATTCCTTCTTATCCCGTATTAAGGGTCTGTGGATGGGCTGTCAAACTTTACCGAGCTCTTTTCGGCTTTTGGTTGCAACAAAATGGGGGAGCACATTTTAGTTGATGATACATGAATGGGGAAATATGTGATTGCTGATATCTGTGCCTGTATTCCCTATCGACTATGTGTGTCATTACCTGAAGGTTGTAGAGATGAAGATAAGGAGCAATTATGGTAAATGCAGTTATATTCTATGTGAGGTTAATAAACATTTGTTGATTGAAGTCTTGTCTGGTGTCTTGTCTTGATGTACATGTTGACTGTAGTCTCCTTGGGCTTTTGTCAAAAGTGCGAGCAAAAGCTTTGTCAATGTCCATAGACTTACAAAAAATGTTGGGCTAGCGTAAAATTAACGTTACTAGGGATAAGGGGGTCTATGGCATAGTCCATCTGTTGTCTGTGTACAAGGTTGTCAAATTCTTCTTCCAAGCGGATGTCTTTTCACTTTGGAGAGAAACAAAGGAGAAACGGGTGAAAGAAACGGACCGTGGAATCACATTTTCATCACAACATTGTCTCTATCGTTGGGTCATAAATCAAATCCATTGGAATTACAATGTCCTCACTCCTTAGACTCATCACCTTAGTACTTTGTTTACACTTCGTTAAAGCCTGAACGCATCTAAATATCAAGCCAATCGATATGACAACACCCAAGATACACAAAAGAAATTTCCCTACATCCATTATAATTCCTTGAGCCCATCCTCCTAAACCAGAGAACCAATTTCGCGGGTTCAACCATGACACCCAACCGGTCAGCTCATTACCCACAGCAGCAAGGGTGAGATTGTGTCTCCTGCGGAATTCCCACTTTAATTGGAGAATGTCGTCCATCTTTTGGTCTATGACCTCGACCGGGTCCTCGGTGCTATTCGTAATATAAGTGCAGCATTTCACGCCATACTGCGTTGCCAGTGTGACACAATATCCACCTGTCACTGCCGTGAGATAATTAAGAACCATCCTATGCTGAACCAGTTCTGTTTTATAAGCTTGGAGCTCCCTTCCGGTATATCTAAAAGTGTCGTCATACATTTCAGTGATATTGTCTAATAAATTTGCAAGGGCAGATATGTATCTATAATTCAACACTCCTCTGGCGGTGCGAGTGATGTCTAACGCGAGTAGAACCTGAATCCCGGTGGATTCATGGATCAAGTCAGAGGCCGGGTGCTCTGCCCTTACTGTCAGTTGCCTTTTAACTACGTGCTCGTAATGAGTGTGAGTATAAGGAGCTTGGGCACCACGGTGAATATCTTTCATTTTGGTATGCGATACAGTCATTACCTCTGGCAATACTTTTCCAATATAACACAATCCTTCAGAGTTTGGGGCAAGCCACTTATACGCCTTCCTCCCGCATATGAAATATGCATCATCGGGGAGAACATATAGGACGGAGTAGGACATAACCATATTACAAATTTTCCATATGAAATCTCCTAACCCTAACTCTCCCATCTGTTTAGTACACGTATCTGTTTTTGTATGATATGTGCACAGTATCCTGGTGATACCTCTCCAACTCTCATGATCCTACTTCCTAGGGTATACCTATATCGGAAAGATTTTCCACTACCGGCTATGTGGCGTATAAGCTCTGTATCTGTAGGCATTCTATCCGCTCTATATAAAAAGGTCATGGTTTGGTTACTCCATGACACTTCCCAATTTCCCGGCTTTCGGGGATTGGAAATGTTACAACATACTAGGGATCTATCCACATGATATTGGTGGAGCTTCAAACTAGGGGGACTGGAGATATTAAACCTTCTGTCCACCGGCCTCCCACCACTTAACTCAAGTACCTCCCCTACCGTTAAAGGGAATGGTACTAAGCCTGATTTGCTATGGCCTTGAGGTACTTGAGAGCATACCCAACAATCTGTCTGATTTAACACTTTACCCACTAAGGAGTGATAGTCACTCAATGGATGCCGGTCCATGTGGATATTAAAACTGGACTGACATTTCTTGATGCACCCATCCTCAACTAGGTTATCACAATGCCTACAGATGCAATTTTCTTCAGCTAACAATCCTTCACAATGTTTACAAATAACATGGCTGCTAGATCGTTTCCGGTACTCGCCTTTGCTTGGTGATTGTGTTGCTATTGGAAATTTACGCCTCCATCTTTGTCATCAGAACCTTTCTGGATCCTTTCTCGACCTCACTGGTACTCTCACCGAAACAGACTGCTCTGGTCAACATCAGGGTCAACATGAAAACACGGCTCACAGTCTCTTGAGGCGAGTCCATCTTACAGGAGGAGAAAGGAGAAATTTGTAATGGGGGTACAGGAAAACAGTTTGAGGGGGAGAGAAACTTGTTACGATAATTAGTTCTCTAGTCTTGTTGTTCTTCTTGTTCTGCTGTCATCTCAAAGGTGCTGTCTCTCAGTCTTCTAAACATTCTGGTGATACAATATTTCTTCTAGCTCAGTGCTCTTTCTGTAAGGAGAATAAATCTTGCATTACCATTTATCCAACTAATGTGTGACATACCATCTTTAAAACATGAGAACATGAGAAAGAAGAGAGAGAGAGAAAAAAAACAACAAGAGAGAGAGAGAACCGTTCATATATATATGCATCACATAAATCAACAATAAACAACAACAGAAAAAAAAACATTTTTCAAACATTTTTTTTCTTCAGGAGAGAAAAAAAAAAAAAACATTGTCAGTTCTTCCGTTCATCATCAGGCTGTCACATCTACATGTCCAATGGTATCCTTGCATAGTCTCTCCCACCAGTATTTACATACCTACACTCTGTATCTGGCCAGGATACATCGATGCTGGTAGGTCATACTGGGGTTTCGTAGACTTCTGCAAGGACCAAATAGCTATGTGATATTTGGGTCCTGCCGAGGAACGTCAGAGATGGGGAAAAGAACATTTACAGATAAATTACAACGTCTACCCGGCCGTCCTTGTGCCTGCAAGGAACTGACCTCCCATTTCATTAACTGTAACCTCAGGCTTACTATCAGTCCTAATGATCACCTTTCCTGATTGCATGTTACAGGTGCGGCCCCAACTCCTTCCTATGTGGTCTCTGATTACAATTTGGTGTGTCATAACTTTGCTCATATCTTTGTCTAGGGGGTTTATATGAATTTGGTCTACTTCTTGATCTACAATCTCTTGCAAAATGACCTTCCTTCTGGCAATTATAACACCTTTTCACCTTTGACTTACCCACAGGGATCTGGGGCTTCTTTGTTTCCCTGTGCTTGATGATGTTTTGCTCATGCCCAACAGCGGAGTTCCTTAATGCAGTTACTGAGTTATTTCTCCAGTTAGGTAGAGAGGCTTGTATACTCGTTCTTAATACTTCCTTTAAACCATTTATTAACACCTAAACTGCTACTTTCCTGTAGTGTACATTTGTTTTAATATATTGTGTTCACCCTGACAGGATTTAGTTCCATTATGCTATTTTGTGTTAACTCTTTGGTGTAAGATGCATTTGTCTGTGAGTAACATACAATACCGTACTTACCTGTTGACACGACCTCACCTGACCCTCCGTTAGGGGGTTCTGCTATTGCCTTTACCAACTTGGCCGTGTCCCTCTGGGTGTCTCGTATGATGACTGCTGGGTAGAGTGTTGACATCGTGTTGGTTTCACCTTCTCGCTGGTAATCCTGAGGGGAGTTTAACATGGGGTGCGACTTGCACAGGTTAACATTTGTAATTTTGACACTTTCATTTTTATAAACATTATTACATTTGTTACTTTCATTCTTAATACAGTTACTAAGTGCATTTTTATCGTACATCATCGCGCCATTCTCTGCAACCATAATCCTCTCCATTGCCATGTCTCTCTTTGCATTTCACTTTCCTGTTGCCACAATTTTAAATCATCATAATGTCTAATCCGTATCTTTGCTGATTTAATGAGACATATCCTTCTCCTTAGATTTTGTAACACTTCTGGGTTAAAGCTGCCTACCCGGGGAAACTTTTTCCCGTCATGCACAGTCATTCTTTCCCATTCATCACATAAAACCTCCGTGTGTGAACCGTATTTTTCACACATTACATACCTTGCCGACCCGATTGGCCGGTTTACTGAATCAACCCGAACCGAGGTTGATCGTCCCCTACCCGAACAACTGGCCCCCATACCTGCAGGTGTTGCTTTCACTACCTCTGACCTTCAAATCAGGGTCTTCAGCGAACCCTTACAAAACCAAGATGTCCGGTGTAGGCCGACGGTGGCAGTTTACCGAGTACTCCACTCACTCGCCCACGCCGACCAATACGCCCACACACTGCCTTAGCGCTGGCGTACTCGACCTAGGGCCCCTGCGACCTGAACCGCTGTTTACTGGAACATGCGAGTGTGATCCGAAGAGCACTTAACCCTTTCCAGTAACTATTGGTTGTTGGATAGTTCCTGAGTGACCAGCGAACCTCCCTTAAAATAAAATAAAAATTACACAAATCACGTTAGAATGTACAAATAGCGTTTATGACCCCTTTCGTACGCAAATGGTACAGGTCAGGTTACTAACTAATGCACACAATTACGTGCGGTACAATCGTTCTGCACATAAGCAACTAATCTTATGTGCGGAGCGACCAGTGGAATCGAAAATTTCGGCTGCGAATTCCTTCAGCCAGAGCTTTAATGGCCTATATGGGTTCCGCACCAACCCTTCCTGGTGTTGTGCTACTTTTCTCTATAGCGAACTTCTTAGTCTGCTGTACCTAGACCTCCTGGTCTGTTCCGGACCTCCTGGTCTGTGCTACAGTAGACCTCCTGGTCTGCTATACTCTAATGCTCAAATTTATGTTTAACAAGGGATGCCTCCCAAGCCACCATGCACGTCACTTGCATGTATGTACCTCACGAGAACTCGACTTTCCTGTGGTTCAACCCAAAAATTGTAGAAACTTATATATATACACTCACTCACCACATGTACACTTTAATTGTTATTTCTGCGCAGAAATTCCTTTCATTCAGTAAAAGTCTAGACCAGATGAGTCGCAAATTGGAGAAGGATCTATTAGCTTAAAATTTTGGACACTAAAATTGACTTGCGCTATTTATCGCGTTGCCTCCTTTTCGCCTGTTAAAATAATACTATCGTGTGATTTGAGTTACGTGGGCGTACCCAGACGCTCTGTTGCGTAATATACGCTGCGTGCGTCGGCCTTTGTTTTGCGTACGCTTGTCTCACCCTTTTGTTAGAGACACGTATACCCTAGCCAGATATGTCCACCGAAATACAATTAACACGTTTATCAATGTAGATGATCCTTAACCGTGATCATCTACCGAACACCACACAGGTCTCTCCTTGTATCTTTAGGCAAAGCTGTGTGCGTGTTTTACAAATTACCCCTTAATGTATTACTTCTACTCTTTAACTAGTAATAGCAACAAATCTTTCTTAGCACGTTATCAATTGTGAAATGGCAAACAGGAAGGTGAGATGTGAAAATTACACAAATGAACATGCAATTCTAAATTTAATCTAATAACATACATTAATGTAAGCACACGCATATAGATATTACATATAAGTACCAATCACTATTACTTATGATTGACTATGATATAGATTAAATAAATGCATAAAAAAAACTCATTAAATGATGATTTCTTTTTGACAATGGATGGCTGATTATTTCCTGAGTCAACTGAAAATCAGCCGCTTAGGGAAAAAAATAAAAAATCGACCTTCCCAAAATGGCCGCTGCTCCTCCCCCTTTCACCTCCCTGAGGGTTACACAAAATGGTGGACAGACCATGCGGCTTTTGTTATAAAGAAAATCACCATGCAAGCTCCTAAAGTAATTTAGGCCTGAGTTAAAAAAAAACTATATCAAGGCTATGCAGCAACTTTTAAATGTACTTTTAAACCTACTGAAACAGATAAACAATCTAATCTTAATCAAACACGATATGATCCATTTGAACCTTGTTTTGCAACTATAAAAATACATTTTAGCATCTTAAATATTATGAGAAACGCCTTGTCCCTTAAAATTTCCTATCAGCGTCTTACTGATACCACAACAATACATTAACGTGGATGTTTTTTTTTTTTTCCGTCAGCATTTTGCGATGCGTCCATCATTAGCCAGTCAATTACAGCCGCGTTTGTAATGTACAGTGCATCATTAAGAACGTGATATCCCGTGAGAGCCCCCAATTGACAAAGCCTATATATTTATCCTATTTAAAACACTCTAAAAGATTAGGAGACACAGTACGCAATTGGCGCAAAAAGTACCGCAAGGGTACGCCCTTAGCGTAGCAGACGCTGTGCACAGGGTGTGAACACAGGCGTTGCAGATACTTACAGAATTAAACTAGAATAACTATACCTTAAGGAATGTACTTATAATGTAAACCTTTGTGCAGTGATAATGTGTAGATGTAATGCAGTGTAACCTTGTTAGCTTAAAAGCTGTATGAGCGGCTGTGATGCTCTGAGAACCCTTTAGCAATATAATAATCAATCAAATACCGTTCTAAGGTTCTAACGCCTTTAAGGAAGAGAATGAACGCTCAATTGCAAAAGAATAAACAATACAAGTTATACACTACCAAAATAACATAGAATACCTAACCGAATCACTACACATAAAATACAATAGCTGCACAATTACATTTAAGAGGAAGAGAGAGAGAGAGAGAGAGAGAGAGAGAGAGAGAGAGAGAGAAAGAATGGCTTATAATAACAATAAAGACAATATGGTTGCAGAGAAACTTACACATGTGAGAAACAATCGCTGCGCAGTTAGTCAATGCTGAGAATCTTTGTGGAGAGAATACTTGAGCTTACCCAGGCTGGCTGTCCCTATATACACAACACCCAGCAACAACACAATGGTCCCTACAATACCGCATGGGACAGAAGCTAGACTCCATTTTGGGAAAAACTCCCATGATTCCAAAGACTGCAACACATGGTTCAAAGGGGGAGGAGAAAACACCCAGCAGCAGCCTTCTTCTACAAACCAACTAATTATATTCCACATTCCAATCCAACTAATTATATTCCACATTCCAATCCAACTTCCTAGAACCATCTTATTCAATTTCACATTCCAAACAAACTCAGTTTATTGCATACAGTCCATGTTATATGAACCATCACAACACCAGATCACCAAGTAACCACAAGTATCAGCCTGCCATTGCTACAAGCACATGACTACAGTAACAAAAGGAAGTATGTTTTGACTTCAAACCTTCAGCAAGATGCATCATGTAAAACTACTATAATCTGTTATAAATCACCATCCATAAATGTATACCAGGAAATGCTATGCTACAGATTGTCTACTGTTCCAATTCATTACAGATTTCATAGAGTATCAACACAAACACCCAACAATCACACAACTGCACAAGCATCACTAACCTTAAGCCACTTGTATCTCCAAACCAACCACTCTATACCAATCACTTCACAACTACTCTACCTCAAACACATATCTAAACTATTGTATGCCATTAAGCCATGTGAATTCTATACTTAGCCTTCGTAAGGAGGTAAGTCCTAGTGATGATCCAGCCATGCTTCCGGGTGCTTTGTAGCTGTGTGTAGCTACAGTACATCTGTCCTCTGAGACCACAAGCAACTGCACTGATCTCTTCTTTAGCCAGGAACTACTTTCCTGTTTGACTAGTTCCTGGGGGAGGGGTCTCTCTTGCACGATTCAGTTACTATTCTCTTTGTATATGCTGATCAGGTTCAGCCCTGAAAACTGCTAACAGGGTTGGCTTCAGTTCCCTGTTCACTGTATCATTCATTGTTCTAACAAAGTGATTTTAGCTTTTATACATATAATCTTAACTATCCGCTGCAATGTCCCACAACTTCACAACAAGTATCAAATTTATCTACACACCAATCTGCTTGTTTCAATAGTAAACATGACGGGTGTATCTGGTTCTGTTCAAATAATACACATTCATGACATTAATTCATTAGGTAATTTTAAATCTCCATGATGTCTGGTGCTTGATATTATTATAATTATGTACTGTATGAAATAAGTGTCGAATCCATCTCTGCGCCATGTCCGTGTAAATGCGTGTGTTACCATATATTGCTGTGCTTGCTGCGCATATTTGCAAGTATAGCGACTTAAATGTGTGCAGTTTGTATGTTCTCTCTATGTAATATTTTTGACTTTGACACTTCAGCTGGGCATTTCAGGTTGCAACTCACGCAGTCACGGCACCATCTTTCAACATCAGCCCGCATTCCAATCCAGAAATACCACCTCCTCAGAGTCACCTCAGTCTTTTGGGTCCCGAAATGGCCAGACTGGTTGTGGTAAACGGTGAGTAAGAAGCGGGCTTGTTCTTTTGGTACCATGATCTGATGAATGGGTTGGTGGGTCCCTGGGTCAAGACTCATGCGAATGACAAGACCTTGTCTAAGACTCAGGCGATCACTGTGTCTCAATAGTTTGACTAACTTTTGATCTGTGTTAGTTCTCTGTACTTTGGTCAGCCGACCATTCCGGCGGAGAAGTTCTTTAAGGTTCTGGATCACCGAACTTTCTTCTTGGATCGACTCCCAATCAAATCCTCCCTTGTCTTTTAGACTTGGTTCAGGCGAGGGGTCTGTAGTGACAACATCTTTGTGCTTTAGGAGCCTTGAAGACCGGAGTCTCAACGTCTTCATCCCAATCTCGTTCTTTTCCTCAACATCACTGTGGGCAGACGGGACAGTGCGTCCGCATTGCCATTGGATTTCCCACTGCAATATGTTACTGTGTAGCGGAAGTTTGCCAGGCATGACAACCATCTCTGCTCCATTGCCCCCAGCCGGGTCGTGGATAGGTGGGCCACGGGATTGCTGTCAGTGACAGTTACGAAAGGGGTGGCAGCCAAGTCATTTTTTAACTTTTCTGTCACGGCCCAGATCAGGGCAAGCAGCTCCAGTTTGAACATGCTGTAGTTTTCGGTTTTGTGTTCTGTTTTCCTGAGGCCCCGACTGACGTAGGCGATCACCCTTTCCCAGCCATTCTGTACTTTTGATAGCACAGCTCCCATGCCGCAATTGCTGGCATCAGTATAGACCTGGGAGGGCTTCTTGTAGTCAGGGTAGGCCAGGACGGGTGCCTCGACAAGTGACCGCTTAAGCTGTTCAAAAGATGCTTGGTGGTCTTCGGTCCATGCGACCACTGCTGTACTTTGCCTCTCTTGGCCCGACTTACCTCACAGGAGTTCATGCCGTGATGAGGCCACTTTAGCAAAGTTCTTGATGAAGCGTCGGTAGTATCCGACGAACCCCAGGAAGCTGCGTACGTCTTTGACGGATCTTGGTAATTGCAAGTCACACACTACACAAATCTTCTCTGGGTCTGGCTTCACCCCTTCAGCACTCATGATGTGCCTGATGTATTGCACTTTTGGCTTCAGGCGGTGGCATATGGATGGCTTCAACTTCAGATCACATCGAGTCAGTTGTCCGAACACTTCCTCCAAGTGTTTCAGATGGTCCTCGTACGTCTTCGAGAAGATGATCACGTCGTCGAGATACAGAAGGACCATCTCAAAGTTGCGATAGCCCAAGCAGTGCTCCATGACCCTCTGGAAGGTGACAGGGGCGTTGCAGAGTCCGAACGGCATTCTATCGAATTCGAGTAGGCTCATGGGGGTGGTAAAAGCCATTTTCTCCCGATCTTCCGGGGCCATCGGGATCTGCCAGTACCCGCTGGTAAAATCCAAGGTTAAGAAATAGACAGCAGTCTTCAGGGCAGTCAGGGACTCCTCAATTCGTGGTAATGGATAGGCGTCCATGTGGGTGACTGCATTCAACCTCCTGTAGTTGACACAGAAACGAAGGCTGACATCCTTCTTTTTGACAATGACCAGCGGGGAGGCCCACGGGCTGTGGAACTCTTTGATCATGGCAGCCTCTTTCATCTCACTAATCATGGTTCATACTGGTTGGTACATGGCCAGTGGGAGCGGCCTGTGTCTCTCTTTAATTGGCGGGCTCACTCCAGTGGGAATGTGGTGTTGCACCCCCTCTGCTCTACCAAAGTCAGATGGATGTTGACTGAAAGCCCCGGAATTCCTGCACACAACTTGGATAACACCCTCTAATTGGTCCTCTGGTGTATCCGCATCTCCGATTTGGATCTCGATCCACCAAGGGGTGCCCGTGGTGATTAGGCTGGATTGGTTGGCCAGAGTTCTTGGACATGGTTTCTCCCAACACATCTTGGAAATCGACCAACACCACGCTGGCCACTGGGCAGTTCCTGAACAGCTGGATCGGGTAACTGTGCGGATTGAGTACCCGGACTGGAACTCGTCCATGTTCCACTCTCAACAGTGTCCTGGCCACTGCGAAGGCTGTTGCCCATCGGGGTCACAGGCTTCAATGACTGCTTCGTAATCCTGCCCACCTGGGCCGATCCTGGCCTTACACCATATCACGTGTTCAGCATTGGGTCAAAGTATAATGGGTTGGTGGTCCGTGATCCTGGCCTTGCCCACCTCTCCTTTGGGGTTAGTGAAACGCTTGTGCCCTTCAAGCAGACACATCATCTGCTGCATCGTTTTCCATTCTCTCGGGGCCGCGGACCTCATCTCTATCCTGAGGGCCTCCACCAGCTCAACGGAACAATTCTTTAGCACGTTCATCCCCAGAATGACAAGGGGCAGGTGTTCATTGCAGGAAGTCATGACCAAACAGCCTTGGTGTTCTAGCTGTGCCTCGCCAATAGCCAAATCAGACTCCCAGTAGCCACAGAACTGAATCGGTTGTCCATTGCTGGTCAGTAGGCTTAGCCAGGTGGTAGGTGGTGTCATGATCTAGCTCTCTTTCCAGTACTTTCGGAACTCGGTGAGCTGAATAGTCGTCACTTGGGATCCAGTATCTAGGAGAGCTGTCATTTCTACTCTGTAGACCCATATCTTCAAGTGGGGACACTTGCCCACATATTGTGGCAACCATCCCGGTGCCAATGGACCTATTCGCAATGTTCTTCCTGAGGGTCGGTCCCTCGCCTCGGGGTCACATCGTTTAAAGGCTCGACTTCACATTCGTGCTCAACATGCCCACTCAACTTGCAATGCTGACAGTTGGGCATCCCCTGAGCATCGAACTGATCATTGGGGCATCATCCTGAGCATTGCAGGATGTCCCATTGACATCTGTTTCTTCCACCTGAATCGTGACGCCATCCTCTGCGTTTATTCTCGGCCTGTTCCAGGCGTATGTCTCGGATTTCTTTCATCATTTCTGTTACGGCACTGGTGAGGGCCCCGATCTGATCTTGGCTGGCTTGGACCTGCTGAGTGGCAACTCATTTAGGCTGGCTGGGTTCGTGCATCAAACACAATTGCGCCTCATCGCACTCTTCATCCTCGGTCAATTCCAAGGTCGCCCCATATGCTGCGTCTGTAATCTGATTCAAGCCCAGTATGTCCATGAAGGCTTCTTTAAATTTGAGGAAGGTGCATTCAGGTTTCTGTTTTCTCCACATTCTAAATTAAGCCCTTGTTGCTTCGCTTCTGGCTCCTTAAATAAACAGGTCCATCAATGTTTTGTCGACGTGTTCTACCTCCCTCGGAGCCCTAGCTTGGATTTCCTGCATCGCCTCTTGTAATCCCAGGGCAAAATCTTGCAAGGATTCTTGCGGTTGTTGTTTTCGGGAATATAGTCGCCCCTTAAATTCTGCGATGGACTGGGAGTTATAGATGCTGGCCAGTTTCTTCTGGATCTCTTCAGCCGTCTTTTAGTCTATGTCTGACCATGATCGTGCCTCCTGTAGTGCGGACCCTTTTAGCTGGCATATGACAATCTCTGCCCGTTGTTTCTCGCTCAGTGTGTATAACCGGAACAAGGAGTGTAGCTTTTCCTTGAATTCCCTAAAGGAGCTGGTCACCCATTACAGTTGTCACCTGAATATGTGGGAAGCCAGGGGGCCCCGAAGTAATATGGCATGGTGATCGGTGCTGTAGGCATTACTGCCGCTGGGGGCGCTAGGTTGGATGGCTCAGGCGCTCTTCTGTGGCTCAGTGTACAATCGTGGCTCAATGTAGAATCCTCAGGCTGTTGTTGAACTCCCGTGTCCCTTGCGTCCAGCAGCTGCAACATCTCGTCATTCACAAGTGTATCTGTGATCCTGTTTGTGACGCCAAGTTGTAATGTCAGCCCCTGTGATGGTGTATTGTTGTACCTGTTCTCCAGATGACGCTTGCGGATTCAAGACCTCTCGTAGCTTCTTCTCCAGGAAACCTGTGGCAGGAGAATGGTCACCCCAAAGAGGACCCCACAGATAAAGGAAATGCAAATGGAGGGTGAAGGCACATTTATAAAATCAGGGAAAAGGATAGTCACCATATTGATATATTCAAGGGTTGGCTAGTAAATTGAATTTATCTCAGAAGGCACATTTCAGGGTATCACATAACATTTGCATAATAGACATAAGTGTATTACAACATCAATATAAGTGCTCTACAGAACTTCAATACTGAAACTGTTATTTAGAAATAACTTATCTCAGGAATATTCAAACAGTATATGAAAACACCACTGGATAGTGCTGTGGGCGCAATCAAGACATCCTCTGTCGCTATACACAATCCAAAGAAGTTCAGATACCAGTAAGGCACATAGCAGATATGGAACCGTATTCGAGATATCGCTTCCGATTTGGTCCGGCAAATCTTAGATATGACAGCCAAAAAGGTTAGGATCAACTTAAGGGTCTAAGAATGAGCACCAGTGGTGGCTCAGAGGTGCAGAAGAATAGTTCTTGCAGCTTTGCAAATAACTCAGTTCTTGAAATAGCTGCGTAAAGGTTATTGCAGTATATTATTATTATTATTACATTTTATTTATAAGGCGCCACATGTGTTTTGCAGCGTCGTACAAATGACAGTACAGGGAGACAAAACATAGCATTACAGTAAATAAATAACAGAATTAGAGTACAGGTAACAGAGCACCACACGTTCTCAAGACACAATACAGCTAAGATGTAAGTATTGAGGGAGTGATCATCGTACTACTAGAGGCTTGTGGCCATAGATGGAGATGAGCCTTTACTAGCAGGATAAAGATGGTCGTTGAGTAGGGGAGAGCTGCGAGTGAAATGTGTCGAGACGAGGGCTTAGATAACAAGAGGAAAGATGGCCCTGCTCTGAAGAGCTAACAATCTAGTGGGGAGGGGCGACAGACAGATGACAAGAGGTGCAGGCAAGTCGGAGGTAGCCTGATGGCTGTATGCAAGCAAAGCTGAGATGTTCACGGCATGAGGCAGGGGGTGGAGGCGCGGCTTCAGCACTGGGTTATGCATCGGGTGGGTATGCTTTGATGAATAGGTGGGTTTTTAGTGCCCGTTTGAAGCTTTGCAAGGTCGGGGAGAATCTAATGGAGCGGGGAGTGCGTTCCACTGAAGGGGTGCAGCACGGGCAAAATCCTGAACTCGTGCATGGGAAGCAGTGACCAGGGCAGTGGAGAGGCGACGGTCATTAGTCGACCGTAGGGGGCGGGAGTTTGTAGGGAAAGGAGGTTGGAGATGTAGGGAGAAATGGAATTAGAGATGGCCTTGTATGTGAGGGTGAGGAGTTTGAAGAGGATTCTGTAGGGGAATAGGAGCCAGTGTAGATTTTGTCGAAGGGGAGTGGCAGATGTGGTGCGGCGGGAGAGGAAGATAAGCCTAGCTGCAGTGTTCAGGACAGATTGGAGGGGAGCAAGATGGGAGGAAGCGAGGCCAGTGAGGAGGACATTGCAGTAGTCAAGTCGTGAGATGACCAGTGAGTGGATGATGAGTTTAGTTGCACTCTGGGAGAGATATGGCCTGATACGAGCAATGTTGCATAGCTGGAAACGACAGGATTGTGCCAGAGCTTGGATGTGGGGTGCAATGGAGAGGGAGGAATCAAGAGTGATGCCCAAGCAGCGGAGTTGGGGAACGGGGGAGATAGTGGTGTTGTCAACAATGATGGAGATATTGGTCAGGGGTGTTGCTCTGGATGGGGAAAGATGATTAGTTCAGTTTTGTCCATGTTGAGCTTTAGAGAGCTTTCAGACATCCAGGAGGAGATTGCGGAGAGGCAGCTGGAAACCTGAGAGAGGACAGAGGGGGACAGATCAGGAGATGAGAGGTAGAGTAGTGTGTCATCAGCATAGAGGTGGTATTGAAGGCCAACTGAGTTAATGAGCGCACCCAGGGAAGAGGTATACAGGGAGAACAGAAGGGGTCCAAGGACAGAACCCTGAGGTACACCAACAGGAAGGATGGAAGGGTGTGAGGTGGTGCTGGAGGCAGACACAGAGAAGGAGCGGTTAGTGAGGTAAGAAGAAAACCAGTCAAGGACAGTGCTAGAGAGGCCAGCATTTTGGAGGAGGAGAGGATGCGGAGGAGGAGAGGATGATCTACGGTGTCATAGGCAGCAGAGAAGTCCAGAAGGATGAGCAGAGAGAAGTGGCCCCTGGATTTGGCCGAAAGTAGGTCATTGGTGACTTTCACCAGGGCAGTCTCAGTTGAGTGGAGTGGGCGAAAGCCAGATTGTAGTGTATAAGCAGCCTATCGAGACTGAGGACTGTCAAATGGGGTTCTTAGGGCACGTAAAAACACCACTTTTATTACCAAGGGTCTGTGGGTTAGAAGGTGGGGTGTCTGTTCAGGGGACTACCTCTTCCACAGTCCCTAGGGAAGCAGAGGCTGCCTAAATTTGTTGTGTGAGTGCATTCTTCACTAATGGACCTGGCTCTTGGCCAATGTGTCTCTATATATAACACTCTGGGGAGCAGTGGACATGGAGAGTACCTGGCTCCTTCAATTCAGTGATGGCAGTAGTGGCACTGCTGCGGCTGCTGCTGGGCTCCCCTCAGTGGTGTTGCAGCTGCTGGGCTCCCCTTTAACTCGGCTGCAGCTGGCAGCTCCTCACTCTCCGCTCAGCGGCAGCGTGGCCCGACTGGAGCTGTGCTGCAGCGGCTGCTAATAGCGGACGGGTCCCGGCTCTCCCCAGAGCGGTGGTGTCACTTCACCAAGAACGTATCGCTGTCCCTTCATGACGTGCTCCCACACAGCCTGCCTCTCGGGTCCCGGATAACGGCTGCGGCTCTCTTCCTCACAGCATGGCTTTCGGTCTGGCTCGACCGCGTCTCTCCTCTTGTGTGCGGCGGGGGTCAGCGGTAGTGTCCCTTCTCGGCTGCGTGGCAACTCGGGTCCTTTTTACATGGGACCTCCCTCTCCTTTTTCGTGCCCAATTTTGCCAATCACACAGGATTTCAGGGCTTCCCACTTTCTGGCATCTGGCGGGTGGTCCTGGGTCCCAGTGCCCCAGCTGTTACAGGCACAAGGTAAGGGGTTTTTAACCCTAATGGTTCCTACTACTACAAGTGTCTCAGGCAGTACAAATAACTATTAGGGCTGCAGTGGCTTACAGCAGGGGTACCCCAACGTGGGTATCACAGAGGCTCCTACCTTTTCTGGGTAGGGGGACTGGGCACCAGTGGCTTAGTGTGCAAGCACAAACCTGTGACTTCTATGTTCTGTACTGGGTGCATTCCATAGAAGCAGGATTGGGCTGACGATCAGGCAGGAAGCCAGCTCTCTGCTGATTGCAGCCCAATCTGGGAAGCTATATTATCCCCTTGCCTGTGTGGGTTTCCTCCGGCTACTACGGTTTCCTCCCACAATCCCAAAAATATACTGGTAGGTTAATTGGCTCCCAAGAAAATGAAGCCCAGTGTGTAAGTGTGTTTGTGTACATGTGATAGGGAATATAGGGCCTAAATCAGACCTGATCATAGCAGCAACTTTGTTAACAGATGGGCAATACCATGTGCACTGCAGGGGGGGGGGGGGGCTGATGTAACATGTGCAGAGAGAGTTAGATTTGGGTGTTCAAACATAACTCTAAATTGCAGTGTAAAAATAAAGCAGCCATTATTTATCCTGCACAGAAACAAAATAACCCACCCAAATCTCACTCTCTCTGCACATGTTATATCTGCCCCCCCCCCCCCCCCCCCCCCTGCAGTGCACATGGTTTTACCCTACTGCTAACAAATTTGCTGCTGCGATCAACTCTGAATTAGGCCCAAAGTTGCTGCTACAATCAGGACTGAATTAGGCCCAAACTGTAAGCTCCACTGGGGCAGGGACTGATGTGAATGTACAAAATAGTCTCTGCAAAGTGCTGCGTAATATGTGTGCACTATATAAATACAGTAACTGGTAATATTATTATTATTATTATTATTATTATTATTATTATTATTAATAATAATAATAATAATAATAATAATAATAATAATATTATATTTAAAAAACAATGGAAAATATTTAGGTCTAAATCAGTTATTGGCAAAATTTTATCCCATTATGCAAGAACATTTTGATCATATTTTGAAAGATAAATTGTCAGTTCATTACTGTGAAAAGAATGTTTCAAATGAACTTATTCAACTAATCACTGAAGAAATTCATGCTTAAATTATCTCATCATATATAAAGTGCAAAATGTTTTTCAATAATAGCCGATTGTATGTCAGACATAAGTTATATGGAATAAAAAATTTGTTGATTTAGCAAATAATAATGCTGAAATCTGTGAATGGTTCTTGGGATTCTTTCCATTAATTGACTCCAGGGGGTATATGTAATAAGGTCTAAGATTGCCGGAGGTGCGCAATGTGGGACGAGAACGGACGTAATTTTAAAGCAGTGATCATTTACAATCAAAACCAGGTTGGTTTTGCCTTGTAAATGATTGCCATTTTAAACATATGACCGTTCTCAATCTCAAGCACTATTTACCCCCCAGGATTTTTAGAAGGTATCATGAAATTGTTTGATAAAAAACAAAATCAACATAAAACACTTTAGATGTTAGGGATATTACAATGAGGCTCAGCGCTAGTCCCCATCATTGCTAGGTGACCAGGAGTCACAGCGCTTCCACCCGGAAGCTTTTCTGACAGTCACCCAGGAAACGGGGACCCTACCGAGCAGAAACGCTGTCATGTCCTGTCTCCTAGCAACAACTGGGTCTAGCACTGAGTACTTCAGTCCAATTTGAAAAAGTTTCATTTACCACAACGTGCTGCTCCCTATTATCTAACCAATTTCTGACCCAAGTTCATATTGTACTCTCTAACCCTAGTTCTTGTAACTTATAGATAAGTCTCATGTGCGGTACTGTGTCGAAAGCTTTAGCAAAGTCTAAAAAGATTACATTGACCTACTTATTAATAATAATTCTATTAATAACCTTAATGGATTCAATGAGCTTCTGTATACTGTCCTTTAGAAAACCTTCCAGTACTTTCCCCACTATAGATGCAAGACTAACTGGTCTATTATTACCCGGTTCAGCTTTAGTTCCCTTTTTGAATATTGGCACTGCTTCCACTATATGCCAGTCTTTGGGAACCATGCCTGTTGTAAGTGAGTCATTGAAGATCGAAAATAGCGGACCTGCTAGTTCAGAGTGAAGCTCCATGAGAACCCTTGAGTGAATTCCATCTGGACCAGGTGACTTATTAATCTAAATTTCTTTTAATCTGTAATACAGTATACTACATCCTCACTTAAAAAAGCACTTAGTAGTGAGACATTGTCTTTGTTGTGATTGTGTGTGATAATGCTGATTATCTTACAGGAAAGAAAGCTATACCTTATACACACTTAGAATACACTTTACCATGGAGCCGCTGCGGCCGCTAAACTTAGTACACACGCTACGTACTTTATACACTGTTTGCGTACGGGGTCCCGTATCACTGTACGGACTTTGCGTACAAACGCCACGCTGGGGGTACAAATTACACACAGCGCACACACACCCAGAGATACACTTTAAACCTTTACAGTAATGCAATGCAATAAAACACTTTAAACCTTAGCAGGGCAATGAAGACACGACACCAGATTATGATTAAACAGCTGGGTTCCGAAACCACAGCGTATTATTGCTGAAAGGGGGTTACAATACAAATAATACAATACAATATAACAGAGTAAATGGCTACATTCAATGGTACATACGTGAGTAGATTCGCTTGCGCTTCCCGGCCCTGTCCTCGGTCATCTAATAGATAACTTTGTGAGTCTTGTGTCTCTCCAGGCCTGTAGCAAGCTCTCTTTATACAATTCCTCCAAAACTCAATACAATGGATACTGTATTCCCTTTGTCCATTGGACACAGGGATGCACTTTTACAGTACAGGAGAGGTCATAGGTCAGTTTGAATAGGTGGGCGATGTCCATTCCAACTGTTCTTGTGGGTGGTCTCCTCTGGCTTCCCGCCGCATACATAATGTACAGTAAATACAGTTTATATCTATATTCTGCTTCTGCACATAACTATCCGCAGGAACATGCGATCTTCCTCAAACCAACACCGGAATGTTACCCTTAAAATACCGTACAGCTGGATACCAAACACCACCTTATGACCTTGTTCTGTCCCCTCTTATTCTGTAAAGGTGAATCCCTTTGTTCTGAAACCATTTAAACTGTTGTTACTTGCTGGTGTGGTGCAGGGGGACTATGTGTACATTGTGCACTATTTGGATTAAATATGTAATGTGTTTTGATAGCTCTCCATGCGTTCACAAACTCTACCGTAAATACCCATACCACGCGCTGATGCGCACGACCGCGGTAGCGACCATACGCAAATTGCGAATATGTGCACGCACAGCAGAACAAGTACACGCACAGAGGCCATCTGTGTGTAGTTTGTACGTGATGTGTGTACTGCAATATTTTTCGACTTTGACAGTCCACCCTTTGGCAGTCACCAATAACTGCCACTATCTAATCACTAAACAGAAAAATATCTACACAATATCTACAGAAGTTTGGATGGTCGGGGGGACAGTGGTAGGTAGGAAATGTATGACCTAGTTGGATAGTAAAAAGCATGTATGTATGAATCCATGTCTGAGAGGCATGTATCATTGTGCCGTATATGTTCTAAATAAGCTTCGAGGTATTGCGAAGTATACATTAAATCCTTCTCATCACGTATTAATGGTCTCTAAATGGGCCAACAAACACTACCGAGCTCTTTTCGGCTTCTTGTTAAAACAAATGGGGTGCACATTTAGTTGATGATACATGGAGGGGGAAACATAAGTGAGTGCTAGTATATGTGGATATCACCTGTCGACTATGTGTGCTATTAACTGGAGGTTGCAGAGATGAAGATAAGACACATATCTAAAATACATTCACATAAACATTTTGGGTAGGGCAGATGTCTTTTCCGGATGGATGTATCTGGGCAGAGGGGGAAACACAAGAAAAACGGGTGAAAGAAACAGGCCATGAAATTCATTTACAATCCTTATCATAACACTGTCTCTATGGATGGGTCATAAATTAAATCTGCTGCTATAACAGCGCCCTTGCTCCTTAGACTCATCAACTTTGTGCCGTGCTTGCACCGCGTCAGAATTCGAACACATCTAAATATCAAACCAATAATTATGACGACTCCCAGGATATAAAGGAGAAACTTCCCTACACTCATAATAACATTTTGAGCCCACTCTCCTAAACCTGAGAACCAATTTCGTGGGTTCAACCATGAGACCCAGGTGGTCAGTTCATTACTCACAGTCGTCAAGGTAAGGTTGTGTTTCCTCCTGAACTCCCACTTCAACTGCAAGATATCATCCATCTTTTGATCGATAATCTCCGTTGGATCATCAGTGTTGTTCGTAATATACGTACAGCACTTCACCCCATATTGAGTTGCCAGAGTAACACAGTACCCACCCTTCACGGCTGTGATATAATTTAGGACCATCCTGTGCTGAATCAGTTCCTTCTTGTAAGCTTGTAACTCCCTTCCCGTATACCTGAAGGTGTCGTCATACATCTCAGTGATATTATCTATCAAGTTCGCTAGCGCATGGATATACCTATAATTTAAAATTCCTCTGGCAGTACTGGTGATGTCTAATGCGAGAAGGAATTGAATCCCGGTGGATTGTTGGATCAAATCAGAGGCTGCGTGCTCTATCCTATCTATGAGGTGTCTCTTGATAATGTGTTCATAGTGAGTATGAGTATAAGGAGCCTGAGCACTTCAGTGAACGTCTTTCATCTTATCATGGGTTATGGTCATGACCTCTGGCAGTACTCTCCCAATGTAACACAATCCCTCTGAGCTCGGGGCAAGCCACTTGTATGCCTTCCTCCCACATATGAAATAGGCATCATCTGGGAGAACATAGGGGACAAAATATAACATCACCATATTACAAACTTTCCAAGTGAAGAAACCCATCCCTAGTTCTCCCATCTGCTCAGTACAAGTATCGGGCTGGATGATATGAGCACAATACCCTGGCGATACTTTTCCAACCCACATGGTCTTGCTTCCACGAGTATACCTATACCGAAAATACCTCCCACTGTTGGCTATTTGGCGTACAAGTTCAGAGTCTATGGGTATCCTATCAGCTCTGTGTGAAAAGGTCATTGTCTGGTTATTCCACGTCACTTCCCAATTTCCCGGTTTTTGGTAATTGGAAATATTAAAACATTAAAAGGATCTGTCTACATGATACTGGTGGAGCTTCAAACTAGGGGGCCTAGAAATATTGAATTTCTTGTCCACCGGTCTCCCACCCCGTAATTTGAGTACCTCATCTATTGCTAAAGGGTATGGTACTAATCCTGACTTGCTCTGACCTTGAGGTACCTGTGAGCACACCCAACATTCTGTCTGGTTTAAGACCTTACCCACTAGTGAGTGTTAATCACTCAACGGATGACGGTCCATGTCGATATTAAGGTTGGACTGACATCTCTGGATGCACCCATCCTCAACTATATTCTCACAATTCTTACAAATACAATATTCATCAGACAATAACCCCTCACAGTGCCTCCGAGCTCCTTGACTACCAGAGCGCTTACTGATGCCAGCCTTTACCAAAATGATGTGCTGATCCTGAGATCCTACAAATTCATACTTGCCATCAGAACCCATTCCAGATCCCTGCTCGACATCTCTGGGACCCTCACCAAAACAAACTGTCCTTATCAAAACCAGAATTACTAACAGAACCCAAAACGCAGTCTCTTGTGATCGATCCATTTCGTCAGGGGAAAGGAGGAAAATAAGAAGGAGAAAAGAAAGGAAAAATGTAGGGGGAGGTGAAAAAAGAAAGTGGTACGACAACCGTTCTAGCTCTTGTTACTCTCTGTGCTCAGATGCCTTTCAACAGTCCTGCCTCTCAACTTTCCCGGAACAAATACTCTAGTGTCTCTTTGCTTTGCTCTTTGGACACACAGTTCACTTTGCTCTTTGAACACACAGTTACCAAACCACAAAAACTTGATGAAACTGCACGAGTTCTCTCCGGGTCAGCGACCTGCTTGCAGTGGGATGAGTGGATCCAAGTCTCTCTTTCGGCGACCTTCAATGCTGTTGTGCTGGTTAACAAGACTTGATATTGTCCTTCCCACCTGTCTATGAGGCAACCTGAGAGTAAGAAATTTCGAAACATCACATAATCCCCAGGTTCAATGTCATGACAATTACTGTTCGGCAGGTCAGGAATCACCAGCTTTAAATTTCTTTGATGATTTCTCAGCTGCTGGCTCATCCCAACCAAATATTTCACAGTCACTTCATTATTACATTTCAAATCATCCTGGGGGTCTATCATTACATGAGGTTGTCGACCAAAAAGAATTTCAAAGGGTGATAGGTTAAGGGGAGACCTGGGAGTGGTTCTGATGCTGTACAACACTAGTGGCAAAGCTTCTGGCCACGACAATCCAGTTTCGACCATTAATTTGCTCAGCTTGTTCTTAATAGTGCTATTCACTCTCTCCTCCTTTGCACTCGCCTGTGGACGGTACGGAGTATGCAGCTTGCTATTAATTCCCATCAGTTTGCACATGACCTGAAAGACTTCACCTGTAAAATGGGTACCCCTATCACTTTCAATTATTCTAGGGATACCATATCTACACACAAATTCCTGCACAATTTTCTTTGCAGTGAACGTAGCAGTATTTGTGGCAGCAGGGAACGCTTCTGTCCAATTTGAAAATACATCAATACAAAACTAACACATATTTTAAATTCCTACAGGGTGGTAACTGTATGAAATCGATTTGTATTACCTGAAAAGGACCGTCTGTCGAAGGTATGTGGGATGGCTCTGTTGGTATTGACTTTCCAATATTCTTCCTCAAGCAAGTAAAACATGTCATTGCTCTCTTACCTGCATGAGAAGAGAATCCTGGCGCACACCAGTAGGCTCTCACCAGCTTACACATACCCTCTTTACCCAGATGAGTCAGACCGTGTGCCGCCTCAGCTAAGCTTGGAAGATATGCTCTGGGAGCTACTGGCTTACCTTGTCCACCTGTCCACAGTCCCGAGGATTCCTGGCCATATCCCTTTGACCTCTAGACTGCCTTTTCCTGTAAAGAACACAAATCTGGCATTTCAATGTGTTTAACTGTTGTGTATTATCAGTTGTGTGAAGTAAACCGTCTGTGGAAAGTGAAAAGAGAGGGGAAATAATAAAAAGAAAAAATTGTCAGATTTGAGTTCACCATCAGGCTGTCACACCATCATGCATATCGGTGTCTATGCACAGTCTCCCTTCACCAGTATTCTCATTCTCCACCCTTTGTGCATGACCAGGCACACTGCGTAAATACTGGTGTCCCTATGCTGGTGAGATATACTGGATTTGGGCAGAGCTCTGAAAGACCGAGTAGGCATGTGGCGTTTGAACTGTAATCCTGTCAGTGAACGTAAGAGATGAAGAGGAAACTTTGAAGACAAATCTCATAGATTTTAGTAACAGATAAGTTTGTAGAGGCAAAGAATATTTTACAAAATTTGACATCTGGATTGGGCACTACGGGGGAATGATTCTCTACTCGGTCTGCTCCCCTAAAAGAAATTCTATGTGTGTTATATCTCTACTGGGACTATCCCAGCCATCAATCCAGTGTCCTGTCCATTCTAAGTTCATAGGGAACCCGGTATCTTTCAGATAATTTCCTCTACCTGTGATGGACATGCATCTAGAACAGTGAAATGCAACATTGGTCTTTGTGGGTATCCAACATATTTTGTGCTTCCTGGGTGGGAGCACTCTATATGTATACCATCTCTAACAAAACTCCTGTTAAGTTACTTAGAGGTCACTTCTGCTAGAGAGAGAAGCAAAAGTTTAGAGACCTCTTCCTAACCCCAGCAAGTTCTGTCAAAAGGGTAAAGTTGCATTTATTCTGTTCTTCCCATTAACCGAATCTGTGTTCTCTATATGTCTCATGATTCCTTACTATATGTCCCTTGATCCCATCTATGTGTTTAATAACGTGGCTTGTTTTCTCTGTCTAGGGGTCTATATTGGCTATCTGTTCTACTACTCCTACAATCTCTGGCAAAATGCCCTTCCTTCCTACAAGTGTAGCATATCCTAGGTCTTTTCTTACTATCCGTGTTTTGGGATTTAGGTTGATGAGACTTTGGTGTATGAGCCTGTATTCTTTCAATCCTCAGCCTCGCCTCCTGCAGTTCTCTACGCCTAGCAATATTCTTATGGTGTTCAATCGCGCACTCTCTAAGACAAGCTACTGTGGCCTTACTCCAACTAGGCAAAGATGTTTGTACCCTGTCCCTTACTGTCTTATTGAGTCCATCCATTAGCACAGAGACAGCCACTTCCCTATAATTCGCATCGTTCCCTTTATCTGATACCCCAATGTATCTATCCATTATTTGCAGGGCCCGATGGAAATATTCAGATGCCATTTCATTTTCCCTCTGTTTTATGGAGAAAATTCTTCTCCACTCAATGGGGAAACACAGCTCTAGTTGTCTATTAATTCGTTCTAAGTACTCCTGATTGTGTTTGTCAGTCATAAGACTATCCGACTCTAACCTACAATCAGTGATACATTTTTGGGTGTCAATATTAGGGGGTAGGCACGCTTTCAAAACTATCCACCAGTGTGTGTTTGTCGGTTCATACGCATTACCCAGATCTCTGATAAATTTCTGACATCTGGCTAAATGCTTCCGAGGGTCAGGGAATTCTGAAATGATTGATCGCAGCTCATCTCTGGGCCACGGGCAATACATTGCATTAGTCCAGGTGAGGACTACTCCCTGACTATCGGTTCCCCCATATTCCGTTCCTAATCTATTTACTGTGAGGTGTTGTTGTCTCTGTGCAATGAACTGTCTCACACTTACCGGTAGCTGTGACCTCACTAGTTCTTTCATTGGGGAATATTGTTACTGCTCTACCTGGTTGGACAGGCCCCACCTGAGTTTCCTGCAGCAAGGTGACTGCTTGGAGGAGAGCTGTGATTTGGCTGGATATATTTGTTATTAAAAAAAAGATATAGATTCAATATATATATTACAAAGTACAGTATACCTATAGTTACAACTCATACAGTAAGCAGTTAAAACATACAGTTACATACAATTACAGTTGTAGGCCAGCGATACAATTACCATTCCCTCCAATGCATCTTATGTCTCTCTCTCTCTCTGTAAATAAATACAGGAACTGATCTGCCAGCAAGTCCATCATCCTCTTGTGACCTATAACCTTGAAAAGACTTCAAAAACAGGATACATCTTGCAAAAAATAATTAGGGTTAATACATTGTTTTTACATACTACTATATTTTACGGATATACCATTGACTGTAGCCATCTTCTCCCCCGCAATATACGGTAGTGGTGGTGGTGCAGTCGCCATTGCTTTCCCGCTAAGTTTGGAACCTGCTGCGCGAGCTAATTCTCTTTGTATATCCCCCTCCTGTTGCCATAAATTTAAACAATCTGTATGTCTAATTCTTTGTTTTCTGGATTTAAGAAGACATATTCTACTGCTTACATTCTGCAGTACCTCTGGTTCAAAGCTGCCTACCCTAGGGAATGGTTTTCTATCATTGTTAGTCATACATACCCACTCATTGCTTAAAACTTCTGTGTGTGAACCGTGTTTTTCACACATGATAAACCTTGCTGAGCCTTTTTGCCACAATTCTACCTGAACCCTGTCTAAACGTCTCTTACTTGAGCAACTGGCTCCCATATTTGTGGGTCTCTTCTAATAATTTTAAAAAATTCCCACAAACACCAAAATACTCAATATGAGTAGATGGTGGAGGTATACCTGAGCGCCTTCCACTCGCTCTCGCCCACGCTGGACAGTACAACCATACACTGTTGGTAGCGCATCGCAATGTACCCAACTTAGGGCTCCTATCAGACCTTACACCGTAATTTCTTTCGGTGGAAGTTCTGTTTGGAATATTTTCCTGAGAGAGGCAGTGAAAATTTCCTTTTCGGTATCTTTCAACTGGAATTGTTTGTAGGGTGAAAAACAGAGAAATTAGATAACTATCTTTCACCCTTTCCAGTGAAGCCCACCAGGGAGATTTCCCGTAGTTATCAAAGAAAAACCCCTTTGTCTATACAATCATGTCTGCGTATGCTCTTCCACAGCACATATGATACAATAATATCACGTTGCGCTGTGCAGAACAAACGGACATGTGATGCAATAGCACAGCCTATAGATACTAGTTATCTATATGCCCTACGATTGCTGTAAACCACCGAGCCTTAGACCACCTAGACCACCAAGAGTTGTATGGGATACCACTCAGTCCACTAAGACCACCTAGTTAATAACACAGGGTTGCGAACCCTACGCCACCGGGCCTCTACTAACCCAGTGTGTCCACCTAGACCACCTAGCTTAAACCACCTAGACCACTTCAGCTCTTGGGTTCAGTATCCACTCACTCCTGCATTTGCTCACTCAAATACACGTTATTTTTATGTACAGAAAATTAGGATTCATTCAAGTTGGCAGCTTTACCCCCAGAGGCAATTTAAAAAAAATTATTTATACTAAATTTTGTTTTTATACTAAATTTCTTTAGAAACCGGGTGGTTTGGTGTTATTGTAGCGTGGCTACTGTCCCACCTTTAAACTAAATGAACTATTGTGTAATTTGTACTTAGCGACCGTACTTCTTACGCAATTTGCGTAAACACGCGATCGTGCATGTCTCTTACGCTGTGTACGCAGTCCTGTACTTTGTCCGAGACACGTGTACAAAACCGTACGTCCGCAATAGCACAAATCACACAATTCTATAAATGTGAGCAATATTAACTATAATCGCTCACTTAACACAACACACAGTTTCTTTCTGTATAAACCTTTATAACTAGGCCAGGCTGCGTGTGTGTCTTACACTTACGTCCTTAACATTTATTTTAGTTTTAACTATATAGCAACAAAAATATCTCCGGTTTCACATAGATTTAAATGAATCTAGCAATCTGAATGTTATGGCAACAATGTGAGAGAGTATGCAAAGAGTATGGGTGCTGTGTACGGTTTTGTCTCCCAAAAAAAATTGACAGATTTTAAATAGCTTTTTTCCTGTTTACCTTACTGGTTCTACCAGCATCTCTACAAACCATACATAGCAGACGTAATCTAATCAGCAATCAAGCAGGGTTTTCAGTGCATCCATCGACCAAGAAAAGGATATGTAGGATACTTTCTGTCCACCCATTTGCTGAAAGATTAAGTCTGCTGTGACCTGTTAGGTAGTAAGTATGTGGAAAATCGAAGGAGCCCCCAATAGATAATGCTGATTATCTTACAGGAAAGAAAGCTATACCTTATACACACTTAGAATACACTTTACCATGGAGCCGCTGCGGCCGCTAAACTTAGTACACACGCTACGTACTTTATACACTGTTTGCGTACAGGGTCCCGTATCATGGTACGGACTTTGCGTACAAACGCCACGCTGGGGGTACAAAGTACACACAGCGCACACACACCCAGAGATACACTTTAAACCTTTACAGTAATGCAATGCAATGATAAAACACTTTAAACCTTAGCAGGGCAATGAAGACACGACACCAGATTGTGATTAAACCGCTGGGTTCCGAAACCACAGCGTATTATTGCTGAAAGGGGGTTACAATACAAATAATACAATACAATATAACAGAGTAAATGGCTACATTCAATGGTACATACGTGAGTAGATTCGCTTGCGCTTCCCGGCCCGGTCCTCGGTCATCTAATAGATAACTTTGTGAGTCTTGAGTCTCTCCAGGCCTGTAGCAAGCTCTCTTTATACAATTCCTCCAAAACTCAATACAATGGATACTGTATTCCCTTTGTCCATTGGACACAGGGATGCACTTTTACAGTACAGGAGAGGTCATAGGTCAGTTTGAATAGGTGGGCGATGTCCATTCCAACTGCTCTTGTGGGTGGTCTCCTCTGGCTTCCCGCCGCATACATAATGTACAGTAAATACAGTTTATATCTATATTCTGCTTCTGCACATAACTATCCGCAGGAACATGCGATCTTCCTCAAACCAACACCGGAATGTTACCCTTAAAGTACCGTACAGCTGGATACCAAACACCACCTTATGACCTTGTTCTGTCCCCTCTTATTCTGTAAAGGCGAATCCCTTTGTTCTGAAACCATTTAAACTGTTGTTACTTTTTGGTGTGGTGCAGGGGGACTATGTGTACATTATGCACTATTTGGATTAAATATGTAATGTGTTTTGATAGCTCTCCATGCGTTCACAAACTCTACCGTAAATACCCATACCACGCGCTGATGCGCACGACCATGGGAGCGACCATACGCAAATTGCGAATATGTGCATGCACAGCAGAACAAGTACACGCGTGGAGGCCATATGTGTGTAGTTTGTACGTGATGTGTGTACTGCAATATTTTTCGACTTTGCATCTGGTCTTCTCATGTGAATACTGATGAGAAAAACTCATTTAATTTGTCCGCAATGTCATTATCATTTTTTTATTAAGACTCCCAGCATGTCATTTAAAGGGCCTATACTCTCCTTCTCTAATCTTTTGCTGTTGATACATTTAAAGAAAAAAATTGGGGTTTGATTTGCATTCCTTTGCTACTAGCTTTTCAGTTTCTACTTTAGCTGCTCTTATTTCTTTTTTGCATATTTTGTTACAATCCGTATAGTGCTGGAATGACTCGCCTTCCTGTCTGATTTGTATTTTTTGAATGCTCGCCTTTTTTTGCCCATTAGTTCCTTAATCTTCTTGTTAAGCAACATTGGTTTGGAATTTTTAGTCCTTTGCTGCAAATGGGAATAAATTTACAAGTATTACTAATGAGCAGTGATTTTAATACCTCCAATTTCTCCGTAGTATTTTTTCCTTGAAACAAGATTTCCCATTCAATGTCCCTTAAAGCTTTTACTCATCATGTCAAAGTTGGCTTTGTTAAAGTTTAGAGTCCTAGTTGAGCCAATATAGGACTGCTTATAAAAACAGATATTACATGTGACCATATTTTGGTCGCTGTTTCCCATGGGCTCCCCTACTATTATATTTGATATCAATTCCCTATTGTTAGTTAATACCAGGTCTAAGATTGCATTGTACCTAGTTGGTTCCTCGATTAGTTGAAGTAAGTAGTTATTAGTTAGTGTGTTTAAAAACATATTACCCCTAGCAGTATCACATGAATCATTTGTCCAATTTATCTCCGGATACTTAAGATCACCCATCACAATCACGTCTCCTACTCCTGCTGCTTTTTCAATTTGCTTCAGTAACATTTCCTCATCAGAAAAATTATTAACAGGTGGCTTGTAGCAAAGCCTCAATACTATATTTTTGTTCCCCTTCCCCCACATGCAATTTCTACCCATAATGTCTCAACAGTATTTACAGTCCCCTCGTGAATATCTTCCCATATATCAGGTTTAAAAATGGCTTTATGTAAAGATATACCCCCGCCCTATTTATTTAATTTATCTCTCCTGAACACCATATAACCCTCAAATTAACTGTCCAATCATGAGATTAATCCAAACAAGTTTCAGTAATGCCTATAATATCATACTGTTTTCTTGCTGCAAGGACTTCTATTTCCCCCTCTTTACCTGTAAAGGGGGGTACACACGGGAGATTTCTTCCGAAGATGTGTGCTGAGCGATCAATCATAGACTGCTAAGCACACATCTCTCCCCCTGCTCAGCACAGCGATGTGTGCTGAGTGAGGGGACGGGGGTCCGCTCACTTCACACAGCACTGCTGCCTTCTCCTCATTCAGGTGCAATCCATTGTGACAAAAAAGATGGCGCCTGAGAAGTCCACCCAGTGTTCCAGGAACACAAACCCCTCTTTCCTACACGAGTCTCTAAGCCACACATTTAACTCCCTAATCCCCCTCCGCCTCCTGCCTCCCTGGGCTAGCACGTGGCATTGCCTATAATTTCTAGCCTAAGTCCCTATAATCTTTCTTAAGGACATTCCACCTACCACTAACTTTGTCATTGGTGTCAACGTGCACCAAGACCGCTGGGTCTTTCCCAGCCCTCCCAACAATCATTCTATCCGGTCCGCGATGTGCCATTCCTGAGCACCCGGGAGACAACAGACTGTATGGCGATCACGGTCCCGGTAGCAGATTGCCCTATCTGTCTTCCTGATAACAGAATACCCTACCACCACAATCTGACTAGGTACATCACTTTCTTTTGTCCCATCTGTGCCGGAGGGACTACTCCTCTGGTTGCTAGAGGGAACAGTCTCCTCCTGCTCCGTCATTTCCTCACTACCATCCTCCAAATCTTCGTCCAATTGGGCAAATTTATTGGGGTTTGGTAGTTCAGGGATGTCGTGCCTCCTCCTCTTTTTCTTCCTTCTAACTGAGACACAGCTGGCTACCTGGTTGGCCTCGTCTACCGGTATCCCCCTGCAACTCCTCCACCATTCTATCTAAGCTTTGCTCAAGATTGTGAATGTCCCTCAGTCGCATAACGGTTTTCTCTAGATCAGTTACCTGGGCCTCCAGGGCAGCCGTTCGCACACACCTCACGCAGATGTATTCACACTGGGACGGTTGCTCCAGGTGCGCATACATCATGCACAATATGCACTGAGTGAGACTCTCAATCACGACCCCGCTCATTTTGTTTGTAAAGTCTAACTCCCTGTTACCTTCCAAAAAAAAACAATTCAATCTATATAGTACATTACACGGGGTAATTCAGACCTGATCGTTAGGCTGTGTTTTCGTACAGCAGGAGATCTTGTCTAAACTGCGTATGCACCGCAATGCACAGGTGCATCACATGGGTACAAATCAGATCGTCGCTCAGCAATGGGTTTGTGCAAAGGATACATTTGCATGGGCGTTCGCAAGGAGATTGACAGGAAGAAGGAATTTGTGGGTGGCAATTGACCATTTTCTGGGAGTGTTTTGAAAAAACGGAGGCGTGTCCATGTATTTGCAGGGAGGGTTCCTGACATCAATTCTGGTCCCGGACAGGCTGATGTGATCGCAGTGGCTGAGTAAGTCCTGGGCTGCGCAGAGAATGCACAAGATCTGTTTGTACAGCTCTGCTACACATGCGATCACACACCTGCACAGCTAAAATACACTTGCTCTGTAGGCGGCGACTATCTGATTGCAGCAGTGCAAGAATCACTTGCTAGCGATCAGGTCTGCATTAGACCTAGAGTACTATAGCCTAGCTGTGAAGAGAAACAATATAAAGCAACAGAACAGTAATTGATAAAACAATACAATCAAGGACAAGGGGAGATACAGAAGGATAGAAAAGAAAACAGTCACTTATACAGTAATGTAGTCAAACTTATACTTATCTATACTTGTGTGGCCCCTGATCTTTTCATTTTATACAGCAGCAGTCCCCAGCTCTCTGCAGCAAGCTCGTCAAGAAGCAGCAATGGCAGCAGCCTCCAGCCCCCTCCAACACGCTCCTTTGATAGCTGCAGCAGCAATCTCTGGCCCCCTTGTGCAGCTCCTTCTGGCAGCAGCAGTAGGCTCTGACTCAGGCAGTCTGTGGGGGCAGCAATTTATGGCTCGGCTGCAGCAGCGTCACTGGGCAGCACCTAGTACTCACTCACATACACACAAAATCGCAGCCCTCACACACTCACACAAAAGCAAAAATGCAGCCCCTCACACACTCAAAATATCGCTGCCCCTCACACACTCACAATATCTCTGCCCCTCACATACTCACAAAAAAAGAATGCAGCCTCTCACACACACACACACACACACACACACACACACACACACACACACACACACACACACACACACATAAATGCAGCCCCTCTCTCTCACACACACACACACACACACACACACACACACACACACACACACACACTATCTCTGCCCCTCACACACTCAGATCACACACCCAGAAGTCGCAGTCCCTCACATAAGCTTTCACAAAGAGTGGCAGTGACAGCTCTTACTCTAGCTGCACACTCTACTCTTACCGGCGCCTGCTGTGTCCCCTCTCTTGCACCTGCTCTGGCTCCCGCTCCCACTCCCCCTCACTGACACCACTCTCACACACACGTGCGACCCGTCAACCACTTCCGGTTCCGGGTCGCAACTTCGCACCTTCCTCCTCACAGGTCAGTGTCCCTCCTCCTCACAGCCGTCCCAGTTGGTAGGAAGATGGTGCTGAAGGCAGGGTGTTGGTAGGGCTAGAGGGTGTCTCTGGGTGCTGCTGAGGTTTAAGTGTTGGTGGTGTGGGGAATGTGTCTCTATGCGCTACGAGGGTTGGCTTGTTGGTAGGGGGTCACCAACCACTGTCATGCCATATATGAACTTACGCTTCTGCTAAAAACATCAGCTACTGCCATCCTTAGCTGCTGTTCTCTATTTAACTGCATCTACATTGCATCCGGAAAGTATTGACAGTGCTTCACTTTTTCCATATTTTGTTATGTTACAGCCTTATTCCAAACTGGAATAAATGTATTTTTTCACTCAAAATTATACACACAATACCCCATAATGGCAATGAGAGAAAAAGTTTTTGAGATTTTTGCAAATTTATGAAAAATAAAAAACTAAGAAATCACAGGTACATAAGTATTCACAGCCTTTGCCATGAAGCTCAAAATTGAGCTCAGATTCATACTGTTTCCACTGATCATCCTTGAGATGCTCCTACAGCTTAATTGGAGTCTACCTGTGGTAAATTCAGTTGATTGGACATGATTTGGAAAGACACACATCTGTCTATATAAGGTCCCACTCTTGACAGTGCATGTCTGAGCACAAACCAAGCATGAAGTCAAAAAAATTATCTGTAGAACTCCGAGACAGGATTGTCTCAAGAAACGAATCTGTGGAAGGGTACAGAAAAATATCTGCCATCCATAAATAGAAGTTTGGAACCACCAGGACTCTTCATAGAGCTGGCCAACCATCTAAACTGAGCAATCAGAGGAGAAGTGCCCCAGTCAGGGAGGTGATCAAGAACCTTATGGTCACTCTGTCAGAGCTACAGAATTCCTCTGTGGAGGGAGGAGATCCTTCCAAAAGGACAACCATCTCTGCAGCAATCCAACAATAAGGCCTGTATGGTAGAGTGGCCTGACGGAAGCCACTCCTTAGTACAAAGCACATGGCAGCCCGCCTGGAGTTTGCCAAAATGCACCTGAGGGACTCTCAGACCATGAGAAACAAAATTCTCTAGTTTGATGAGACAAAGATTGTACTCTTTGGTGTGAATGCCAGGCATCATGTTTGGAGGAAACCAGGCACTGCTCATCACCAGGCTAATACCATCCCTACAGTAATGGCAGCATCATACTGTGGTGATGTTTTTTGTAGAAGCAGGAACTGGTAGACTAGTCAGAATAGAGGGAAAGATGAATGAAGCATTGTACAGAAACATCCTGGATGAAAACCTGCTCCAGAGTCCAGAGTGCTCTTGACCTAAGACTTGGGCAACAGTTCATCTTTCAGCAGGACAACGACCCTAAGCACACAGCCAAGATATCAAAAGAGTGACTTCAGGACAACTCTGTGAATGTCCTTGAGTGGCCCAGCCAGAGCCCAGACTTGAATCTGATTGAACATTTCTGGAGAGATATGAAAATGGTTGTGCACCGACACTTCCCATCCAACCTGATGGAGCTTGAGAGGTGATGCAAAGAGGAATGGGCGAAACTGCCCAAAGAAAAGTATGCCAAGATTGTGGCATCATATTCAAAAAGGTGGAGGCTGTAATTGCTGACAAAGGTACATCAACAAAGTATTGAGCAAAGGTTGTGTATACTTATGTACATGTGATTTCTTAGTATTTTATTTGTAATACATTTGCAAACGTCTCAAAAAAATGTTTTCTACATTGTCATTATGGGGTATTGGAGGTCATTCCGAGTTGTTCGCTCGCTAGCTGCTTTTAGCAGCATTGCACACGCTAAGCCGCCGCCTACTGGGAGTGTATCTTAGCATAGCAGAATTGCGAACGAAAGAATCGCAGAATTGCGAATAGAAAATTCTTAGCAGTTTCTGAGTAGCTCGAGACTTACTCCTACACTGCGATCAGTTCAGTCAGTTTCGTTCCTGGTTTGATGTCACAAACACACCCAGCGTTCGCCCAGACACTCCCCCGTTTCTTCAGACACTCCAGCGTTTTTCCTAGAAACGCCAGCGTTTTTTCGCACACTCCCCGAAAACGCCCAGTTTCCGCCCAGAAACACCAACTTCCTGTCAATCACACTACGATCAGCACAGCGATGAAAAAGCTTCGTTATGCCGTGAGTAAAATACCTAATTTTTGTGTAAAATAACTAAGCGCATGCGCTCTGCGAACCTTGCGCATGCGCAGTTAGCGGATAATCGCAGTATAGCGAAAATCGGCAATGAGCGAACAACTCGGAATGACCTCCATTGTGTGTAGAATTTTGAGGGAAAAAATTAATTTATTCCATTTTGGAATAAGACTGTAACATAACAAAATGAGGAAAAGGTGAATCGCTGTGAATACTTTCTGAATGCACTGTACTTCTTGTATTGGCTCTCAAAAAGGCAGTACTTTATTTTTACAATAACATGAACTATAATGTTTGTAGAAAGGTTGCCAAATTATTGGGTTTGTATGTAATTATCACATATGGGACTAAGGACACAACTGTAAAAAAAAAAGGGAATTATATAAGAGATGCAAAAGCAATCTATAATAAACATTCACAAGATAACATGTCCCTTCAGATATCCAAGTAATTCTCTTTTATGTAATAGTGAGATATGTAATAATAGCAGCGCTCATGGGATCAGAGACATAACTTGCAAAAAATTAATTATCGAGACAGCCGAAAATATACAATAGTTTTTAATAAACACACATCAGTGAATATAAAATTTAACAAATTAAAACTAATTATATAAATAAACAGTAGAATTTAAAAAAAACACCTGTACGGTAGAGTGGATTAAACCCTGCTTCTGACAGATATGCAAAAGAGCAGACACATAATAAAAAGGGGTTAACAATAGCCATGAACAGAAGGATATCCTTGTTTTTTTTTTTGACTTGACACTAAGATAACATATCGGTGAACAAAAAAACAAAACAAGACTGCTAGTATTTAGCAGAAATGTATCAATTCCTGTGGCAGGGCCAGATCCAGGGGGCCAAACGACCCCCCTAACAGTCATAGCCACGCCCACTTACATGATGGTGACAGCGACCACATTGCCAGCCACAGCCACCAGGTCCAGCAGCGGCATGAGGAAGATCCCAAGGTAGCGGGGTAAGCTGTCTTCGGCACACAGTGGGGAGAACAAGCTGGATGAGCAGTTCCCGCAACTGCTGGTGCTGTTCAGACAGGGGCTGTGCGCTTGCGGCTCCTCCATAATGGGACCGGTCACCGCGGGAGATGGGGATAAGCCGCTCTGTGTGGCAGCGATCCAGTGTAGCAGCGATCTCCCTATATTGGCATTACTCATCTTCCTCCCCTGACTCTCCCACCATCAGCGCCTGCAGCAGCCAGCACAGCCCAGCATTTCTCATCTGAAGGTGGATCCTTCATAGCGCCAGAATCCCCCTCCCCAGCATCCGGCTACCTGTACATGGGATGCTGCAGCAATGCCAGCCCCACAGGCATGGACGGGGGTCGTGCTGGCTCCCTGCACTGCTGGGGCCACTAGAGGTGGGGGCTGCTGCCAGGAGATGGTGTGTACACAAACAACTGGAGAACGGTCCTCAAGCGCTGCTAGATTCCCCAGCATAATTCTGGTAGTGGTGATCTGCGTGGTGCTCGTATATGTAGAGGGATATCAAGAATATGCAGTTAACAGTAGCACCAAATACAATGTTGCTGCTGAAAAAGGAACCTCTCAACTCACCATAATTCAGTGAGATGCATTCACATAAAGGTTTAGTTTTTAACTGATTATCGATCCCTCTGCAACCGTGATGATGAAAACAACCTTTGCATATAGAATGACACTCACCTAGGCTATAAGCCCTATGTGCATCCAAAGGTTTCTTTTGATCCAGTGTACCAGTCAGACACCTTCTTCAAATGGATGTAATCAATGGTTCACGCAAAATGTAACATATTAAAAAAGTTTTTTTTATCAATGGTTCACGCAAAATTAAAAAAGTTTTTTTATTCTTCCATAAAAACAATTAAAAAGTTCAGTTGCACAACATCCTAATCTAACAAGTAAAAGTTGGTTTATTCCACTCCAAACCCACAAGACCTCTAAGGAAGGCTTTTATAAGGAAAAAAACTCTCACCACACTGCTTCTGGGAAAAACAGTTTGGGGTAAGAAAAAATATACAGAGATGTTAACAAAAAAACGATCCTTTAAAGAGCCAATTGGGGTAGCAATGAGTGGACACCAACCATCAGGAATCCTTAACCACCAATGCGTTTCGGAATGCCTTCCTTCCTCAGGCTGTTAGGATTCCTGATGGTTGGTGTCTTCCTTAGATGTCTTGTGGGTTTGGTTTGGAATAAACCAACTTTTTCTTGTTAGATCAGGATGTTGTGCAACTGAACTTTTTAATTGCTTTTATGGAAGAATAAAAAGACTTTTAATATATTGTTGGATTATGCGTGAACCATTGAAGGTGTCTGACTGGTACACTGTGGATCAAAAGAAACCTTTGGATGCACATAGGGCTTACAGCCTAGGTGAGTGTCATTCTATATGCGAAGGTTGTTTTCATTATCACAGTTGCAGAGGGATCGATAATCAGTTAAAAATGAAACCTTTATGTGAATGCATCTCCTTGAATTACGGTGAGTTGAGAGGTTCCTTTTGCAGCAGCAACATTGTATTTGGTGCTATTGGTTAACTGTATATTCTCGATATCCCTCTACATATATGAGCAACACGCAGATCACCACTACCAGAATTGTGCTGGGGAATCTAGCAGCGCTTGAGGACCGTTCTCCAGTTGTTTGTGTACATGTCGGTCAAGATTTGGTGCTCTTGTGAACGGGTCTGAGCTGCAGCGAAAAGGGCGCAAGTCATTCTATTTAATATCTGTTCCAGGTGATGGTGTGTGGCTGCACTGACATCCCTCCCCATCTTCCGTGTTTCCGGGGCACCTAGCCTCATCTGCCATCATCACATGCCGTCACTCCCACCTTGGGCAGTGTGTGCCACCCATCAGTGTGTTAGTAGTTACATGTGCCCGGTGTGTTTGTGTGTGTGTGTGTGTGTGTGTGTGTGCTACATAAGAAGTACATGTGCAGCCTGAAAATGCTTTATATGCTTTTAGAGCATTAATGGACAGTTGGGATGGGAAGTGGGAGGAGTAATGATTGTAGGGGAGGAGTCAGGAATAGATAAACCGCCCCCCCTAAAAGAAAAGTCTAGATCTGTCCCTGTCCTGTAGTAACAGTTTCTGAAGAGTTGTATTCAAATTGTATCCACCAAACTGGTTAGTAGCTGTTCGTAGCAATAACTGTAAACTTTCCACAGTAATGTGGATACCATCAACCAGATATGAGCACAAATGGGCATACAACAGAACAGACACTCAATCCAATTAGTGGATCGAATTTAGCAAAAGCCAGCGTCTTATGCAGCAATATAAATGCAGTGAATTACCTCCCTTGTGGCTAGCATGATCCGAGTGTCCTCGAGTTAAGTCCACTTATAAACCATATTCCATATATTCACGGGGGTGACAGCACTGCACAGAGGATAAGGGCACCGTATATATCCCAATCAGCAATACTCTGTGTCCTTCTCATGCGATTACATGTTTCTTAGAGCAGCGGCGAGCATGTGGGAGCCAGTGCTGTGCAAAAAGCTCACAGTGCATCTGAGACAGATTCAAAGCTGTAGGAGGAGTCCTAACGTGTTTCGTCATGCAAGCATGTGACTTTCTCAAATGCATGACTCCAGTGTGGACTGAACTGAGATTTATACCAGACTGTAAAAGCAACCACCTGTATTTGTCATTCATTAGATCAGATGGTACATTTGAGATGGACAATTACCGGCTCTCAAGTTAACAACTCTTTCTAAACACACTTGTATACAATTAAGAATAGCGACTGCAGTAGTAGAAAAATAAGTAATAATGACAAACCTATACTATAATAAAAAATGAGAAAATAGGAATACATATAAACAGTATAGATACGAATTTATATGTCCAGTATTAATATCTCACAGTTGCCAAGTTATTGGGTTTGTAAATATCACAAATTGAACTAAGGACACAACTGTAAAAAAAAAAAAAATTATATAAGAAATGCAAACACAATCTATAATAAACAGTCGAAAGATAACATGTCCATTCAGATATCCAAGAAATTCTCTTTTATATAACAGTGGGAGTTTTTTGTATAGAATCACCTGTTGTCCCTGAGTATCGATTATATGATATATGATTCTAAAATTGTATAAAAAGGGAGAAGACAAGATGCCAAGTTACAGCAGAACACAAAATGAAGTTCTTACTTCTACTTGTGGTTGTCGGTCATTGCTCTGCCCAATACAATCCATATCTTAAGTCTGGCAGGACTTCTATTGTCCACTTGTTTGAATGGCGCTGGGATGACATTGCTGCAGAATGTGAGAGATATTTGGCACCCAATGGATTCGGAGGTGTCCAGGTAAGAGCATCATTGTTGGTGTTTATTACTTATTAGGAAAATAGTAATGGATAAATTAAATATTTCTGACTGTTAGCAGAACAATAAGACAACAGCGTGTAATTTTATAAAGCAGGTTCAACAAAATTTTACGGTGTTCTTTATACAGAAATTAAAGATTATAACATGTGGGTGGTCTGATTAAAGTTCTGTGACACGGACATCCTCAAATCTGTATTATATCATATCATTTATTTACATTCTCATGACTGTATTGTATATGGCATCACATACTAGTATATAATGTTACAAAAAATAGGAAAACAACCCATTATTGATCAGTCCCCCTCGGTCCTTTGGAGTCTTTTCCCTATTTGCTACGGCTGTGCTACACTTACCGGTATTCGTGATGCAGGCGGACAGAACACCGACCACAGCATCAAGAGGGAGAGAATCCCAACAGGGAGTTGGGAAGTATACTTACCCTCCTCCAATACCCCACTAAATCAAACCCTCCCTTCCCGCAGCCTAAACTTAACCCTCCCCCACTGCAGCCTATCCTTAACCTTCCCTGGCATCCCTTTGCAACTATTATGTGCTTCATAAAAGTCTTCTTTATGAAATTGAATGTTTATTTTCTGCAGGGACATCTAATTAAATAATTAGTGATGTGCACGGGAAATTTTTCGGGTTTTGTGTTTTGGTTTTGGATTCGGTTCCGCGGCCGTGTTTTGGATTCGGACGCGTTTTGGCAAAACCTCCCTGAAAATTTTTTGTCGGATTCGGGTGTGTTTTGGATTCGTTTTTTTTTTTTACAAAAAACCCTCAAAAACAGCTTAAATCATTTTGATCCCATAGTATTATTAACCTCAATAACCATAATTTCCACTCATTTCCAGTCTATTCTGAACACCTCACACCTCACAATATTATTTTTAGTCCTAAAATTTGCACAGAGGTCGCTGGATAATAAGCTAAGCGACCCAAGTGGCCGACACAAACACCTGGCCCATCTAGGAGTGGCACTGCAGTGTCAGACAGGATGGCAGATTTAAAAAATAGTCCCCAAACAGCACATGATGCAAAGAAAAAAAGAGGTGCAATGAGGTAGCTGTGTGACTAAGCTAAGCGACCCAAGTGGCCGACACAAACACCTGGCCCATCTAGGAGTGGCATTGCAGTGTCAGACAGGATGGCAGATTTAAAAAATAGTCCCCAAACAGCACATGATGCAAAGAAAAAAAGAGGTGCAATGAGGTAGCTGTGTGACTAAGCTAAGCGACCCAAGTGGCCGACACAAACACCTGGCCCATCTAGGAGTGGCACTGCAGTGTCAGACAGGATGGCAGATTTAAAAAATAGTCCCCAAACAGCACATGATGCAAAGAAAAAAAGAGGTGACCAAGGTCGCTGGGTGGCTAAGCTAAGCGACCCAAGTGGCCGACACAAACACCTGGCCCATCTAGGAGTGGCACTGCAGTTTTCTAGCGAGAGGATGAGTGCTTCCATCTTCATGTGAATCTGAACCACTAGCCATGAACATAGGCCAGGGCCTCAGCCTTTCCTTGCCACTCCGTGTCGTAAATGGCATATTGACAATTTTACGCTTCTCATCAGACGCTTTTAATTTTGATTTTTGGGTCATTTTACTGAACTTTTGTAGTATACTTGATGACACAGAGGTAGAGCAGTGGACTACTGTACTGTACTGCTATATATATACTGGTGGTCAGCAAAATTCTGCACTGTCCTCCTACTATATACTGCGCACAACTAAAATGCAGCACAGGTATGGATGCATAGTATACTTGATGACACAGAGGTAGAGCAGTGGACTCCTGTACCGTACTGCTATATATATACTGGTGGTCAGCAAAATTCTGCACTGTCCTCCTACTATTTACTGCGCACAACTAAAATGCAGCACAGGTATGGATGGATAGTATACTTGATGACACAGAGGTAGAGCAGTGGACTACTGTACCGTACTGCTATATATATACTGGTGGTCAGCAAAATTCTGCACTGTCCTCCTACTATATACTGCGCACAACTAAAATGCAGCACAGGTATGGATGCATAGTATACTTGATGACACAGAGGTAGAGCAGTGGACTACTGTACTGTACTGCTATATATATACTGGTGGTCAGCAAAATTCTGCACTGTCCTCCTACTATATACTGCGCACAACTAAAATGCAGCACAGGTATGGATGCATAGTATACTTGATGACACAGAGGTAGAGCAGTGGACTCCTGTACCGTACTGCTATATATATACTGGTGGTCAGCAAAATTCTGCACTGTCCTCCTACTATTTACTGCGCACAACTAAAATGCAGCACAGGTATGGATGGATAGTATACTTGATGACACAGAGGTAGAGCAGTGGACTACTGTACCGTACTGCTATATATATACTGGTGGTCAGCAAAATTCTGCACTGTCCTCCTACTATATACTGCGCACAACTAAAATGCAGCACAGGTATGGATGCATAGTATACTTGATGACACAGAGGTAGAGCAGTGGACTACTGTACCGTACTGCTATATATACTGGTGGTCACAGCAAAATTCTGCACTGTCCTCCTACTATATACTACAATGCAGCACAGATATGGAGCATTTTTCAGCCAGAGAACGTAGATATTTTCAGCACACTGAGCATAGATATTTGCAGCACACTGAGCACAGATATTTGCAGCACACTGAGCACAGATATTTGCAGCACACTGAACACAGAAACTGAGAGAACGCAGCCACGTCCTCTCGCTATCATCTCCAAAGCACGAGTGAAAATGGCGGCGACGCGCGGCTCCTTATATAGAATACGAATCTCGCGAGAATACGACAGCGGGATGATGACGTTCGGGTGCGCTCGGGTTAACCCGAGCAAGGCAGGAAGATCAGAGGCTGCCTCGGAACCATGTAAAATGGGTGAAGTTCCCGAGGAACCGAACCCGCTCATCACTAAAAATAATTAGTATAATTTAAAGTATGTATTATTTTACAGGTTTATTTGGAGCTGTAGACTCTTGTTATGCCCCATAAACATGTATAGATGTGTGCAGTGAATGCTGAAAAGTTATGTAAAACTGATCAGAAAAAAATTTGAGCATTTTGGACAGTAACACATTTGTCAGGACCCTTTACTATTACTTTTAGCCACAGATATGTCTTCATAATCCGATCCTTTTAGAGCCATATGTCATGAGTCACATTGTGACTTAGTCACACATGTCGTGACTTAGTCATACCACTACTGGTAGAGACTTCTGTTATTTTTTTCTAGATTGTGTATCTTCTACACATCATAGCTGCATGCAAAAGTCAATTATAGTGTACTAGGTACTTAGGAGGATCAGTGTTTTTATTGCACAGATATTGGTGCAGTTACAGATTAAGCACAATGATACATAGCAAGATGCATGGCGAAGTTTGCTCATATCAGACCTCTGTCCTTTACCTTTTACAGTACATTAGTTAGATTCTGAGATGCACACAGCACGCAATGCCAGTACCACTGTACTCTTGCATAGTCATTTTGTTGCATTAGCGATGCGACTAAGTTGCACTGGGAAATTGTGTCACCAGCTGATATATCGGCCCAGAGGATCCTGGGTACACACTGAATGATGTAATAAAGGTCGGAGTAACATGTCACTTTTTCCTTAATTACACATGGTTGTTAGCACAATGTGCAGTGCAGGGGGGGCAGATATAACATGTGCAGAGAGAGTTAGATTTGGGTGGGTTATTTTGTTTCTGTGCAGAGTAAATACTGGCTGCTTTATTTTTACACTGCAATTTAGATTTCAGTTTATACACAACCCACCCAAATCTAACTCTCTCTGCACGTGTTGTATCTGCCCCACCTGCAGTGCATATGGGGGGTCATTCCGAGTTGTTCGCTTGCAAGCTGCTTTTAGCAGATTTGCTCACGCTAAGTCGCCGCCTACTGGGAGTGAATCTTAGCTTCTTAAAATTGCGAACGACGTATTCGCAATATTGCGATTAGACCTCTCTTAGCATTTTCTGAGTAGCTCCAGACTTACTCGGCATCTGCGATCAGTTCAGTGCTTGTCGTTCCTGGTTTGACGTCACAAACACACCCAGCGTTCGCCCAGACACTCCTCCGTTTCTCCAGCCACTCCCGAGTTTTTCCCAGAAACGGTAGCGTTTTTTCACACACTCCCATAAAACGGCCAGTTTCCGCCCAGAAACACCCACTTCCTGTCAATCACATTACGATCACCAGAACGAAGAAAAAAACGTGAGTAAAATTCCTAACTGCATAGCAATTTTACTTGGCGCAGTCGCAGTGCGAACATTGCGCATGCGCATTAAGCGGAAAATCGCTGCGATGCGAAGAAATTAACCGAGCGAACAACTCGGAATGACCCCCATGGTTTTTCCCATTAAAGAACAAATTTGCTGCTGCGATCAAGTCTGAATTAGGCCCTTTTTTTGTTCTTAAGCAACTCAGCATTTTATCCTGATTCTGAAGAAGCACTATGGGGGAGATTTATCAATCCACCTAAGAGGACAACTGGAGGTGTTGCCCATAGCAACCAATCAGATGCTAGATATCATAGATCTGTTCTATATAGCATGCTCTATAAAATGATATCTAAAATCTAACTGCTTGCTATAGGCAGCAACTCCATTTGACCTCTTTGGAAGGTTTGTTAAATCTTCCCCTTTGCTTGAAGTACAGTATTAAAGAGATATTTTATTTTGTATGCTTTATTTATTACATTCGTTTACTATCTGTTACTGCTGTTTTATTACAGGTCTCTCCTCCTAATGACAATTTGATTATTACCAGCCCCAATAGACCATGGTGGGAGAGATACCAGCCAATCAGCTACAAGCTGTGCTCTCGTTCTGGCTCCGAGCAGCAATTCAGAGACATGGTCACCAGGTGTAACAATGTTGGGGTATGTCCTTTTGATATTGCTCTTATTTCACCATGTAGTAAATAAGTCATTTCAAAAAAAGTTTATTTTAACAAGCCAAATAAAAGTTTTTAAATGTCAGTAACAAAATATCAATAATTCTTCCAAATAGAAGGATTCATGACAGTTCTTTATTTAGGAATTAGATTAATCTCTGTTACCTACTCATCAATGGCATTATTGATTTAATAACCTCTAAGCTAGGTGGTTTACACCATGGGATATCTATATGTAATAGGGTCTGAGTTTGCCGGTGGTGCGGAATGCAGGCTGATCTCGGATGTTTTTTTAAAGTGGCAATCATTTACAAGCAGGCTCGGACTGGCCCACAGGGGTACAGAGGAAACCAACGGGGGGGGGGGCCTCCTCCACTAGGGGTCAGGTTCTAGACTGTGCACTTGAATTATATATTATACATGTGTTCAGGGCGGGAGCTTCCACTAGGCAGCTTTAGGCAGCTGCTTAGGGGCGCCGGAACCTGAGGGGGCGGCCTGCTAAAGCTGCTTGGAAAAAGTAGCGTGGTCCTACCTCCACAATCCCCCCGGCACTCATATCTTACAGTAGCCGCAACTGCCAAGCTCCCGTATTGCAGCCTCCAGCTCTGTCTTCACCTGGCACAGGCAGTAACTTTCACAGCTCCTGATGTCCTGGCTGGGGTTGACATGTGGTGCTGCTCTTCATTCCAGGCTCTTTCACAGACCACTCTGCATCGCAGCTTGCAGGTAAGGTGGCTGTACAGCGCACTTTCTGCATTTGATAAGGAAAGAGGGGGAAAGCAGCAGTCTGGGGGGGGGGGCATGCACACAGATGGTGGGGGAGATAGAACAGCAGACATTTAACGGAGTGTAAGGGGGGTGAGAGTAGCAGGCACCCATACAGACTGGGGAGATGGGGAGAATAGAGCAGCCATGCAACAGACTGGGGGTGGGGGAGAGCAGCAGCATGCCTTTCACCTGAAGGGCGAGTAGGGGGAAGGGGCAATAGGCAGAAATTTTGCCTAGGGTGCCGAGAAACCTTGCACCGGCCCTGCATGTGTTACCTTATACTGCACAGGATTATGATGTATTCTCTACAGTACATTGCTGTCATTAATCTGGCACATTATTATGCATGCACTAGCATTAATTTAATTACTATATAAATGATCAAGGAGTCCAGACCAGGTACTCTATAATGGTTAGCCAAACCTCTGTGGTGGCTGGCCACACCTCTAATCATGGGCCCCTACCACTGCATACCCCCGGTGGGCCCTTCAAACTCCAGTCCGACACTGTTTACAAGGCAAAACCATGCCCTCTAAATGATTGCCGCTTTAAAAAACCCTCCAAGATCAGCCGGCATCCCGCAACTCTGGCAAACTCGGACCCTAATACATACTGTATGCGCCCTTATGTGAATATTCTAGAAGGCCCACAAGTAGGAGGCAAATGCATAGAATGTTATTTCACAGCAAAATGTTGGTAAAAGTATGTTTTGATAGTTCATAGGCCATTAAGCTTGAGAGGAAATGTTGATTCAAGTACTTCTAGATCACTTCTCTATCTACAGTTTGTAAATGAAATGCCACCAATTGTGAATCATGCACACCTATCCCATACTATTACTAACCAAGGTCTACATAATTTACTATCAGCGACTAAAGGTTGAAACCAGTGGAAAACCACTATGCTAGAATGCCCCTTTAAAGTAATTATATTTTTTTTAAAGAATATGCAACCTGAATAAATGAGATGTGTCATGAGGACCATTAACCCATTGACCTGGTGTTAACCCCCTTTAGGTAAACATCTATGTTGATGCTATCATTAACCACATGTGTGGAGCGGGAGGTGGCTCAGGCACCAGGTCCACGTGTGGAAGCAGCTACAATACTGGTACCCAAAGTTTCCCTGCTGTACCATACTCCAATCTGGATTTTAACGATAGCAAGTGCCCCACTGCAAGTAAAAACATCGAGAACTACAATGATGTTAATCAGGTGGAGTATTTTATATTCTAAACATTAAAGAGGAAGTTGTAATCATGATAACACAAATAAAACCTAGGCATCCTTTTACCTGGATCTGATACAAATCCAAAGGTACTACACAACTGGCCAAACTAAATTACTTGTTTGATTACCGTATATACTCGAGTATAAGTCGACCCGAATATAAGCCGAGGCACCTAATTTTACCACAAAAACCTGGGAAAACTTATTGACTTGAGTATAAGCCTAGGGTGGCAAATGCAGCTCTAGCCGTACAGAGCCCTCAGTGCCAGATATGCCCTCATACTGCCAGATATGCCCCCACAGTGCCAGATATGCCCTCATACTGCCAGATATGCCCCACAGTGCCTGATGTGCCAGATATGCCCTCATGCTGCCAGATATGCCCCACAGTGCCAGATATGCCCTCATGCTGGCAGATATGCCCCACAGTGCCAGATATGTCCTCATACTGCTAGATATGCCCCCACAGTGCCAGATATGCCCTCATACTGCCAGATATGCCCCCCAGTGCCTGATGTGCCAGATATGCCCTCATGCTGCCAGATATGCCCCACAGTGCCAGATGTGACATATATGCCCTCATACTGCCAGATATGCCCCACAGTGCCAGATGTGCCAGATATGCCCTCATACTGCCAGATATGCCCCACAGTGCTTGATGTGCCAGATATGCCCTCATGCTGCCAAATATCCCCCACAGTGCCAGATTTGCAGATATGCCCTCATGCTGCCAGATATGCCCCCTCATAGTGCCAGATATGCCCCCTCATAGTGCAAGAGGCACCTAATTTTACCACAAAAACCTGGGAAAACGTATTGACTCGAGTATAAGCCTAGGGTGGCAAATGCAGCTCTAGCCGTAAAGAGCCCTCAGTGCCAGATATGCCCTCATACTGCCAGATATGCCCCCACAGTGCCAGATATGCCCTCATACTGCCAGATGTGCCCCACAGTGCCTGATGTGCCAGATATGCCCTCATGCTGCCAGATATGCCCCACAGTGCCAGATATGCCCTCATGCTGCCAGATATGCCCCACAGTGCCAGATATGTCCTCATACTGCTAGATATGTCCCCACAGTGCCAGATATGCCCTCATACTGCCAGATATGCCCCACAGTGCCTGATGTGCCAGATATGCCCTCATGCTGCCAGATATGCCCCACAGTGCCAGATGTGACAGATATGCCCTCATGCTGCCAGATATGCCCCACAGTGCCAGATGTGCCAGATATGCCCTCATACTGCCAGATATGCCCCACAGTGCTTGATGTGCCAGATATGCCCTCACGCTGCCAAATATGCCCCACAGTGCCAGATGTGCATATATGCCCTCATGCTGCCAGATATGCCCCCTCATAGTGCCAGATATGCCCCCCATAGTGCCAGATATGCCCCCTCATAGTGCCAGATAAGTCCCCTCAGTGCCACATATGTCATCCCGCCCCAAGTGCCAAATATGCTCCCCCAGTGCCTGTTACTTACCCTCCGTCGCTCCCGCGCTGTCTTCTGAAGGAGGGACACGGAGCACACAGCGCGCGCCTCTCCTGTGTCCCTCCTGCATCTCCGGCGGCCGCGGCGGGTCTATTAAAGGAAGTGCCAGTTCGTGAGCCAATCAGAGCTCATGAACGGGTACTTCCTTTAATAGACCCGCCGCTGCCACCGGAGATGCAGGAGGGACACAGGAGAGGTGCACGCTGTGCGCTCCGTGTCCCTCCTTCACACTGCACTCCCTGTCACTGCACTGACTCGAGTATAAGCAAAAAAAAAGTGCTGAAAAAGTCGGCTTATACTCGAGTATATACGGTATATTACAGTTTAGCTCCATAGAGACATTTATTTCCATTATACTGTAATAATATGGAAATTACAGAGTTGCATTCTTATTTCTCTCAGTGATGGATGTTTTGTTGGAATTATATTTTATTTGGGATAAATCAGTTGACTAGGAATTACATATCGAACAGTATATTGTTGGAAAAAAGCAATGCCTTTAGTTCTAAAGAGATGATATGGAAGCAAAAGCCCACTTGTATATTCAGTCCATTTGATAATTTAACTTTCTGATTAAATTAATTTTTGATTTAGAATAAAATTATTATTTCAGATGAAACAATATCATGCAACTATTAGAACATGTAGCAAGTATGCAAATACTGTAACAATATACCTAAAATAACAGTTGTGAACATTTTAAAATAAGAAAGACTATAATTTATTCCATAAAACATACAATATGACTCCATACTGTACCTGGTCATTTCTGTGAACAACATTGTAATGATTGTAAATAATGATGTGAGCTCTCGAGGGTATTACCAACTGATGCCTAAAGAGGCAATGCATAATACTGCTTAATGGGATCAGTCTGGAGTATGCAGCATATTGCAGTAATTTAATCATGTAAACCTGTCCTCCAATAAGATTCTAGTTTGTACAAGGTGCTGATATAAGCTTGCTGATCTATAGGTGAGGAACTGTCGTCTTGTGAGCCTCCTGGACCTGGCATTGGAGAAGGATTATGTTCGTGGAAAGATTGCTGACTATTTGAACAATCTCATAAGTATTGGAGTGGCTGGATTTAGACTTGATGCTGCCAAGCACATGTGGCCTGGGGACATCCTGGCTATTGTCAACAGACTGAGCAACCTGAACACTAAGTGGTTCGCCAGTGGATCTCGTCCCTTTATCTTCCAGGAGGTAAGAAGTTAAACATGTCATTAAATTATAAAGTTGCAGAATTTAGGATTCATTTCTATTTTTTTGCACATACGTAGTAATGAAAAAAGAGAAATACATGAAACATAAACATTAAATGACATAATTCATAATATTTACATGGGTAGAAATGCTGTAAGTGAAGTTGCTACAAAAGTTTGTGACAACTGAATTATGCAGTGCACAGGCCACTTCACAAAGGCACAGAGTTCCAGCAATACAACATTAACATTCAAACATTTAATAAAATTATGAAATGTATAAATATTATACTTGAAATGTGTATTGTTAAATTTATGGGCATTTATTTACACAACGCTATTCTAAGAAGGAGGCTATTTCACAATGAACAATAGCTCCAACTGAGTGTGGTCAGAAAAATATTTGCACTTCTCTTTTCACAGCTGCTTTCATGATGTTGATACAGTATGGTCCTTAGAAGTTCTTCTGCAAATGCATCAACACCTCATGTACCTAAAGTGAATTAGAACCCACTTGCAAATTTGTTGCTTCCTTATACTTTACAACATTTTTCAAAACAAGAACCACCCCAGATATCCACCCAAATACAGTCAATAATGTCAGCATTCTGATGCAGCTCAATTCAGTGTCCACAAATTGCAGGAGGTCAGTTGGAAAGTATACGTAATGTCTTTATATATATATATATATATATATATATATATATAAAAGACAAATAAAAAAATAAAGATTACTGTACTCAGTAAGGGCTCCTACACTACAGAAAGTGTGAAGAATCCAAAGATGGGGCTCTAATGCCTACATCACCCCATCCTAGATTTAATAAACTCTAGGTCTTCTCATTTGATGCACTTAAAGTATGTCATAGTGTGGATTTACTAAAACTTCAAGCCAAGTGGAGGTATTGCCCATAGCAACCAAACAGGTGTGAGAAAAGTGGTGAATTAGTTAAACAGCAAAAGATGTGTTTCTGACAGGTGATTGATCTCGGTGGAGAACCTATTACTGCTAGCCAGTATTATGGAAATGGATGTGTAACAGAATTTAAATATGGAGCCAAACTTGGAAATGTTATCCGCAAGTGGAATGGAGAGAAGATGTCATATCTAAAGTAAGTCCAGGGAACATATACATAGTTTAAACATGTACAGCATTTGACATTATATGTATCAATGTTTTATCACTGTCTTATCATCCAGGAACTGGGGAGAAGGATGGGGTTTCATGCCCACTAATAGAGCCTTGGTGTTTGTAGACAACCATGATAACCAAAGAGGTCACGGTGCTGGAGGAGCCTCCATCCTCACCTTTTTTGATGCTCGGTAAGATTAATCTCTAAACAAACGACTCACATTTGTTTTTGTTGTTGAAGTTCTTACTATTTAAAATTTCTGCAGCTTGTACAAAATGGGAGTTGGCTTTATGTTGGCACATCCCTATGGACTTACACGTGTAATGTCAAGTTATCGCTGGACAAGAAACTTTGTGAATGGACAGGTACAGTAAATAAATTATTTGCTTTTGAAAGGATTGTCATTCTCTGTAAAGGTGGGTACACACTAATAGATATATCTGCAGATCAATTGATCTGCAGATATATCTATGGACGGATCGAGCAGTGTGTTCAGCATACACACTGCTCGATCCGTCGGGGACTGACGTCATGAACTGGGCGGGCGTGTACACACACCCGCCCAGTTGAGCTGTCAATCACCACCGGCCGCCGCAGCATGTGTACGTGCGGTCGGCCGACCGCCCCGTACACACACAGCGACGCGCCAATATATCAGTAGATATATTGGCCATCGGCTGTGCTGCGCGGCTGACGCTATACGTCTGTGAACGACGGAGTTCACAGACGTATCGGCCGTACACACTGGCCGACGGTCCCGCGATATATCGGCCGTTTAAAAGAACGGCCTATATATCGACCAGTTTGTATGGGCTTTAAGAGTTCCATCTGTTCCTACAGTATACCAAAGAGTCCAATCAGTTGAATACCACTTTTTAGGACAACCTGAAACAAGTTACCACCACTTGCATGAGAAATATTGTCAATAGTGTAGACAAGGCCGTGCACTTAAAAAATCCTTATACATTCCATGATTTATTGGTTCTATTCACTTCTCTATAGGATGCAAATGACTGGATTGGGCCACCTGCCAATTCTGATATGTCAACTAAACCAGTCACAATTAATGCGGACGCTACTTGTGGCAATGACTGGGTCTGTGAACATAGATGGCGCCAGATTAAGTGAGTACTTAAAGTGTACATAACATATTGAGCTATGTACCATATTGCTTTTTTGAAGTTATACTTACACATAGGGTTCTTTTATATGTGGTATATGGAAAGTAGCAAGAATGTTCTTTGTGTTTTTAGAAACATGGTTATCTTCCGTAACACAGTTAATGGTCAATCACTCACAAACTGGTGGGATAATGGCGGAAACCAAATTGCTTTTAGCCGTGGAAATAGAGGATACATCATCTTCAATAATGAGAGCTCGTGAGTGATATCTCTTCTCAATATGTACCTGTGTGTTAGATGATGATAAATGTTAAGCAAAAATGTAATGATTAGTTTCCTACCATGACTATATACATTTCTTTAGAACACTGGGGGTAATTCCGAGTTGTTCGCTCGCTAGCAGATTTTAGCAACATTGCACACGCTAGGCTGCCGCCCTCTGGGAGTGTATCTTAGCTTAGCAGAATTGCGAACGAAAGATTAGCAGAATTGTGAATAGAAAATTCTTAGCAGTTTCTGAGTAGCTCGAGACTTACTCCTACACTGCGATCAGCTCAGCTCAGTTCGTTCTTGGTTTGACGTCACAAACATGCCCTGCATTCGGCCAGCCACTCACTGTTTCTTTAGACACTCCTGCGTTTTATCCTGGCACTCTCCCAGAAAACGGCCAGTTTCCGCCCAGAAACACCCACTTCCTGCACAATCACACTCTGATCACTTCAACGATGGAAATTCTTCGGTCAGACGTGAGTAAATCTACTAAGTTTTGAGCTAAAATACTTAGCACATGCGCACTGCGTACCATGCGCATGCGCATTTTCACCTTAATCGCTCCGTTGCGAAAATCTGCAACAAGCGAACAACTCGTAATGACCCCCACTATTCTTCCTTGCTTTTCCTTTGGCTAAATTTAGTTATTCTGCTACCTTTTACAAGTCAAACTGCTATTAAAATGTTCAGTCACTAATGAATCTTGGATCTGAAGCTAATTCCCATATTTTATCTGGGTCACAAGAATCAATGTTTAAGAAATACCATGTCATCTTACTCAATAACATGGATTTGCATATGAACTGGTAGCCTATTCTTTTAACCCCCATGATCTGTATTGCAGATGTTTCTTAAGTATTGTAATTATCTTTATGTTCTACGGATCTGTTTATGTGTCTATAACTTTATGTTACAGTATGTAGTTTAATGCTTCTTTTTGCCAAACTCTTTATCATAAGACTACAAGACTCATTAATGTCACATTACTGTTTCAGAAACATGGATGTCACTTTGAACACTGGACTTCCTGCTGGCACATACTGTGATGTCATCTCAGGGCAGAAAGAAGGCACACGTTGTACTGGCACACAGATAACTGTTAGCAGCACTGGCTCAGCTCGTTTCACAATCAGCAGTTCAGCTGCAGACCCATTCATTGCCATCCATGTCAATGCCAAGTTGTAACTTGTTATTTAGTGGCTATCACTAATAAAGTAATTTAGAAAGTCAATATGACTTGTTGAATTTTGTCTTATTTTCTTAATGGCTTTTCCTATTTACAGAACAATTAAAGTTATAATGAGACACATTGAGTTGCTGTCTCAGACACAAAAAAATGTCAGTTTTTTTGTAGGAAATGTCAAAATGAGTGGTATTTTACTTTATTGACAGATCTAATGATGTTTTTAAATTGTATTATTTGTCTTTTAGATTAATACAATTTATATGGACACATTTATGGCAGTTTGTATATAAAATAGACACAATTAAATTTAATGACTTGTGCAGCAGAAAAGTTAGATACATCACTGAGAGTAAGGCATGCTACGTGTTTCAACTTTAACGAACCTCACGTGACAATTCACTAAATGTTTTTGCCTTTCTTATACTTTGTAATATGTGAAAAATATGAAAGATGTGTACAAATAATGGCATGGGAGAACATAGTGCCAGCCCTAACCAATTTGAGGACCTAGGGAAAATTTTGTCTGGTTCCCCCTAGCACCCATCACCCCGCAGCACAGATCACAGCAGCAGCCAACAACACCTCTCACCCATAGCAATCCTCACCCACAGAGCCATAGTTAGACATTGTGGTGCCCTGTCCCAGCAGGGCACCAAAACATAATTTTAAACAGGGACATCACGTACAGAAAGCGTGCACTCCTTAAAAGGGCTATGGTCTTACTGGGAAGGAGTGTGGCCACAGAATAGTAACCACAAATTTAAATAATGCCACAAAGTGGTGTAATCCTATTCACATTACATCACACAATAGTTTCCTGTCTTCACGTTATGTCATACAGTAGTGTCCGTTATTCACATTGCACCACACCGTATTGCTTCTTTTTGATATTCTACCACACCATATTGCTCATAATTCACATTACACCACACAGTAGTGCCCTTTATATGTTACGCCACTCAGTAGTGTACCTTATACACATAATGCCACACATTAGTAACTCCCCTTAAACTCATAATGCCACACAGTAATTCCCTGTACACATTATGCCACATATTATTAATGCCCTCATGCACACACCACATAGTAATACCCCTTACACCTTATGCCACTCATTAATACTCTACACAAACACACACACACACACACACACACACACACACACACACACACACACACACACACACACACCCTGCACAGAACTCACTGAGACAATAAAACTGACTTCAGCCTCAGTGTGCCTTTATATTGATATTGAAGTAAACATGCTTGCTGTTAACACTCTATACTCAGCTCGAAAAAGCAGAAAAGCACCAATGTGCACCACTGTTTTACATTGGAGTGGGTGCCTGGAAATTACAGATTACGGTGGCAGCTGGTTCTGCATACAGAGCATCTGTACAGGGGCACCAGCCGCACTGCTGTAGGTACAGCACTGCTCATCCAGCACTCCTCATCCAGCATAGTACCCCTCCTACAGAATCTTCCATCTCCCAGCAAGGTACCCTTCAACATAGGTGCCAATTCATGATTTTGATGGTGGGTGCTTAGTGGGAGCGGGAAGGAGCGGACGGCAGCAGCAGTGACTAATGCCCATTACACATTATGCAACACACAGTAATGCCCATTACACATTATGCAACACACAGTAATGCCCATTACACATTATGCAACACACAGTAATGCCTTTTATGCATTATGCCACACACTGTAATGCCCACTACACAATATGCCACACACTGTAACATCAATTATATATTATGGCCCTGACACCATTTTATGCCTCCCACACACAATAATGCCCCTTACAAATGATGCCACACAGTAAGTCTTCTAACTACTTTTAAATTACCTGCCTGTTGTCAGGGGATTCGTGCTCTGGGTTCCATGCTCGCTGGTGGCTCATGCATGTTGCCAGGGGTCTCCAGAACATTGCCTGGGGTTTCATGCGCATTGTCAGGGGTCTCTGGTGCATTGCCAGGGGTTTCATGTGCATTGCCAGGGGCTTAATGCATGTTTCAAGGGGTCTCCTGCACATTGCCAGCAAAGTATGGGAGGGTGGGTGCGGGCGGGCATCACTGTGCTGCTAGTATGCTGCTAGCCCAGGTTCAAATGCAGGATTTTCCTGGGAGGTTTCTGTACATGGTTGTTAGGAGTAAATGCAGGTTTTGTAGTGGAGTGGTGGTGGGTGAGTTTCATACACATTACATAGAACACATACATGTACACACTCAAACTCACACATACATGTACACACACATAGAGCAAGAGATGTGCGGCTGGCACTTTTCGTGTTTTGTGTTTTGGTTCTAATTCTACTTTCGTGTTTTGGTTTTGGTGTGGTTTTGGATCTGGATAATTTTTAAAAAAAACATAAAAACAGCTAAAATCACATAATTTATAGGTAATTTTGATCCTATGGTATTAATAACCTCAATAACATTCATTTCCACTCATTTCCGGTTTACTCTGAACACCTCACAATATTGTTTTTAGGCCTAAAAGTTGCACTGATGTAGCTGTATGACTAAGCCAGGTAACACAAACAATTCCCACTGGAACTATACAGCAATATCACTTGAATTATATGGCAATATCACTGGAATTATATGACTGTACCACTGGACATATACGGCAGTATCACTGAGCATATACGGAAGTGTCAGAAAGGATGGCACTTTAAAAAAATAGTCGCCAAACAGCACAGGATGCAAAGAAGAAAAAGAGGTGAAAGATGGAATTGTCCTTGGGCTCTCCCACCCACCCTTATGTTGTATAAACAGGACATGCACACTTTAATAAACCAATCATTTCAGCAACAGGGTCTGCCACATGACTGTGGCTGAAATGACTGGTTTGTTTGGGCCCCCCACCAAAAAAGAAGCAATCAATCTCTCCTTGCACAAACTGTTAAAATGTCGACCTCATCCTCATCTTCCAATTCCTCACCCCTTTCACTGTGTACATCACCCTCCTCACAGAGTATTAATTCGTCCCCACTGGAATCCACCATCACAGGTCCCTGTGTACTTTCCGGAGGCAATTGCTGGTCAAGGTCTTCCCGGAGGAATTTATAATTCATTTTGATGAACATCATCTTCTCCACATTTTGTGGAAGTAACCTCCTACGCCGATCGCTGACAAGGTTACCGGCTGCACTAAACGCTCTTTCGGAGTACACACTGGAGGGGGGGGCAACTTAGGCAAAATAAAGCCAGTTTGTGCAAGGGCATCCAAATTGCCTCTTTTTCCTGCCAGTATACATACGGACTGTCTGACATGCTTACTTGGATGCTGTCACTCATATAATCCTCCACAGAATCATATGCAATGACTGTAGACATGTCAGTAATCGTTGGCAGGTCCTTCAGTCAGGACCAGATGTCAGCTTCCGCTCCTGACTGCCCTTCATCACTGCCAGCGGGTGGGCTAGGAAATCTTATCCTTTTCCTTGCAGCTCCAGTGGCAGGAGAAATTGAAGGAGGAGCTGTTGAAGGGTCACGTTCCGCTTGAGTTGACAATTTACTCACCAGCAGGTCTTTGCACCTCTGCACACTTGTGTCTGCTGGAAAGAGAGATACAACATAGGCTTTAAACCTAGGATCAAGCATGGTGGCCAAAATGTAGTGCTCTGATTTCAACAGAATGATGACCACCCTTGAATCCTGGCAAAGCGAATGAAGGGCTCCATCCACAAGTCCCATATACTTACTGGAATCGCTCCGTATTAGCTCCTCCTTCAATTTCTCCAGCTGCTTCTGCAAAAGCCTGATGGAGGGAATGACCTGACTCAAGCTGGCAGTGTCTGAACTGACTTCACGTGTGGCAAGTTCAAAAGGTTGGAGAACATTGCGCAAGATGGAAATCATTCTCCACTGCGCTTGAGTCAGGTGCATTCCACCTCCTTTGCCTATATCGTAGGTGGATGTATAGGCTTGAATGGCCTTTTGCTGCTCCTCCATCCTCTGAAGCATATAGAGTGTTGAATTCCACCTCGTTACCACCTCTTGCTTCAGTTGATGGTAGGGCAGGTTCAGGAGTGTTTGCTGGTGCTCCAGTCTTCGACACGCAGTGACAGAATTTAATTTTTCAAAACATTCTGCACCACTGAATTGTATGTGCAAAACATGGGACATGCTGGAATTTGCCCAGTTGTAATGCACGCACAATATTGGCGGCATTGTCCGATATCACAAATCCTCAGGAGAGTCTAAGTGGGGTAAGCCAATGTGGGATGATGTCCCTCAATTTCCATAAGAGTTTGTCAGCGGTATGCCTCTTATGGAAAGCGGTGATACACAGTGTAGCCTGCCTAGAAACGAGTTTGCATTTGCGAGATGCTGCTACTTGTGCCGCTGCTGCTGCTGTAGTTGCTGTGGGAGGCAATATATCTCCCCAGTGGGCTGTCACAGTCATATAGTCCTTAGTCTGCCCTGTTCCACTTGTCCACTTGTCCGTGGTTAAGTGGATATTGAATACAACCGCATTTTTTAGGACACTGGCGACACTTTTTCTGATGTCTCTGTACATTCTCGGTATCGCCTGCCTAGTCTAGTGGAACCTAGATGGGATTTAATACCGGGAACACAGTACCTCAAACAATTCTCTAAGTCCCACTGAACTAATGGCGGATTCTGGATGCACGTCTAACACCAACATAGCTGTCAAGGCCTCAGTTATCCGCTTTGCAAAAGGATGACTGCTGTCATATTTCATCTTCCTCACAAAGAACTGTTGGACAGTCAGTTGCTTACTGGAAGTAGTACAAATGGTCTTCCAACTTCCCCTCTGGGATGACGATTGACTCCCAGCAGCATCAACAACAGCAGCAGTAGGCATACCACTCAAGAATCACAGTTAGGAGAGGACTCGTCAGTCTTGCCAGGGACATGGCCAGCAGGACTACTGACGTTCATGGCTGAGGAGGAAGTTAGTTATGTAAAACAATATGTGGTACAGGAGCACTGGACATATGGCAGCAAAGGATGCCACTGTGACTGGTAACTGGACTAACTGATGCACAGGACACTACCACTGGTCTGATGCAGGACAACACAGCAACACTGTAAGGGACTTGTTATTATTATTATTATTATTATTATAAAGCAACACTGGACATATGGCAGCAGAGGATACCACTGTGACTGGTCACTGGAATGACTGATGGCTGATGCACAGGACACTACCACTGGTCTGATGCAGGACAACACAGCAACACTGTAAGGGACTTATTATTATTATACAGCTGCACTGGACATATGGCAGCAGAGGATACCACTGTGACTGGTCACTGGAATGACTGATGCACAGGACGCTACCACTGGTCTGATGCAGCACAACACAGCAACACTGTAAGGGACTTTTTTTTAATTATTATTATTATTATTATTATAATACAGCAGCACTGGACATATGGCAGTAGAGGATACCACTGTGACTGGTCACTGGAATGACTGATGGCTGATGCACATGACACTACCACTGGTCTGATGCCGGACAACACAGCAACACTGTAATGGACTTGTTATTATTATACAGCAGCACTGGACTTATGGCAGCAGAGTATACCACTGTGACTGGTCACCGGAATGAGTGATGGCTGATGCACAGGACACTACCACTGGTCAGATGCAGGGCAACACAGCAACACTGTAAGGGACTTGTTATTATTATACTGCAGCAATGGACATATGGCAGAAGAGGATACCACTGTGACTGGTCACTGGACTAACTGATGCACAGGACACTGCCACTGGTCTGATGCAGGACAACACAGCAACACTTTAATGGACTTATTATTATAATAATAATAATAATAATAATAATAATAATAATTATTATTATTATTATTATTATTATACAGGAGCACTGGACATGGCAGCACAGGATACCACTGTGACTGGTCACTAGAGTGTCTGATGCACAGGAAAGTGTGACTGGTCACTGGAATGACTGATGGCTGATGCACAGGACACTACCACTGGTCTGATGCAGGACAACACAGCAACAGTGTAAGGGACTTGTTGTTGTTATTATTATTATTATACAGCAGCACTGGACATATGGCAGCAGAGGATACCACTGTTACTGGTCACTGGAATGACTGATAGCTGATGCACAGGACACTACCACTGGTCTGATGCAGGACAACACAGCAACACTGTAAGGTACTTATTATTATTATTATACAGCAGCACTGGACATATGGCAGCAGAGGATACCACTGTGACTGGTGATAATGCTGATATTATCTTAGACCGCAATGCTATACCTCTAAATACACTTTTACCGTTGAGCCGTTATGGCCGCTAGACTGAATACACATGCTACGCACTTTGTACGCTATTTGCGTACAGAGTCCCGCACGTGGTACGTACTTGGCGTACACACGCCGCGCTGAGTGTACAGAGTACGCTCAGCGTGCATGCACACAATGGATAACCTTTAAACCTTGTTAATGATACAATGTAATGGTAAGCTTACACTTTAAACCCTTAACAGCAAAGTACTGCAATGATGTAATACCTTTAAACCTTAAGTAGCGCTGGCGATACAAAGTACCCGCAGTGCGTACACCTTATAAATGCTTATACACCTTATACAGATTAATACACTATAAAGCCCATGCAGGAAAGTGAAAACACAACACTGATTTGTAGTTGCAACCACAGGGTTCTAAGGCCTCAGTGGATTAATTCCAAAAGGTAAAACAATACAAATCATACACTACAGGCTAACAAGTAAATCTAAACAGAATAATGGCCACAGAGAATGTACATACATTAGAATGTTCGCAAGCGCAACCCGGCCGATCCTCCGCTGGTCATACAGATAGCGTTCAGAGTCTTCTGACCGGCCAGGCAACAATGGTCTTTTTATACACAACAAGCATACACAATACAATGGTCACTGTAATCTCATTGTCCATTGGACACAGGGATGTGTCTCTACATTACAGAAAAGGTCATAGGTGGATTTGAAAGGGTGGGCGATGTCTTTCCCCAACTGCTCTTGTGGGTGGTATCCTCTGGATTCCCGCCGCATACATAAAATACAGTAAATACAGTTATTGTTCATATTCTACTTTTGTACATAACTATACGCAGGAACAAGCGATCTTTCTCTAACCAACACCGGAATGTTACCCTCAAAATACCCTACAGCTGGATACTAGACATCACCTTCTAACCTTTATCTGACCCTTCCTATCATGCAAAGGCGAATCTCTCTGTCCAGGAACTGTTTAAACTATTAATACTCGCTGACATGGTCTAGGGGAACTATATCTAAAATGTACACTATTTGGGTTAAATATGTAATGTTCTAATAACCCTCTATGCGTTCACAAACTCTACCGTAAATGCGCATACCACGCGCTAAGGCGCATGGCCGTGGAAAGCTCCATTACGCAAATTGCGGATATGCGCACGCACGGCAGTCTGAGTGCACGCGCAGCGGGCATGTGCATGGGGTTAGTACGTTAGGCATGCATTACAATATTTTTCGACTTTGACAGTCCAGCCTTTGGCAGTCAACAATAACTGCCACTATCTAAACATTAAACAGAAAAATATACAATACAATATCTATAAAATAATTGGATGGTAGGAGGAGAGGAGTAGGTGGGAAATGTATGGCCTAGTGGGATAGCAAAAGCATGTATCTATGAAATCCATGTCTGAGGGGCATGTATCATCGTGCCGTACATGTTCTAGATAAGCTTCGAGGTATTGCGAAGTATACATTAAATCCTTCTCATCCCGTATTAAGGGTCTGTAAGTGGGCCAACAAACACTACCGAGCTTTTTTCGGCTTCTTGTTCCAACAAATGGGGTGCACATTTAGTTGATGATACATGGACTTTGGCACATCGGCGGGCAGAGGTAGCGGTGGAGAAAATAATTTCACACAGCTGTTGTTTATCCATTCAAAAAGGAGTATATTACAATTTAAAACAATAAAAAATAATAAACTATTATTTTTTTATTATTTTTTTATTTATTATTTATTAATTATTATTATTTTTATTATTTTTTATTGTTTTAAATTGTAATATACTCCTTTTTGAACGGTTAAACAACAGCTGTGTGAAATTAATACAATCAGCGTTATGATTAGTTCACTCAGGTTTAAAATGAGCCTGAGCTATTGTTACAATCATCCTCTGACGAAACTGCTTGCATTGTTAGCGGAGAAACGCGTAAGGTAAGGCACCTGTATCTGGACGTTGCTGCCCGTTTTTATCTCCACCGCTACCTCTGCCCGCCGATGTGCCAAAGACGAGGGGACAAATCTTATGTGAGGCCTGGCTAAGGAGGTCCGTACCCCGAAAATTAAAAACTGTCACAGCTGTGATTACCTGCCACTAATTGCAGCTGTCATCAGCAAGGGTCGTAGCATACTGCTGTGTTTAGCTGGCCAGCACAGCGCTCTCCCCCATCCAGCACTAATCAATTCAAAGTGCTTCAACAGAGACTGCAAAAATTATATCAATATTCCGGCTAAAGAGACATTGGTGTCTAAAGAACAGCAGTTGGTTACAATAATATACAAACTAACTGATTTTATTTACCAAAGGAAGTTCAGAGGGACTATTATTATTTCATATGGAGATAAGGGCATTCCGTTGAGGATTAATTGCACGTGCAGTTTTAAAGATAAGTTTTTAGTGTATATGTATATTTGCATGTATTGAAGTATTTGACCATTGTTTATGCGGAGTATTTATTATTAAATGTGTTTTGAACTAATATCAAGTTTCCAGCGCTCCCTTGATAGTGGTACTATCTCTTTTTTCTGAGTTTAGATTAATTGTTTGGTAGAACAGTACTACCTGTGGGAGTTGCAGGAATCTGGTACATAGGTAACATTCAACGGTTTTTTTGGTGGGTTTATAAGCGCTGGGTTCTGTATTTATTATTGTCTTTGTGCTGTTTGGAGTATTGTAAGCGGGATGCTTTGTGGCATTTGCGTAGTAATGGCTTTCTTCTGGCGACTCGACCATGCAGCCTATTTTTCTTCAAATGCCTCCTTATTGTGCATCTTGAAACAACCACACCACTTTTTTTCAGAGAGTCCTGTAATTCAGCTGAAGTTATTTGTGGATTTTTCTTTGCATCCCGAACAATTTTCCTGGCAGTTGTGGCTGACATTTTTGTTGGTCTACCTGACCAACAAAATTGGTTTTCACAGAATCCCTAATTTTCCACTTCTTAATTAGAGTTTGAACACTGCTTATTGGCATTCTCAATTGCTTGGATATCTTATTATATCCCTTTCCTGTTTTATACTTTTCAATTACCTTTTCCCGCAGATCCTTTGACAATTCTTTTGCTTTCCCCATGACTCAGAATCCAGACACGTCAGTGTAGCACTGGATGAAAGATGCAAGGGTCTTTCAGGAGTCCAGAAACTCACTGACCTTTTATACACACACACTGATTACAAGCAAACAGATCACAGGTGAGGATGGTTACCTTTAGTAGCCATTCAAATCCGTTTGTGTCAACTTGTGTGCATGTTATCAGGCCAAAATCTCCATGGTATGTAAACTTTTGATCAGGGTCATTTGGGTAGTTTCTGTTGTCATTATGATTAAAAAAGAGTAAACACAGTTGTTTGACAATAAATGGCATCACCCAACCACTAACCATGAGTGAAAGAAAAGTTTGTGAGTTATCACTCATATTCTCTGACAAATGGCCAGAAAATCACAAATTCTGCTAGGGTATGTAAACTTATGAGCACAACTGTATATGTGCATATATCTATGTATATGTGTGTGAATCTATATGTATGTATGTCTGTATGTATGTATGTCTGTATGTATGTATGTATGTATGTATGTGTAGTGGTGGGTGGGGGCACCATGACATGACCTTGCTTCGGGTGTCATGTCTCCATACTACGCCTCTGCATATTATATAAAAATTGTTATTTAATATCATTGAGAATATACCTTTGCAATTGGTTTGACAAATAAAAGTCAGTTGTTGCACCAAAATCTTCATCAGGATTTTAAATTTGCTTCTTCCTGATATGTTAAGAGAATCGGGCTGTAGGCATTAGCATGGATTGAACAAGGCCTGCATGACAGCATGACAGTGCCTGATCCACAGGGATTGAGAAGGGAGGGAGGTGGAGTAGCGGAACAGTTCATGCTCTAATCTCACTCTAGCCTATTTACAGTTTGCAAAAACATAGCCAGTAGCACAGGGACCTTTGTTTTGTATGCTTTGAGGTTAAAGTAAACCTAAAGTCAATTACCGCTGTGTTATCAAAAATAAAAATATAGACAAGGCTGAAACCAGATGATTTTAACCAGCAAAAAACAGGTTGTGACAATTCTGTGGTGTTCCATATAAAGGGAGAAGATTCAGAAGGTGACAAGGCACTGGATAGTACAACATGAAGTTTCTGGTGTTTCTCCTGGTTGTTGGTGCCTGTACTGGGCAGTTTAATCCTAATGTTGAATGTGGTAAAACATCTATTGTTCACTTGTTTGAGTGGCGATGGGAAGACATTGCCACAGAATGTGAGCAATATCTGGGACCAAATGGTTTCGGGGGTGTCCAGGTAAGAATGTTTGCCTTTTCAGATACTTAGCTGTTACAGACATACTGTATTCATTCTTGTCACACTGCAGTCAGAAGACCACCTCACATTGGTGTGCAGGGTGTTTGGTGCACATAGGCCCTCATTCTGATCTGATCGCACGCTGCACTTCTTCGCAGCGGTGCGATTGAGTCTGGAATGCGCAGCGGCGACCGCAAGAAGATTGACAGCAGGAAGGCGTTCCAGGGCGTCAACTGACCATTTGAAACCGTTTTCAGGGAGTGGTAAGAAAAACGCAGGCGTGCCCAGGCGAACGGAGGGCGGATGTCTGACGTCAAAGCCTTGACCATCATCACTGGACCCATCGCATAGGTTAAGTATGTCCAGGGCTGGTCTTGTTTTGTGTGAAACTTTTTTAGCATAGCAGGGCTGCACAAGCGATCGCAGCCCTGCTATGCTAAAATACACTGCCCCATAGGCGGAGATTAGTTGATTGCACCAGGAGCAAAAAGTTGCTTGGTGCAATCAACTCGGAATGAGTGCCATAGGCCCCTGGGGGGGGGGGGGGAGCACACTACAAACCCATGGTCCCCCATGGTTGCAGCAGCAAAAATCACTTGAAAAATGATGGAGTGGCCATACTCCCAGAAACTTACACATGCACAGTAGACTCTGGCACAATTTCAGAGTCTACTGTGGCATAGAGAGGAGGGGGCCCACACGGAGTCTGCATATGGAGCCTCTTCTCTCTTAAACCACTTCTGCAACTGCAGTTCCATTTTCTCATATAATGCATATCTATCTATCTATCTATCTATCTATCTATCTATCTATCTATCTATCTATCTATCTATCTATCTATCTCTATCTATATCTCTGTCTGTCTGTCTGTCTGTCTATCTTGGTAGTTGTAAGTTGTGATAAAGGTAAAGGCCAGTACTGACGGGAGAGATGCGTGCTGAACGATCTTAACACAGACCGCTCAGCACACATCTCTCCCCCACTCAGCACAGCACGATGTGTGCTGAGCGAGGGGGGTGGACGGGGGGGAAGCGCTCATTTCCCCCAGCGATGTGCTAGATTGAGCCTGCATGCAGGCCAATCTAGGACCGGCGATAGCGACGCGCGGGACCGTGCATCGCTATCGCTGTGGGGGGTACACATGGAGAGATCAGTGCTTAAATTCTAAGTAATCTAGTCAGATTGCTTAGAATTTAAGCACTGATCTCTCCGTGTGTACTCCCCTTAAGTCCACAGGTTGAATAGCTAGCTTAACCAAGCATTTGGTCTATTAACCAGGTAGAAGAGCAAGGAGTGAGACAACACACAGTTAATGCAGTAGTACTATCTATATAATTATCTATCGACTGTAAAATCTAGCATTATGGTAGTTTCATATTTTTAATGGGGATTTAATATTCGGTATTGCTTTTATACCAAGTTAGTATTGTGCTAATTATGGATGAACGGGTTCGGTTCCCTGAGAACCGAACCCTACCGAACATCATGTCCCGAGCCCGGATCCGAGTCCGGCTCAGGGTTTCCCGCCAGACTCAGAAACCAGAACGAGGCAAAATGTCATTATACCGCTGTCAGATTCTCGCTGGTTTTGAATTCCATATAATGAGCCACGCGTCACCGCCATTTCCACTCCAGTCCTGGAGAGTGTAGCGAGAGGACGTGTCTCCTCAGTGTCTGTGCAGGAAAGTGGTGTGGTGCGTGGGGTGGCGACCTGCTCTTTTGTGTCATTCCAGTACTGTCTTGTGCTGCATCAGTCCAGTGGTGGTGTCTTGTGCTGCATCAGTCCAGTCACAGTGGTGGTGTCATCTGTTGCAATAAGTCCAGTGCTGCTGTATAAGTCCAGTCCAGTGCAGTGGTGCTGTCTTGTGCTGCATCAGCCTAGTGGTGGTGTCCTGTGCTGCCATAAGTCCAATGGTGGTGTCTTGTACTGCCATAAGTCCAGTGGTGCTGCTGTATATGTCCAGTCCAGTGGTGCTGTGTTGTGTTTCATCAGTCCAGTGGTTGTTTCCAGTGCTGCCATAAGTCCAGTGGTGGTGTCCTGTGCTGCCATAAGTCCAATGGTGGTGTCCTGTGCTGCCAAAAGTCCAGTGTTGCTGCAGTATAAAATCAGGGGTACTGCCGTATAAGTCCAGTCCAGTGGTACTGCCGTGTAAGTCCAGGGGTACTGCCGTATAAGTCCAGGGGTACTGCCGTGTAAGTGCAGTAGTACTGCCGTATAAGTCCAGTACTACTGTCGTATAAGTCCAGGGGTACTGCCGTACAAGTGCAGCAGTACTGCCGTATAATTCTAGTGGTATTGCCGAATAAGTCCTGTCCAGTGGTACTGCTGTAAAAGTCCAGGGGTACTGCCGTATAAGTCCAGGAATACTGCCTTATATGTCCAGTCCAATGGTACTGCCTTATAAGTCCAGTGGTAATGCTGTATAAGTCCAGAGATACTGCCACATAAGTCCAGAGGTACTGCCGTATAATTCCAGTTATGGGGTACTGCCATATAAGTCCAGGGGTACTGATGTATAAATCCAGTGGTGCTGTCGTATGTGTCCAGGGGTACTGCTGTATAAGTCCAGTCCAGAGGTACTGCTGTATAAGTCCAGAGGTACTGCTGTATAAGTCCAGGGGTACTGCCATATAAGTCCAGTCCCATGGTACTGCTATATAAGTCCAGTCCAGTGGTACTACCATATAAGTCCAGTCCAGTGGTGCTGCCGTAAAAGTCCAGGGGTACTGCCGTATAACTCCAGGGGTACTGCCGTGTAAGTCCAGCCCAGTGGTACTGCCGTAGAAGTCCAGTCCAGTGGTACTGCTCTATAAGTTCAGTGGTGCTGCCGTATAAGTCCATGGGTACTGCAATATAAGTCCAGTCCAGTGGTGCATCCGTATAAGCCAAGGGTACTGCCATATAAGTCCAGGGGTACTGGAGTATAAGTTTAGTGGTAAATGTCGTATAAGTCCAATGGTGCTGCCATATATGTCCAGTCCAGTGGTACTGCCATTTAACTCATGGGGTACTGCCGTATAAGTCCAGTCCAGTGGTACTGCCTTAGAAGTCCAGTCCAGTGGTACTGCTGTATAAGTCCAGTAGTGCTGCCGTATAAGTCATGGGGTACTGCTATATAAGTTCATGGGTACTGCTGTATAAGTCCAGTCCAGTGGTGTAGCAGTATAAGTCCAGGGGTACTGCCATATAAGTCCAGGTGTACTGCAGTATAACTCCAGTGGTAATGTCGTATGGTGCTGCCGTATATGTCCAGTCCAGTGGTACTGCAATATAAGTCCAGTCCAGTAGTGTAGCCATATAAGTCCATCGGTACTGCCGTATAAGTCCAGGGGTACTTCCGTATAAGTCCAATCCAGTGGTACTGCCGTATAAGTCCAGTCCAGTGGTGCTGCCATAAAAGTCCAACGGTACTGCTGTATAAGTCCTGGAGTACTGTCGTATAAGTCCAGTCCAGTGGTGCAGTCATATAAGTCCAGGGGTACTGCCATATAAGTCCAGGGGTACTGCTGTATAAGTCCAGTCCAGTAGTGCAGCCATATAAGTGCAGGGGTACTGCCTTATAAGTCCTGTCCAGTGGTGCAGCCGTATAAGTCCAGGAATACTGCCGTATAAGTCCAGTCCAGTAGTGCAGCCATATAAGTCCAGGGGTACTGCCATATAAGTCCAGTCAGTGGTACTGCCGTATAAGTCCAGGCCAGTGGTGCTGCCATATAAGTCCAGGGGTACTGCCGTATAATTCCAGGGGTACTGTCGTATAAGTCCCCAATATTGTGCATGCATTACATCTGGGAAAATTGCAGCACGTCCCATGTTTTGCACATACAATTAATTTGGTGGTGCAGAAATTTTTGAAAAATGACAGGGGCGTGCAGAAGATTAGTGATTTAGTGGCCCTAAAAATTGCTGGGAACTTTTGACATTCAGCCACTGCATGCCACTCCTAGCTGGGCCAGGTGTTTGTGCCGCACACTTGTGTCGCTTAGCTTAGTCATCCAGCTACCTCATTGCACCTCTTTTTTTTCTTTGCATGATGAGCTGTTTGGGGCCTAGGTTTTAAAAGAGCCATCCTATCTGACACTGCAGAGCCACTCCAAGATGGGCCAGGTGTTTGTGCCGCACACTTGTGTCACTTAGCTTAGTCATCCAGCTACCTCATTGCACATCTCTTTTTCTGCTTTGTATGATGAGCTGTTTGGGGCCTAGTTTTTAAAAGTGCCATCCTGTCTGACACTGCAGCGCCACTTCTAGATGGGCCAGGTGTTTGTGCCGCACACTTGTCTCGCTTAGCTTTGTCATCCAGCAACCTCGGTGCACCTCTTTTCTTCTTTGTATCATGTGCTGTTTGGGGCCTAGTTTTTAAAAGTGCCAACCTATCTGACAGTGCAGTGCCACTCCTAAATGGGCCAGGTGTTTGTGCCACACACTTGTGTCGCTTAGCAAAGTTATCCAGCTACCTCGTTGCAACCTTTTGGCCTAAAAACAATATTGTGTGGTGTGATTTGTTTAGAATAGATTGGAAATGAGCGGAAATTAAAGTTATTGAGGTTGATCTAAAACCAAAATCTGAAAGGGTGGTTTTGGTAAAACCAATCCAGATCCAAAATATTAGCGTGGATCCAGATCCAAAACCAAAACACAAAACACGAAAAGTGCCCGCCGCACAACTCTAGTTATAATATATTCCAAGCACTGGTCTTTGATAGTTATCTTCTTGTTTGCTATTTGTTTGATATCCAGCAATATTCTTTAGTCTGTCAGGATTTAGTTTTATTTAATAGAATTTCTAATGCTAAGTTGTACAAAATACACTACCTATATTACCTTTAACACTGAACTGTTAATATTGTTTTAATATTTAACAACTTATGGTTAAGAAGAACAATAGTGTCATAAACTCCTTTACAATTTTGATATACCTCTTTTTTTGGGGGGGATAATGTAACCCACAAAATTGTATTGTAAAGCACTTAGGACCTGATACAGAGATGTACACAATTTTGATTACACGCTCAGCTAAAGCATGCGAGGGAGAAAATGCATATGCAAATTAAAATCTGCGCACTCCAATGATCTGTGACAAGAGCACAAATGCCTCTGCACGAGACCTATGTTACCACATAACAACCCAATTGCCATCTGCAAACTTCAGTTCAGTAGGTCTATTCTGAATCTTCCACTGATATTAAGTTTGCTTTCATCAATTATCCATTTAGGAAAAACAATTAATGGACTTAATAAATCAAAAAGGACAATTATTGCCTACACATCCATTAAGACCTTATATTGTGCTTCATTGATTGACATTAATTCCACTAATACCTGTGCAAAAACGCTTACATATTTTTGGTGTTATTGAGAAATGTCATACCTGTATTTACACTCACTACAAATTGTTAATAATTAATGTTTTTTCTTAAATGAATATAAAAGTATAGCATATCTGTATGCTAAAGAGTAGTAAGCAGTACTAAGCAGTGTCTTCCACTGTTGTCTTCCACTACATGTACATTATAGAGGGTTGGATATGTGTGACCCGTGGTTATTGGAATGAACATATGGGAACTCATGTCAATTCTGACATAATTCAGCTACTACTGATGCACACTACCACACATTTTCTAAAACCTATCCTTTTCACAATGTTTTATATCACTCCTAAGATAGTTTCTGTGACATTACAATTTATTGTATGTCATCCAACTTGTGCTAGTCTGCTATGGGATCTGCGGCATTGTGGCCATGTCCCTCAATGTATGCCAAGGTCCTTGAACCAATCTGTGGTGATTTTACTGAGACACTTCACTATTCTTACAACATGAGGACAGCTAGCTTCACCATAAGAGATCTTCTGATCCTGAACCAGGTCATGGATGACCGTTTGGGTCAGGCACTGTTATTTATAACAAACCAGGTGAAGGTTGCTGTCTTCATGGTGGTGGATTGATGGTTCCATCATCCAGCAGGTGATCAGTTTCAGGTGAACTGTGGTTAGAGCATAACTGGAGCGACATCTGCCATAGACAGTGCAACTTGCCTGCCAGTCTGTGCAAGATAATTGCCCACCACCATGGAAGTAGTATTTATGCTTTGCTTATGTTTAATAATACTGTAGGAACAAAAACCAAATCCAAAACCAAAACACATGAGGGTGGTTTTGCAAAACCAAAACTTAATTACGAAGTTGAATGCAGATCCAAAAGCAAAACATGAGGGTTGATGCACATTTCTAGAAATAAGTATGCATTAAGTAAGAATGAGTGGTTTGGTTTTGCTGAACACCGAACACACTCAAACTTTAGGGTTTTAAGTGGAATAAAGTCCTGGCTAGGGTCATCCCACAAGTGCACCTCTTGGATCTCAAAAATGGATTTTGCATGTTTTCGATTGCAAGTATGGCCCTCCCTTGTGATTTCAGGTGCTATTTCACACAGGAAAGTGTATAGAGAGGGTGTAGGCTTAAGTTCATGCTGAAATACTATATACTAGCATCCTAGTTACATGATTTTGGCTGTTCTTTAAATTTTTAAAGAAATCTAGATCCAAAACACTTGATGATAGTTTTGCCAAAACCAAAACCAGAACACAACAATGTTTTAGAAGAAAAATGAAAACACGAGGATCTGCACACATCTCTAATTAATATGATTGATCATTTCATTTTTAGTTCACCAATGTTTGTTTAGTGTACAGTACAATAATATAGCTCAAATCATTTTCATTCATTTATTTACAACATAAAGTATGTTTATATTTATTAGGCAGCATAATAATGGTTAGCATTACTACAGTACATAATAGTAATGAGGTCTTGGGTTAATTTTCAGTAATGACCCTAACTGTATGGAGTTTGTATATTTATGGGCTTCCTTCCACACTCCAAAAATATACTGGTAGGTTGATTGGCTCCCAACAAAACATTTTTCCTGGTGTCTGTGCATGTGGTAGCGAACACTGATGGTAAGGTCAACTAGGGAATATGTGTGCACTACATAAATAACTGGTATTAAATACAAATAATAATATTTAATAATGCTAATATCAATAATAATATTGCTATACCACAAATACTGAGGTGAATCTGTGTCCTAAACATTTTTAGACTTGTACAAGCTACACAAGGCAACTGAGGCCAAGGAGCCAGTAAAGTTCCAGGCAACTGTCAATGAGATGGAGTTCCAGGCAGCTGCCAATGAGATTACCGAGGTACCACACCCATCCCATGCCCCATCCAGTTCCTTAGATAATTTACCCATTCACCTGTACCAGATCTCATGCCCTACCCATAGTCCTCCCAGCCACTCCTTTTCCCCCACTCCCAGCCCCAACAATAGATAATGTCACACCCTCACCTGATCCCTCTTTGCTTCCCAACATCCTTCTTTCATCCATTACTTCCACTCTTCCACTCTCACTCAGAATTCGCCCCAACGTGCAATTTAGTCACAATCGGAGGCAATAAAACTGCTTAATGAGACTGCACTGATTAATTGTATATGCGACACTAGTCTGAATCTAAAAAGTATGGCGTTAGGGAAGCACTTGGGGGCTGATGTATAATGGGCTACTGCACTTTATACAAATTTCTGCACTTTACACAAATATCATGCATGAGAAGGGCATTGAAGCTGTAAAATGGCACCTGAATAAAACTGACTACAAAGTAGATATAAAGGATTTCATTCTACAAAGGAAAGAATTTATATTGAAAAACAATTATTTCTATTTTGAGGGACATTATTACAATTATCTAATGGGTACAAAATTCACCACAAGCTACACAAACCTCTGCAGAACGGATATGGAATAGTGTAGCCTGGGGTGAAAAAACATTGGAATCATGTAATTGCTTCCTATCGTTTTTCTAAAGGGCCATTTTTATGGCCCAATTTGGGGAGAGATGTGTGCTGAGCGAACCGCTCACATCTCTCCGCCCGCTCAGCGCGATCTGTGCTGAGCGTGCGGGGGGGATACGGGGGGGTGGGGGCGCTCATTTCACCTGCTAGCACCAATCTAGCACCAGCAATAACGATGCACCGGGCCGCGCATCGCTATCGCTGTGGGGGTACACACGGAGTGATCACTGCTTAAAATCTAAGCAATCTAGTCAGATTGCTTAGATTTTAAGCAGCGATCGCTCAGTGAGTACCCCCCTTTATACATGTACATTCTTACTACAAAAAGTTATATACACAATAATATTGATACACAAAACTTTTATATTTAGTTACTTTCCTTATTACTTTTACTATTATGTTTGTTTATTTACCTATTTTAAGAGATTTTGTATAGTAATGCGAGACTTATAAGTTAAACCTAATTATACAGTATACTGTATGTATAATTGAACAAAGAAGTCTTATAACATCTCCACAATATTGCCATTTCTCATGAGTGTATTGAGAACTGATATCTTTATTATAATGTCTTTACAGTATATCCATGAACTATAGTGATTGGATTAACATATATATATATATATATATATATATATATATATATATATATATACAATATCAGCACATAAATTACCAGTAACTGCAGAATATTTTCACCATATGTAGAGGCAGATTTGGGATGGAAAACCAGCCCGGGAAATTTATGGTTAGGTACCTGCCTAAAGAGTCTACCTTGTCTACCTTGACGTGGTGGCAGGCTTAATAATTTTTGGCCAAAATATCTGCCAGAAATATTTTTTGTAAAAGTGTGTGTGTGTAAGTGGCTGCCTATTTTGTCAGTCCCGAGCCCCACATTTTCTGGTGGCAGCCCTGACGCCACACTGGAAGTCTGGTTGGACCACTTTCGGGTCGTGGCATAGTAAACTGTATATCTACTATTTAGTAATATTGATATACAGTCACATGCCACTAAAGCAGGTATTATGTATATATTCTATAGACTATGTGTGTAGTGTATTTGAATATGCTTTAACACTGATAGGTGAACAGCTCAGATGTAACCCTTTGTCCCAGATGTACTGTAGAAGTCCTCCATGGCTTAAATAGCTTTTCAAACTCACTCCTGTCATACTGCCTTGAGGAAGGGAAGTAAGTTCCCGTAACGCATTGCAGCAGAGATAGGATCGATAACTGTTTTTTTTTTAAACATCTTTTTATTTTATCTTAACAAGAAAATACAGTCCGCGTTACATACAATCCAAAGAAACATACAAAAAATTTAAGAAACTTTTGACGAACTCTACGTATATCTGAGGCTGACATTCTAATGGGTACCATCTGCATAAGGTACGTTATTTTTGGAAAGAGGACTGATTTTATGACTGCATTTCTACCAAGGAGAGATAATGGTAAATGTGCCATTGAGCGGTAAGGTTCTCTATAGAATCCAGAGTCTTTGAGATGATTTCTTTAAATAAAGTATGTGATGAGCGGGTTATAAATATTCAAAATACTTGATTTTGCCTTGAACAGTTTTGAAAGTAGAGAGTAGGGGAAATGTAAATGTATGAGTAAAGGGCTACCCAAAGGGTGAAAACATTGGACTTTGCGGGATACAAGATATCAAAATGTATCTTGTATCCCGCAAAGGTCCTAAAGGTTGAGATAATAGATAATATGGCAGGGATAGAAGTCTCAGGTTGGGACACCAATAAAGCATGTCGTCCACAAAGAGTGACAGCTTATATTCCTCCGGTCTAATTTTTAAACAATGGAAGACTGTATCATTTCTCAGTGCCACTGCCAGGGGCTCAAGTGCCAGTGCAAATAATAATGGGGACATAGGACAACCTTGTCTAGTCACCTTTTGGACTGTAAAGGGCTGAGATAACTGACTATTCACTGAGACTTGTGTATATAGGTTATGATACATCAATTTATTAATTGATATGTAGGCCTCTGGGAACCCAAACCTCCACAAGGTCTCAAACAAATGATCCCAAGTGACCATTTCAAAAGCATTTCAGCATCAAGGGAAAGTAATGGGTCCCCAGAAGCCCAAACATGTTGCACCAGAGCCAGTACCTTCCTAATATTTGTGACCGAATGACGCCCCAAACCAACCCTAATTGGTTTGTATTTACTATTGTAGAGACTATACATTTCAATCTATCTGCTAGTATTTTAGTGAATATTTTGTAGTCACATTTTAATAAAGATATCGGTCTGTAGAAAGCTGGGGAAGTGGGATCCCGCCCTGGTTTCAGTAATACACTCACAATGGCTGCATTGAAATATGAAGGTATGATATCCTTTTGCATAATGGAATTAAAGAAGTTGACTAAAAGTGGAGTAATCTGATCTTTAATTTATAGAACTCCCCACTTAGGCCATTGGGGCCAGGAGCTTTAGCAGGATTCAAATTTTTAATAAACGTGTTCACTTCAAGGTCAGAAATGGGAGCCAATAAATCCTCCATTTGTTGGGAATTAATTTGGGGTAACTCAATAGAATTCCAAAAGTTTGTTTTATTATCCATAGAAATAGGACCTTGTGCATATAAAGAAGAGTAAAAATCTGTAAAAACATGAAGACTATCCAGTCCACTACTCTGTAACACCCCATCCCCATTTTTCAAAGCCTCTATAATATCTCGGGAATGTTGCCCTTTCAGCAAACGAGAAAGCATTTTACCTGATTTGTTGCCAACTCTATAAAATTTTAACCTGGCCGCCATTGCACGTTTGGCTGCCTTCTGAGAAACTATAGCATGAAATTGAGCTTTATAATGAAAAGATTTGGCTTTAGTACTTAGTGTGGGGTTGTGAGAAAATTCTATAAAGGCACTAGCTAAAGTTTATTTTGCATGAAGAAAATTGACAGATTGGGAAGAATTATGTGCTTTAGTAAAAGAAATACTGTGGCCCTTTAGGATGGATTTTGCAACCTGCCAAAACAAAATCGGATCAGATTTGTGTTTGGCATTATTGAGAGAGTAATCTTGCCATGCTGAGGTTAGGAAGGAGTGGAAACTGCGGGAAGTAGATAAATGAATAGGGAATCTCCACTGTCTGTGAGGAGACCGAGAAGTGTTTGGATCTAAGTAAAGCCATACACCAGCATGGTCAGATAAAACTGATTGTTCTATTTCAACCCATGTAATATGAGTGGTCATATAATGAGATACCAGGAGATAATCGAACTGTGATAATGAGCCATGCGCTGCCAAAACACCGCATGGCTCATATGAGCGTGGGTGAGGGTTTCTTGCTCTACATACATCACTAAGGTGTAGTTGATCACAAACAAATTGGATACCTAGCTGGGAGGAAATATTAAGAGTAGAATTAGGGCCACTCCTGTCGAGGGAAGGTAGGGCTACCGTATTAAAATTACCCCCTAATATCATGTTTGAGTCTAAAAATATATAACTTCTTCACCAGTGTTGTAAAGAATGATTTGCAATAAGCAGTTGGTTCATAAATAGAACATAAAACAACCCATTGGGTACTAATAGTAACATCAAGAAGTATGTATCGACCATTAGGTTAGTAATCTTTGAATGAATAGAAAATGGTACAGAGATTTTAAGCACTATAGCAACCCCTCTAGACTTAGAATTGTAAGATTAGTATCCAGCTACTTTATACCTATGTCTCACCTGCTTCTCATGCTCAGAATCTGTAAGATGAGTCTCCTGTAGCAAAACAACATCTATATTAAACTTCTTGGTTCTCTTTGCAGGAGAGTTAATCCCTCACACATTAAAGGTACATATTTTCAAAGCGGCCATGATGTCAAAAACAGGAGGCGTAAACCCAATTCTGCAATATCAGTCATCAGTGAAGTAGAGACAATAGTACAGATAATAAATATCGAAACATTGTATCCATGTTTATAACAAAACAACAAGTCTAAGAATGGTGCATCCAGCCAGATAGGAGGGGAAAAGGGAGGGACATAGGATAACAGTGTCAAATATATCAACTTTCTGGTGATATTGAACCAAAAAAATGCAGAAGAAACAAAGAAAAAGTAAGACACGGGAAGCACCTGGACGGTGTCCCGTTGCAATAAATTGCCATAGCAATCTGAGGAGAGTCCCAACACTGAAAGGACAAACCTCACACTGCCAACAGTGGAATAACCACCCTCCGGCATTGGAAGGGCCTGGTCACTACAAAAAAAATGAATTGTTGAAAACACATATAACAACTAGCATAGATAAACATTAGATCAAATTAAACCATAGAACCCAAAATTATCCCTGCAGAGTCAGGACATGGGAGGGATTCATCTGCATAACAAAAAATGAACCACAATTGGATCAGCTACCAACCTATAAATGCAAGTAGCGGTATGAACTACCCAGGGAAGTCCGTAGTTGACCATTCAAAAAGAGGTATATCATGTCTCTACAAAGTTAGGAAAAAACATATAAGTCAAAAAACTTATCTTAAGATAGGAAGAATAACATAGTAAAAGAAACGGTGCAGCCCACTTTATTCTTGATCTGACATGACTGATTCAGCATCGAGAGCATCTGTATCTTGTTGCATTACCTGAAGATATGCTTTAGCATCCATAGTGGAGAGAAAGTCCATGTTTCCAATCCTCTGAAACAATTCTGAAATGAGATGGGAAAATAGGAGCAAAGCTCTTTTTGGCCTGACCAACAGACTGGAGCGAAATCTCTCCTTGCTTTGGATACTTCTGCTAAAAAGTCTTGAAACAATAAGAGATGGTGAGAATCCCAAGTCACAGACCCTTTTTACCTGAAAGGCCCTTCACAGTTGTTCCTTTTGACCAAAATTTAGGCAGCGGAATATAACTGCTCTTGGCCGTGCCTTCTCATTACCTCTGGTAGGCCCTAGTCGGTGGGCTCTTTCAATAATCAAGGGACCTGAATCAGGTGGGAATTGAACTAGAGAGGTTATCGTATCAGTAAGAAAGGCCAGCAATGTGTCACATCTGATAGACTCCGGGAGCCACACCAGACGCAAGTTGTTACTTCATGGGCGGTTTTCCAGGTCCTCAATCTTATTCTGTAATTGACGACAAAGAGTGGTTTCTTGTTCCGCCTGTTGTTTTAGCTGGGCAACATCGTGAAAGACTTTGCCTAGTCTATGTTCGGTGGATTTGACTTTAGATAATGTTTGAGCCATTTGTTTTTCTAACATTTCAATACTGGCAGCAAACTTCTCCGCTTGTTGTTGTAGCAGAGTTTTCATTGTGACTTTAATGGCTTTCACCATATCTTTTTATATAATAGGTCTGGAGGAAGAAGTAACACCATTATCTGCCACTGGGTTTTCTTGACCCGAGCAATCATGTGTCAAATTATACATCTTGCACTTCTCAGCTTGGAGTCTAGGAAGCTTGGGTGTAATAAAATTCTCCATAGCTAATGTAGAAGAAAAGCAGAGAATATCTGAATGCAATAAACAGAGTCAGATACAAGACCATGATATAAGAGGATAGGTCACTTTGTTGTTATATGCAAAAATAGACAGCCACATTACTTAACCGGATGCCCCACATACTGTAAGAGGGTAGGGGAGAGTGGCATCAAAAAGGAGCTGTATACAGCATCATATGTTGGGAGGGTGCAGCTCCAAATTTGTACCCTCCCCCACCCTCTCTTGATGCCAATACATACCACAGATGGACTGGAAAAGGTGCTGGTTGAGGGGCCAGCAGGTAAAATAGAAGCTGCAACTGCAGGAGCTCATGGAGGCTGCCTCCTCACAGTTAGTTGGCCTGGTGGCCCAGAGATTTGCTCCAGAGCCGTTATCTCTATTACATCTTAAGTGCCTACATTACATGGGTATAAACGTGCTTTGTGTTACTCACACCGTGTATCTTATATACTGTACATGTCTGGTTTTTATTTTGTTTTTTAATATATTTGTTACATTTTGCACTATAATTTTTATGCTTTTTTTTCCATGTGTGACGTAACACTATATATACATATGATGAGAAATTCAAGTAGCAAACAGAGGAGTACTGACATCACTAAGGAATTACTGTTTTGTTTGTTTTTTTCCACTATCCACTGTGTGCAAGTGAAGTAGCCACAGCACTTTCTAATCTACTTTTTACTTGCATCACTAGTCTGAATCTATATACTGTATGAAATAATAATATGCATAAGTTGTTGCTCCCATTGTGCTTTGTATACACATTCAGTCTCAGTCACACACAGATACTGTATACAAGTATCACATATCAAATTAATCTGTTTAGTCTCATGAAGTGGTTTTTATCACATCTGATTAAATAAGACGCACATTCAGAGAAAAAAAGATGCTACACCATTCGACATAGCTCATTTGCGCCAATCATGTTGTCTCTCATGTGATATTGAGGCTAGGTGTATGAGAACACATCTGTACATAGCTTGTGTTTGGGAAACAATTTTATGTGAAATGCATTGCTGACCTTACCTAACTGGCCAGGGTACTGAAAACAGTGGCCCAAGACCTGGACTGCTCGTAAGTGCATTGCCAACATTACAGCCTTGGTCCGTAAATATTGGTAAATAAATATTGTTTTAGTCATGTAAAAGAAACATATTTCTCAACAAAATATATATTGTGTAATTTCATGGCTACATCTGTAATTTAATTATTGACACATGTATAAACACTGCTCTACTTTGCAGAGATTTCATAATATTAATATTGGCAAAATAATTTTATGGTAAACAGTGTTACTATGTTTAACATGATAAACAAATAAAAGCTGTACTGTTAGCAATTTGTTATGGATACCTGGGATGTCAACAAATACATTATACAGTATCAAAGGGAAGGGGCCCTAGTTTGCACATTGTAATTAAGTAATGAGCTGCTATTCTGCTTGTGCACTATCTCACACTAGCTCACCCTGTAATAACCAGAGGCATTTAGCATAATCCTGGCCAGGGCTATGAGCTTACCCACCGCACCAAGGTAACCTCTCATTGGGTAAGTCCCTAACACTAACTACAGGGGTTTAGGTCTGGGGGCCAGGATACCCCAGAGCCACCCAGCCAGACAACCCCAGGCACTGCATTAGTGATACAAATAAAGGGTTAAATAGGTAAGAGCAGCTACTGCTGCATGTATGAGTGATGTGAGGAGTGAAAGAAAATGATGTGAAAGTGTTACATATATATAAATCAAGCTGTAAGTGCTATAGTGTATTGAAATAAATGTATGATTGCGATGCCTTGGGGGCCCAGCCACAGCAGGTCCAGGGAGCCCCGCTCCCCAGGGAATCCGCCCAATATTGACTGCCATAGTAAACAAATGTAAGAGTCTTACCTCAGTGTGCTCACTCCACATATGCAGGTCAGAGTGCTGGGCTATCTATTTAAAATCAGTGAGGAGTGGGTGGGGCCGGGTGCTAAACTAGGCTGAAGGTGTCTCATGCCTTCAGATATATGTATAAATACTAGTGATGTGCACCGGCAATTTTTCGGGTTTTGTGTTTTGGTTTTGGGTTCGGTTCCGCGGCCGTGTTTTGGGTTCGAACGCGTTTTGGCAAAACCTCACCGAAATTTTTTTGTCGGATTCGGGTGAGTTTTGGATTCGGGTGTTTTTTTCAAAAAGCCCTAAAAAACAGCTTAAATCATAGAATGTGGGGGTCATTTTGATCCCATAGTATTATTAACCTCAATAACCATAATTTCCACTCATTTTCAGTCTATTCTGAACACCTCAGACCTCACAATATTATTTTTAGTCATAAAATTTGCACCGAGGTCGCTGGATGACTAAGCTCAGCGACCCAAGTGGCCGACACAAACACCTGGCCCATCGAGGAGTGGCACTGCAGTGTCACGCAGGATGGCCCATCAAAAAAATACTCCCCAAACAGCACATGATGCAAAGAAAAAAAGAGGCGCAATGAGGTAGCTGTGTGACTAAGCTAAGTGACCCTAGTGGCCGACACAAACACCTGGCCCATCTAGGAGTGTCACTGCAGTGTCACGCAGGATGGCCCTTCAAAAAAATACTCCCCAAACAGCACATGACGCAAAGAAAAAAAGAGGCGCAATGAGGTAGCTGTGTGACTAAGCTAAGCGACCCTAGTGGCCGACACAAACACCTGGACCATCTAGGAGTGGCACTGCAGTGTCACGCAGGATGGACCTTTTAAAAAAAATACTCCCCAAACAGTACATGACGCAAAGAAAAAAAGAGGCGCAATGAGGTAGCTGTGTGACTAAGATAAGCGACCCAAGTGGCCGACACAAACACCTGGCCCATCTAGGAGTGGCACTGCAGTGTCACGCAGGATGGCCCTTCAAAAAAATACTCCCCAAACAGCACATGACGCAAAGAAAAAAAGAGGCGCAATGAGGTTGCTGTGTGACTAAGCTAAGCGACCCTAGTGGCCGACACAAACACCTGGCCCATCTAGGAGTGGCACTGCAGTGTCACGCAGGATGGCCCTTCAAAAAAATACTCCCCAAGCAGCACATGACGCAAAGAAAAAAAGAGGCGCAATGAGGTAGCTGTGTGACTAAGCTAAGCGACCCTAGTGGCCGACACAAACACCTGGCCCATCTAGGAGTGTCACTGCAGTGTCACGCAGGATGGCCCTTCAAAAAAATACTCCCCAAACAGCACATGACGCAAAGAAAAATGAAAGAAAAAAGAGGTGCAAGATGGAATTGTCCTTGGGCCCTCCCACCCACCCTTATGTTGTATAAACAGGACATGCACACTTTAACGAACCCATCATTTCAGCGTCAGGGTCTGCCACACGACTGTGACTGAAATGACTGGTTGGTTTGGGACCCCACCAAAAAAGAAGCAATCAATCTCTCCTTGCACAAACTGGCTCTACGGAGGCAAGATGTCCACCTCATCATCATCGTCCGATTCATCACCCCTTTCACTGTGTACATCCCCCTCCTCACAGATTATTAATTCGTCCCCACTGGAATCCACCATCTCAGGTCCCCGTGTACTTTCTGGAGGCAATTGCTGCTGGTGTATGTCTCCACGGAGGAATTGATTATAATTCATTTTAATGAACATCATCTTCTCCACATTTTCTGGAAGTAACCTCGTACGCCGATTGCTGACAAGGTGAGCGGCGGCACTAAACACTCTTTCGGAGTACACACTGGAGGGAGGGCAACTTAGGTAGAATAAAGCCAGTTTCTGCAAGGGCCTCCAAATTGCCTCTTTTTCCTGCCAGTATACGTACGGACTGTCTGACATGCCTACTTGGATGCGGTCACTCATATAATCCTCCACCATTCTTTCAATGGTGACAGAATCATATGCAGTGACAGTAGACGACATGTCAGTAATCGTTGGCAGGTCCTTCAGTCCGGACCAGATGTCAGCACTCGCTCCAGACTGCCCTGCATCACCGCCAGCGGGTGGGCTCGGAATTCTTAGCCTTTTCCTCGCACCCCCAGTTGCGGGAGAATGTGAAGGAGGAGATGGTGACGGGTCACGTTCCGCTTGACTTGACAATTTTCTCACCAGCAGGTCTTTGAACCTCTGCAGACTTGTGTCTGCTGGAAAGAGAGATACAACGTAGGTTTTAAATCTAGGATCGAGCACGGTGGCCAAAATGTAGTGCTCTGATTTCAACAGATTGACCACCCATGAATCCTGGTTAAGCGAAAGAAGGGCTCCATCCACAAGTCCCACATGCCTAGCGGAATCGCTCAGTTTTAGCTCCTCCTTCAATGCCTCCAGCTTCTTCTGCAAAAGCCTGATGAGGGGAATGACCTGACTCAGGCTGGCAGTGTCTGAACTGACTTCACGTGTGGCAAGTTCAAAAGGTTGCAGAACCTTGCACAACGTTGAAATCATTCTCCACTGCGCTTGAGACAGGTGCATTCCACCTCCTTTGCCTATATCGTGGGCAGATGTATAGGCTTGAATGGCCTTTTGCTGCTCCTCCATCCTTTGAAGCATATTGAGGGTTGAATTCCACCTTGTTACCACCTCTTGCTTCAGATGATGGCAGGGCAGGTTCAGGTGTTTTTGGTGGTGCTCCAGTCTTCTGTACGCGGTGCCTGTACGCCGAAAGTGGCCCGCAATTCTTCTGGCCACCGACAGCATCTCTTGCACGCCCCTGTCGTTTTTTAAATAATTCTGCACCACCAAATTCAAGGTATGTGCAATACATGGGACATGCTGGAATTTGCCCAGATGTAATGCACGCACAATATTGCTGGCGTTGTCCGATGCCACAAATCCCCAGGAGAGTCCAATTGGGGTAAGCCATTCTGCGATGATCTTCCTCAGTTGCCGTAAGAGGTTTTCAGCTGTGTGCGTATTCTGGAAAGCGGTGATACAAAGCGTAGCCTGCCTAGGAACGAGTTGGCGTTTGCGAGATGCTGCTACTGGTGCCGCCGCTGCTGTTCTTGCTGCGGGAGGCAATACATCTACCCAGTGGGCTGTCACAGTCATGTAGTCCTGAGTCTGCCCTGCTCCACTTGTCCACGTGTCCGTGGTTAAGTGGACATTGGGTACAACTGCATTTTTTAGGACACTGGTGACTCTTTTTCGGACATCTGTGTACATTCTCGGTATCGCCTGCCTAGAGAAATGGAACCTAGATGGTATTTGGTACCGGGGACACAGTACCTCAATCAAGTCTATAGTTGGCTCTGAAGTAACGATGGATACCGGAACCACGTTTCTCACCGCCCAGGCTGCCAAGGCCTCAGTTATCCGCTTTGCAGCACGATGACTGCTGTGATATTTCATCTTCCTCGCAAAGGACTGTTGGACAGTCAATTGCTTACTGGAAGTAGTACAAGTGGTCTTCCGACTTCCCCTCTGGGATGACCATCGACTCCAAGCAGCAACAACAGCAGCGCCAGCAGCAGTAGGCGTTACACTCAAGGATGCATCGGAGGAATCCCAGGCAGGAGAGGACTCGTCAGACTTGCCAGTGACATGGCCTGCAGGACTATTGGCTTTCCTGGGTAAGGAGGAAATTGACACTGAGGAAGTTGGTGGTGTGGTTTGCGTAAGCTTGGTTACAAGAGGAAAGGATTTACTGGTCAGTGGACTGCTTCCGCTGTCGCCCAAAGTTTTTGAACTTGTCACTGACTTATGATGAATGCGCTGCAGGTGACGTATAAGGGAGGATGTTCCGAGGTGGTTAACGTCCTTACCCCTACTTATTACAGCTTGACAAAGGCAACACACGGCTTGACATCTGTTGTCCGCATTTGTGTTGAAATAATTCCACACCGAAGAGCTGATTTTTTTTGTATTTTGACCAGGCATGTCAATGGCCATATTCGTCCCACGGACAACAGGTGTCTCCCCGGGTGCCTGACTTAAACAAACCACCTCACCATCAGAATCCTCCTTGTCAATTTCCTCCCCAGCGCAAGCAACACCCATATTCTCATCCTGGTGTACTTCAACACTGACATCTTCAATTTGACTATCAGGAACTGGACTGCTGGTGCTCCTTCCAGCACTTGCAGGGGGCGTGCAAATGGTGGAAGGTGCAAGCTCTTTCCGTCCAGTGTTGGGAAGGTCAGGCATCGCAACCGACACTATTGGACTCTCCTTTGGGATTTGTGATTTCGAAAAACGCACAGTTCTTTGCTGTGCTTTTGCCGCAAGTCTTTTCTTTTTTCTAGCGAGAGGATGAGTGCTTCCATCCTCATGTGAAGCTGAACCACTAGCCATGAACATAGGCCAGGGCCTCAGCCGTTCCTTGCCACTCCGTGTCGTAAATGGCATATTGGCAAGTTTACGCTTCTCCTCAGACGCTTTTCATTTTGATTTTTGGGTCATTTTTTTACTGATCTTTTGTGTTTTGGATTTTACATGCTCTGTTCTATGACATTGGGCATCGGCCTTGGCAGACGACGTTGATGGCATTTCATCGTCTCGGCCATGACTAGTGGCAGCAGCTTCAGCACGAGGTGGAAGTGAATCTTGATCTTTCCCTATTTTTTTAACCTCCACATTTTTGTTCTCCATATTTTAATGCGCACAACTAAAAGACACCACAGGTATACAATGTAGATGGATGGATATACTACTAGTATACTTTATGTATGACGACGAGTGACGACACAGAGGTAGGTACAGCAGTGGCCTACCGTACTGCTATATACAGTATAATGGACCTGGTGGACACTGTCAGCAGACTGCGTTTATAGTATAAAGAAAAAAAGACACCACAGGTATACAATGTAGATGGATGGATATACTACTAGTATACTTTATGTATGACGACGAGTGACGACACAGAGGTAGGTACAGCAGCGGCCTACCGTACTGCTATATACAGTATAATGGACCTGGTGGACACTGTCAGCAGACTGCGTTTATAGTATAAAGAAAAAAAGCCACCACAGGTATACAATGTAGATGGATGGATATACTACTAGTATACTTTATGTATGACGACGAGTGACGACACAGAGGTAGGTACAGCAGTGGCCTACCGTACTGCTATATACAGTATAATGGACCTGATGGACACTGTCAGCAGACTGCGTTTATAGTATAAAGAAAAAAAGACACCACAGGTATACAATGTAGATGGATGGATATACTACTAGTATACTTTATGTATGACGACGAGTAACGACACAGAGGTAGGTACAGCAGTGGCCTACCGTACTGCTATATACAGTATAATGGACCTGGTGGACACTGTCAGCAGACTGCGGTTATAGTATAAAGAAAAAAAGCCACCACAGGTATACAATGTAGATGGATGGATATACTACTAGTATACTTTATGTATGATGACGAGTGACGACACAGAGGTAGGTACAGCAACGGCCTACCGTACTGCTATATACAGTATAACGGACCTGGTGGACACTGTCAGCAGACTGCGTTTATAGTATAAAGAAAAAAAGACACCACAGGTATACAATGTAGATGGATGGATATACTACTAGTATACTTTATGTATGATGACGAGTGACGTCACAGAGGTAGGTACAGCAGTGGCCTACCGTACTGCTATATACAGTATTATGGACCTGGTGGACACTGTCAGCAGACTGTGTTTATAGTAAAAAGAAAAAAAGACACCACAGGTATACAATGTAGATGGATGGATATACTACTAGTATACTTTATGTATGACGACGAGTGACGACACAGAGGTAGGTACAGCAGTGGCCTACCGTACTGCTATATACAGTATAATGGACCTGGTGGACACTGTCAGCAAACTGCGTTTATAGTATAAAAAAAAAAAGACACCACAGGTATACAATGTAGATGGATGGATATACTACTAGTATACTTTATGTATGACGACAAGTGACGACACAGAGGTAGGTACAGCAGTGGCCTACCGTACTGCTATATACAGTATAATGGAACTGGTGGACACTGTCAGCAGACTGCGTTTATAGTTTAAAGAAAATAAGACACCACAGGTATACAATGTAGATGGATGGATATACTACTAGTATACTTTATGTATGACGACGAGTGACGACACAGAGGTAGGTACAGCAGTGGCCTACCGTACTGCTATATACAGTATAATGGACCTGGTGGACACTGTCAGCAGACTGCATTTATAGTATAAAAAAAAAAAGACACCACAGGTATACAATGTAGATGGATGGATATACTACTAGTATACTTTATGTATGACGACGAGTGACGACACAGAGGTAGGTACAGCAACGGCCTACCGTACTGCTATATACTGTATAATGGACCTGGTGGACACTGTCAGCAGACTGCGTTTATAGTATAAAGAAAAAAAGACACCACAGGAGTGTTTTTCAGGCAGACAAACGTATACTGGTGGTCACTGTCAGCAAAACTCTGCACTGTACTCCTGCTATAGCTGCTCCCCAGTCTCCCCCACAATTAAGCAGTGTGAGCACTCAGCACAGTCAGATATATCATTCAGCACACTAAGGCTGAGCACAGATATGGTATGGAGCGTTTTTTTCAGGCAGAGAACGGATAAAAAAAAACTAGCAAAACTCTGCACTGTACTCCTCCTGTCCTAACAGCTGCTCCCCAATCCTCCCCACAATAAGCTAAGCAGTAGCAATCAATCAGATCAACTAACTCTAAGGCTCTATAACTAAACGGAGAGGACGCCAGCCACGTCCTCTCCCTATCAATCTCAATGCACGTGTGAAAATGGCTGCGACGCGCGGCTGCTTATATAGAATCCGAATCTCGCGAGAATCCGACAGCGGGATGATGACGTTCGGGCGCGCTCGGGTTAGCCAAGCAAGGCGGGAGGATCCGAGTCTGCTCGGACCCGTGTAAAAAGAGTGAAGTTCGGGGGGGTTCGGTTTCCGAGAAACCGAACCCGCTCATCACTAATAAATACATAGAATCAGTTACAAAGGGAAGGGGGCCCTAGTTTGCACACCATAATTAAGTAATGAGGTGCTACTCTGCTTGAGACTTAATACAGTATACAAGGTAAAAAAGGTGCAGGTGCACTATCTCACACTAGCTCAACTTGTAATAACCAGAGGCATCTAGCATAATCCTAGCCAGGGCTATGAGCTTACCCACCGCACCAAGGTAGCCTCTCATTGGGTAAGTCCCTAACACTTACTACAGGGGTTCAGGTCCGGGGGGGGGGGGGGGGGCAGGACACCCCAGAGCCACCAGGCCAAACAACCCCAGAGCACTGCAAAAGTGATACAAATAAAGGGTTAAATAGGTAAGAGCAGCTACTGCTGCATGTGTGAGTGATGTGAGGAGTGAAAGAAAATGATGTGAAAGTGTTAAATTTTATTTTATACATATGTAACACTTTCATATCATGTTCTTTTACTCCTCCCATCACTCACATTGCAGTTTAGTAGTACTGTAGTAGAGACACTAACATTGATTGGATTCCACTATATTTCATTTTAAGATTGATTTTGCCTGATTATAGTTGGACATCTTAATGGTCTCAAGTTCTTTGACCGATTGCATCCACAGATGTCACCTTCACTCTACTGCACTTACTTTTAGTACTATCAGGAGTATCACCAATCCATTTAGAATTTATCCGAAGAGGATGGTCCCAAGAGTTCTTAAAATATTCTCTCATTAACTGATTTCCCTGATGAAGTCCTTTTAAGGACGAAATGTGTTTGACATAGAGCGCAATTCTCATTCAACATAAATGAACATCATTCCCTTGAATACCTTGTGTTAAAAAAGGGTAGTTATTATATCTGTTCTGTAATATGTACTGTGAGTTTTTGCCTCAAATTGCATTTGAACTGTATTTTTAATATTTTGGGGGTGAGGAAATGAATCCCCTGTAAGCATTGAATGGCATGTTGTGCATCCCAGGCACTGCACACAGCCCTTACGTTGTTCACTCAACCACAAAACGGCACGCTAAATAAAATACGTTTCTGACTACACTGCAGGACTATGTGGTCTGCATGCTAACCATGTGGGTTGCCATATGTGGGTATGACCACGTGCAGTTTTCGAGAAAGGATGGAGAACCATCGTAGCTCTATACATCAAGCTTTACAGTCGGGTTCCACGGCTAAACCGGTGGCACATCATTGTCTCATCATGGGACATCAGGTTGCATCGCTCAAATGACGAATAATTGATTGGGTGGTGCCACCCCCAAAAAGAGGGGGAGACTGTTACCTTCTTCTCAAAAAACTTGAAGCAAGGTAGATCTTCAGATTGGGCTCTGTAAGCCCCAATGGACTTAATGAGTCTAACCCATTGAACGTTTTCTTGCGATATAGTCCTTATTTGTGACATTTGACATCTGTTGTACTGCATCTTTTTTATATATTTCATACAGATATCTTTGTTTTTGACCAGTACACTCTCGTTTGTATTGTCTATTTTCTATTTTATGTTATTTTTTTTGTGTATTTTGTTGGTACTTGTAGATATATACACATGTATATTGATTTGCGTATTTTATTTGCTGCTGCTTGGTGAAGTGTGCTTTATACTCAGGGAATGGTCTACATTTGAAAATGGTGTATTACACTTGATTACAGACCCTAGATTTATACTGAGGGTCTGATTAGTTGGAGGATAAAACATCTATCTCGTTTATTGAGAGATGTAGACACCTGACTGGTACTTGTTTGTACCGCTTTCTGATTTGCACACTTATCAGCAGCAAATATGATCTCTTTATTGTTCTGTTTATTGTCACGACTGCTTTGTTGTTGTGATTACTTTTGGTGTTTTGAATATTATGATACAGTTTGTTCTACTGGCCTGTCTGGCTCCTTTCTCCCAGAACATTCAATTTTAAAGTTGATCTGGTTGTGATTTAATTGATATATTTACACCTATGGGCGATGGGATATTGTTATGGTGCATACTTTATAGTATCCGTGAGCAATAATTGAGTGGCGTTGTGCCCGCTGTCAATGTTACATGGTAACCGATAAACATGCACGATATAGCCTGTGCGCTCCGGCTCTCTTCCTGCTTGCGGTCCATTGACCAGAAGCCGTAAGTGGTGTGTGCACGGCCAGCCGCGGCGGCGGCGAGTGGCACATTGAGCCTGTGAACGAGCTTGTAGGTGAGTCCTGAGATTAGCATGACATGTGTGTTGGTAATGAGATGGGTGTCATTTCGTGGATGCACTATTTGGGGTATATGTAGTTATATGAATTGTGACCCGGATTGATGACGTCACTGATAGAGTTTATTGGTGCCCTTTTTTGAATGCTTTGGGCTATATGAGGAGCCAGACAGGCACTATCAGCTTTGCTGCTGGATCATTGAGGGGAAAATACTCCTGTTGTTGCTGAGTTGCTATGATGTGCCTCCTGATGAAGGCCCCCTGTGGGCAGAAAACGTTTGAGAAACGTGGAAACTGAGTATATTATGCTGAATTTACATTAAAACAATTTTTTTTTAAATAAAAATCTGGAGAGTGCCCCCTATGGAACATTATATATATATATATATACACAAAAGCAGAGGGGTTTGGCTCTCTCTCCTAATGATTTACTGCGCCGGATGCCTGCAACCAATATTGATACTGTAACAAGATGAGTCAGCACTCCTGATGACTAAACAAGAGACTCTTAGCACATAGGGGGTCATTCCGAGTTGTTCACTCTGTATTTTTTTCTTGCAACGGAGCGATTAGTCGCTAATGCGCATGCGCAATGTCCGCAGTGCGACTGCGCCAAGTAAATTTGCTATGCAGTTAGGTATTTTACTCACGGCATTACAAGGTTTTTCTTCGTTCTGGTGATCGTAATGTGATTGACAGGAAGTGGGTGTTTCTGGGCGGAAACAGGCCGTTTTATGGGTGTGTGCGAAAAAACGCTACCGTTTCTGGGAAAAACGCGGGAGTGGCTGGAGAAACGGAGGAGTGTCTGGGCGAACGCTGGGTGTGTTTGTGACGTCAAACCAGGAACGACAAACACTGAACTGATCGCAGATGCCGAGTAAGTGTGGAGCTACTCAGAAACTGCTAAGAAGTGTCTATTCGCTATTTTGCTAATCTTTCGTTCGCAATTTTGATAAGCTAAGATTCACTCCCAGTAGGCGGCGGCTTAGCATGTGCAATGCTGCTAAAAGCAGCTTGCGAGCGAACAACTCGGAATGACCCCCATAGTTTCCAAAGGCAACGTTTCAGTGCCGTTTAATGGAGTGGCACTTTCGTCAGGTATCAACATTACAGTGTACACAAACTTACCTATATAGGCCCATACACCAGTGACTCGCGCTGATCCGTTGGCGGGACAGGCTCCTGGCCGGCCGGCGCAGTTATAGTGACGTCATCCCTTGATGAATCATCACTGTGCTCCCCATCACCATAGCTACATGTAAACAGGTTACAGAAACATAGCAGGGTATATTTGAACTGGTACCGCTTGTCTATCTAAAAGACATCCAATACATATACATAGTTCATTCTTAACAGACTATTACATAAACAGAAGGTCTAGAGCAGTGATTTTCAACCGTTTTCCATTCGGAGCACGCCAAACAAAATTCTAAAATTGCCAAGGCACACTATCAGTACCCCACGAACAACCCCCCCCCCCCCCCAAAAAAAAAAAAAAACAACAACAACACACTTTGGCCCACATGGGGACTTAAAACACACATTGGTCCCCACAGTAATTGCACATATTGTGTACCCCCACAGCAATTACACACATCCCCCCCCCACAGTAATTACACATATTGTCCTGCCACATTAATTGCATGTATTGTCCCCCCACAGTAATTACACATATCATCCCCGCCCAGCAATTACACACATTGGCCCCCCCACACACACAGTAATTACACACATGGGCCCCCCACAGTTATTACACATATTGGCCCCCACATTAATTCTGCACACTGTTCACACAGCTATTACTGTAAAATTCATACAAATACACTGGACCATACCTGTAAGGTTTCAGTATCACTTTTGCTTTTGCCTCTCCCTCCCTCAGCGTCAGCCGGCAGGGGTTAATGCAGCCATGAGCAGTGAGGTGCAGCAGGGAGCAGCACTTTGCTGGCGGCTGGCAGGCAGGGGTTAATGCAGCCGTAAGCAGTGAGGAGCAGTAGGGAGCAGCACTTGCCTGGCGACGGCAGCGGCGGGCGGGCAGCCGGGCTTGCGGCGGGCGGGTGGACAGGCGATGTGTCACGCTGCATTGCCAAAGTTCACCAGTGTGATGACGGGCAGCGCATCTCTGGCGGCACATCTGAAAGCCACTGGCGGCACACTAGTGTGCCGCGGCACAGTGGTTTAAAACCACTGGTCTAGAGGATGCTATATAGTTGAGCAACGAAAGCTAGATTTATCCCTACCATAGTTTCAATGTCTTACCAGGAGAATAACCCCATTTACATATATGTCTATAAGTAGTAACTTAAGGGGGGTACTCACGGAGCGATATTCTAAGCAATCTGACTAGATTGCTTAGAATTTGAGTATTATTGCTCCGTGTGTACCCCCTACAGCGATAGCGATGCGCAGCCCCGCGCATCGCTATCGCTACTGCTAGATTGGCCTGCAGTGCCAGCACACATCTCTACCGCTCAGCACACATCTCTCCCTCATCGGCCCATCTATATGGGCCTTTAAACCAAGATGATCATTCAGACCTTTAGGAGTCAGGGTGCCTAGTTGGTATATCCAGCGGGTTTCTAGTTTCAATAACTTTAGGCCTCTATTACCACCCAGTAATGAGGGGGGCACATGGTCAATCATACGGTATCTCAAAGAGACTAAAGGGTGCGTCGCTGCCGCAAAGTGCCTAGCGACCGGCTGGTCCCCCTGTCCCATATTGAGAGCTGCTTTAATGGATGATCTATGGGCTGCCATACATTCTTTGAACATTTGTTCTGTTTTGCCCACGTATGACAGCCCACAAGGACATATCAGTTGGTAGACTACAAACCTGGAGCAGCATGTTAATCTGTGTTTAATGTAGAGGGTTTTTCCCATTAGTGGGTGTTGAAATTGATCACCCGCTATAAGGTATTGACACGTGGTACATGTACATTTTATGCATCCTTTTCTGTTACTAAGAAAGGTTACTGCATCTTTATTACTATAAACATCAGCTTTAACAAGTCTATCTCTCAGATTCCTACTTCTTGTATAACAGCACATAATCCTAGTCTCATTAAGGTTCAGATCTCCATCTAGAGTATACAAGATGGGGTAAATGGCGCTCGTGTATCTGGATACTTTGCGTGGGCTGCAACCTGTGAATGAAGCACCTCCAAATGACTTCACATAGACAATATTAATAATGGGTTTTCACAGGTGCGCCTGGCATGGATTGTGTCTTGAAAAGAAATATATAGTGGCCTGATTCCTAATTAAAAATACATTGATGCCCTTGACAAATGAGAGATATGGTAATGGTAATGACAATATGCAATAAACGATATTGCAGTAAAAACTGTGTTTTAATTCTGTAAATAAATAGCAAAAAAAAGCATTAATTATTGCTATTTATTTACAGAATTAAAACATAGTTTTTACTTCAATATCGTTTATTGCATATTGTCATTACCATTACCATATCTCTCATTTGTCAAGGGCATCAATGTATTTTTAATTAGGAATCAGGCCACTATATATTTCTTTTCAAGACACAATCCATGTCAGATCTCCATCTGACTGCATTATAGGCCAAAGTCTATGTGCAGTCTGTTGGAAGCCTCTACTATGTGGATTATATTGACTAACCCATGGCATGATGTCATCAGATTCTTTATTCTTAGAAGGTGCCAATAATTGTTGGTGATTCATAGCTAATGCTTTGGTTTTAGCTGCTAACAGCATATCTGGGTGATTTCCTCGCTCCCTGAATTTGGACAGCATGACATCCATTTGTGCCTCAGCTAATTACAATATGTAAAAGCTGTGAATACGGGAGCCCCCATTTCAACGGATCTGGATGGCAGCTGTGGTAGTGTAATAGGTTATTTCTATCGGTAGATTTTGCATACGAAGATGTAAAGATTTGCCCATCAAGTAAATTGATCTGCACATCTAAAAAGTGAATGCTAACTTCACTGACAGTATAAGTAAACTTAACTGGATGCTGTTTGCTAATATGATTATTTATCAATTCCATGAAGGATTCTTTGGTTCCTTGCCAAAAAATAAGCAGATCATCGATGTAGCGGTAATAGAACGCGATCTTGTCATCGAAAAATACATCTTGCTCCACCTCAAACATGTACATATTAGAGTACAATGGGGCCACACTGGACTCCATCGCAAAACCCCTACACTGTAAGTAGAATTTACCATCGAATAAAAAGAAATTCTTAGTTAACATCATTTGGAGCAACTCTATACAGAAATCCAGGTCAGGGCCAGTATATAGCATACTATTGTTCAAAAACTTTTTGGCAGCTGCCAAGCCCATATCATGCGGGATTATTGTATAAAGACTTGTTATGTCTACACTACATAGTAGTGTGGGTTTAGTTAAGGTAGGCAAATCATTAATCTTCCTAAGTAACGTACTGGTGTCAAGTAGGTATCTAGAGTGACACTGGATACTGGGTTAAAAGAGTGAGTCTAAGTACAGTGAGGTGGGCTGGAAAAGAGAATGTCTGGCCGATATTATTGGTCGGCCAGGCGGCCGTTCCATTGATTTATGTATTGTTGGAGTTCTGTATAATAATGGGACCAAAGGATAACAAGGTAATAATGCTTTACGCAAATTGTCATTAATAATACCACACACAACTGCTTGATCTAAATAATCTGAAAGTTCTTTAGTATACATAGTTGTACGGTCTTTAGGCAAGCGCCGATAGGTCTGAGTCACTAAGTTGATGGTAAATTTCAGCTTTATAATCACATAGACTTTGAATGACTAAGGCCCCGCTTTATCGTCCGGTCTAAACACTAGTTCTGTATTGGCCGCCAATTGGTCTAATGCCTGGACTTCAACTTTTGACAGGTTGTATCGTAATTTAGTTGTTTTATCGAGCACTGTCTCCTGCTCTAGGAGTCGCATGAATGTCCTGATCGAGGCATTATTAGACTGAGGCTCAAAAGACGATCTAGACAAGATTCTCTGCAATTGTGTAGGTATAGCAGCCATATTCGGTCCTGGTAATGCTGTTTTTTTTTTAAAATATTCTTTTAGTATTAGTTGACGATTCAACTTATACTGCTCAGTCTTTATTTGTAATGCATCCATTTTGTTCGTAGGCACAAAGGCTAAACCTTTGGACAAGACCCGTTCCTCAATTGGGTTTAATTCACAGTCAGACAAGTTGATCACTAGGTTTTGAGATTTTTCGGTGGCCTCCCCACTCGCTTTTTTAATTTGCCACTGATGTCCTCGTCGGGTATAGGATCGCCGTCGTCGCGTCCCCGAGCCCATGTGGCTACCCCTTAAGGGCCCTGTTTACCTTGAGGATTTTATATATTATCAGAATCGCTAGCAGTTGGTGTATGGTCATGCGATGACTCCGAATCTCGTGTATGCTGTATTCGTCGCCTAAAGAAAGGTTTTTTTGCCTCCTTTCTAGGCTGATTATCATTCCACCTGTAGACATTATTATGTTAGTAGTCCATATCGACCTTGTGCTTTTTTTCATTTTTAAATTTTATCAGGTCTCGTTTATATGATTGGATCTGGTTGTTACGTTTATCATACCAGTTGTTAACCGTGCCTGCTTCTAGGTTAGGTTTATGGATCCTCTCTAATGCTGCTATTTTGTCCTTAAGCAAATTCATTTCTTTTGTAGATTGCTCAATTATGAGCATCAAATCCATTGAACATCTGTTCATCATAATACCAACCCATTTACGGCAGAAATTTGGGTCATTACACCCGATGGTCGGGGAATTTCTCATTCGTAACCCCCGCGGTATTTTTTTACAGTGATGATAATCACTTAGAGATAAACAATGGTAGTAAAAGTCAGTCTCCTTACATTTCCATTTTAATAAGTTCCAATAGACTTGTTCCAGAGAGGATGCCTCCTCTTGCTCGTTCAGCACTTCTTTGTAAAGGATGCCCTCAGCCTCTGCATCTGAGTAACCATGGGTATCACCCAATGGGTATACCATGTTTGTGTAGCCACTGGTATCCTCCTGCAGTCGCTGTTCCGTCATCATGCAACCAGTATAGGTAACACAATCCAAGTACTGATGGTGCAGTAATATCAAGTAAAATACCCGAGCACTAGAATGGTAGCTGCTCCGGGTTACACACAAATTTCCAGCAGTGGTGATTACTGCCTGCAATAAGAATCCTGGGGTAGGAAAGTCACTGGCATATGAAGCAGCATGTATATGTGTGGAGGAGCCTTGGCCAGAGCGATTCACCTGTGCAGGATGTACCGTTCACATGAACACAAAAGCAGAGGGATCCGGCTCTCTCTCCTAATGATTTACTGCGCCGGGTGCCAAGCATGGGAGGTAGAGAGTGAGGTCCATTGAACAGAGAAATCATGCATTTCTAGGATAGGAAATGTGTGTCTTACCTCCTTGATTAACTTCACGGCATTACTCCCATGCTGTTTGGTAAACTGAAGACATGTTACTAATCAAACAGAGCAGCTGTGCAAAAATCTCCCTTAAGAAGGCAAGGTAGTAGTGTCAGTTTGGAAGTGGAGGGGTATGTCCAAAGTATTAAAAAAATGCCTAAGGAGGATTTAACTTGATGACCGATTCTGGAAAACTTTTTGACGTACAATGGTCTGCAATCATCCTGACAAAATCGTATATAATCAGGGTGTTTTAAAAAAAAGTAACTCAAACTTTTTCCATCCTCACATATTACTCGTGGTGCTGTGAGTTCTGCTGGAATGTCCTTTATTGTGATTAGCCACGACCCTGTTTGCTGGAACAGTTTCACCCAAGACAGGATAGTTTTGTTTGGTGGTGCAGATCTCTGGAAATTGTCCTACAGCCCAGCTGCTATGGATAACCCGCAAGGTCTGTGCATTCCACGCAGTAGAACGCATCATAGGGACACCAAATCGGAACCGGAATTGACACAAACACTCATTATTCCAGTAACGAGGGAAACAGAGTACACAGTTTTACTGGAAATCATGTTACGTTCCATGCCATGGAATGCACTACACATAGGGAATAATACTCTAATGTATAGTGATCTCAATATACTGTATAAAGTATTATAAAATAGTGAAATATCAAAAATGCACAAATACACTGCTGTAATAGTGAGCTCAGAATCTCTCACCAAAAAGTACACATAACACAAAAACAGAAAAAGAAAACATAAATGTAAAAAAGAAGAAAAAATAAAAATATTTTTTCTTATCGTAGAAACAATTTTGTTTGTTATAAACACAAAAAAATATGTTTAATATGTAAAAGAAAAGAAGATTCTGTTTAGTATTGTAGCCCAAACACCAAAAGACATTATATAGAATAGATTTACTTAATTCCTGTGGTACTAAGGTATCAAGCTCAGACTGTACAGTGGGGATCGAAAGTTTGGGCACCCCAGGCAAAAATTCATTTTAATGTGCAAAAAGAAGCCAAGGAAAGATGGATAAATCTCCAAAAGGCATCAAATTACAGATTAGACATTCTTATAACATGTCAAAAAAAAGTTTGATTTTATTTCCATCATTTACACTTTCAAAAGAACAGAAAACAAAAAATGGCGTCTGCAAAAGTTTGGGCACCCTGCAGAGTTAATACCTTGTACTGCCCCCTTTGGCAAGTATCACAGCTTGTAAACGCTTTTTGTAGCCAGCCAAGAGTCTTTCAATTCTTGTTTGAGGTATCTTCGCCCATTCTTCCTTACAAAAGTCTTCCAGTTCTTTGAAATTCCTGGGCTGTCTGTGACGCACTGCTCTTTTAAGGTCTATCCATAGATTTCCAATTATATTGAGGTCAGGAGATTGTGAAGGCCATGGCAAAACCTTCAGTTTACGCCTCTTGATGTAATCCACCGTGGATTTTGAGGTGTGTTTAGGATCATTATCCATTTGTAGGAGCCAGCCTCTCTTTTACTTCAGCTTTTTCACAGATGGCATCAAGTTAGCGTCCAAAATTTGCTGGAATCTTATTGAATCCATTTTTCCTTCTACTCGTGAAATGTTCCCTGTGCCACTGGCTGCAATACAACCCCAAAGCATGATTGATCCACCCCCATGCTTAACAGTTGGACAGAGGTTCTTTTCATTAAATTCTGTGCCCTTCCTTCTCCAAATGTACCTTTGCTCATTCCAGCAAAAAAGTTCTATTTTAACCTCATCAGTCCACAGAACTTTATTCCAAAATGCATCAGGCTTGTCTATATGTTCATTTGCAACTTCAAACGCTGATTTTTGTGGTGAGGACGTAGAAGAGGTTTTCTTCTGATGACTCTTCCATGAAGACCATATTTGTACAAGTATCTCTTTATAGTGGAATAGTGTACCACAACTCCAGTGTCTGCCAGATCTTCCTGGAGGGATCGTGAAGTCAAACGTGGATTTTGACTTGCTTTTCTCACAATCCTGCGAGCTGTTCTGTCTGATATTTTTCTTGGTCTTCAAGATCTTGCTTTAACTTCCACTGTTCCTGATGACTGCCATTTCTTAATTACATTCCGAACAGAGGATATGGGCATCTGATAACGCTTTGCTATCTTCTTATAGGCTTCTCCTGCTTTGTGAGCGTCAACTATTCTCAGTTTCAGTGTTCTACACAACTGCTTAGTGGAACCCATGGTGCTGATTGTTGGAGCAAGGTCAGATGAGTCTGGGCTTTTAAAACCTTTGAGATTGACATCACCTGGTCTTTCCAGACGATGATTGAGAACAATCCATGACACTGCCAGGTCTCAGCTGTCCAAAGGGGGCAGTACAAGGTATTAACTCTGCAGGGTGCCCAAACTTTTGCAGACGCCATTTTTTGTTTTCTGTTCCTTTGATAGTGTAAATGATGGAAATAAAATCAAACTTTTTTTGACATGTTATAAGAATGTCTAATCTGTAATTTGATGCCTTTTGGAGATTTTTCCATCTTTCCTTGGCTTCTTTTTGCACATTAAAATGAATTTTTGCCTGGGGTGCCCAAACTTTCGATCCCCACTGTATATTAATTTCATTTCACTGGCTTTGCTATTGGTGGTTATTGGTGTGCACTGGGGTCACCAGTGGGGTGGCTGTTCTTTACCACAGCTGTTGGGTTGTTCCTGTGCTACTTGTGGATATATTGGCCCTCATTCCGAGTTGTTCGCTCGCAAGGCGATTTTAGCAGTATTGCACATGCTAAGCCGCCGCCTACTGGGAGTGAATCTTAGCTTCATAAAATTGCGAACGAAAGATTCGCAATATTGCGATTACACATCTCGTAGCAGTTTCAGAGTAGCTTCAGACTTACTCGGCATCTGCGATCAGTTCAGTGCTTATCGTTCCTGGTTTGACGTCACAAACACACCCAGCGTTCGCCCAGACACTCCTCCGTTTCTCCAGCCACTCCCGCGTTTTTTCCGGAAACGGTAGCGTTTTTTCCCACACGCCCATAAAACGGCCTGTTTCCGCCCAGTAACACCCATTTCCTGTCAATCACACTACGATCGCCTGAGCGAAGAAAAAGCGGTGAGTAAAAATCCAAACTTCATAGCAAATTTACTTGGCGCAGTCGCAGTGCGGACATTGCGCATGCGCACTAAGCGGAAAAACGCTGCGATGCGAAGAAATTTTCAGAGCGAACGACTCGGAATGACCTCCATTGTTTGTTGGCTTTCTGGTCTGGCTGTAGTTTGCTAGTTCTTTAGGGTTTGTGTTGTTGGTGTGCGAAACCCATAGCATGAGTTGCGCACCCACATTAGGTGTTGGAAGGGCTTTTGTTTGTTTTTTACCCTTTTTTTATGTTCCTCTTATAAAGCAATAATAAAAATTAAGTTTTTCACCTTCAGATGGGTCACTCATTTCACCGCCCCCTCCCCTCCTGTTATATTTGTGTGTTTGTATTTTCTGGACATATTTGCTAATTAGTGGATACTGTTCCTTTGGGTGAGATATTTGTTAGTGCATGCTATGGTATGAGTGAGGCATTTTGCCTCTTGTACTTGGTGTGGTGTTTGGTTGATTTTTTTTTCTGTGAGTCACTGGTTGGCTGGCTAAAGAGTCTGCTTGTTGATGGGGATGTACTGGGTTATGGACATGGATCAATTGTTTACTCATAGGTTATAGCCTTGCTGGTTTTGGAGGATTTTTGTACATTGGGGTCTGTCGGCAGTGTGTTTGTTAGTTCCAGACTCCATGTATGGATTTGTTTGTAAATCATGTGTTTCATTGTGGATTTTTCTAGTTAACCATGTTTTATTTTGTGTTGTGTTGTGTCTGGGATGCGCTGTTGTCACAACCTTAGAGGGGACCAAGTGAGTGGTAGTGCCACTGGCATTAACTCTGGCTGTGGCATGTGCATTGCGTTCACTTCTCAGTGCAGTTGTTGGATGTTGTTCTCTCCTGGTGATCCCCCTATTTGTCACTTTTATTTTTCTTGGGCCATATAGGGTATATTAGTTTATGGTAGGTGTGCAGTTGATCAGTTAGGGGCTGTTTGTCTTCGCTCTCTGGTTGTGGTAACCATTGGTTATCTTGCATTGGTGGAAAAGCATAATCAGTTGTGCCTACTTTTGAAAAAACATTTCAGGAAGATTGTGAAAGTAACACGGTCACCTATAAACGTGGACATCTATTGCTACATCTTAGAGGTGTGTCATGAAAATCACTTACTGTACATCCAAATGTAAATGAGCCTCGAAGTTAGTAAGATCTGCTTGTTGAAGAAAAGACACTGATATTTTGCAGGATTTGTTCATGTATTGTGTTTTATAAGAGGTTCCATATACTGTAAGTGGCCAGGAGAAACCTTATTTAAATGCATGTAGCCAGAGGGATCACTGTGCCTTATAACCAATGCAGGGAAATGGCTCTGATGAACCCATTTCAATGTATGTATCACTGATTTTTTTTTTTTTTCACCCAAGAATGTAATAGCTACATAATTGGGTAAGGTGCAATCAGGGAGATTGCTGGACTATTCAGGGAGTGAGGGAGATTGCTGCTATTTCAGGGAGTCTTCTGCAGAATGAGTGAGTGTAGGCAACTACGCGCAGGAGAAGGCAATCGCAGAGTATTGATTGGGGTAAGCTAGTGTCACAACCGAGGGAGGAGCTAATGAGTGGTAGTTGCATGTGTCTAGTGTTCACTTTTCAGTGCGCTGACATCTGCTTTCATTGCCACCTTTCACTCTTTAGCTCCTATTGCAATTTATTTTTCAATAAATTGTGATGATTTTTGTCAAATAAAGTCTGTCTTTGAGTGCACGATATTATTGTTTGTGATAAGAATTGTCAACCGATAGTCAAATTATCATGTATGCATTTATTTTGTTCCTGTTTTAATCTACCCCAATATCTGGAGCTGTGGAACACTTTTCTACCGCCACAAACCAATGACTAGTAAAGTAAGTTAGAGCAGTGGTATGAGCAACCAAGAAGCCTTATGATCAAATAATTGGAATTGGACAATTAGAATAAGGCACCATTTCAGAAAGTATGTGGAACCTTAAACATCACACCCATTTGTGCTTATGAAACATCTAATTCCAAAACCATGGCCATTACTATGCAGTTGCACCCCCCACCCCCATGCACACCACGACTCCGTTTGCTGTTATTACAGTTTTCTATGAAAAAATCCACTTAGTAAGGAACATGTCTGTTGGGCGTTAACATCTATTTAGTCACTAGAGCATTTGTGAGCTTGGACACATTTGCTGGGCAAATGAGATGCTGCTTTTACGTACCTTAGCACTTGGCAGTCCCTTTATGTGAGCTTGTGTGGCTGTCTACTATGTATGTGGCTGAGATGTTGTTACTCCTACTAGAGATGTGCACCGGAAATTTTTCGGGTTTTGTGTTTTGGTTTTGGGTTCGGTTCCGTGGCCGTGTTTTGGGTTAGAACGCGTTTTGGCAAAACCTCACCGAATTTTTTTTGTCGGATTCGGGTGTGTTTTGGATTCGGGGTGTTTTTTTCAAAAAACCCTAAAAAACAGCTTAAATCATAGAATTTGGGGGTCATTTTGATCCCAAAGTATTATTAACCTCAATAACCATAATTTCCACTAATTTTCAGTCTATTCTGAACACCTCACACCTCACAATATTATTTTTAGTCCTAAAATTTGCACCGAGGTCGCTGGATGACTAAGCTCAGCGACCCAAGTGGCCGACACAAACACCTGGCCCATCTAGGAGTGGCACTGCAGTGTCACGCAGGATGGCCCTACCAAAAAACACTCCCCAAACAGCACATGACGCAAAGAAAAAAAGAGGCGCAATGAGGTAGCTGTGTGACTAAGATAAGTGACCCAAGTGGCCGACACAAACACCTGGCCCATCTAGTAGTGGCACTGCAGTGTCACGCAGGATGGCCCTTCCAAAAAACACTCCCCAAACAGCACATGACGCAAAGAAAAAAAGAGGCGCAATGAGGTAGCTGTGTGAGTAAGCTAAGCGACCCTAGTGGCCGACACAAACACCTGGCCCATCTAGGAGTGGCACTGCAGTGTCAGGCCGGATGGCCCTTCCAAAAAATACTCCCCAAACAGCACATGACGCAAAGAAGAAAAAAAAGAGGCGCAATGAGGTAGCTGTGTGACTAAGATAAGTGACCCTAGTGGCCGACACAAACACCTGGCCCATCTAGGAGTGGCACTGCAGTGTCACGCAGGATGGCCCTTCCAAAAAACACTCCCCAAACAGCACATGACGCAAAGAAGAAAAAAAAGAGGCGCAATGAGGTAGCTGTGTGACTAAGATAAGCGACCCTAGTGGCCGACACAAACACCTGGCCCATCTAGGAGTGGCACTGCAGTGTCACGCAGGATGGCCCTTCCAAAAAACACTCCCCAAACAACACATGACGCAAAGAAAAATGAAAGAAAAAAGAGGTGCAAGATGGAATTGTCCTTGGGCCCTCCCACCCACCCTTATGTTGTATAAACAGGACATGCACACTTTAACCAACCCATCATTTCAGTGACAGGGTCTGCCACACGACTGTGACTGAAATGATGGGTTGATTTGGGCCCCCACCAAAAAAGAAGCAATTAATCTCTCCTTGCACAAACTGGCTCTACAGAGGCAAGATGTCCACCTCATCATAATCCTCCAATTCATCACCGTGTACATCCCCCTCCTCACAGATTATCAATTCGTCCCCACTGGAATCCACCATCACAGCTCCCTGTGTACTTTGTGGAGGCAATTGCTGCTGGTGAATGTCTCCATGGAGGAATTGATTATAATTCATTTTAATGAACATCATCTTCTCCACATTTTCTGGAAGTAACCTCGTACGCCGATTGCTGACAAGGTGAGCGGCGGCACTAAACACTCTTTCGGAGTACACACTTGTGGGAGGGCAACTTAGGTAGAATAAAGCCAGTTTGTGCAAGGGCCTCCAAATTGCCTCTTTTTCCTACCAGTATACGTACGGACTGTCTGACGTGCCTACTTGGATGCGGTCACTCATATAATCCTCCACCATTCTTTCAATGGTGAGAGAATCATATGCAGTGACAGTAGACGACATGTCCGTAATCGTTGTCAGGTCCTTCAGTCCGGACCAGATGTCAGCATCAGCAGTCGCTCCAGACTGCCCTGCATCACCGCCAGCGGGTGGGCTCGGAATTCTGAGCCTTTTCCTCGCACCCCCAGTTGCGGGAGAATGTGAAGGAGGAGATGTTGACAGGTCGCGTTCCGCTTGACTTGACAATTTTCTCACCAGCAGTTCTTTGAACCCCTGCAGACTTGTGTCTGCCGGAAAGAGAGATACAACGTAGGTTTTAAATCTAGGATCGAGCACGGTGGCCAAAATGTAGTGCTCTGATTTCAACAGATTGACCACCCGTGAATCCTTGTTAAGCGAATTAAGGGCTCCATCCACAAGTCCCACATGCCTAGCGGAATCGCTCAGTGTTAGCTCCTCCTTCAATGTCTCCAGCTTCTTCTGCAAAAGCCTGATGAGGGGAATGACCTGACTCAGGCTGGCAGTGTCTGAACTGACTTCACGTGTGGCAAGTTCAAAAGGTTGCAGAACCTTGCACAACGTTGAAATCATTCTCCACTGCGCTTGAGACAGGTGCATTCCACCTCCAATATCGTGCTCAGTTGTATAGGCTTGAATGGCCTTTTGCTGCTCCTCCAACCTCTGAAGCATATAGAGGGTTGAATTCCACCTCGTTACCACTTCTTGCTTCAGATGATGGCAGGGCAGGTTCAGGCGTTTTTGGTGTTGCTCCAGTCTTCTGTACATGGTGCCTGTACGCCGAAAGTGTCCCGCAATTCTTCTGGCCACCGACAGCATCTCTTGCACGCGCCTCTCGTTTTTTAAATAATTCTGCACCACCAAATTCAAGGTATGTGCAAAACATGGGACATGCTGGAATTTGCCCATATTTAATGCACACACAATATTGCTGGCGTTGTCCGATGCCACAAATCCACAGGAGAGTCCAATTGGGGTAAGCCATTCTGCGATGATCTTCCTCAGTTGCCGTAAGAGGTTTTCAGCTGTGTGCGTATTCTGGAAAGCGGTGATACAAAGCGTAGCCTGCCTAGGAAAGAGTTGGCGTTTGTGAGATGCTGCTACTGGTGCCGCCGCTGCTGTTCTTGCGGCGGGAGTCAATACATCTACCCAGTGGGCTGTCACAGTCATATAGTCCTGAGTCTGCCCTGCTCCACTTGTCCACATGTCCGTGGTTAAGTGGACATTGGGTACAACTGCATTTTTTAGGACACTGGTGAGTCTTTTTCTGAGGTCTGTGTACATTTTCGGTATCGCCTGCCTAGAGAAATGGAACCTAGATGGTATTTGGTACCGGGGACACAGTACCTCAAACAAGTCTATAGTTGGCTCTGCAGTAATGATGGATACCGGAACCACGTTTCTCACCGCCCAGGATGCCAAGGCCTCAGTTATCCGCTTTGCAGCAGGATGACTGCTGTGATATTTCATCTTCCTCGCAAAGGACTGTTGGACAGTCAATTGCTTGGTGGAAGTAGTAAAAGTGGTCTTACGACTTCCCCTCTGGGATGACCATCGACTCCCAGCAGCAACAACAGCAGCGCCAGCAGCAGTAGGCGTTACACTCAAGGATGCATCGGAGGAATCCCAGGCAGGAGAGGACTCGTCAGAATTGCCAGTGACATGGCCTGCAGGACTATTGGCATTCCTGGGGAAGGAGGAAATTGACACTGAGGGAGTTGGTGGGGTGGTTTGCGTGAGCTTGGTTACAAGAGGAAGGGATTTACTGGTCAGTGGACTGCTTCCGCTGTCGCCCAAAGTTTTTGAACTTGTCACTGACATGATGAATGCGCTGCAGGTGACGTATAAGGGAGGATGTTCCGAGGTGGTTAACGTCCTTACCCCTACTTATTACAGCTTGACAAAGGCAACACATGGCTTGACACCTGTTGTCCGCATTTGTGTTGAAATAATTCCACACCGAAGAGCTGATTTTTTTGGTATTTTCACCAGGCATGTCAATGGCCATATTCCTCCCACGGACAACAGGTGTCTCCCCGGGTGCCTGACTTAAACAAACCACCTCACCATCAGAATCCTCCTTGTCAATTTCCTCCCCAGCGCCAGCAACACCCATATCCTCCTCATCCTGGTGTACTTCAACACTGACATCTTCAATCTGACTATCAGGAACTGGACTGCGGGTGCTCCTTCCAGCACTTGCAGGGGGCATGCAAATGGTGGAAGGCGCATGCTCTTCACGTCCAGTGTTGGGAAGGTCAGGCATCGCAACCGACACAATTGGACTCTCCTTGTGGATTTGTGATTTCGAAGAACGCACAGTTCTTTGCTGTGCTTTTGCCAGCTTAAGTCTTTTAATTTTTCTAGCGAGAGGCTGAGTGCTTCCATCCTCATGTGAAGCTGAACCACTAGCCATGAACATAGGCAGGGCCTCAGCCGTTCCTTGCCACTCCGTGTGGTAAATGGCATATTGGCAAGTTTACGCTTCTCCTCCGACGATTTTATTTTAGATTTTTGAGTCCTTTTTTTACTGATATTTTGTGTTTTGGATTTTACATGCTCTGTACTATGACATTGGGCATCGGCCTTGGCAGACGACGTTGATGAAAATTCATCGTCTCGGCCATGACTAGTGGCAGCAGCTTCAGCACGAGGTGGAAGTGGATCTTGATCTTTCCCTATTTTTGGAACCTCAACATTTTTGTTCTCCATATTTTAATAGGCACAACTAAAAGGCACCTCAGGTAAACAATGGAGATGGATGGATACTAGTATACTTATGGATGACGAGTGACTGACGACACAGAGGTAGCTACAGCCGTGGACTACCGTACTGCGTCTGCTAGTATAGAGATGATAATGATATAAAAAATATATATATATCACTACTGCAGGTATATATAATATAATTACGGACCTGCTGGACACTGTCAGCAGACTCCTAAACTACTAGTATGAAGAAGATAGAAAAAAAAAAAACCCCACCACAGGTAGGTATACAATTATGGACGAGCATTGACGACACAGAGGTAGCTACAGCCGTGGACTACCGTACTGCGTCTGCTAGTATAGAGATGATAATGATATAAAAAATATATATATATCACTACTGCAGGTATATATAATATAATGACGGACCTGCTGGACACTGTCAGCAGACTCCTAAACTACTAGTATGAAGAAAACAGAAAAAAAAACCCCACCACAGGTAGGTATACAATTATGGACGAGCACTGACGACAGAGGTAGCTACAGCCGTGGACTACCGTACTGCGTCTGCTAGTATAGAGATAATAATGATATAAAAAATATATATATATCACTACTGCAGGTATATATAATATAATGACGGACCTGCTGGACACTGTCAGCAGACTCCTAAACTACTAATATGAAGAAGATAGAAAAAAAAACCCCACCACAGGTAGGTATACAATTATGGACGAGCACTGACGACACAGAGGTAGCTACAGCCGTGGACTACCGTACTGCGTCTGCTAGTATAGAGATGATAATGATATAAAAAATATATATATATCACTACTGCAGGTATATATAATATAATGACGGACCTGCTGGACACTGTCAGCAGACTCCTAAACCACTAGTATGAAGAAGATAGAAAAAAAAAAACCCACCACAGGTAGGTATACAATTATGGACGAGCACTGACGACACAGAGGTAGCTACAGCTGTGGACTACCGTACTGCGTCTGCTAGTATAGAGATGATAATGATATAAAAAATATATATATATCACAACTGCAGGTATATATAATATAATGACGGACCTGATGGACACTGTAAGCAGACTCCTAAACTGCTAGTATGAAGAAGATAGAAAAAAAAAACCCCACCACAGGTAGGTATACAATTATGGACGAGCACTGACGACACAGAGGTAGCTACAGCCGTGGACTACCGTACTGCGTCTGCTAGTATAGAGATGATAATGATATAAAAAATATATATATATCACTACTGCAGGTATATATAATATAATGACGGACCTGCTGGACACTGTCAGCAGACTCCTAAACTACTAGTATGAAAAAGATAGAAAAAAAAACCCACCACAGGTAGGTATACAATTATGGACGAGCACTGACGACACAGAGGTAGCTACAGCCGTGGACTACCGTACTGCGTCTGCTAGTATAGAGATGATAATGATATAAAAAATATATATATATCACTACTGCAGGTATATATAATATAATGACGGACCTGCTGGACACTGTCAGCAGACTCCTAAACTGCTAGTATGAAGAAGATAGAAAAAAAAACCCCACCACAGGTAGGTATACAATTATGGACGAGCACTGACGACACAGAGGTAGCTACAGCCGTGGACTACCGTACTGCGTCTGCTAGTATAGAGATGATAATGATATAAAAAATATATATATATCACTACTGCAGGTATATATAATATAATGACGGACCTGCTGGACACTGTCAGCAGACTCCTAAACTACTAGTATGAAGAAGATAGAAAAAAAACCCCCACCACAGGTAGGTATACAATTATGGACGAGCACTGACGACACAGAGGTAGCTACAGCCGTGGACTACCGTACTGCGTCTGCTAGTATAGAGATGATAATGATATAAAAAACATATATATATCACTACTGCAGGTATATATAATATAATGACGGACCTGCTGGACACTGTCAGCAGACTCCTAAACTACTAGTATGAAGAAGATAGAAAAAAAAAACCCACCACAGGTAGGTATACAATTATGGACGAGCACTGACGACACAGAGGTAGCCACAGCCGTGGACTACCGTACTGCGTCTGCTAATATAAAGATGATAAAGATGATAGAGATGAACAAAAAAAATATAACACTACTGCAGGTAAATATTTATATAATATAATGAATGACGGACCTGCTGGACACTGTCAGCAGAATGCGTTTATAGAATAAAAAAAAAAAACACCACAGGAGTGTTTAACTTTTTCTGGCAGACAATATACTGGTGGTCACTGGTCAGTCACACTGGCAGCAAAAGTGTGCACTGTACTCCTGCTATAACTGCACCCCAGTCTCCCCCACAATTCAGCTGTGTGAGCAGTGAGCACTCAGCACAGTCAGATATACATAGATGATATTATCATGCAGCACACTGAGGCTGAGCACAGATATGGTATGTGACTGTGTATCGTTTTTTTTCAGGCAGAGAACGGATTATATTAAATAATAAATAAAACTGGTGGTGGTCAGTCACTAGTAACTATCAGCAAAACTCTGCACTCTGAGTACTCCTAATGCTCCCCAAAATTACTAAGTAATCAACTCAAGTGTCTCTATCTATTCTAACGGAGAGGACGCCAGCCACGTCCTCTCCCTATCAATCTCAATGCACGTGTGAAAATGGCGGCGACGCGCGGCTCCTTATATAGAATCTGAGTCTCGCAATAGAATACGAGCCTCGCGAGAATCCGACAGTGGGATGATGACGTTCGGGCGCGCTCGGGTTAACCGAGCAAGGCGGGAAGATCCGAGTCTGCCTCGGACCCGTATAAAAAGGCTGAAGTTCAGGGGGGTTCGGATTCCCAGGAACCGAACCCGCTCATCTCTAACTCCTACACATTTCCTCTTAACAAAAGTTCTTACAGGTGACGGGGGCAGAACTAGTAAGAAAATTGACAAACTGGAAAGGTAACATCCTATGTCAGTGCCATATTTAAAGTCACTAAGACCCATTCTACAGCAAAAATCTGAATATGGAGATTACGTAGTTGTGTGTAATTTTGTGCCCTTGATAGAAATGTGTGTGGCTAAAATTGGCAATCACACAAAGTGGAAGGTGTCTACATACTTTTAGCCACGTAGTGTAAGTGTGAGGTTGTATTCTGGTTATTGGGTTTTCTTTTCCCTAAAGCACAGGTTCTCAAACTCGGTCCTCAGGACCCCACACAGTGCATGTTTTGCAGGTCTCCTCACAGGATCACAAGTGAAATAATTAGCTCCACCTGTGGACCTTTTAAAATGTGTCAGTGAGTAATTAATACACCTGTGCACCTGCTGAGTTACCTGCAAAACATGCACTGTGTGGGGTCCTGAGGACCGAGTTTGAGAACCTGTGCCCTAAAGTATCACAAATCTTAAGATGTGGTCTTGCCTTCATTTGGCTCAAATCCTAAATTACAAAGACATGACAAAGGGATGTATTTTTGTTAACTAAAGCAGTGAAGGACAATCAGACATACTTCAAGAACAGAATGGAATGCTATCCAACCTTCAAACATGACAAAACAGCATTAAAATAACCTTTTCACTCCCATTTTCCTAAATTCAAACTGCCCACATATGCCTCTCGCTTGCTCTGAAATTCCACTGCATACCATTATATCCTCCCATATTCCAAAAAATAGTGCCACATTTCCTCAGATCACCACTCTCCACAACTCCTTAGATGCCAGAAATGCAATGCCCTTGTATCCATCAAGCCTCCTCACATTCCCAATATTTGCCCAAAAGACCACCCTTACAGCTCTCCCTACCTTTTAAATTCCCAAATCATATTTGTCCTCATTCTTTGTGATGTTTCTATATCTAAGACTCAAAGGGGGTGATTCAGTTGTTTTCCACCATGACTAACACTAGGGGGTGCAAATGAAGCAATTCAATTGTTGCTCCATTTAGATTCTTGTTATCCACGAGGGAGATGTTTCTTCTCGCAACCTCCTGATGTACAAGAAGATATGTGTGCAAAGTTCGTTGGTTGGGTGCCCTAACCACTTCTTAGACGGGTTTAGCCACTTTGTGCGGCCAAAACCCAGTGTTCTTAAGCGCGTCTACACTAATGGGTGCCTACACTAATAGAAACAATTGAATTGCTAAATTGGATGTTTATTTATATAGACGACCAGCAAGGGGCACACAAAAGAATTGAACACCCCCATAGAGTGAAACCGGAATAGAAATGTGAAGCTATTTGTACAAAAGTGTGAAAATATTTGTGGGGTTTTGATGGATTGAGCTTATTATGCCCCAGTTCTGTATACCTAAAACTCTGAAGTTATGTTATGTTGACTGGGGAGAAAGGATGGAGAGCAGATGTGCTACCTGTTTCACACCACTGACCTAACAACTACAAATTCCTAGGCAAAACATTACAGCTTGCAAATCAAATAGAGCTGCCATTGCTAGGTAGACCAGTCAAGTCATTAATTTAAGCAGTACAGTATTAGATGATCTCTCTTCAAAAGTAGTAATACCATATTCTACTAGAGCTGTATCAACGTTTTAAATGGAACCAGCTGCCATTAGGCACATTTGCAGGACAACATCTGGAAGCACTTGTCTTGTTTAACCAGAATTTGTGCTTTTGGTGACACTTGCAATGAGATGTGATAGATAGAATTTCCATGTAAAGTCCATGACTGAGCCTTTATTTTTACACTTGGCAAAGTCTTAGTGTATTTTTCTGTATACCATTAGGCCCGTATGGTTAGTTTATAACTGAGATATGTGGGAGGGGCTTTTAACCCCCTTGTGTCCTGTTCCTTTCAGGTAGGCAGTCCTATATCCTGTGTTGTCATTGAGTTTACAGAGAAAGAATTATGCATGCAAAAACAATACTCCTTTTTTTGTCACAAAGGAGTTAAAAATAATTTTATTTTGTCAATAATATATGTGAAAAGAGATGTAGTGAAACTGGTTATTAATCATGATTCTAAAGTCTTTATGGGGCTCTGTCACCTCTTGCTATGGGTGGGAAGAAGCTATAAATTATAATGTCTCATGACATTTTGGAGATACTTTAAATATTTCACATGGGAGATATTTTAAAGGATCCAAATGCTTATTGGTAAACTTAAAATCTATGGACCCTTATCTGTCTCTGCTAATTGCTGGGCTTTCAGCGGTTATAAATGCTGAAGCTGCCATTAAGCACCAGTTAGTACATATAACAATCATTGCCTATTAGAGATCATACACTGTCTATTATTTTATTATAGGTATCACCACCTAATGAGCACTTGATCATCACTAACCCACATAGACCATGGTGGGAGAGATATCAACCAGTCAGCTATAAGATCTGCTCCCGCTCTGGTGATGAAGAGCAATTCAGAGACATGGTCACCAGATGTAACAATGTTGGGGTAATCATTTATTTCTTATTTTTATTTATTCAATCAATCAATCAATCAATCAATCAATCAATCAATCACATATTTGTAATGCATGATGTAGTTTTAGCTTATATCTTTTGCACATGGATGTTAAAATCGATGCCACAACAAAGCCTAGATCTCCAGCTTTAAACAATAATAAAAGAGAATGAACCTGTAAATACATGGACTCTGTAGTGCACCAATGCTCTGGGAAATCGTACTCTGTTTTGTGGGTGCTCCTATTAAGTACATGGGACAGGAAACAATCTAAAACCCTTTTCTAATACTCTGTTATAAGTGAGATCAAAATACTATTTGACAATAGTCCTGATTCTGACTTTGAAGTAAAGCAAAAAAAAACCCAACAATTAACACTGCACCTGGGCAAACCCAGGTTGCACTGTGGGTTGGGCAGATATAAAATGTGCAGAGAGATTTCATAGGGGTGGGTTGTGTTCAAACTCAAATCTAGATTGCAGTGTAAAGATAAAGCTAGCATTTTTGGGCTACTTGTAAAAGTAGCCAGTATTTCCCATGCACAGTTAGAATATAAATGTGCTATGTCTTTATTCATTGCAACAAGGTATGTTCCTGTGAGAGGTGCGGTTGGACTGCGGTGCGTGTGGTGGTGCCTGCTGCCGTGCAGGTGTAGACTCGGTACTCACCAGGCGCCGCTCTCTCTCACCTTCAGGTACCGGAACCTTCAACGGACCTGGAATTCTTCAGTCGGATCCGGACACGGCGATTCCCTCTTGGAGCTGACCGTCGACCGAGCTGAGGAGAGAATGGTCTACATTAAAGGGGGTATCGACCCTGCTTCCGGTGGAACAGGGGATACCCCAGGGGTGGCTGCGACCTTCACCGGCTGGGTGAATGGTCATCACCGGCACAAAGCCTCAGCTACCCAGCTTTCACACACTCGCGCTTTCGCACGTAGTGTGATGAAAGGGATTCTCACGTCCGTGAGCAATCCTAACTCCGGCGCTCGGGGACAAACAAGGGACAGACGTACACGGATGCTACTCACCGTCACAAGTCTTGCACTCCGATCTTCTCCACTTACAGGTCCCTGTAAGGAGGCAAAGAGAAACAGCCGTGCAGGGCCTAACTCTGACCTAGTGTCACACCCTATACTATCTACAACAGCAGAGCCCTCAAACTAGCTCTGTGGGTGTGGTGCAACACAACTATGCACAACTTACACAACACATACACTTTGCCCTGCACGGTAACAACATATATCACACTATCGGAGTTACAACATAAAACGGTGCTGTCCCTTTATCTACCCGACTCAGAACACCCAGCAGTGGGGACCGCACAGCTCACCCACCTACCGTACTCTCAGGGTGGCCTGAGCCTAACGCCCAGTGTCACCTTTACTCACCTCGGGGAAAACACTGCTGCGATGGGCCTAGCGCCCCCTAACTGTCCACAGGCCGGAGGCCTGACTTTGCCACGGGCCTAGCGCCCGCCTACCTTGCTGCCCGTTGGGTGACCTGGGCCTTGTGCCCAAGGTCACCTTATCGTACCTATTTGGCCAAAATCCACTAGGGCCTAATGCCCTCTAATGCTCCCACAGGCCTAGTGCCTGACCGTGCCCCTCAGGCCTAATGCCCGCCTAACTGCGCCCACAGGCCGGTGGCCTGACTATACTTATGGGCCTAGTGCCCAACCTGCGCCCAGGCCTAGTGCCTGCCTATGTGCCCCCACGGGCCGAGAGGCCCGACCAAATGCCCACGGGCCGGGAGGGCCCGGCTACATGCCCACAGGCCGGGAGGGCCTGACTGTGCCCACGGGCCTATTGCCCGAACACCCGGTGGTCTAGGGAGGGGCGGGTACAGGGGCGCCTGATAAGGGCCTACCTGACCCGCTGGGAGAGGCACCAGGGGGGAGCTTCGGCAGCCCTTTGCTTCCCACCCCTGGTGACCCCTCCGGCGCTGTTCTTTAATCTTCGGCCGCTGGCCCGTCCTGGCCAGCGGCGCCGCCGTCGTCGCGCCGCGTCCAGCCGCCGCTGGACATCTTCTTCTCCGAGCCCGTCTTCTTTCTTCTTGCCGCCGGGATCTTCTTTCCTCTTCGCGCTCTTCTGCGCGCGCGCCCTCTTCGGCTCCCGCCCGGCGTCTCTTCTGCCTTCGCCGCTCTTCGGCGCGGCCTCCTGCTCCCCGTCCCACCCGGCGTCTGACGTCAGACGCCGGGGGCGGGGCCTATGACGCGGCGAGCGCCGATTGGCTCGCCGCGTCTCTCTACGATTGGCTGCCGCTCCGGGAGCCGCGATTGGCTCCCGGAGGGCGCCAAGATTCAAACGCTGCGGGCGGCGCTTCTGATTGGCGGCCCGAGCGGCGCCAAGTTCAAAGCGCCGCCGCGCCGCTCCCCGCCGCCGCACACTCCGCGCTGGGGACAGACAAGCTGCCCCAGCGCGGCCCCCAGTTAGGGACAGCAGCATGGATGTGCCCACAGGGCACATCCTTACATTTCCCCCCCCTTTTTCCTTTGTAGTCCCTACAAAGTTCCTCACGACGTCCATCGTCCGCGGGTCAGGGAATTCCAAGGTCCTTCTGGCGAGGGTGCATTCGGGGGCCCAGCCTGGACCAGCTGTGACCCCACATCCTTCCTCCTCCAGCTCCGGGTTCCTCTTACGGCCTGACCTCCATCGGCGGATCCTCTGGGGGAGTGGCATCTCCTCACAGTCGCTTGATGCTGGCCACCAAGGGGAATCTTCCTCCACGGGGACAACAGTCACCCACTCTTGGCCTCTGATATTGTCTGTGGCTTCGTCCCTGTCTTCCGGGTGTGGTATCGACCACCACCCAACAGCGGAATCCTCCGGGCATCCGTTTCCTCCCGGGTAACAGCCACCACATGTCGAATTTCCTCGTGGGGCATCTCCAAAGGTCCTGTGTCTTCCTCTGGAACGGGTCCTCCCACGGCATCACAGTCCTGTCCCCGTACGTCGGTCCATCTCGACACTCCTGGCAGGTACTCTTGCTCCAGGACTATCTCCTCCTCTTCACGAAGGGCATTCAACTGGGGGCATGACTCCACCCGATCCTGCCAGTCTCTCTCGTCGGCGCTTCCGATGCCAGAGTCGTCCTCCATCTGTTCTTGGAGGGATTCGTCGGCGGACAGCTCACCGTAGTTCGAGTCTTCTTCCGATATCTGGACTGGGGTATTTCCCTCCTCAGCGTACTTAGTCTTTTCCGCTGGCACCTCTGTTTCCTCAGCGTACTCCTTCGCTTCCGCTGGATCCTTTTCTTCCTCAGCGTACTCCTGCGCTTCCGCTGGCATCTCTTGGTACCCAGGACACTCCTGTTCCGCACGTCCTGGCCGGGGACGGGTCCATCGTGGGGAGATTCCGGACGTCTCAGTCACTGGGTCTTCACGCTTTTCTTGACAGCGTGGCCTCTTCACCTCCCAGTCGTCCACCTCCGCCTCATGCGGGAAAGGATCCTGCCTTACTGGGGTCACTTTCTTCGGACAAAGTAGGTCCGCGGCATCTTCCCAAGGGCACTCACTGGCCGCATGTCCTGGTCGCCGACACTTCCAACAAGGGAGGGCCACTGCCACCTTCTCCAAGACGGGTTCCTGGTCCACCTCCTTCACTGGGGAATCTTCACCCGTTGGTTCCGGCTCAGAGGAAATGGGCACCTGCAAATTAACTTCAAGCAAGGCCTTCCGCTCCATTTCCCTGGTTTCCTCCTCCCATCTCTGGGCGCGACCATCCGCAATCATCCGGTCTTCATTCCACGGACAATCGGGAAGCGCATGTCCTCTCGCCTCGCAGAGCGCACACACAGGCTCTGCAGCCACCCGGTCCCAAAGCTGCTGACGAGATTCCGTCAGCTGCTTCACCGTGGCCTCGTAGTCCGTCCTGTCTTCCGTCCATGGACATTCCAGGAGCCGATGTCGGGGATCTCCACAGCTTTCACACCGGGAATCAACCTCGTCTTCGCTCAACTCTTCGTCCCAAGGACAACTGTTGTGCTCATGCCCGTAGTTTCCGCAGAGCAAACACCAGGACTCGTTCTTCGCTTGGCCCTTCTGACGTCTTCGGTCCGCTTCCTGGACCACCTTCTTTGGGGACGTCTCTCGCCAAGTACACTCGTCGGCAAAGTGACCTGTTTGCCGACATTTCTTGCAGGGCGTCACAGCGGCCTTCTTGCGCCCCTTCTCCCGGCGCTCTTCTTTTTCACGCTGGACCGACCGCTGCACCATCTTCAGGATGTCTGCCCCAGACACCGTCACCCAGTCGCTCTGGTCCGCACACGTCCGGGGGTGAGTCTTCTTCGGAGCCGTCCGCAGGGAGGTCTTCTTGGTGGCGTTCCACATCGTGTCCGTGATCCGGTCTCTTTGATCCTGCCGACTACGCCAAGTGTGAGAGGTGCGGTTGGACTGCGGTGCGTGTGGTGGTGCCTGCTGCCGTGCAGGTGTAGACTCGGTACTCACCAGGCGCCGCTCTCTCTCACCTTCAGGTACCGGAACCTTCAACGGACCTGGAATTCTTCAGTCGGATCCGGACACGGCGATTCCCTCTTGGAGCTGACCGTCGACCGAGCTGAGGAGAGAATGGTCTACATTAAAGGGGGTATCGACCCTGCTTCCGGTGGAACAGGGGATACCCCAGGGGTGGCTGCGACCTTCACCGGCTGGGTGAATGGTCATCACCGGCACAAAGCCTCAGCTACCCAGCTTTCACACACTCGCGCTTTCGCACGTAGTGTGATGAAAGGGATTCTCACGTCCGTGAGCAATCCTAACTCCGGCGCTCGGGGACAAACAAGGGACAGACGTACACGGATGCTACTCACCGTCACAAGTCTTGCACTCCGATCTTCTCCACTTACAGGTCCCTGTAAGGAGGCAAAGAGAAACAGCCGTGCAGGGCCTAACTCTGACCTAGTGTCACACCCTATACTATCTACAACAGCAGAGCCCTCAAACTAGCTCTGTGGGTGTGGTGCAACACAACTATGCACAACTTACACAACACATACACTTTGCCCTGCACGGTAACAACATATATCACACTATCGGAGTTACAACATAAAACGGTGCTGTCCCTTTATCTACCCGACTCAGAACACCCAGCAGTGGGGACCGCACAGCTCACCCACCTACCGTACTCTCAGGGTGGCCTGAGCCTAACGCCCAGTGTCACCTTTACTCACCTCGGGGAAAACACTGCTTCGATGGGCCTAGCGCCCCCTAACTGTCCACAGGCCGGAGGCCTGACTTTGCCACGGGCCTAGCGCTCGCCTACCTTGCTGCCCGTTGGGTGACCTGGGCCTTGATCCCAAGGTCACCTTATCGTACCTATTTGGCCAAAATCCACTAGGGCCTAATGCCCTCTAATGCTCCCACAGGCCTAGTGCCTGACCGTGCCCCTCAGGCCTAATGCCCGCCTAACTGCGCCCACAGGCCGGTGGCCTGACTATACTTATGGGCCTAGTGCCCAACCTGCGCCCAGGCCTAGTGCCTGCCTATGTGCCCCCACGGGCCGAGAGGCCCGACCAAATGCCCACGGGCCGGGAGGGCCCGGCTACATGCCCACAGGCCGGGAGGGCCTGACTGTGCCCACGGGCCTATTGCGCGAACACCCGGTGGTCTAGGGAGGGGCGGGTACAGGGGCGCCTGATAAGGGCCTACCTGACCCGCTGGGAGAGGCACCAGGGGGGAGCTTCGGCAGCCCTTTGCTTCCCACCCCTGGTGACCCCTCCGGCGCTGTTCTTTAATCTTCGGCCGCTGGCCCGTCCTGGCCAGCGGCGCCGCCGTCGTCGCGCCGCGTCCAGCCGCCGCTGGACATCTTCTTCTCCGAGCCCGTCTTCTTTCTTTTTGCCGCCGGGATCTTCTTTCCTTTTCGCGCTCTTCTGCGCGCGCGCCCTCTTCGGCTCCCGCCCGGCGTCTCTTCTGCCTTCGCCGCTCTTCGGCGCGGCCTCCTGCTCCCCGTCCCGCCCGGCGTCTGACGTCAGACGCCGGGGGCGGGGCCTATGACGCGGCGAGCGCCGATTGGCTCGCCGCGTCTCTCTACGATTGGCTGCCGCTCCGGGAGCCGCGATTGGCTCCCGGAGGGCGCCAAGATTCAAACGCTGCGGGCGGCGCTTCTGATTGGCGGCCCGAGCGGCGCCAAGTTCAAAGCGCCGCCGCGCCGCTCCCCGCCGCCGCACACTCCGCGCTGGGGACAGACAAGCTGCCCCAGCGCGGCCCCCAGTTAGGGACAGCAGCATGGATGTGCCCACAGGGCACATCCTTACATTCCAAATACAAAGTTGCTTGCTCTTTTTGCTTTGCTTCCAAATCAGAATTGAGCACTTTGATTTTACTTGGTAATACATTATAAATCCCATCTACTGAATATGAGCACTAAACACTTAAAAATGTGTTCACACAAACCTTGAAATTATGGTTTAGGCAAATGGAAACTGCAATAACAAGTGAACCTGACTAGTGCTGACTGAATCACTATATGTTGAACGTTTTATGCTCAAGGACTTAACAAATGATGATCAAATATTTCACTGCAAATAAGATGTTGTATTGCTGTTATTGTTTTCATCAATGGAAATCCATTATTCATGGATTCTCTGAATTCCCTTAAAGGCCAAATACAGTAGTTAAAAACTTTGTTTAAACTTCACCACCAAATATTTGGTCTCTAGACCATGCAGATAATATCAAAGATGAGATTGCTTTAATATACAGTACCTCTTATTATCATATCTGATTCCAGGTCATGATTTCAGTATATTTTCCGTGAATTGCTCGCTTCCAGATCCCTTTATAAACCCTTTACCTACAAATCACTGATCTGTGGTAACACTCTTTACAAACCTCAGTAATAGTTACAACTGTATACTGCAGTAATATCAAAGGCAAGTAGTCATATTGGGGACAGTCATGTTGATAGTGAATATGAAAATGGGAGAATGCTAATGGAAAAATATCAGCACTGTTGTAATATTACTTAAAGCATAAAATGCAAGTTGCTGAAATAGTTAACTTGTCTTTATATATTTTAGGTGCATATCTATGTTGATGCTATTATAAATCACATGTGTGCATCTGGAGCTGGGAAAGGTAATTCCTCCACTTGTGACAGTCCATATAACACAGACACCAGACACTTCCCGGCAGTGCCTTACTCTTACCTGGATTTTAATGATGGAAAATGTAAAAGTCAAAGTGGTGTCATTGAGAGCTATAGCGATGCTAATCAGGTATAGTACTGACCCTTACTGCAGCTATGTATGTGAAAAAGAAAATACTGTACAATTAAATTACACAATAAAGGGGATACTAGGGAAGGATTTGGGCTTGCAGTTTTGAGAGGGTGAGGTTACAACCACTTGACGACCCCCATATAGCAGTCAATACCTCATAACCCTACCCAATTTATCCTACAATATATAATTGTTCAATAGTGGAGCTCAAGACTACCCTGGATAATGTGGGGGTACACAAGTCTATCTGTGGAAATCAATTCTACTCTTTGCTTTAGCAATATAAGGGCTGACTAGGTCTGGGGACCTTTTCTGAATTATTACTGCATATATTGTGCTCTCACTTAACACTAGTTTATTACTATATATGTCATTAATTAAGGAAACTATATTTTTCACTTTTGCTATTTATGTGAGGCAGAGGCGGAACTACCGCCAGTGCAACCAGTGCGTTGCACTGGGGCCCGCCACTGTCCAGGGGCCCAAAGAATGTAATGAGTCAAACTGACTCATTACGTGCCGCTGTGTGCTGCGGGCAACCGCTGCCCGCAGCACACAGCCGCCCGCAGGACATAGGAGAGGAGCGCAGCGCAGTGGTCACGGGGGGAAGGAGGAGGAGAAAGGTGGAGGAGGGAGCCGCAGCAGCGCTTTGTTACTGGTTGAGACACTGCTGATGCTGCTATCCCTCTGCTTCACTATAGGCTATCTTCCGCCGCTGTGAAGTGCATCCCAGCCATTCACAGCGGCGGAGAACAGCCTATAGTGAAGCAGAGGGACAGCAGCAGCAGCGCCTCCACCAATAACACAGCGCTGCTGCTGCTCCCTCCTCCACCTCCCTCCTCCTCCTTCTCTCCTGCCCGGGAATCGTGATCCATCTCTGCCAGAAGCTGCACCGAGGAGCCTGAGCCAGCGGAGAGGGTAAGTATAATTCATTCTTTCTTTCTTTCTTTCTTTCTTTCTTTCTTTCTTTCTTTCTTTCTTTCTTTTCGTGCAAAAAGGGGGACTGTCTGCCGTAATGTGTAAAAAAGGGGGAATCTGCCTGCCGTGATGTGTAAAAAGGGGACGCTGTCTGCCGCAATGTGTAAAAAGGGGGAATCTGCCTGCCATAATGTGTAAAAAAGGGGACGCTGTCTGCTGTAATGTGTAACAAGGGCACGCTGTCTGCCGTAATGTGTAAAAAGGGGACGCTGTCTGCCGTTATGTGTAAAAAGGGCACGCTGTCTGCCGTTATGTGTAAAAAGTGTACGCTGTCTGCCGCTATGTGTAGCAAGGGCACGCTGTCTGCCGTTATGTGTAAAAAGGGGACGCTGTTTGCCATTATGTGTAAAAAGGGGACGCTGTCTGCCGTTATGTGTAAAAAAGTGCACGCTGTCTGTCGCTATGTGTAAAAAGGGCACGCTGTCTGCTGTTATGTGTAAAAAGGGGGACGCTGTCTGCCGTAATGTGTAAAAAGGGGATGCTGTCTGCCGTAATGTGTAAAAAGAGGAATCTGTCTGCCGTAAGGTGTAAAAGGGTCTCTACCTGGTGTAGTGGTGCTACTGTGCAGCGTAATTTGAATAATGGAGACTATTGTGCACCGTTTTAGGAATTGGTATTATTTTGTAGCCACACCCCTTCCCCACGAAACCACGCCCCATGTATTTTTGTGCTCACCTACGACGCGCACTGCCCCTGTTTTGCATGCAGGGGTGGGGCTCCGATGCCGTTTCTTGCACACAGTGCTAAAATGTCTAGTTACGGCACTGTTGCTAGGTATCCATTTCTCTGGCCCTGAGCAGGTCCCCCTCACCAGATCCTCTCCAGGGGTGAGGGGGTGGACTTGGATGGGATGGGGGGGCCAAAGCATTTTGTCGCATCTGGGCCCACCGCTCGCTAGTTCCGCCACTGATGTGAGGTGTCATAAACTATGATCAATGTATACTGCAGATGATACAATTGAGTTTCATCAAAGTATAGCAATCATGGAATAAGCAGTAGTAGGACAATATTTATGATCTCTCATATCAGCTAAATTAGAGAGAAGTTCCATAGAACAAGAACTACCTTTGTATACTTGACTTTAATATTGGATACTAAGGGGCCGATTTATCTGAGGATGCGAATGTGAGGTGACAAAATAGCTCAGACTCGCAATGGATGCAGGGACAGAGCTTGTGAGAAAGTTCTGTCCATGTGATGCCTCCCCGCAGCACTATCTGAATATTTTTCATAAAAAATAACCAGATTATGTGCAGCGCATGTGCCTCTGCCTGACATCACCGCCACTACCGCTTGCACCTCCCTTCCCATCGAAACGAACTCTCTCATGCCGCGACCCCACTGACCACTGATAATACTCACCAGAGGTGATGGAGGTCTGGTGTACACTGACGGTCCTCGGGGTTACCTGCTGCTGAGACCTCCAGTGCTGTAAAGTTAGCTGTTGCTTTAATTTAATGCACCGGAGGTCACAGGAGCAGCAGGGAGCCCAGATGACCGCAAATCCGCACCAGAGCACCAATAACCGGATCCTAAGGTGAGTATTATTTTTTTTACCCTTTTTTCAACATAGTGATCAGCTTGTGTGTCTTTCTTTCTTTTTCTCTCTCACCTCTCTCCTCTGTTTTCTCTCTTCTCCCTGCCTGCCCTCTCTCTCAACCCTCTTCCTTAGTCTAACCTCTTTCTTTCTTTCTTTCTTTCTTTCTTTCTTTCTTTCTTTCTTTCTTTCTTTCCTTCTTTCCCCACCCCTTTTCTCTCAACCCTCTCTCACTCCCCCTCCTTTGTCTCACTTCTCTCTCTCTCTCTCTCTCTCTCTTTCTCGCTCCCCTCTCTCTCCTCTGCTTTCTCTCTTCCCCCTGCCCACCCTCTCTCTCAACAACATCTTAGTTATTAAGATGCAGTTATCTGTCCAAGTTCTATGGAAATATAGGAAATAGAAAATGTAGCGATATATAGGTATGTTTGTATAGCTTGATCCTTAAAAATAACAAAGACCGATACTAAAGGCTAATTGTGGCATGACCTGTAGATGTAAAACACATGCGGGTCAGATACGAGAGTGTATTTAAATGGAGGAGAGAGGAGAGAGATCATTGGACACTGATGAAACCGCTGACGTAAGCAAGGAGGCGGAGAAACGCGTCTGTCAGGATCTCTGGACACGGAGTGCAATTGTCGGGATCTTCCTATACGGGGCACAGCTTGCTACACAGCACCACTATACTGGCCGGCCGGTGAGAGCATCGGAAAACCCCAGTGCTAAGGGTTTACTGGTGAGCGTCTATCCCCAAGTACCCATGGGACTCCAGATAAGGCTAGAATTAAAAGCAATAGCCGGGAGGGGAACGGAGGATTGCCCAGAGAAAAAACGGGCATAGAGACATTGCTACAAGGTAGCTATAACAACAAATTATATGGTGCAGTGAAACAAAGATCGAGTTTTGCATAAGAGTTATAAGGCTGCATAAACACCATTATATGTGAATGGAAACTCACAGGTGTGAGAGAGCATGGATTTCCATATGTGCATAGGAATGCCTTAATTGCTTAATGAAATATAAAAATACATGGACTGCCTTAACATTGGTCATTTAAAGAGGTTTTATTCCTGAAAGAATACATTTTAATAAGTGAATATATATTCTGAATTGCATTTATGTACAGCAATTGTTGTTTTTTAGATTTAAGATACTGGCCGGTATTTATGTGATGTATATTGTTTTTATATAATTATTAAAAATCATATCAGATTGAGGTAGCGCATTCTCATTTGTTTTTGCAAAAAAAACAATTTTTTCTTTTTGGATTCTAGTATAAGGGGCTTAACCAATTACCCCTGAAAATTGCGGCACTTCAACTGATTAATCACAGCGCCAGGAAGGTTGGGTTGTTTTGGTTTACTAAATTGGTATATCCAGGCAGCAGTGATTAATTGTGATGATAGTAGATATAGCTGTGTATATAGCAATCTGTGTTTGGTGAGCTTGGACAGGTAACTGCATCTATTTTATTTATTTTATACATTTAAGATATATATTATTTTTGTACAAAAGTCATCCCATTTTTTGGAGGGAGGGGATAAACATGACACAACTAACATGTATTACGAATAGGATGGAGAGAAGGGATTTATATTTGAGAGGAAAGAGAAATAGTCCTGTGGAGGAAAACACAGGTGGTCTGGCAGAAATGCATGGGCTCTTTAATCGGTTGGAGAACTTATGCATGGATGAGACCAAACACTGGTGGGATTAGTTGTCATTACAGAAATACATAGATGGCAACATTGTTCCGAGAGGTCTGAGAATTCTGAAGGAATCCACCTTCAGGGAGGATAAGACCTTTACGGAGGAGTGGAATGTCACTTTAGACAATTGCTCTAAAAATCTTATGCATTTATTAATAAAATACAGGGAACAATGGGTGAAAGGTTTACAGGCAGAAATAGAAAAGGTGCTCATAGAATTAAAGGACTATGAAAAACTAGGGGAATTTAAGGAAAGGGATGTTAAAGTGAATAGAAAATTAATGGAATTTGAACAATCCCTAGTGGAAAGAAAGGAGCATAAAATGAGAAGGGATGTTTCTGATTATGAAAAAGGAGTATCAAGAAATTATAAGAGAGAACATCCCTATTATAATAATAGGGAGGGAAACTATACACCAAAAGAGGTAGTAAGGAGGAAGCAATTTCAGACATCATTTCCAAAAAATAAATATCAGGAAAGAACATATAGAGATAAGTGGGTGGGACCATCAACCTTTAAAGGGAAAACAACCTTCACACATAGAAATAAATATAAAGTATTAGAAAATTATGGAGGTTATTCTCAGAATGATAGGAAAATGAGACCTTCAGAAACAGAAGACGAGCAAGATCTTACACCAGTTAATCGTCACCAACATTTTTTAGACAGACGACAGGAGACCAACATGTGGCAAACAGCCAAGTATCAGAGAAAAAGGGAAAGAAACAGAGAGGAAGAGGATGTAGAGGAGGGAACAGAAGAAAACAGATTAAAAACTCCCTGCAGGAGATGAAAGGGGGAAATATTGGAAAAGGGGTTTTCAATTTGTCACAACGCTCCCTTACAGAGGATGAAATTAGACTATTAGAAAAAGGGTTAAATTATGCACCTGTAGTAAAACCTAATTTATTCCAATTATTTGTTGATCTTAATCGTTACATACGCACACTAAGTAGGAAAAGATATTTTGCATTAAAGGAAATAAAGAAAAGAGGAAGTGAGGAAAGTCCCATCATATTAGATCAGGATGATGAATATATGAAGGAAATTTTGGAGAGTTTAGGATACGAAGGTGCAACCGGAGAAATGGATATAGAGGAGCAGATACCTATATTTGATATAAAAAGAAACCCCTTTAAAAAGAAGTCCGACTTCTACCCTTTGTCATATAAAGGACCTCTTGTGGATAGTTTTTATAGGACTACCCTGACAAGCTTTAGAGAAATATGTAACAAATCAGAAATAACAAGATATCAGGATAACTTGACTCCGGGAGAACGAAAAGCTATGAAGTTATTACAAGATGATAAATCTATAATAATAAAGCCGGCGGATAAGGGTGGTGGGGTGGTTATCCTAAATACGGATGATTATGTGACAGAATGTCAGAGACAATTGAGAGATGTAAAGTTTTACCGTAGGTTGGATGGCAACCCCACCACCCTGTTCAAGAAACAATATAATGATCTGTTGGATACGGCTTTAGAAGACGGCTCTATATCCAGAGAAATATTTAATTTTTTACTTTGTGCGCACCCGGTCACTGCTACGTTCTATTACTTACCAAAAATACATAAGACTATGATTAATCCACCTGGGAGACCTATAATTTCAGGTGTAGGGGTCACTCACAAATAGTTTATCTTTTTTTGTTGATCATTTTTTGCAGGGACACGTAGAGGGTCTGAGGTCGCACATTAAAGATACACAGCATTTTTTGAATATTGTGAATGGGATTAAATGGAAGAAGGATTATTATCTATTAACATGTGACGTAGAGTCATTATATTCGAATATCCCGCATGAGAAGGGTTTGATAGTAATAGATAAGTATCTAAGATGTGGCGATACCGCGGACCCTCTACGTGTCTTTATATTGGATTCTATTAAATTTATATTGACACATAATTATTTTATATTTGATTCACAATATTATTTACAGACACGGGGTGCGGCCATGGGTGCTAGGTTCGCCCCGAGTTTCGCTAACCTATACATGGGTGCCTTTGAGGAGGAACATGTGTGGGGAGGCGGACTTGGGGCGGATCTGGTATACTATGGTCGGTATATAGATGATTTGTTTATAATTTGGGGTGGAGGGTTAGAATCACTTCAGTTATTTATTAATGGTTTAAATCATAATGAGTATGGTCTGAAATTCACTTCACATTATAGTTTAACCACAATTAGTTTTCTGGATATAGAGCTGTCAATAGAGGATAATATTCTAACGACTAAAACATTTATTAAGCCGGTGGATCAAAATAGGTATCTGAATTATAGGAGTTGTCATAAAAAAGTATGGAAAGAGAGTATCCCAAGAGGGCAGTTGGTGAGACTGCGTAGAAACTGCAGCTCAAAATCTATGTACCAATTACAAGCAGCAAATCTTATGCAATCGTTTTAGGAACAGGGCTATCCACATGAAGTATTGGAGAAGGCATATTTTGAGGTGGAAGGAATGGACAGGGAGGAGTTATTAAAAATAAAGTCGTCATCAAGAAAAAAGAGGTTAAGTAATAATAATGATAAGAATGCAGTATTTGTTACACAATACAATAGCTGTGCACATAAGATAAGCCAGGTGATTAAAAGGAATACATCATTATTAATGTTGGATGAGGTATTAAAGAAGCATATAGACCCAAAGGGACGTACTATTTTTAGGAAAGCAGACAATTTGCGAAGGAAACTGGTACCAAGCCATTTTATGAAAGGAAATAGAGAAGTAGGAGGGGTTAAAAATACATGGCTACCTGAAAGACCAATAGGTCATCATAGGTGTGGAAAGAGTAACTGTAAATCATGTGAAAACATACCAAGAAAGAGTACTAATTTCCAATCATTCAAGACAAAGGAAATATTTTGTATTAAGGATTTTATAAATTGCATGTCCACTTACATTATATACCTTATTACTTGCAAGTGTGGGAAGCAAATAATATATAGGCCGCACAACTAGGACTCTGCATGTTCGTTATATGGAACACCGTAGAAATGTAATTAAAGGTGCCAAGCACCCTCTATCAGATCATGTAACATACTGTCAGAAATCCAATTGGGATAATATGACAATGATCGGGATAGAACAGGTTAAAACAACTAACCGTGGAGGTGATCGATTTAATAGGTTACGAAGCCGGGAAGCATATTGGATTTTTAGGCTGGACACATTGGTCCCATCCGGTCTGAACGACATGGTGGAATTAAATGGGGTCTAAGAACAAAAAGGGAATGATAATCTTTATATGTATACATGTATTCGGATTAAAGAGATGAAGGACAATGCAGAGTCCTTGTTGTGGACTATGTGTTAATGTAGAATAGAGGTAGAAAATGTCTGAAATAGTCTATAATGAAGTTTGTTTGGTGTATATATATGTATTTATGCATGTGTTTGGGGGAGTACTTAAAAGAATGATATAAAGAACAACCCAGTAGAAGAATGGAATAAGGACGCCTGTGTATATAATTGTTAATGCGTATATATATGTTTGGAGAGGAACATATGGGTAATAGTTGTGATTGTGTTCATGTGGGAGTGGGGGGTCATTTGCTGCTAAACTAGGGTGGGATAAGTGGGAACATAGGATGTGTATCCAAAGGGGTCGAGTCAAGTTTTGTTAATGTTACTATGAAAAGCTAAAATGGATGTATTTATTATTATTATAATTTAGTAGAGTAATCTGGTTTATATAATTTAATTAGTTATTAAGATGCAGTTATCTGTCCAAGTTCTATGGAAATATAGGAAATAGAAAATGTAGCGATATATAGGTATGTTTGTATATCTTGATCCTTAAAAATAACGAAGACCGATACTAAAGGCTAATTGTGGCATGACCTGTAGATGTAAAACACATGCGGGTCAGATACGAGAGTGTATTTAAATGGAGGAGAGAGGAGAGAGATCATTGGACACTGATGAAACCGCTGACGTAAGCAAGGAGGCGGAGAAACGCGTCTGTCAGGATCTCTGGACACGGAGTGCAATTGTCGGGATCTTCCTATACGGGGCACAGCTTGCTACACGGCACCACTATACTGGCCGGCCGGTGAGAGCATCGGAAAACCCCAGTGCTAAGGGTTTACTGGTGAGCGTCTATCCCCAAGTACCCACGGGACTCCAGATAAGGCTAGAATTAAAAGCAATAGCCGGGAGGGGAACGGAGGATTGCCCAGAGAAAAAACGGGCATAGAGACATTGCTACAAGGTAGCTATAACAACAAATTATATGGTGCAGTGAAACAAAGATCGAGTTTTGCATAAGAGTTATAAGGCTGCATAAACACCATTATATGTGAATGGAAACTCACAGGTGTGAGAGAGCACGGATTTCCATATGTGCATAGGAATGCCTTAATTGCTTAATGAAATATAGAAATACACGGACTGCCTTAACATTGGTCATTTAAAGAGGTTTTATTCCTGAAAGAATACATTTTAATAAGTGAATATATATTCTGAATTGCATTTATGTACAGCAATTGTTGTTTTTTAGATTTAAGATACTGGCCGGTATTTATGTGATGTATATTGTTTTTATATAATTATTAAAAATCATATCAGATTGAGGTAACGCATTTTCATTTGTTTTTGCAAAAAAAAACATTTTTTTCTTTTTGCTCTCTCTCAACACTCTCTCTCACCCCCTTCCTTTTTCTCAACTTTCTTTCTTTCTTTCTTTCTTTCTTTCTTTCTTTCTTTCTTTCTTTCTTTCTTTCTTTCTTTCTTTCTTTCTCTCCCCTTCCCCCTCTCTCCCCTGCAGTCTCTCCCTTCCAACTCCCTCTCACCCATCTCACCTTTTTTCTGACAAGACCATGAATATACACAGAGTATACTGGGTTTTTAATTACCACTGGGGCAGAGCACCTGGAACTATAGACAGATCACCCCTAGGTGGACAGAGCACCCATTTTCAGATAGACCAGATGACAGACAGAGCCCCCCTGGACTGATACTGATAGGAGGACACACCAGCCCCTGGATGTACACAGTATACTGAGTTTTTAATTAACATTGGGGCAGAGCCCCTGGATATATGGACAGATGACCCTAGGTGGACAGAGCACCCCTTGTAAGATACATCAGATGACATACAGAGCACCCCTGGACTGATACACCAACCCCAGAGCAGCCACCAGCCCCAAGCCCATGCCTGATGCCACACAACCCAGCACTGAGACAGACACGTCCATTCAGTACACTCTCCACAGCCAGAGTGAAAATGACGCAGATTATCGGAACCTTTATAGAATCCAAAACCTGTGAGAATCCAACAGCAGGATGATGAGTGTTGCCTTGTTTTGAGAGCCAAGTCTGTCAGGAAACCCAGAGCAGAATGGACCTGCTCTTCTCTATGCTAGAGGGGTGGCCGAAACAGGGTTCCATAAAGTACTGGTACAGCAATGAGTGAGGATACAGTTCTACCCAGAGCTTTGTCTTTATAGGCCTGCTTTTCATCCACAAAGGGTGTTTCTTCCTGGAGACAAAATACACATGTTACATAGGCTAGTAAGGTGTCTATTGGCTCTCAGATGGAAAGTACTGGGGAAGATGGTTTTACAGAAGGAGCCTCCATTATCTTGGCTGTTTCTCCGCCTAAATGGAGGTGTAATCGTACCTAGGCAATAGCTTAGGTTGCTGAGTTTAATCACGGATAGGCACGTTGAGGCACGGCTTCATACTCAGCATGCAATACACATCTCCACTACTGGGTGGCTAATGCTCCACTAATCCAGTACTTTAGAGCAAATAGCGGCGGAATGATCTACAGTACAAGCTCTCTGCAAATGGTCAGTGACGACTGTAATGTTAATGTACACACAGACCAATGGTCAGACAGAGAGGGTCAATTAAAAAAAAATATATATATATAGTTTATACAGACGCAAATGAACGTATTAAAACACTGAGAGTCCCGGGTTCATTTCCCAAAGTGCAGGTGTATTTTTTTTTCTGACACTCACTTTATTATTATTTTTTAATCTATTGTAATATACCTTCACATTCAATAGACATGTGCACACTTCTAGCCATTACAGCAAAGTATGTTACAAGATGTTCATGCTATTTAGTACTCAGATACAAAATACTGTACAGAGATGCTAAGCACAGTAATTTGGCATCCAGGAACTTAGGGAGGATCTTTTATCTCTCCCCATTATACTTATAAAGATAACACTTGCTGCTGTAGCCATTGCAGCATAATACTGTACAGAAATACTAAGGATGTTGATTTGGCATCCAGAAACGGAGGGAGGAGCTTTTATTTCTCCCCATTATTCTTATAAAGATAACACTTGCCGCTGTAACCTTTAGAGCAGAGTACGTTACAAGCTGTATGTGCTATTTAGTACTCAAATGCAAAATACTGTACAGAGATGCTAAGCACAGTAATTTGGCATCCAGGAACTTAGGGAGGAGCTTTTATCTCTCCCCATTATACTTAGAAAGATAACACTTGCTGCTGTACATTACAAGCTGTTTGTGCTATTCAGTACTTAAATGCAAAATACTGTACAGAGACACTAAGCATGGTGATTTAGCATCCAGGAACTTAGGGAGGAGATTTTATCTCTCCCCATTATACTTAGAAAGATATCACTTGCCGCTGTAGCCTTTATAGCAGAGTACGTTACAAGCTGTTCGTGCTATTTAGTACTCAGATGCAAAATACTGTACAGACATGCTAAGCACGGTGATTTGGCATCCAGGAGCTTAGGGAGGAGATTTTATCTCTCCCCATTATACTTAGAAAGATAACACTTGCCGCTATACCTTACAAGCTGTTCATGCTATTCAGTACTCAAATACAAAATAGTGTACAGAGATGCTAAGCACAGTGATTTTGCATCCAGGAACTTAGGGAGGAGCTTTTATCTCTCTCAATTATACTTAGAAAGATAACACTTGTCACTGTACGCTACAAGCTGTTTGTGCTATTTAGTACTCAAATACAAAATTCTGTATAGAGATGCTAAGCACAGTGATTTGGCATCCAGGAACTTAGGGAGGAGCTTTTATCTCTCCCCATTATACTTAGAAAGATAACACTTGCCACTGTACGTTACAAGCTGTTTGTGCTATTTAGTACTCGAATGCAAAATACTGTATAGATATGCTAAGCACAGTGATTTGGCATCCAGGAACTTAGGGAGGAGCTTTAATCTATCTCCATTATACTTAGAAAGATAACACTTGCCTCTGCAGCCTTTACAGCAGAGTACTGTACATTAAAAGGTGTTTGTGCTATTTAGTACTCAAATACAAAATACTGTACAGAGATGCTAAGCACTGTGATTTGGCATCCAGGAACTTATCAAGGAGCTTTTGTCTACCCCATTATACTTATAAAGATAACAATTGCCACTGTAGCTATTACAGTAGAGTACATTACAAGCTGTTCATGCTATTTAGTACTCAAATACAACATACTGTATAGAGATGCTAAGCATGGTGATTTGGCATACAGGAACTTAGGGAGGAGCTTTTATCTCTCCCCATTATACTTATAAAGATAACACTTGCCACTGTAACCTTTACAGTAGAGTACTGTACGTTACAAGCTGTTCGTGCTATTTAGTACTGAAATGCAAAATACTGTACAGATATGCCAAGCACAGTGATTTGGCATCCAGGAAATTAGGGAGGAGCTTTTATCTCTCCCCATTATACTTAGAAAGATAACACTTGCCGCTGTAACCTTTAGAGCAGAGTACGTTACAAGCTGTTTGTGCTATTTAGTACTCAAATGCAAAATACTGTACAGAGATGCTAAGCACAGTAATTTGGCATCCAGGAACTTAGGGAGGAGCTTTTATCTCTCCCCATTATACTTAGAAAGATAACACTTGCTGCTGTACGTTACAAGCTGTTTGTGCTATTCAGTACTTAAATGCAAAATACTGTACAGAGACACTAAGCATGGTGATTTAGCATCCAGGAACTTAGGGAGGAGATTTTATCTCTCCCCATTATACTTAGAAAGATATCACTTGCCGCTGTAGCCTTTATAGCAGAGTACGTTACAAGCTGTTCGTGCTATTTAGTACTCAGATGCAAAATACTGTACAGACATGCTAAGCACGGTGATTTGGCATCCAGGAGCTTAGGGAGGAGATTTTATCTCTCCCCATTATACTTAGAAAGATAACACTTGCCGCTATACCTTACAAGCTGTTCATGCTATTCAGTACTCAAATACAAAATAGTGTACAGAGATGCTAAGCACAGTGATTTTGCATCCAGGAACTTAGGGAGGAGCTTTTATCTCTCTCAATTATACTTAGAAAGATAACACTTGTCACTGTACGCTACAAGCTGTTTGTGCTATTTAGTACTCAAATGCAAAATACTGTATAGAGATGCTAAGCACAGTGATTTGGCATCCAGGAACTTAGGGAGGAGCTTTTATCTCTCCCCATTATACTTAGAAAGATAACACTTGCCACTGTACGTTACAAGCTGTTTGTGCTATTTAGTACTCGAATGCAAAATACTGTATAGATATGCTAAGCACAGTGATTTGGCATCCAGGAACTTAGGGAGGAGCTTTAATCTATCTCCATTATACTTAGAAAGATAACACTTGCCTCTGCAGCCTTTACAGCAGAGTACTGTACATTAAAAGGTGTTTGTGCTATTTAGTACTCAAATACAAAATACTGTACAGAGATGCTAAGCACTGTGATTTGGCATCCAGGAACTTATCAAGGAGCTTTTGTCTACCCCATTATACTTATAAAGATAACAATTGCCACTGTAGCTATTACAGTAGAGTACATTACAAGCTGTTCATGCTATTTAGTACTCAAATACAAAATACTGTATAGAGATGCTAAGCATGGTGATTTGGCATACAGGAACTTAGGGAGGAGCTTTTATCTCTCCCCATTATACTTATAAAGATAACACTTGCCGCTGTAACCTTTACAGTAGAGTACTGTACGTTACAAGCTGTTCGTGCTATTTAGTACTGAAATGCAAAATACTGTACAGATATGCCAAGCACAGTGATTTGGCATCCAGGAAATTAGGGAGGAGCTTTTATCTCTCCCCATTATACTTAGAAAGATAACACTTGCCGCTGCAGCCTTTACAGCAGAGTACTGTACATTACAAACTGTTCATGCTATTTAGTATTCAAATGCAAAATATTGTACAAAGATGCTAAGCACAGTGATTTGGCATCCAGGAAATTAGGGAGGAGCTTTTATCTCTCCCCATTATACTTAGAAAGATAACACTTGTAGCTGAAGCCTTTACAGCAGAGTACTGTACATTACAAGCTGTTCATGCTAATTAGTACTCAAATACATAATACTGTACAGAGATGCTAAGCATGGTGATTTGGCATCCAGGAACTTAGGGAGGAGCTTTTATCTCTCCCCATTATACTTAATACTATGGGATTTTGGTGCACACATATACCTAACATCAATAGACAATACAGTACCTGTAACACGTTTGTTTGCATCTGTATATGCTGTACTATTTGCATCTGTACTGTATATACTGTTATATACTGTATGACACACTGTAGCATATTATAGCGTAATGAGATGCACCAGTAAAGTAGTTCTTATGCTGTATTTCAGTATTGTTTTTTAATGGAAACCACACACATGCGCAATGGTGATTTTAAAAAGCAACATGTGGTGGATGATCACATGTATTACACTCAAAGGTAACGCCAAATGCTCTGTGCACCTCCATACGACTAGGTGCGCCTCCTTGCGCCCAGTTACGCCGCGTATGCCCGATAGCGACTAACACCTCAGCCAGCCAAGATAACGTAGGCTCCATTTGTAACATTTGTAACTATGCGATTTACTGTACATGTTTCCATTAAAGGGCCTTGCATAGCAAACACCTCTCAAAATGGGAGATGCCAAACTGTTTGACCTGACAAGACATCAGTTTGTCTCAAAGAAGTTGGGTATGTGTGACCGGCGGTCAGGAGACCGCTGGTCACAATACCAACCGCGCGATCCTGGCTGTGAGATGGCCGGTGGGGGGAGGGGCACGCACAACGAAGCCTCTTGCGGGCTCGCTGCACTCACCATGCAGCAGCCTTGCCACAGGTTCAATTCCCACTCCATGGGTGTTGTGGGAATAGTCCCTGTTGGTTGTCATGTCAACCGGCAGGATTTTAATTGGGCGGGATGTACTGGTCTGTATTCTGACCAGCAGTATCCTGACCGCCGGTCACATAACTACATCACTCTCAAAGAACCGGTTCATCGCTACTTTGGTTGCGTGAGAAACTGCTCAGAGAGGTTCTCTTTTTATAATATGGAATAATAGTTTTTTGATCTGTGCTCTGGCATTATAGAGGTACTAAATACTCGTGTTGTGGGGAAACCCCATAAGAATTCATTAAGAGAATGCCACTGCAGTGGCTTACATTCACTTTCACAGAAAATGAAAGAGCTCTACTACAAAGAAGCAAACCAGCAGGGTCATGTGTTTGTCAGAAAGTGCTCATCTCCAGCTGGAAGGCTGATTCCCTCAGACACATTCTTTATGCTGGAGAATGGTTTCTCAACCTGAACATTTTTCTAACATCAATTTTTCTTGGGAGGAGCTCCTCCTTTTCACCATACACTTTTCCTAAATAACTAGACAATGTATATACAGGGACTCGCATTCCCTCATAGCCAAGGACGCACCAATACTGCTGTTGGAACAGTAAACAGTCTGACTACCCATACCCAGGATGTTTATAGTCTGCTATTTCAGCAGTTTATAGCAGAATGTTGGGCTTGAATTTCCTGTGTTAAACAGTATATCTTCTGTCAATGGGAGGTGGGCATGCTGGGCAAAGGAAAAAAAAAATTCTGGAAAGCTTCCTGTCTTCTGTGTCACTGGAGTGCATCCCTCATGTAGTCAGTAGAGATGAGCGCCTGAAATTTTTCGGGTTTTGTGTTTTGGTTTTGGGTTCGGTTCCGCGGCCGTGTTTTGGGTTCGAACGCGTTTTGGCAAAACCTCACCGAATTTTTTTTGTCGGATTCGGGTGTGTTTTGGATTCGGGTGTTTTTTTCCAAAAACACTAAAAAACAGCTTAAATCATAGAATTTGGGGGTCATTTTGATCCCAAAGTATTATTAACCTCAAAAACCATAATTTACACTCATTTTCAGTCTATTCTGAATACCTCACACCTCACAATATTATTTTTAGTCCTAAAATTTGCACCGAGGTCGCTGTGTGAGTAAGATAAGCGACCCTAGTGGCCGACACAAACACCGGGCCCATCTAGGAGTGGCACTGCAGTGTCACGCAGGATGTCCCTTCCAAAAAACCCTCCCCAAACAGCACATGACGCAAAGAAAAAAAGAGGCGCAATGAGGTAGCTGTGTGAGTAAGATTAGCGACCCTAGTGGCCGACACAAACACCGGGCCCATCTAGGAGTGGCACTGCAGTGTCACGCAGGATGGCCCTTCCAAAAAACCCTCCCCAAACAGCACATGACGCAAAGAAAAAAAGAGGCGCAATGAGGTAGCTGACTGTGTGAGTAAGATTAGCGACCCTAGTGGCCGACACAAACACCGGGCCCATCTAGGAGTGGCACTGCAGTGTCACGCAGGATGTCCCTTCCAAAAAACCCTCCCCAATCAGCACATGATGCAAAGAAAAAGAAAAGAAAAAAGAGGTGCAAGATGGAATTGTCCTTGGGCCCTCCCACCCACCCTTATGTTGTATAAACAAAACAGGACATGCACACTTTAACCAACCCATCATTTCAGTGACAGGGTCTGCCACACGACTGTGACTGATATGACGGGTTGGTTTGGACCCCCCCCAAAAAAGAAGCAATTAATCTCTCCTTGCACAAACTGGCTCTACAGAGGCAAGATGTCCACCTCATCTTCACCCTCCGATATATCACCGTGTACATCCCCCTCCTCACAGATTATCAATTCGTCCCCACTGGAATCCACCATCTCAGCTCCCTGTGTACTTTGTGGAGGCAATTGCTGCTGGTCAATGTCTCCGCGGAGGAATTGATTATAATTCATTTTAATGAACATCATCTTCTCCACATTTTCTGGATGTAACACTCTTTCGGAGTACACACTTGTGGGAGGGCAACTTAGGTAGAATAAAGCCAGTTTGTGCAAGGGCCTCCAAATTGCCTCTTTTTCCTGCCAGTATAAGTACGGACTGTGTGACGTGCCTACTTGGATGCGGTCACTCATATAATCCTCCACCATTCTATCAATGTTGAGAGAATCATATGCAGTGACAGTAGACGACATGTCCGTAATCGTTGTCAGGTCCTTCAGTCCGGACCAGATGTCAGCATCAGCAGTCGCTCCAGACTGCCCTGCATCACCGCCAGCGGGTGGGCTCGGAATTCTGAGCCTTTTCCTCGCACCCCCAGTTGCGGGAGAATGTGAAGGAGGAGATGTTGACAGGTCGCGTTCCGCTTGACTTGACAATTTTGTCACCAGCAGGTCTTTGCACCCCAGCAGACTTGTGTCTGCCGGAAAGAGAGATCCAAGGTAGGCTTTAAATCTAGGATCGAGCACGGTGGCCAAAATGTAGTGCTCTGATTTCAACAGATTGACCACCCGTGAATCCTTGTTAAGCGAATTAAGGGCTGCATCCAAAAGTCCCACATGCCTAGCGGAATCGCTCCCTTTTAGCTCCTTCTTCAATGCCTCCAGCTTCTTCTGCAAAAGCCTGATGAGGGGAATGACCTGACTCAGGCTGGCAGTGTCTGAACTGACTTCACGTGTGGCAAGTTCAAAGGGCATCAGAACCTTGCACAACGTTGAAATCATTCTCCACTGCACTTGAGACAGGTGCATTCCACCTCCTATATCGTGCTCAATTGTATAGGCTTGAATGGCCTTTTGCTGCTCCTCCAACCTCTGAAGCATATAGAGGGTTGAATTCCACCTCGTTACCACTTCTTGCTTCAGATGATGGCAGGGCAGGTTCAGTAGTTTTTGGTGGTGCTCCAGTCTTCTGTACGTGGTGCCTGTACGCCGAAAGTGTCCCGCAATTCTTCTGGCCACCGACAGCATCTCTTGCACGCCCCTGTCGTTTTTTAAAAAATTCTGCACCACCAAATTCAAGGTATGTGCAAAACATGGGACGTGCTGGAATTTGCCCATATTTAATGCACACACAATATTGCTGGCGTTGTCCGATGCCACAAATCCACAGGAGAGTCCAATTGGGGTAAGCCATTCCGCGATGATCTTCCTCAGTTGCCGTAAGAGGTTTTCAGCTGTGTGCGTATTCTGGAAAGCGGTGATACAAAGCGTAGCCTGCCTAGGAAAGAGTTGGCGTTTGCGAGATGCTGCTACTGGTGCCGCCGCTGCTGTTCTTGCGGCGGGAGTCCATACATCTACCCAGTGGGCTGTCACAGTCATATAGACCTGACCCTGCCCTGCTCCACTTGTCCACATGTCCGTGGTTAAGTGGACATTGGGTACAACTGCATTTTTTAGGACACTGGTGAGTCTTTTTCTGACGTCCGTGTACATTCTCGGTATCGCCTGCCTAGAGAAGTGGAACCTAGATGGTATTTGGTAACGGGGGCACACTGCCTCAATAAATTGTCTAGTTCCCTGTGAACTAACGGCGGATACCGGACGCACGTCTAACACCAACATAGTTGTCAAGGCCTCAGTTATCCGCTTTGCAGTAGGATGACTGCTGTGATATTTCATCTTCCTCGCAAAGGACTGTTGAACAGTCAATTGCTTACTGGAAGTAGTACAAGTGGGCTTACGACTTCCCCTCTGGGATGACCATCGACTCCCAGCGGCAACAACAGCAGCGCCAGCAGCAGTAGGCGTTACACGCAAGGATGCATCGGAGGAATCCCAGGCAGGAGAGGACTCGTCAGAATTGCCAGTGACATGGCCTGCAGGACTATTGGCATTCCTGGGGAAGGAGGAAATTGACACTGAGGGAGTTGGTGGGGTGGTTTGCGTGAGCTTGGTTACAAGAGGAAGGGATTTACTGGTCAGTGGACTGCTTCCGCTGTCACCCAAAGTTTTTGAACTTGTCACTGACTTATTATGAATGCGCTGCAGGTGACGTATAAGGGAGGATGTTCCGAGGTGGTTAACGTCCTTACCCCTACTTATTACAGCTTGACAAAGGGAACACACGGCTTGACACCTGTTGTCCGCATTTCTGGTGAAATACCTCCACACCGAAGAGCTGATTTTTTTGGTATTTTGACCAGGCATGTCAACGGCCATATTCCTCCCACGGACAACAGGTGTCTCCCCGGGTGCCTGACTTAAACAAACCACCTCACCATCAGAATCCTCCTGGTCAATTTCCTCCCCAGCGCCAGCAACACCCATATCCTCCTCATCCTGGTGTACTTCAACACTGACATCTTCAATCTGACTATCAGGAACTGGACTGCGGGTGCTCCTTCCAGCACTTGCAGGGGGCGTGCAAATGGTGGAAGGCGCATGCTCTTCACGTCCAGTGTTGGGAAGGTCAGGCATCGCAACCGACACAATTGGACTCTCCTTGTGGATTTGGGATTTCGAAGAATGCACAGTTCTTTGCTGTGCTGCTTTTGCCAGCTTGAGTCTTTTCATTTTTCTAGCGAGAGGCTGAGTGCTTCCATCCTCATGTGAAGCTGAACCACTAGCCATGAACATAGGCCAGGGCCTCAGCCGTTCCTTGCCACTCCGTGTGGTAAATGGCATATTGGCAAGTTTACGCTTCTCCTCCGACAATTTTATTTTAGGTTTTGGAGTCCTTTTTTTTCTGATATTTGGTGTTTTGGATTTGACATGCTCTGTACTATGACATAGGGCATCGGCCTTGGCAGACGACGTTGCTGGCATTTCATCGTCTCGGCCATGACTAGTGGCAGCAGCTTCAGCACGAGGTGGAAGTGGATCTTGATCTTTCCCTAATTTTGGAACCTCAACATTTTTGTTCTCCATATTTTAATAGGCACAACTAAAAGGCACCTCAGGTAAACAATGGAGATGGATACTAGTATACAATTATGGACTGCCTGCCGACTGCAGACACAGAGGTAGCCACAGCCGTGAACTACCGTACTGTACTGTGTCTGCAGCTAATATAGACTGGTTGATAAAGAGAAGATGTCTATGTAACTATGTATGTATAAAGAAGACTGAAAAAAATCCACGGTTAGGTGGTATACAATTATGGACGGACTGCCTGCCGAGTGCAGACACAGAGGTAGCCACAGCCGTGAACTACCGTACTGTACTGTGTCTGCAGCTAATATAGACTGGTTGATAAAGAGAAGATGTCTATGTAACTATGTATGTATAAAGAAGAATGAAAAAAAACCACGGTTAGGTGGTATACAATTATGGACGGACTGCCTGCCGAGTGCAGACACAGAGGTAGCCACAGCCGTGAACTACCGTACTGTACTGTGTCTGCAGCTAATATAGACTGGTTGATAAAGAGAAGATGTCTATGTAACTATGTATGTATAAAGAAGAATGAAAAAAATCCACGGTTAGGTGGTATTACAATTATGGACGGACTGCCTGCCGAGTGCAGAGACACAGAGGTAGCCACAGCCGTGAACTACCGTACTGTGTCTGCTGCGACTGGATGATAAATGATATAAAAAATATATATATATCACTACTGCAGCCGGACAGGTATATATTATATATTATATAATGACGGACCTGCTGGACACTGTCTGTCAGCAGAATGAGTTTTATTTTTATAGAATAAAAAAAAAAAACCACACAAGTGAAGTCACACGACGAGTGTTTAACTTTTTCAGGCAATCACAATATAAGTATACTACTAACTATACTGGTGGTCAGTGTGGTCAGGTCACTGGTCAGTCACACTGGCAGTGGCACTCCTGCAGCAAAAGTGTGCACTGTTTAATTTTAATATAATATGTACTCCTGGCTCCTGCTATAACCTATAACTGGCACTGCAGTAGTGCTCCCCAGTCTCCCCCACAATTATAAGCTGTGTGAGCTGAGCAGTCAGACAGATATATATAATATTATATATAGATAATAGATGATGCAGCACACTGGCCTGAGCCTGAGCAGTGCACACAGATATGGTATGTGACTGACTGAGTCACTGTGTGTATCGCTTTTTTCAGGCAGAGAACGGATATATTAAATAAACTGCACTGTGTGTCTGGTGGTCACTCACTATATAATATATTATGTACTCCTGGCTCCTGCTATAACCTATAACTGGCACTGCAGTAGTGCTCCCCAGTCTCCCCCACAATTATAAGCTGTGTGAGCTGAGCAGTCAGACAGATATATATAATATTATATATAGATAATAGATGATGCAGCACACTGGCCTGAGCCTGAGCAGTGCACACAGATATGGTATGTGACTGACTGAGTCACTGTGTGTATCGCTTTTTTCAGGCAGAGAACGGATATATTAAATAAACTGCACTGTGTGTCTGGTGGTCACTCACTATATAATATATTATGTACTCCTGGCTCCTGCTATAACCTATAACTGGCACTGCAGTAGTGCTCCCCAGTCTCCCCCACAATTATAAGCTGTGTGAGCTGAGCAGTCAGACAGATATATATAATATTATATATAGATAATAGATGATGCAGCACACTGGCCTGAGCCTGAGCAGTGCACACAGATATGGTATGTGACTGACTGAGTCACTGTGTGTATCGCTTTTTTCAGGCAGAGAACGGATATATTAAATAAACTGCACTGTGTGTCTGGTGGTCACTCACTATATAATATATTATGTACTCCTGGCTCCTGCTATAACCTATAACTGGCACTGCAGTAGTGCTCCCCAGTCTCCCCCACAATTATAAGCTGTGTGAGCTGAGCAGTCAGACAGATATATATAATATTATATATAGATAATAGATGATGCAGCACACTGGCCTGAGCCTGAGCAGTGCACACAGATATGGTATGTGACTGACTGAGTCACTGTGTGTATCGCTTTTTTCAGGCAGAGAACGGATATATTAAATAAACTGCACTGTGTGTCTGGTGGTCACTCACTATATAATATATTATGTACTCCTGGCTCCTGCTATAACCTATAACTGGCACTGCAGTAGTGCTCCCCAGTCTCCCCCACAATTATAAGCTGTGTGAGCTGAGCAGTCAGACAGATATATATAATATTATATATAGATAAAAGATGATGCAGCACACTGGCCTGAGCCTGAGCAGTGCACACAGATATGGTATGTGACTGACTGAGTCACTGTGTGTATCGCTTTTTTCAGGCAGAGAACGGATATATTAAATAAACTGCACTGTGTGTCTGGTGGTCACTCACTATATAATATATTATGTACTCCTGGCTCCTGCTATAACCTATAACTGGCACTGCAGTAGTGCTCCCCAGTCTCCCCCACAATTATAAGCTGTGTGAGCTGAGCAGTCAGACAGATATATATAATATTATATATAGATAATAGATGATGCAGCACACTGGCCTGAGCCTGAGCAGTGCACACAGATATGGTATGTGACTGACTGAGTCACTGTGTGTATCGCTTTTTTCAGGCAGAGAACGGATATATTAAATAAACTGCACTGTGTGTCTGGTGGTCACTCACTATATAATATATTATGTACTCCTGGCTCCTGCTATAACCTATAACTGGCACTGCAGTAGTGCTCCCCAGTCTCCCCCACAATTATAAGCTGTGTGAGCTGAGCAGTCAGACAGATATATATATAATATTATATATAGATAATAGATGATGCAGCACACTGGCCTGAGCCTGAGCAGTGCACACAGATATGGTATGTGACTGAGTCACTGTGTGCTGTGTATCGCTTTTTTCAGGCAGAGAACGGATTATAAAGTAAACTGCACTGTCCTCACTAGTAAACTCTCTCCACTCAGTCTCTACACTTCTACAGTAACAGTACTCCTCCTAGTCAGCTCCAGTAAATCTCTCTCAGTCTCTTATAATCTAAATGGAGAGGACGCCAGCCACGTCCTCTCCCTATCAATCTCAATGCACGTGTGAAAATGGCGGCGACGCGCGGCTCCTTATATAGAATCCGAGTCTCGCGATAGAATCCGAGCCTCGCGAGAATCCGACAGCGTCATGATGACGTTCGGGCGCGCTCGGGTTAACCGAGCAAGGCGGGAAGATCCGAGTCGCTCGGACCCGTGAAAAAAAACATGAAGTTCTGGCGGGTTCGGATTCAGAGAAACCGAACCCGCTCATCTCTAGTAGTCAGTCATTTAAAAATAGCCTATGCCCATTCCTAAGGACACAAGCTGCTTCAGGTAAGCGCTTCCTTTCAATACATGATTTATCATGTGGACAGTGCTTAAAGTGGTCCTAGAGAGTTGGTGGAACTCACCCCTCAACCCCCCGTGGCCATGTAATAAAGTGACTGTGCATCCCCCAAAAAGGACGTGGTCTCAAAAAGAAAGTGGCATGGACACACAATAGTATCCCCAATTAAAATTATGCCATACAGTAGCACAATCTTATTCACATTACACCACATAGGAGTGTCCTTTATTTATTCATGTTATAACACACATTATACACAAAGCCCACAGTAGTAGCACCCCTAATACCATAATTCCCACAGTAGTAGCACCCCAATACACATAATGCCCACAGTAGTAGCAACCCTAATACACATAATGCCCAAAGCAGTAGCGCCCCTTATACAATGCCCACAGTAGTAGTGTCCCTTATGCAATGTTCACTGTAGTGGTAGTGCCCACAGTGATAATGCCCCTTATGTAGAACACATAGTAGTGGTGCACCTTATGCAATGCCCCCAGTAATAGTGCCCTTATGTCCCCAGGAGTGAAGCCCCTTGTGATTATGAAGTGCCCCCTATACAATGCCCTCATTAGTAATGCCCCAGTAGTAATGCCCTTAGTGGTAATGCCCCAGTGTAGTACTGCCCACAGTAGCAATTCCATCTGTAGTAATGCCCCCAGTCATTTAGTCCCCTGTAGTTTAGCACCAGTGGTAATGCCCCCAGTAGTTATGCCCCCTGTAGTTATGTCCTTAGTGGTAATGCCCCCAGTAGTTTAGCCCCTGTAGTTCTAGCCCCTTTACTTCTTGCTCCTGTAGTTATGCCCCCATTAGTTTACCACCCTAGTGGTAATGCTCCAGTAGTTTAGCTACAGATGTAGCCACCTTTATCTTGAGTGGCTGAGGCGTTTGTCCCGATCGAGCATATGCAGCATACTGGGGCGTAGGGAGGCGCGCCTAGTCACAGAGAGGCTATCTAATCGCACGGAGACAGACGTTTGGCGTTTGGCGTTACCTTTATGTGTAATACCTGCGATCATCCACCAGATGTCGCTTTTTACAATCACCACTGCGCATGCGTGTGGGCTCCCGTATAATACAATACTGAAATACTGTATACTGTATAGTAAGGACTACTTTACTAGTGCGTCTCGTTACGCTGAATCCCGCAGACAAAGCAACATAAAACCAGTAGTGTACACTGACGCAAATGGACGTGTTAGAAGTTCATTATTGCCTAATGATATTAGGAATATTGTACAGTATGTTAGCATCCTAATCCCATAGCCATTATGGCTTAATCAAAACTAATGGATTTATTCATCTGTCTGCGGCGAAGTGGTGAAGTGTTCCGCTTCCTATACTCAGAGTCCCGTGTTCGATTCCTAAAGTACTGTACAGTACGAATGCATGTTAGTTTTTTCCAGACACTTTTTAATTTTTTTAATTCCCATAAACCAGGGCAAAGCTGCAGGAGCAGATGTACTGTTAAGGTTCTATGCACCATACGGTACACATACAATTCTGTAGCAGGGCAGACTCAATCGAAATGGTTACCGCCTGTGACTCCTTGCCCCATGGAGTCCTTGCTCCAGCCATGGAGCGAGTGACGACATAGATTTTGCGGACAACGGGGCAGTGCTGAAGGTGCGTCACAATCCCCTCGCCAACACACAGGGGCATCAAAGGCTACGGAGCAATGCTGAAGGAGCGTCACAAACCCCTCGCTAAAATACATAGGGGCGATAGGGATAAGCGAGGTTTATGCACATTACGGTACTCGATCGCATAGCACACTGTCAAAATGGCCGTCGCCCCTGAACCCCCACCACGTGGCAGGCAGCGCTCGGAGATGGAGTGAGAGATAGCAGAAGTCTTGAAGGCTACAGGGCAATGCTGAAGGAGCGTCACAATCCCCTGGCTAAAATACACAGGGGCGATAGGGATAAACGAGGTCTATGTACATTACGGTACACCGGACTCGATCGCATAGCACACTGTCAAAATGGCTGTCGCCCCTGAACCCCCACCACGTGGCAGGCAGCGCTCGGAGATGGAGTGAGAGATAGCAGAAGTCTTGAAGGCTACGGGGCAATGCTGAAGGAGCGTCACAATCCCCTCGCTAAAATACACAGGGGCGATAGGGATAAGCGAGGTCTATGTACATTACGGTACACCGAACTCGATCGCATAGCACACTGTCAAAATGGCCATCGCCCCTGAACCCCCACCACGTGGCAGGCAGCGCTCGGAGATGGAATGAGAGATAGCAGAAGTCTTGAAGGCTACGGGGCAATGCTGAAGGAGCGTCACAATCCCCTCGCTAAAATAACAGTACACAGAGGCAATGAGGTCCCGTAGAATGATCAAATAAGAAATGCTGTATAATGTACAGTATACAGACCCAAACAAGGAGCTTAAGCAAAAGTGTGGTTCATTAAAGTCAGGGATGTGGTACAGTACAGTAAGTTAGCGGCCAAGTCCCCTAGCCATTGCAATTGCGGTCGAATTGCCACAAAAGTCGAAAAACGGGGCATTTTCAACAAAAAAACATGTCGAATTGGATTCGACAATGCAATACAGTACTTTTTGACAAAAAACGGACGTTTTCCGGGTATGCGGTTTGTTTTTTTGCCAAGTACGTGGATTACAAAAAAGAAGAGGACAGATGCTACACTGGATTTTGGGGAGTATAATTTTATTTTCAGGTACACCGTGGATTCTACTTGGAGAACTGGACCGAACATCGTGTCAACATAGGTAAGTATGTGTGTGTCGACATGTATGTGATAAAGTTTTACTATAACGGTGTGCTTGTCCTGTTTTTATTTGGTTTTTTTTGCAGTAGAACTACAGGTACCAGCGGGCCCGTTTTCCCCCGCATGCTGGTACTTTTGGTTCTCCAAGTACCAGCTTGCGGGGAGGCTTGCTTGGACTTGTAGTTGTGCTGCAAAAAACAATATTCTTTATTTTGACACAAGGCTATCAGCCCCCCATCCGCAGCCCATGGATGGGGGGGGACAGCCTCGGGCTTCACCCCTGGCCCTTGGGTGGCTGGAGGGGGGACCCCTTGATTTAAGGTTTCCCCACTCCTCCAGGGTACCCCGGCCATGGGTGACTAGTTGGGGATGTAATGCCACGGCTGCAGGGACCAGTATAAAAGTGTCCCCCGGCTGTGGCATTATCTGTGCAGCTAGTGGAGCCCGGTGCTGGTTTTAAAAATACGGGGGACCCCTACGTCTTTTGTCCCCCGTATTTTTTGCACCAGGACCGGACGCAGAGCCCGGTGCTGGTTCTAAAAATACAGGGGCTCCCCTGTCAATTTTTCCCCCATATTTGTACAACCAGGACCGGCTCAAAGAGCCCGAGGCTGGTTATGCTTAGGAGGGGGGACCCCACACATTTTTTTTCGGGGTTTTTTAAACACTTTTGTGCCGTCCAAAAAGTCGAATACAGGACGCACATATCCGTCAATTGGTCAGTTTTTCGACAGCGGGACTGTCGAATCCGTTTTTTATTGAATATGTCGAATTCCGGCCCCAGCGGACGGAATTCGACTGTCGAATTTAAAAACGGTCGAATTCCAGACGGAGTTCGACCGCAATTGCATATACCATATTTAGACATGAGCTTGTGTACAGTATCTGTCATGAGGTGTTTTTTTCACTGACACTATTATTTTTTTCTATTGTAATATACAGAGGCGGCAAACTAGCCAAACGGGAATAATCAGCTTCTGCAGAATAAATTTGAGATGCTACAGTACATGCCTATATTCTGTGTGTGACTGCAGCTCTATGAAATGAAATCTGAAAATTTAAATATGAAATGCATTACTAATGTGCGGCATTATGTGTATAAGGTGTTCTACAATATTTTCTGGCATAAGGAAAGGGCACTACTGCATGGTCTAATGCAGTGGTTCTCAAACTCGGTCCTCAGGACCCCACGCAGTGCATGTTTTGCAGGTAAACCAGCAAGTGCACAGGTGTACTCTATTAATTACTCACTGACACATTTTAAAAGGTCCATACAGTAGGTGGAGCTAATTATTTCACTTGTGATTCTGTGAGACCTGCAAAACATGCACTGTGTGGGGTCCTGAGGACTAAGTTTGAGAACCTGTGGTCTAATGTAAATAAAGATCAAAGTGGTGGGGTGTAATGTGAATAAGGGGCAATACTGTTAGGAGTAATGTGGTACTATCATATGATGTAACGAGAATAAGAGACACTACTGCATGATATAATGTGAATAAAGTTGCAGTACTGTGTTGTGTCATTTCATCTTAAGGAATTATTGTCTTACCATGCCCCTTCCCAGCAAGGACATGCACTGTTTTGGGCTGGCACTAAATGTGCACATTGTTCCTATTTAAATTATAGGGGGTAGGAGCACCAAAATGGGTGATGGTGCTGGGAAAGGGGTGCAGGGTTAGAGGCGGAACTAGCATCTGTGCAAGAGGGCATCAGCCAAAATCTAGCCTAGGGCATCATGTTGGTCAGGTATGGATCTGATAATACTGTATACTGTACCCTTACTGTACTTTGCATTCAATAAAGATACTTTTTGCACACAGGTTTTACATGAATCATTAGCAATGCTGCAGGAGGGTCTCATTAGGCAATCTAAAATATACCACGACTATGGGTGGGGATACAGTAGGTAAGTTCTGTCACCATAAGCTGTCTGCTGTGTATAGCAGATTTCCATCTGGGATGCATTTGTGTGTTTATAATAAGAAAAAAAAACATTTTACTGTACATTTAGTGGATACAGTATTTCTCCCCCATAACGGCACATCATAATGTACAGTTATCCCCATGTACTGTACCGTACCATACTGTATAATGGAATATTTATTGGAAAAGCATCAATATTAATGTAAAAAAAAGTATTTATTACAACATCTGATTGCATGTACTGTACTGATCAAAATGTACAGTACTCTTATTCAGGACTTATAAAACAGAAAATAACTGTTCATACACATCAATAACATTACTACTGTATAATATTCTACATTAGTTTATGCAATAATCAGACAAAGGCAATTTTATAAACATTTTTAATAATGCACCAATTTAAAATTTTAAACAGAAAATACAGTACAGAACTACATATTTGTGGCTTGACCATTTCTTTCGACTATAACAGGTAATACTTAATACAGGTGATTTATATAATTATTACAATGTTCAGGTGTAAGTACTTCTAGCCAAAATTTCTTTATCCCATCCAACAGCTGCTGTTTTGTTGTTGGCTTCGCAACACTCCTAATGTTCCTCTTCAATTGAGTCCACACTAATTCAATTGGATTCATGTCTGGTGATCTATTTAAAAAAAAAAAAAAAGAGTATAGAAAAAAAGTTAGTCAATTAATGACATTAAATAGAGAAAATTAAACATACGGTATTGTACTGTTTATTAAACAAAAAAAAAACATTTACAGCACTAGAGTGCTATCCAAAATTTTACTTGTACACTGTTGAAAGATTACTCACTCTGGTGGTGTGTGTTCCCAATTCATACCTTTCTCTTCCATAAATTTGGCTGAGGCGGAGTGTTTAGGATCATTGTCTTGGAATATCCTATGGTGGGTTGGGTAATATTTATTCACAAATGGCACCATACATCCCTCTACTATTGTTTCTTGGAAAAATTTCTTATCCATGATCCCTACAGAAATAAAAAAATGTTGTTCATTAATAAGCAACTCATTTTATTGTGCAGTTACATGTACTCTACAGTACAGCATGTATTTTTACAGAACACAGGCACAGAATAAAGTATAGTACTGTACCTTCGAAAAATAATAGGGGACCAGCTCCTAATCGTGTTATGCCTCCCCATACATGGACTTTCAATGGATGCTTTGGGCGTGGTTTTAATGAGATATGGTTACGTTTACGGAATGACATTCTGGAGAACCGCTCAAGGGCAACATGAAATGTTTCACCACTCTCAATCCATCGCCGTGCCTGTTCCACTCTCTTCTCTTTATTCACATCTCTTATCATGGGAGATATCCTGTGAAGAGCCAAAAATAATGAATCAGATACAGTAATGAAAGAGATTACTGTATATACAGTAGACTGTATGTGCAGTATACTGTATTATATACCTACTGTGTACATTAAACTGTACATACATTACAGTATATACAGAGTAATATATATATATATATATATATATATATATACATACACACACAGTATACAGTATGTAATCATCACAATAAGCCGGCAATGCTTCATTGCTGTCTCTGAGTGCCTATACAGTAGGTATCTCTTTTGGGATAGATTTTATATATATATATATATATATATATATATACACACACACACATACACACACATACTGTATATAGTATAAAGTACACACTCTGTATAATGATTTATGGCATTGTTATATCACTTATCAAGGGATTATTAACAGTGAATAAGTGTGCATTTACTGTATGGTTTATACTGCTTTCAGTATTTTACCTTGTTGTGCCAAAGGTCCATCCCATTTTCCGTCGCATCCTTCTGACGCTGGTGGCCGATATGTCCAGGTCATATTTGGAATGGAGAATTTGTTTTATTTGCAAAGCTGTACGCTCATCATCCTCACGAGTTAGTTCCTCCACAATTTGTTGCACTCTCCTACAGTACAATACAGTATGAAAAATATGAATTAATGAACAGCACAATCACAGTTAGATGAAGTGTTTTTTTTTATTTCCAAAAAATTGTCTATGGTATAAAGCAAGTCATTTAAACATTTACAGTACTGAACAGTACGTACCATGTGCATTTTGTAGGAAATACAAATCTGGGCGTTGTGCTCTCGAAAGCATGATAGCACACCGTTTCTAAAGTGACTATAATGCCACTTTCCTTGAGCCATGCATGGATCTCTTTGATGGTTTTATTTTCATTTTTCATATTGGCGATTATCTTGCTCATAGTTTTGTTGATAGTTACTGGCATGTTGTCCAACTATAATTCCTGTATGGAGAAAAAACATTTGTGAATATTGTAGTCTAAAATTTACACATCTGAAAATTTGTAAGAGTTTTATGATAAAAGTTAATACTGTACATGTTTACTATACAGTACCTGATGTTCAAATTTTAGTACTGTATACTGTACAGTACTGAAAATACCACATCAGTGTTATGGACTGCAATTAGTTTCCTGTATAAAACAGATACAGTAAATAACCCTCCTTGGAAGTGCATGGCCCTGTGAGACTTACAGTAGTGTACAGCATAAGGGACGACTGACATGATGTACAAGCATTACATACAGTACATGTCAGTACTGTATGTAAATTCTTCAATTATTGCCTAACAACAATGCTGTTTACTGTATATTAAATACTGTAGGCATAGAAATGTGCATCTCAATATGGTAGTTAAAAAACACAGGGGCCTATGGGGATAAGCAAGGCCTATGCACATTAAAAATGGCCGCTGACCGTGAACCCCCAGCACGTGGCAGCGCTCGGATATGGAGTGAGAGATGGCATAAGTTTTACAGGCCAAGGGGCAATGCTGAAGGAGCGTCACAATCCCCTAGCTAAAATACACCGGGATACTGTAAGCGAGGTCTATGCACATTACGTTACACCGAGCTCGATCGCATAGCAAACTGACAAAATGGCCGCCAACCGTGAACCCCCAGCACGTGGCAGCGCTCGGATATGGAGTGAGAGATGGCATAAGTTTTACAGGCCAAGGGGCAAAGCTGAAGGAGCGTCACAATCCCCTAGCTAAAATACACCGGGATACTGTAAGCGAGGGCTATGCACATTACGTTACACCGAGCTCGATCGCATAACAAACTGACAAAATGGCCGCCGACCGTGAATCCCCAGCACGTGGCAGTGCTCGGATATGGAGTGAGAGATGGCATAAGTTTTACAGGCCAAGGGGCAATGCTGAAGGAGCGTCACAATCCCCTAGCTAAAATACACCGGGATACCGTAAGCGAGGTCTATGCACATTACGTTACACCGAGCTCGATCGCATAGCAAACTGACAAAATGGCCGCCGACCGTGAACCCCCAGCACGTGGCAGCGCTCGGATATGGAGTGAGAGATGGCATACGTTTTACAGGCCAAGGGGCAATGCACAGGGACATTACAGTAAGGATATTCATGTAAGTATATAAATAATTGTAAACAGTAAATGAAAGAATTACCGATCAAATACTGTATGAAGAAACTGTGTCAATGAGCTGGAACATGTGAGGCTAGCAGAAGTTTTCAAATGCAGAAACAGAGAGCAAATTATCAGGAGATTTCTCAAAGGTCGGAGACGATCCACACAGCAAGTCTGATTACGAGGAAACAGCTTTGCAAAGTGGGTAGCGGGCAGTGACTGAGACGCTCTTTTATTCACATTTAAACAAAGGGAATTCTTCCTGCTGAAAGTATGTTCTGTGATTGGTGCCAGTATAGGCGCATTCATCCTTACTGTAGTTATGCCCCTAGTAGTTTAGCCCCATTGTAGTTTAGCAAACATGTAGTTTGTCCCCAATAGTTAGCCCCCATGTAGTTTCCCCACAGTAATTAGCCCCCATGTAGTTTAGCCCCCTCATTGGTAATGCTCCCAGTAGCTTAGCCCCTGTAGTTATGCCATCAGTAGTTTAGCCCCCCAGTGGTAATGCCCCAAGTAGTTTTGCCCCTGTAGTTATGCCCCCAGTAGTTTAGCCCATATGTAGTTTGCCCCCAGTAGTTAGCTCCCATGTAGTTTAACCCCCCCTGTAGGTCAGCCCCCAGTGGTAATGCCCCCAGTAGTTTAGCCCCTGTAGTTATTCCCCCAGTAGTCTAGCCCCTTGTCATTTATCCCCCCCCCCCGTGGTAATGCTCCCAGTAGTTCAGCCCCTGTAGTTATGCCCCCCCCATAATTTAGCCCCCTGTAGCTTAGTCCACATATAATTTCCCCCAGCAGTTAGCCCCGAGTAGAAATGCCGCTTACACTGAAACATCTAAAAAATAAATAAACACAATACTCACAAAGCCCCACTGCCGTGTCCGACCGCTGTGGTATTTCTGGCATTTGCTCCTTGGAACTATCGGAGCGACTTCATGACGTCTCTCCCATAGCGCACACTAACAGAGCCAGAAGCCAGAGCTCAGTAGTGAGCTACTGCCTCTGGCTTTCGCTGTGGAGAGGGAGCCATGCACCTGCTGGTAACACAATCTCAGTGGGCACCCGGTATCTCCCTGCTGCGCTGGGCACACATTGGGTTACGTGAGCTGGAGGAGGTGGAACTGTGTTCCGTCTCCAAATTGAACTGACGCAACGCAGTTCCACCTTGTTCTGGCTCACTTTATCCCTGCATTTGGAGTACTATTTCCTTCAGTCCTCACTATGCATCATTCTCATACTGCAAGCTGAGGATGGGTTGGCTACCTGGTCACACCAATCTGAGACTGGACGGAGATAATCTGGTAGTACAGTAAGAAATTAAAATATCCTGCTTTTTGGATGCAGGATGGCAGGAAATATTACCATATGCAAATTAGGGATGAGCGGGCTCGGCTTTCTGAAAACCGAGCCCACCCAAACTTCAGGTATCCAAGGGATTCCGAGATCGTCTCAGGTTTTCCCACCTTGCTTGGATTCCAAATTGAGGCAAAACATAATTACAGCATCAGATTAATATGGGTTTTAGATTCAATATAAATCCCTGCAGTGTTGATTTGGGTGCCATTTCACAAAGGATAGCTGGAGTGGTGTGTGCTCTGATGGTCTGTGCTGACTTCACTCCAGAGCCTGAGATGAACTATCTCTCCACAGTGAGTGGTGAGTTTTAAAAAAAGTTCAACTAAATAAATACTACAGTTATTTGTAAAACTTGTGTGTGCTGTACCCCACTGCATTCACATCATATAATCAGTGTTACTGGTCACTTTAAAAAAAAAAAGTAAAGTCAATACTAAGTAAATAAATAATACTGTTATACTATTAGTATTTCATACAACTTGTGTGTGCTGTACCACACTGCATATACAAATATAGACAATGAGTCTATATGGATCCAAATCAGTCAATAGAAGTGCAAGAGCAGCAACCAAGTACTAGTGCTGTGGCTACTGCCAGTTATGATAGTACTACAACAAATAGTAAAGGTGGTCCAGGGGCAGAATGTTTAGGAAAGGACACCTGATATCAAAATCTTTCACACTGTTAAAAAAGGGGTAGAGGTGTTACATTAAAAACTGACAAAACAAGTGCCTAAACCCATCCCTAAGGCTGAAGAACAAACTGTGTTCACAAATCCCTGAGAATAGTCTAGGGGTGTCCACATTAGCTATGTGTGAGCTTGCCATTGCTGATATTGTAGCCTCCTTCCACCATTTCTGGACCATTGCAAATGTAGGGATGAGTAGTACAAGTAAAGATGGTGATGATGACATAATATAAATTGAGGATGCTACTGTGGAAGTGGAACAGGATGAGGGGAACATTTGTGTACTATCTGAAGCTACTAAGGATGAATATTGACGATGTTGTTTGTGTAAATCAGTCACTAATGGCAGCAGTTCTTGCCCCTGAATAAAAAGAAAACCATTGTAATGACTGAGCATAAGACCAAAGAAGCAACCTGTTTGTGAAAGTAATTGCTCCCTTTGTGGGGTCAAAATTAGTATTACGTCATATGCGGCAAGTTCATAAAATTTATTTCAGAAAATTATAATAATTTGTTGTAAATAACACCCTCATCATCAACCTACTCATTAGCAATTGTAGGTAGTGCCTCCAAAATAGTGGTTTGTGGGGACACAAACAAACCAAGCACTTCAACCACAAAAGTGGCAGTCCCTGTTGTTCAAGTGCTTGCAGTGTTAAACTGTGCACGTCCTTCATAAAAGTGGGTGGGAGGGCCCAAAGACAATTCAGTCTTTCAAAATGGGCAGTAATTTTGGGGCATTGGGGATCGTCTTTGCATTACTAGCCTTTAGCCAATATTGCTGAAGAATATTATATGCTGTGAGGTGGTCAAAATGAAGTGGAAATTACTGAAAATTTATGTTATTAAGTTTAATAATACTATAGGAACAATAAAGGCCCAAACTATATGATTTTGTCAAGTTTATCATTAAAAAATAATAATAATACAGATCCAAACCAAAACACATAGGGGAGGTTTTGGCAAAGCCAAATCCAAAACACAAAATGAATACAGACGCAACACCAAAACCTAAACACGGCACAGCGCACATCTCTAATGCTAATACTCTGAACATACTTTTGAATGTAACAAAGAGAGACATTTGGATTAACATATTATCCATTATTTGTAATCAGAAATGTAATAAAGAACAATCAGGATTACTACTTACATGGGAAACATGCAGGGCCAGTTGTAGACTTTGTGGCACCCAAGGCAAAATTTTCATTTGGCGCCCCCCCCCCCCAATTCAAAATAGGGACAGTGCACAAAAAATACAGGGCATGGCTTCATGGGGAAGGGGTGTGGCCACAGAATAGTGCAAATTCACATTACACCGCACAGCAGTGTCCGTCAGTCACATTACACCATACAGTAGTGCCTCTTATACACATTATGCCATGTTAGAGTCCCTAACACACATTACACCAAAGTAGAGCAAAGCCACTTATATACATTAAGCAAGTTAGAGACCCTTATACATATTACACCAGGCCTAGCCCCTTTTATACACATTATGCCAGGTAGAGCCCCTTTTTTAAATGTCACATGAGGTAGAGCTCCTTTTATACACATTACACAGGCTCCTGCCAAAATTGAATTAAATATACAACCCCATGCACCACAGCAAATTAACACTGGCAGCTCATCATACAATACATTAAAGCTGCTCACCAGGCACCTCCCTCCCCTTCACCACATATACACACACTGTCTGAGTGCTTACCTACGACTATTGGGACAGAGGAACAGAGTGCATCACCCAGACAGCTGTCAAAGCACCGTGGTAACTGCCTAGAAGGAGCTGGAACTCCCCATAGATTCAGGCAGCCAGCAGTCTCAATGGATATGGGGAGCGTGGCAGTTCACTGATACAGCTGCCTTTCCTGAGCTCCTCCACCCCTTCCCCCCTCTTCAAGCTGCAGCGATGGACCAACAGGTGGGGGGTGGTATCTATGTACCCAGAACCCCCCCCCCCCCCCCTCCCCGGAGTGCACCTATGCTGAGTGCCAGTTGTAAATGGCAGCGGCTGGCAAAGAGGGTGGGTGGATGTATGGGTGGGTTCTTGGCAGCGTGCCTGCAGCTGTGCCATGAGGCCGCAGCACCCCAGGCGGTAGCCCTGCTTGCCCGCACCTACAACTGCCACTACATTCACATCCTTTCCTTCATCACCTTGCTGATCCAGTCCCATCCAACTCCCATCCTTTCCTCCATCACTCTTTTTAAGAGCTGACCCGCTTGCATGTTGGCCAGAAATAATTTTTTTAAGAGCTGACCAGATACTGCCTAATTTCTTGGACATAACATTCTGGCTACACAGAAGGCACTGTGACAAAGCAAATCAGTAGCTCTGTGTTGATGATTCTATATGACCATCAGTGCTGGGCACAGAGCTGGATTAAGGCTTTGGGGGGCCCGAGGTATTTAAGATAGTGGGGCCCTAAAAATCTAATATAAAAATCATAACATCTTTAATAAATACAAATAAAATTACAATTAGGTGGTAAATTTGAAAGAAATTTTCTAATAAGGAGCATGCACATGTATATATAATATAAATGTGTGCGTGTATATATAATATAAATGTGTGTGTGTGTGTGTGTATATATATATATATATATATATATATATATAAAAACATGTCCATCCCCCAGCATCCGCATGTAGGTTTGAACAGAACCAGCACACTGTTCTATATTTGAACAAACAATTTAATAGAAGAGACTTGATAAGATCCAACTTGTACTCATCATGGTGCAGCAGAAGCAGGGCATGGGTGGCATCCCAAACAGCCTTTTTCGGTTTCAGACCTTCATCAGGGGTATTACCAACTAAAGTGCCATGTGCCAAAGAGAGTAAAGTGTCTGCGTGCAGTGCAAATATTGCTCAACAGTGTGGGTTCTATTTATCCCACTGACTATACTTACCAATTACACCAGTGCGCGCAGCCCAGCTGCGGGGGTCAGTCCCACTCAGCCACACATTGCAGAGGCAGTCCGCTGTGGAACGCACACCGCGCGCCACGTGACCGGAAGTTGCGGTCTGTGGAACGCACGCTGCGGTCCAGAGACAGGAAGTCACTCCCGTTCTGCGCAGCCGATGGGCAAACCACCTGGAAACTGGTGCGCTAACACCTGAGTGCAACAGTTGCCATGGTCACCACATAGCAAATGCTTAAATCATGTAAAAGGCAACATAAGGGGTTATATCTAGTACACATAAACAAGGTTAGAAATCAAATCCCCCACTTTCATGTATACTATGCATTCAAAACATGAAGTATATAACATACATGACAAAAAACAAACAAAATAATAAAAATAATAATAATAATGATGCACAGTACTGAAAAACACCATCCCTCAAAGTGAATCATCAGGCTTCAGCCATATTGTAAATTATTATGAAAGAGACAAAAATATTCAAGAATATTCATAAATATTCAAAAGGTCCATCGATAAACCAGTATCACAGCTCTACAAGAAGGGAACAAAAGAACATTCCTCATTTAGTCCTTGTGGGGCCATTGCTTCCAACCTATGGATCCACCGACATTCCTGTTGGAGTAATAGTCTATGCCTATCACCACCCCTCCTCAGAGGTGGCACATGGTCAATGGGCATAAATCTGAATTCACTCAATTTGTGGTTTCTAGTGGCAAAATGCCTAGCAACAGGGGGAGTTCCACCATCCATTTTCGTGTAGGCCTTTTTAATGGAGGACCTATGCATCGCTATTCTTTCTTTCAGCATGCGTATGGTCTTCCCAATATATAATTTCTGACACGGACAGGCAATCATATAAGTGACAAACTTGGTATCACAAGTCAACCGATGTTGTATGGGATACTGCGTCCCTTTCGTCGGGTGTGAGCAGCTGTTACTCGTCATCATAAATGCACAATTGACACAACCCTGGCATTTGAAGGCACCTTTACGTAACTGCAACCAGCTGGTTCCCCTGCCCACTTGGGGGCCAATATCTGTGCAGGAAATTTGTTCCTTTAAATTACGGCTTCGCCGATAGCAGAATAATGGTGGTTGAGCACAATGTTCTTTCATCACTGGATCTGTTTGCAGTATATGCCAATGTCTTAAAATGAATTGACAGATTTTCCCAGATGTAATGGAATATGTACTTGCGAAGACCAGCCGGTCTGTATCCACCTTTGTCTGAGGTGCCAATAATTCCTCGCGGGAATGTTGCTCACATCTTCTGATGGCCTGTCCAACCTCATTCCTAGCATAGCCTCTGGCGATAAATCTGTCCCCCATTTGTGCAAGGGCGTCAGATAATTGTGTGCTGTCTGAAATGATTCTGGACACACGAATAAGCTGCGAATATGGTAACCCCCTTTTTAACGCAATTGGGTGGAAACTTGATGCTAGTAGTAGAGAGCTTTTGTCAGTCAGCTTCCTATAGATCCCTGTGGTTAAACGTCCATTATCTAGTCTCACAAGGACATCAAAATAGCTGATTTCAACTGTGCTGTGAATACTGGTGAAACGAATGGACCCTGGCAACGTATTCAACTTTTCAAAAAAACTCAGCAATAATTCCTCGCCCCCAGTCCACAGCATAAACAGATCGTCAATATAACGTATGTAAAACGTAATGTACTCTGAAAATACAGGATCTCCCATAATGTGTTTTTGCTCATACTGGTACATAAATAAATTGGCATACGATGGGGCCACATTGGACCCCATCGCTGTGCCACGCAATTGTAAATAAAAAGAGTTATTAAACAAAAAATAGTTCTTTTGAAGAACCAACTCCAGTAATAGAATAATAAATTCCAAAGGGGACCAGTATACTGTGGACTGTGGAGGACAACAGACCTGATGGCAGCAGTACCCTCAGTGTGTCCTATATTTGTATACAGGCTTGCCACATCTAGGGTCACCATCAGGCAACCAAACGGTAATGAACCGACGGTATTCAACTTGCATAGAAAGTCAGTGGTATCTTTAATATAGTATGGAGTGGATTGAACCACTGGTTGTAAAAGGAAGTCGAGGTACTGTGAGATGGGTTGACCTAATGACCCTCTGGATGATATGATGGGGCTACCAGGTGGAGCAATCAGGGACTTATGTACCTTTGGTAGAATATACATAAGTGGAATTATTGGAAACTCCTGCGTGAGAAATTCAACTGTAGGTGTATCAATTCAGTTGTTAATAAGGCCCATTGAGATCACTAAATCTATTTCCCTTTTGAAACATTCAGTAGGGTCTGTCGGAAGTTGCACATAGCAATCACTGTCAGACAGTTGGCGTAGTACCTCATTGACATAATCGCAATGGTTCAATAAAACAATAGCCCTGCCCTTATCGGCGGGCCGTATAACAATGTTAGTATTGTCACATAAGCCCCTCACCGCCTCTGCTTCCTGTCTAGTCATATTGAAAAAATATTTCCTAGAGTTGCGGATACTGGCCTGAGACTCTGTACGTACTAGTCTCATAAAAGTTTCTATAGAGGCATTACGTGCTGGTGTATCAAATACACTTTTACCTCTAAATCGTGTAACTTGTCCCATGGTCTCACCTCTACCAGAAAAGAGATCCTTCAGGCTTAATTGCCGTTGAAATTTGTACAATTCAACTTCACAGTCAAAGGCATTCTGACGGTGTGTCTGTACATACGTCAGACCTTTAGATAAAACTGCCATCTCTATTTCTGTAGGTGTATATGTGGACAAGTTTAACACAGTTACCTCCTGCCTCCCTTCTGATTTTTTGCATTTGCTTTTGTGCCTCTTCCCTCCTCGGTTTTTTGGGTTTTTGTGTCCCCTTACATAACTCCTGGTGTTGGCCCTTTCTCCTAAAAAAGTGGCCATATTTTTATGTGTCAAATGATCCGAGTCGCTATGTGAAGTTTGAGAAGCTAGGTCAGTGTATTGTGTCTCAACCCTTCTCCTATAGCCTTGTCCCGCTCGCCATGGTCGGCGACAGTGGGGCACTAAAAATCTAAAATTAAAATCATAACATCTTCAATAAATACAAAGAAAATTACAATTAGGTGGTAAATGTGAAAGAATTTTTCTAATAAGGAGCATGCACATGTATATATAATATAAATGTGTGTGTGTGTTTATATATATATATATATATATATATATATATACACATTGGTCGAAGTGGAAATTTTGAAGTGGAGGTATGGAAAAGTGAAGGCTGTTATTAAGCGCGCGCCTCGCTCTGGAAAAGGGTGTGTGGCCACTTAAAAGGGGGCGTGCCCATAAGTGTAGTGTACCACACCATATACCCCTTATACACATTATGCACCACAATAGTAGGACCCCTTATACTATCTAGTAATGGTACTCCTTACACATTATGCCACGTGTAATGAGCCAAAATTTACATTATGCCACATAGAATGAGCCAAAATTCACACAGAATGAGCCAAAATTCACATTATGCCACATGGAATGAGCCAAAATTCATACTATCTAGTAATGGTGCTCCTTACACATTATGCCACATGGAATGAGCCAAAATTCACATGGAATGAGCCAAAATTCACATTATGCCACATAGAATGAGCCAAAATGCACACAGAATGAGCCAAAATTCACATTATGCCACATGGAATGAGCCAAAATTCACATTATGCCACATGGAATGAGCCAAAATTCACACAGAATGAGACAAAATTCAAATGTTTCCAAAGTATGAACCAAAATTCCCATGGAATGAAACAAAATTCATATGATGCCACATGGAATGAGCCAAAATTCACATTATGTCACAAAGTATGAGCCACTATTCAGGGACAGGGAGAGTGACAGCAGAGACATGGGGAAAGGGAGAGTGACAGTAGTGACATATGTACAGGGACAGTGACTGCAGTAACAGGGAGCGTGACAGCAGGACATAGGGACAGGGAGAGTGACAGTAGGGACAGGGAAAGTGACAGCAGGGACATAAAGAAGGGAGAGTGACAGCAGGGACAGGGAGAGTGACAGTAGGGAGAGTGACAGCAGGGACATACGGACAGGGAGAGTGACAGCAGGGACAGGGAGAGTGACAGAGAGAGGGACATAGGGACAGGGAGAGTGACAGAGATTGGGACATAGGGACAGGTAGAGTGACAGAGAGAGGGACATCAACAACATACAGAAGGGAGAGAGAAAGGCAGCAGTGTAAAATTACTTAATCAGCAGTGGCTGTGTGGAGGAGGCTGTGACTGGCGGCATGGAGGATGAGGAGGTTGTGGTCAGCAGCGGTGCAGAGTTGGCTGTGGTCCACGGCGGATGAGGCAGCTGTGGTCAGTGATGCAGAGGAGGCAGCGGTGCGGAGCAGGAGGCTGTGGGTGCAGGAGGCTGTGGGCAGCAGCATGTGGGAGGCAGTGGTATGGAGCAGGAGACTGTGGGTGTGAAGGAGACAGCAGGTGGCGGTGGCCTTTGGTGCGCCTCTGGTCTGCCCGACCGCCGCTATATCAAATCTGCCACGGACCGGCAGCTAATCAGGAGTGGCCACGTGACCTCTCCTTATTGGCTACCGGTTCAATAGCACTGAATGTGAATACTGCGGCAGCTGGGGTCTCAGTCTGTGCTCAAAGTGGCGATATGCCATACTGGCGTATACCGGCCCAATTCGAGCACTGTATATATATATATATATATATATATATATATAGTACAGTATTTCCAACAGTAGTGGGAATGATAGAACTCTCCAGACTTGTTAAGTTGCAATAATAAAAAAAAACATTTAATTTATCCAACCCTGAACGACGAGCCCTGTCCCTTCTCAAACAGGACACCAGTATCATAATCAGACCCGCTGACAAGGGGTGCCGTTGTAGTGCAAGATTGGGTTGATTACAACACTGAAATCCTTAGGCAACTATCCAATGACACCACATATTCATGCCTTAATACTAATCCCATCACTGGCATAAAAACACTAGTAGACCAGTCACTTACTGTGGGTCTTAGAACACACTGGATTGACATAGATACTTTTGAATTCTTGACAGTGGAGTACCCAGTGTGCCCTATTATATACACCCCCCCCCCCCAAGATCCACAAATCTCTCTCTCACCCACCCGGCAGGCCCATTATCTCAGCCAGAAATTCACTCTTACACCCTCTATCAATATATATTGACTTTTTTTTACAACCCATAGTACACCAGAGTGATAGCTATGTGCGGGATACCGCCGATTTTTTACACAAACTCTCCACTCTCCCTCAGAAGATGGACAATATCTTGTTGGCTACCATGGACGCTGGTTCACTCTATACCATCATTCCCCATGAGCAAGGCCTACATACACTCGGGGATGCCTTGCGTCATCAACCTCCTGTTGGTCCTCCGGTCAGTTTCATACTTGAGTTGGCAGGTCTCGTTCTTAAACACAACCACTTTTTATACCAGGGGAAGTATTATATGCAAAGCTCAGGAACAGCAATGGGTTCGAACCTAGCACCAGCGTATGCTAACATCTATATGATGGCTTATGAACAAGCCCAGATCTTGCCCTACTATGGTGAACAAATATTGTTTTACAAATGATTTATTGATGTTGTGGAGTGGGTCATTTGACACAACCAGATGGTTTCAGCCCTGAATAGGATTGGCAATCCAGTCAAATTCACTCATCAAATTGATGCACATCATATTAATTTTCTTGACATTACAGTCACACTGGAGGGAAATTGCATTAGCACTAAACTCTTCAGGAAACCAACAGATAGGAACACCCTGTTACTGTCAAGCAGCCAACACCCACTTGCACTTAAAGACAATCTGCCTATCTCTCAGTTCATGAGGGTGATGCACAACGACTCCAATGAGGACACCATGGAGGAACAACTCAGTGAAATGACCACGCGCTTCCTAGATTGGGAATATGAGAAGAGCATGGTACAACGGTGTCTAGCAAAGGCTAGAAATAGGTTTAACACGCCCATCACCAATCGGAACGCAACGTCCACACCAGACTGTATGGTATTCACCACCACCTATTGCCATATGTCTAATAAGGTCAGTGGGGTCATTCGTAAGAATTGGCCTATCCTTACATCAGATGACCATCTTAAATTAAAAAGTGCACCACCAATGATGGCATACCGTAAAGCCGCTAACCTTCAACAACTTTTACTTAGACCTATGGCTAGTCACAGTATTCCCATTACTACCACATGGCTACATGAAAGGAGACCCGGTTGCTTTAAGTGCACAGGTTGTACCACCTGTAGGGGTATGCTAACAGGCTCGACGTTCCCACATCCGCATACAGGTCGACCTATTTCCATCAAATTTAAACTACATTGCACCATGGACCATGTCGTGTACATTCTTACATGCCCTTGCAGCCTCTACTACGTCGGAATGACCACCAGACTCTTTCGTGACAGAATGGCGAACCATAGAACGTTCATTCACCAGGCCATTGCATCAGGGATGGCTGAATTACCTGTTGCATGACACTTCATGAACTTACGACATCAAGTCTCTGACTTAAGATGCAAATTGATCGACTGGATACCCCAAGCTGTACGTGGTGGCGACCATGCACTCTTATTAAGAAAAAAAGAAAGTTTCTGGATTTACAGACCGGACACCATTGCCCTACGAAGCATGAATGAAAACAACCCATTATCCATTTTTCTAAAATAGATCTTAGTCATTAACTGCATATCTTCAGAGCAGTTATGTGCTCCCTCCAATACACTGTATCATAATCTGATTATTGTGCTATAGACATTGGACCTTACTTGCCTGTCATTTATATTAATATTTGTGGACATTGTCTGACACTGTATGTTTTCCTAGCAAGTGCTGACTCTCAGGTCCCTGTTATACCCCCAGACCAGTAGGTGTCCCTATCACCTATTGGCAAGTGGATCTGTCATCCACGTTCTTATTCTTAATATATCTCCATATCATCAGCCTACTTGTCTATTTATCAGCCCCTATGTTTATTGTTTATTGTTATCCTTATGCTCTTGTTACTCATTGCTTATTGCATCTTTATGTAGCTGTTACTACTAGATGTCCCATTATGCCAGTTCTGACCTACCGGAAGTGATGTCTCACTTCCGGCCGGTGGAACGCAAACAATGCACGAACCCGGGCGCGATGCTGTACATGTACGGCGCGCATCGCCCTTGATGTCCCAGACACTGCTGTATTGTCTTTAGGTTAGTTGTACCCACTATCCCGATACATGTATTGTATCTCTGTGCCGCATTAGACCCGCTGTGTAACTTCTGGTAATACCGGAAGTGACGCGTGCGCTCCAATTATGCATTCCAATCCAGTTAGCACACCTACTTCCTGTGTGGGTGGGACTGGCACTTTTTCAACAATTTGTATGTATATTTAACAGAGGCCTGGGAGGCTTAGTTCCATGTTCCAGTTCCCTGTCTTCTAAAGTGACTACTATTGATTCGTTGGCTGTGCTGCATACACCTTGAAAAAGGTCCTGGCGTGGACCAAAACGTTGGTGAACCCTTGCATGTCGTTTGGGACTGTGAGATCTTTGCTTTTTTCTTCCATTAAATGTTTTTTTTTTTTATTATTGCAACTTAACAAGTCTGGAGAGTGCTATCATTCCCACTACTTTTGGAAATACTGTACTGTACTATGGGTCCCACCGTTTTGTGGGTTGGACTCTGATTTGGCACCCCAGCTGCTGGCTGTGGCGAGTGAAAGTGCGGGCTTCTCCTATGTGTATGTATATATGTATATATATATATATATATATATATAAATAAAAAGATAGATAGATAGATAGATATAGAAATATAGAAGGGGCACTCTCCAGATTTTCATATGAAGCAATCATTTTATTGATTAAAATTGCATACTCAGCTCAAACTTTTTCGGTATGTCCAGACCGTCCTCAGGAGTCACTGCAACATGGTACATATAAAATGCATTCCTCAGCTCTGTCCAACAGCAGAGGAATGCATTTTATATGTATCTTGTTGCAGTGACTCTTGAGGACGGTGGATATGATATGGAAGATGTGAGTGTGGCCTTACATGGATAAATATATATATATATATATATATATACAGGTTGAGTATCCCTTATCCAAAATGCTTGGGACCAGACGTATTTTGGATATCGGATTTTTCCGTATTTTGGAATAATTGCATACTATAATGAGATATCATGGTGATGGGACCTAAATCTAAGCACAGAATGCATTTATGTTTCATATACACCTTATACACACAGCCTGATGGTCATTTTAGAGAATATTTTTTATACCTTTGTGCATTAAACAAAGTGTGTGTACATTCACACAATTCATTTATGTTTCATATACACCTTATACACACAGCCTGAAGGCCATTTAATACAATATTTTTAATAACTTTGTGTATTAAACAAAGTTTGTGTACATTGAGCCATCAAAAAACAAAGGTTTCACTATCTCAGTCTCATTCAAAAAAGTCCGTATTTCGGAATATTCCGTATTTCGGAATATTTGGATATGGGATACTCAACCTGTATATCCCAAACTTGCCCCGTCACTCCTCCTAAGCAGCTGGCTGTGGTGCCCTTCCTTGTGGACCAGCAGGCCCACCAATATGCAGACGAAGAAATTAGGTGGCACTCACAGACTTGTACAAGTCTGTGAGTGCCACCTAATTTCTTCGTATGTATATATATATATATATATATATATATACTTGGAAGGAACGCACTCACCAGACTTCTCCAAGGTGAAAAATTATTTTTAAGTCCACTCACATAATCTTACAGGGTTGCGGTCAAAGTTTTGGTCCCCTCTGGAACATTTTTCAAGACCAATGTTTCAGGCTGCCATCTCCGCTGCACAATCATTACACTGTGGAGCTATAAGTACCATAAGGGCGGCCCCTCCTATCAATCAATCAATTACCTAATTATCTAATAGAAAGCTGTGTAAGTGCTTATATTGAAGATACAAGTAAAGCCAAATCACTCAATACCTATATTATACTAGCATATCACACCATCCACTAAATCACTTACCAAAACATCAATAAGGCTACCTACTGGGTGCATAAACGATGGTGGAACGCACGCCACCATCGTCGAATGCACAGACCTTCCTGCCAGTTGCGGCGCATTTCCGATAGCGCATAACCTAGCAACAGGCAACTAATATCAAAACAAAAAAATAGATAAACTAACTCTTTAATCTAGTTTCAAACGTCACTTCCGGAACAATGTGATGCAATCGGCATCATAGGTTACCTAGCAACGACCCTGTGTCAGTCTGAATAGAAATTGCATACTAGTTGATTCTGTGGTGTAATGCAATATTGTATAAGGTAATTATAATTTTTAGCCCAGATGAGAGGTTGTTACATAACATAAAAACTGAAAAAACAAGTGAGAAAAACTAGTGAAAAAAACAATTATCAAAAAAATCCCCATATGTGCATATAAAACACACATGGGAATATAAACACAATAAAAAAAGCTAGAGACCGGTATACAGAGGATGTTAGCAAAAGATGTGCTCAACAATGACTGGACTCCCCGGCACTGTCAAAAAGTTTTTTCAAAAATAGAAAAAGGAAAAAAGAAAATAGTCGTATAGTCATCTTATAGAAACATATGTAGCGGATTCTGTTCATTGAGCCCTCTAGGTGACAAAGTTCCAAGAAAATGGATCCAATAAGCCTCACACTTTAATAAGAGTTTATCTCTATCGCCACCCCTAGGTAGAGGCGGAATCCAATCGATCATCATGCATCGTAAAGTTGAAGGCTGATGTTTTTGCTGTAAAAAATGCGCTGCTACCGGTTTATCCGTCTTGCCAGTAGAATAAGCAAGATGGATTGATGATCGATGTTGATTCATTCTCTCACGAAAAGATCGAACGGTCTTCCCGATATACATCTTGCCACATGGACAGGCCAAGTAATAGATAACATGATCCATCATGCAGGTTAAATTATGCCGCAGTCTGATCTTAGTACCGTATAGTGGGTGGAAAAAATATTGTCCCGTGACCATGGACCTGCATGTGGTGCGTTGCAAGCACCTACAACAACCGTGATGTTTAGTCAACCACTTCTCATTGATGGTCTGATGAGCATATCCTTCAAATTGCTTCCACGTTGTACGCTAAGCAGGGGAGGCACCGTGCTTACTGTCTTGAATTTAGGATCGATACTAATGATAGGCCAGTTCTTTTTTATTGATCTTTGAACCACCTGCAATTTAGTGTTACAGCTTGTTTTAAAGATTATACGTTCAGACCCTCTTGGTTGTTTAATAGCGTTTCCACCCACATTGTATAGTCTACGGGCTTTCTCAAGGCAGTTAGATACAACCTTTCTTTCATATCCACGGTTTATAAACCGGTCAGCGCATTCCTTTAGCTGGTCCTTAGCTACTGTGCCATCAGAGTTGTTTCTAAGTACTCTTAAAAACTGTGAGACTGGCAAATTAGACTTCAATTTGTCTGGATGGTGTCTAGTCACCCACAGTAGGGTGTTACGATCTGTTGGCTTTCTAAACAATGTGTATTCCAAAATGTGAGGATTTTCAGAACCATCACATCCCAAAAATTAATAGAGACATCGCTAATAGTTGCAGTGAATCTAATTGGGGTATCCAGTTTGTTGAGCACATCAACCATAGCATAAAAAGACTCAATGCTTCCCCTCCACACCAAAAAGAGATCATCAATGTACCTCTTGTAATAGATCAAGTGTTGGGCAAACCTAGGAAAAATGTGTACCATTTCATATTTTGCCATATATAGATTAGTGAATCCCAGGGCCAAATTGGACCCCATCGCGGTCCCTGTCAGTTGGATGTAATAATCATCCTGGTACTGAAAATGGTTGTGGGACAACACCAATCCAATTCATTCCCACATGAATTCAATAGGTGGCCCCTGATAAGGGCCAGCCACCAATGCCTCATGCACCGCTGTCAAGCCCTCCTCATGTGGAATAACAGTATACAGTGAGCTGACGTCCATTGTTACTAAATAGCAATCAGAGGAGATGTCACATAGTGAGGTCATTCCCTTCAAAAAATCGCCTGTATCCCGTATATAGCTATCCATAGATTTACACAGGGCTGTAAAAAATGGTCAACAAATATAGCCACAGGCTGTAGAAGCGACCCTCGGGCAGAGATAATCGGGTGCCCTGGGGGCTTGCTCATGGAATTGTGTACCTTGGGCAGAGTGTAAATAATAGGGACACTGGAAATTTTACGATCAAATACTCAAACACATCCTCACTAATCCAAGAAATTTGGAGAGCCGAACAGAGAACAGAATTGACTTCCTTCTTTATCCCTGGAATAGGGTTAAATTCAACACATGAATAAGTGTCCCTGTCAGCCAACTGGGACCTAATTTCCTCATCATTATCAGAAAAATTCTGTAGAACAACAGCGCCGCCTATGTCAGCATTTCTGATTACTAGTGACGTGTTGCCTTTCAAACCCCTCAGGACCACCCATTCATCATGAGGAAGATTGGAGTAGTGTCTACCACAACCATTTCCACATCTAGTAACATCAGAATGGATCATACGCATAAAAGTTCTCAAACTTGCGTTGTTTGAAATGGGATCGAACACACTAGGGTTCCTAAATACCTTGGATGAAGTAGGGACCGTTTCTGTCAAAATTGAAACTATTTTAGAAGGTTGATTATCAAAAAATTCACGTAATCTCAATTGTCTTCCCATCGTGTAATGCTCAATAGACCATTTAAAAGGTTTAAACTTGTTATTAGGCACGAACAACAGCCCCTTGGTAAGTAGGGATGTCTCGGCCTGTGTAAGCTGATGGTCAGACAAATTGAAGATTAGGTTTTCTGATCTTTCCTTCCTCTTCCACGGGTTTTTGTGTCCCCTCCACCACGGGTGGGGCCTCCCGTAGTTTTTTCTCTTTTGGATCTGGTGTCTGGACCTAAAAAAGAGGAGGAAGATGATGCCCCAGAAGGTGGCAATGTATCGGTAAATTCAGAATTGGAGGAGGAATAAGAATGATATATAATAGGGGTGTAAGGTATCCCACCTCTACCCCTAGATCTAAATGGATGGCCCTGGCGAGATGACCTATCACGTCCTTCTCCTGACAACCACCTATAGAGAGAGTGCATTTGGTAGTCGGCCTCAACGGTCTCCCACTTTTTCCTTTTAAAAGACAATAGATCACTTCTGTATTTATCAATTTGCTCCTGAATTTTTTCAATCCAATCCTCAGTTTTATCAGTTCTTAATATCGGTCCCTGAGCTTTTTCAAAAACCTCAATTTCACTTTTTACTTTTTTAAGTTCAACACCAACTTCCTCAATTACTAAAACAAGTAAATCAAGCGAACATTTATTCAACACACCGCACCATTTAACACAGAAGAATGGATTTTTCCTTCCAATGGTGGGTGTGTTGTTAATGCGGAAACCTCTCGGGATCCTTTTCTTTCTAAAATACTCAGACAGAAATTGTCCGTGGAGATTGAGATCAATCTCTCTCCTCCGCAGTCTGTGCAATTTATGGTACAAATCAAGGGGAGTTTGGGAAGGTAGTTCATCAAACTCAATCTGATTGAATAACACTCTTTCAGCTTCGTCATCAGTGAGGCTGACTAACAAATTCTCAGCCTCACTAAGAGAATGTTCATTTAATATACCAAGAGCATGTGACATATTTGTGTTAAAAGGAAAATTCAAAATAATACACTGATCAAAGCACCATCCTCTGACCCATAAAATAGCAAAAATTGATAAAGAAAACTAAAAATACAAGCTTAGCGAGCGCTGATCTGTAATATATACCTGCCTGTTGCTAGGTTATGCGCTACTGGAAGTGCGCAGCAACTGGCAGGAAGGTCTGTGCGTTCCACGGCGGTAGTGTGCGTTCCACCGTCATTTATGCACCCAGTAGGCAGCCTTATTTATGTTTTGGTAAGTGACTTAGTGGATGGTGTGATATGCTAGTATAATATAGGTACTGAATGATTTGGCTTTACTTGTATCTTCAATATAAGCATTTACACAGCTTTCTATTAGATAATTAGGTAATTGATTGATTGATAGGAGGGGCCACCCTTATGGTACTTATAGTTCCACAGTGTAATGATTGTGCAGCGGAGATGGCAGCCTGAAGCATTGGTCTAGAAAAAGGTTCCAGAGGGGACCGGAACGTTGACCGTGACCCTGTAAGATTATGTGAGTGGAATTAAAAATAATTTTTCACCTTGGAGAAGTCTGGTGAGTGCGTTCCTTGCAAGCTTCTACATATATTTGGGACTTTGTCTGGATTGGATTAATCTCTGGAGCATGCACCCCAGTGGTTGTGAAGTCTGAATATGTGAGTGCAACTTTATTTTGTATATATATATATATATATATATATATATATATATAATATATATACATACACACACAACAACAAAAAACCCTTATCACGCGCTTCAGAGAGCAGCACCTCGCGGTAGAACCCCTGTTAGTGGAAACAAAACAATGTGGACAAATGAAGAAGCCCGGAGGGCGCTAGAACATCAAAACCAATTGTCCATAAATAAATCCATATGAATTTACAGATTTCAAGGCCAGATTATTTTCAACTGTTGTTTTTGAATGGACTTGATTGTAAATCCAACTTGGAGTGGGTATTCTTATCTCCTTTCAATCTATGTTCAGTAATACTCAGCCAGGTGTTAAACCTAGAAAATACCCTCTCACCAAAGAGATGTAGACACCCAAAACAGAACCTTGGATTAATAAAATTCTGATGTTTATTGATAACATCAAACATAAAATATAATGTGAGACAATCTCTACATTACATACAAGGTATATTACAAGGAACAACCAAGTTGCACAAAGACAGATGTAAACCTGAGTGCCACCAACCACCCCAGGATGTGAGTTCAGTGGTGGGGACTCTCCAATGTGTACTGGGTGTCCTAATCACCTTGTTTCTTTAAAACCCTATGCAATTCGTCCTTTTAACAGGACTTCCTCAGGGGTATATAAAGATCTAAAGATGTACAGTGTGGTGGATATTGATAATTTCCACCTACTTCACATCAAATCCGAGGGACAAATCATTAAAATACTGCCAGTAGTGGTGCCGGAAATGTGGCAACTCCACTGGGCCAGTAATTTTATACGTTTATACACTCCCCAAATTGGTGGTTAACTTTTAATGGAGAAAGACCACTGGTCAGACACATCTCAAAGGATCAAGAGGCACAAACAACTGTGTGTGTCCACTACGATCCTATCAACTCAATGTCTGCAGTGCAGAAATTGAGGTGATAGGATCATAGTGGACACACACAGTTGTTTATATACCCCTGAGGAAGTCCTGTTAAAAGGACGAAATGCGTAGGACCTTGAAAGGTTGTCTAAATAAAAGCAACAAGCTTTCTTCTTTATAAGTAAGGAGGAGTGCCGCCTGTTCCTTTTGCATGAGGACACCTGTACTGCTATATATATATATATATATATATATATATATATATATATTCAATGTAATGATCTGGCACTCACTGGTATGGCTGGTTATTTGGTCCGGTGCCCTTACTGTTCCTCCGCATGCAGGGGGATGTAGATAGAAGCTGTGTAGTACGGCACTCAGACGCTGGTAGATGAATTGAGTTCAAGCCCTGGATAGCTGTCAACGTTTCAATTTAATAGAAATTTTTTTCAAGACATACACAGTAAAAACATAAGAACACTCACCTTATAACCCCTCACCACAAGTGCTCATTGCGCTGGCCGGAGCGGGGACCGCCTACCGCCGGAGTCCATCGGGCGGCAATCTCCCGTCAGCTGTAGCGCAGTCTGATGACGTCATCACGCTTAACGTGATGCACGTCGGGTGTCATGGAAACCGGCTGTAAACAAATAGAAGTATACAGATACCAACTGCCGTCTGCATCTCTGTGGTATGCCTACCGAAATACACATAAAACTGAATGCTGAATAGATCTATGTTTAACTTCAAGATGATAATATACAGCATTAATAGTTAAATTATGTTGATATTACTGTTACATCACGGGCAAAATGAAAAAACATGAAGGAATTAATGTGTAAAGTAACATATATAGATTATATAAACAAATCAGGAGAACCATTATAGCCACATATACTGATAGAGAAATCTATCAAATGTGCAAATATTAAAAATAATAATAATAAATTGATATAAACATTATGTAAAGCAAGAAAGAGGTACCATGTCATTAAGTCCCCTGGGGATTACCGTGTCCAATTTATGGATCCATTTTGATTCACACCTCAATAGGGCACTGTCACGATCACCCCCTCGGAGGGATGGGGGTATATGATCTATCATTCTATATTTGATAGTGGCCAGAGTGTGTTTGGCCAATATAAAATGACGAGCGACCGGCTGGTCGCTGCTTCCTTTTTGCAAACCTAGTCTGATGGACGACCTATGGGCAGTCATACGTTCTTTAAATTTTCGTGTGGTTTTGCCCACATATACTAAGCCACAGGGGCAAACTATCTGGTACACTGTGTGTGTAGACTCACACGTCAGATGGTGCTTGATGTGAAATTTAGTGCCTAAATGAGGATGAAAGAACGTATTGCCTGTGATCATGTAACTACATGTGACGCAAGTGCATCTGAAGCAACCTGTTTTCAAAGGTACTGAGAACCCCTTATTAGAGGGTTTAGTCAATTCAGAGATATCTGCTCTCACCAGAAGATCTCGTAGATTCCTAGATCTCTTATAACAAGGCATAAGGTCCATTTGTTGGAGAGGTAGATGTTTGTCAGATTTGATTATGGGCCAGTGTCTCTTAGCAACTTTCATGGTATTCTCAGAGGACGTGTTATAAGTTGTTACCCAGGGGAGTTTTGTGTAATTGGAAGTTTTCACTTTAGGGAGAAGAAGTGATTCCCTGTGCAAACGGAGAACTTTCTGTTTTGTAGCCTGCAAGTTATTGAGGTTGTAACCTCTTGGTGCAAACCGTGCTATGAGTTCATCCATTTGTAGGGCAGCCACCCGGTGGTCACTGTTGATCCTATGGATTCTCAGCATCTGTGAGTACGGTAAACCAGCTTTCAGGCTTCTAGGATGACAACTGTTCCAGTGTAAATAAGAGTTCCGATCAGTGTCCTTAGTGTATACCGTGGTGGAAATAGCAGAATCAATGATGGAAATACGGACATCCAGGAAATCTATACTTAGTGCGTCCATTTTCATAGTAAATTTTACTGGACTGTTGGATGTATTATGTTCAGTAATGATTGTTTCCAGGAATTCCTTGGGTCCTTTCCAAAGTAGTAGGAGGTCATCTATAAATCTGGAGTAAAATATTATGTGTTCTGACACTAAAGGATTGCGAAAAAAGATTTCCTCCTCTACTTGAAGCATATAGAGGTTGGCATACGTCGGGGCCACCGCCGACCCCATAGCACAACCCCGTTCTTGTAAATAGTACTTATTGTTAAATAAGAAAAAATTCCTGGTTAAAATAAGTTCTAACAAACATATCAAAATGTTGATCTGTGGAGCCTCAAAACAACTATCTTCCTGTAGTCTGGTCTTAACTGCTGAAAGACCTTCCTGATGAGGTATGATAGTATAAAGACTGGTGACGTCTGCTGTCACCAGCCACGTGTCCGTAGGAAGAGGACCGATCATTTTTAGTTTGTTAAGCAGCATTGTGGTGTCCAAAAGACTTCGAGGATGTGCCGACACAAATGGCTGTAGTATTGAGTCCAATAATACTGCTGTTGGTTGGAACAATGAACCCCGGGCTGATATTATTGGTCTGCCCGGTGGGGGAGATAGGCCCTTGTGAATTTTGGGTACCGTATACAGAACCGGTACCCTGGGGTGAGATGGTAGAAGTATTTCAAAGGTCTCTGCCGTGATAATCTTGGCATCTTGTGCTTGCAGCAAAGCATCCCTTAATTCTTGTTTATATTGAAGGGTAGGATTACTCCTCAATTGACTGTAGGTGCCTGGTTCGTCCAGTTGGCGCTGAATCTCTGATATGTAGTCTGGGAGATCCTGTAGTTACAACCTCAATAACTTGTAGGCTACAAAACAGAAAGTTCTCCGTTTGCACAGGGAATCACTTCTTCTCCCTAAAGTGAAAACTTCCAATTACACAAAACTCCCCTGGGTAACAACTTATAACACGTCCTCTGAGAATACCATGAAAGTTGCTAAGAGACACTGGCCCATAATCAAATCTGACAAAGATCTACCTCTCCAACAAATGGACCTTATGCCTTGTTATAAGAGATCTAGGAATCTACGAGATCTTCTGGTGAGAGCAGATATCTCTGAATTGACTAAACCCTCTAATAAGGGGTTCTCAGTACCTTTGAAAACAGGTTGCTTCAGATGCACTTGCGTCACATGTAGTTACATGATCACAGGCAATACGTTCTTTCATCCTCATTTAGGCACTAAATTTCACATCAAGCACCATCCGACGTGTGAGTCTACACACACAGTGTACCAGATAGTTTGCCCCTGTGGCTTAGTATATGTGGGCAAAACCACACGAAAATTTAAAGAACGTATGACTGCCCATAGGTCGTCCATCAGACTAGGTTTGCAAAAAGGAAGCAGCGACCAGCCGGTCGCTCGTCATTTTATATTGGCCAAACACACTCTGGCCACTATCAAATATAGAATGATAGATCATATACCCCCATCCCTCCGAGGGGGTGATCGTGACAGTGCCCTATTGAGGTGTGAATCAAAATGGATCCATAAATTGGACACGGTAATCCCCAGGGGACTTAATGACATGGTACCTCTTTCTTGCTTTACATAATGTTTATATCAATTTATTATTATTATTTTTAATATTTGCACATTTGATAGATTTCTCTATCAGTATATGTGGCTATAATGGTTCTCCTGATTTGTTTATATAATCTATATATGTTACTTTACACATTAATTCCTTCATGTTTTTTCATTTTGCCCGTGATGTAACAGTAATATCAACATAATTTAACTATTAATGCTGTATATTATCATCTTGAAGTTAAACATAGATCTATTCAGCATTCAGTTTTATGTGTATTTCGGTAGGCATACCACAGAGATGCAGACGGCAGTTGGTATCTGTATACTTCTATTTGTTTACAGCCGGTTTCCATGACACCCGACGTGCATCACGTTAAGCGTGATGACGTCATCAGACTGCGCTACAGCTGACGGGAGATTGCCGCCCGACGGACTCCGGCGGTAGGCGGTCCCCGCTCCGGCCAGCGCAATGAGCACTTGTGGTGAGGGGTTATAAGGTGAGTGTTCTTATGTTTTTACTGTGTATGTCTTGAAAAAAATTTCTATTAAATTGAAACGTTGACAGCTATCCAGGGCTTGAACTCAATTCATCTACCAGCGTCTGAGTGCCGTACTACACAGCTTCTATATATATATATATATATATATATATCTAGAGAAAGAAATTAGAGGAGCGCCTCATAGTGCATTATCGTTTATTCATACAATATATATTAAAACCAGCAATTGTCACAATGATATTTGGCTTAATACCTCATGGTTCTTCTGAGTGGGCTTAAATACCACTTGGTTTTTTGTAAAATATCCCCTGGTATCGCCTCCACCAACCGCCGATCCAGCGTCAGATCCCTGGTACTCGTGCTGCCCGCCTCACGTTAACGATCCTCAGCACGCCGGGACACCGCCGCTGTCTGCACGGGGAGGAGGACGATTACAGGATGCTAAAGTCACGTCACCAGGCTCCGCCCCAACGCGTTTCGTCGTAAGACTTCGTCAGAGGGTTGGCCTTGGTGATGGGAGCTACTACTTTATACCGGCAACAGCCAATCAATGCACTCAAAGCATTAGGTGCACCTGTGCACTTAAGAACCTTTTTACACAGTTTCAGACTTGCTTATTTAACACAATATATAAAACACATATATACAAATATAAAATAGAAAACAGACAAAATATAGTTGCCACAGGCAACATGATCGAAGACATCCATACAGGTTTATATACTTTGTAACAGGCTTTAGTAGTTCAGCTAGAGCTTTTCTCAGGTGTTTTGCATCTCTTTTCAATCTGCAACTTCATTATCAGCCTGCAGCAATGCAGTAAGAACATGTATCATTAAACAATTCAAACAGATTTTATATGTTTACCCGCTGTCTTAGCTACTAGCAAAACCTGGGATGACAATCAGGAAAAAGTTACAATCATTTCACAGTTATTTTCATAATGTATCTTTTTTAGACGCATATAGCAACATTAATTTACAACACTGTTGCAATTATTCTCCGAGACCACAGTTTTATACTCTGATACTGGAGAAGGAGAAATATCTTAATTAGTTTGATTTAACTGTTGTATTTATCAGTCTCTGAAAGACCATCCTCTAAATCTACTAATAAACGGCTCTTAAAGAGAACGTTTCTTTTCTTTATTTACCAAAAATGAAAACCTAGGTTTCACCCCTTATTCTTATCTGATATTACTTTAGATATCTTTCTTAATACAAAGCCCTAGTGCTCTTCTAAAATGGATATTGCTGACTTCATTCATAACCCTTTTCTTTAATCCATACGAAATTTGCACCGCTGGTCATACAGTGCAAGATAGTATGTGTTTCATGACACTTAGAGCTATACAAATCATCCCTCATTTTAAGTTTGATTAGGTGTATAATAGATTTACTCGCTGCCTTGATTGATGACAGATCCGAAAACTCTGTCCTAGGAATGTTACACTCATTTTCTTTTTAAACGAATATAGCAGCATTCAGTGTATAACACCGCTACAGTTACTCTCTGCGGTCACCATTTTATGCTCTAATGCTAAGAAAGGAAAAGATGTCTGATTAATTTATTTTTACTCGTACATTTGTTGGTCTCATAAGGACCGACATTTTAATCTAATAAAGAACTCTGAAAGGAGAAATTCAATACAATCTATTCTTTTATCTACAAATTTGGATATTCTCGAATCCCTTCTCTAAGGAACAACTATTTTACATCCGACATCTTAATTTGCTATCTGAGATAAATGGGGTTATCTCATAGTTTTCGTTTAGGCCATTAGGAACCAATGTGTCCAAAGAAATGATCCAGTAAGTTTCTCTCTTCGTTAATTTTTTATCTCTATCTCCTCCTCTGAGGTCTAGCCTCACGTTTTCAATATTTTTAAACTTCAAAACACTTGGATCACTATTATGGAATTGTTTAAAGTGTCGTGACACACTATGATTATTTACCCCATTTTTTATATTTCTTGTATGCTCTAAAATTCTAATTTTTAGTTCCATTTTGGTTTTCCCTATATATTAGTATCCACACGGGCAAGACAACATATAGATAACGTATGTAGTATTACAATTAATATATGAAGTTATAGTTTGAATTTTTTTATTTTTATTTGCTGACTGAAACGTTTTTGTTTTTTCTCCTAGAGCGCAAACCTTGCAGTGCCCACACATATAAAATCCTTTTACATCCTGCAAAATGATCTGTCTCCCTTCCTTTTTAGTTTGGACCTTTTCCAAGCAACTCTTGGACACTTGTGATTTTATATTATTCGCTTTTTTATAGATTATATCCGGCCTTTCCGACAGATGCTCTGTTAATATAGGGTCTAGTTTAAGTACATGCCAGTTTTTTCTAATCAGACTCTCAATTTCTTTATTATTACTATTAAACTGTGTAATAAAAGGACAGAAAGTATTGGTATCTATCTTAGTATCCTTTTTTTTATATTCCAGTAGTTCAGTCCTATTTTTCTCCCTAGCTCTAGTCTTGGAATTTTCTATTAGACCTTTAGGATACCCACGATCTGTAAACCTTTTTTTCATAAACCTCTGACTGTTCTTCAAATTTATTCAAGTTTGTACAATTACGTCTGAGCCTGGTAAATTGTGAAAATGGGATGTTTGTTTTCCATCGAGGGAGATGGCAACTCGTGAACTCCAAATAGCTGTTACTGTCCACGTTTTTAAAATGAGTATATGTTTCTATTTTTTGTTCCACTGTAAAATTCTCTGTACTTATTACTAAATCTAAAAATTCTATTTTAGTCTTACTTGTATTATGTGTAAATTTTAAATTATACTCATTGATGTTAAGTTGTCTTATAAATTCCTCAAAGCTATTATAATCACCATTCCAAATTATAAGTATATCATCTATATACCTTTTAAACATAATTATCTGTTCTTTCATATTTCCAACTAGGGTCTCTGTTTCCCAATCTCCCATATACAAATTCGCCAGGCTCGGAGCACAAATACTTCCCATGGCGGTACCCCACGTCTGGAGGTACCACTCTTCCAGAAACATAAAATAGTTATTCTTCAGTACAAATCTTAAACAAGATCCTATAAATTCTACCAGCAGTGGGTTTATTTCTGGGTCCTTCTGTAATACTTTTTTTATAATATCAATACCCTTTTCATGAGGAATAGCAGTATACAACGACTGAACATCAATTGAACACCAAATATAATTATCTGACCATACAGTATCCTCCAAGATTTTCAATATATGTGTAGAGTCTTGGATATAGGAATCTAATTTACATACATATTTTTTAATATATGCATCAACATATTCTGACACTCTCGAGGTCAGTGATCCTATACCACTAATAATGGGACGACCAGGGGGGTGGGATAGATTCTTATGGATCTTTGGGATATGGTAGAAGGTCGCTATTCTTGGACTTCTATTTAGCATGTAGTTATATTCATCCATACTTATACTCTTATTTTCTAGACCTTCCCTTAATAAATTTTCAAGATCTTTTATAAACTGTTTAGTAGGATCAGTGTCCAATTTTTTATACAAGATCTTATCATTCAAAAGATTATATGCTTCCTTTTCATAATAATCCCGATCCATAATTACTATCCCACCCCCCTTGTCAGCATTCTTGATTACAATTTCATTATTTTGAGCTAAACCTTTTAGGGCCCTTTGTTCTTCCATAGTTAAATTATTATTTTTCCGCTCAACATTTAATTCATCTATATCCTTCTTCATAAGTTGTGAGAACATTTCTATAAAGGGTCCCTTAGACTCAATAGGGAAAAAGGTAGATCTTTCTTTTAATCCAGATGTTTTTGGACCAGTTTCTTTCTCCTGCCAATTTCTTAGAGGGGCATCAGATTTACGTAGATAATGTCTCTTTAATGTAAGTTTTCGTACATAAAGATTCAAATCTATGTATAGATTAAATTTATTTACTGTATTGGAAGGTGCATAAGATAACCCCTTTTTTAGTACTTTTTTTTCTGTATCAGATAATATTACCTTGGAGATATTAAATATACCCTTATCTCTTATTTCTACTTCTGGTTTCTCATTTTTGCTTCTTTTTTTGGTGGCTCGCTTCCCTCTCTTTCGTTGAATCTTCTTTTTTGTCCTGTCGGGGTATAACTGCCCTTTTGTACAATTTCCATTGTCCTTCTTCTGTACCCTCCTTGTTCTAAAAAAACTTCAGAATCAGCATCCATCTGTCTCAAGTCCTCAAATCTATTTCTATGTGTATAATCTTTATAGTTGTCAGTGGAGGGTTGTCGTCTCCACTTTTTATACACACATATATATACACACATACATATGTACATACACATATACATAGTTATACATACATACATATATACACAAACAGTATAGTATATATATATATATACATATATACACACACATATCTATATATATACATGCACACATACTGTACATATATACACATATATATATATATATATATATATATATATACACTCATATACACATATATACACACGCACACACACATATATCTATACATACACATATATATATACATACATATATATACATATATAAACATATATACATATACACATATATACACATGCACACACACATATATATACATATATGATGATAACCCAGAACCTAATTCAGGTGTTTTTTTCACTCTGCTGCTGGTAGGCTCTACGCCTATTACCTATGTAGTACCAGTATGTGAATCTTTATTAGTATTTTTTATCCAACATATGTAGCATTTATTCCATTATTACATGTTGGTGACCACAGGGTACTTCTTCTCATCTGCTTCGGAGGCACTGGTGAAGATGACACAGCCCGTGATCAGGACAGTGGCAAAGAGCTGCTTTAGATTCCACTCCAGCAGCCATAGCATGAAAGACTGACTCGGAGACCAGGGGCTGTTGCGCAGGAGAGAAGGGGTATGGCAATAGTGGCTGCTGCAGATCACTCCAGTAATCCGATCTGCGCAAAGCACCCAGAGAGGGGGTCCTGAGTTTTAAACTGAGTACAGGGGAGGTTTGAGCCCCCCACACCTAACATAACAACACCCATGGCAGATCCCCGGTGCCCAAGGAGGACAGGCACGGACCCGGTCACAGAGTGAAGTCGGAGTAAAGGAAAAGGGAGGAGCTGGCTGGGCATGGGCTGGCTCTGCACACCGTCCTCCTTGATCCCTGCAGCCTGCATGCCCAGCCAATGACTGAGCTGCAGGCTCCTGCTCCACAGATTATTGGACAGCTGAGCCATCGCTCAGCTGTCCTTCCTGATTATACTCCCTGACCTGTGTGCAGTGCCAGCATTTTAATGTCTTGGTGAGTCGCGAGCCGCCGGGGGACATAGCTCAGCTGCCTTGCATGTGGAGCGGCTGCGCCGGGAGTGCAGCACCGCAGATCGGACCAGAGATCCGATCTGCGGTGGCGGGGGCCCTTTTGAAAAGGGAGGTCCGGGGTACTTACCCCCGGGCACCCCCCCTCTTAATCCGGCTCTGGCTGTGCAACTTTTTGGCCACAACAAAGTACCGGATGGCAGGGGAATATTGACGGGCGGACCAAAGAAACAATAAAGTGTAGTGAAAACACAGATCTCCCCCCATCACCCTGCTTCATCCCTCACACTCCTGCACCCACTTACCCTATTTACTTCATGGTTGTCACACTTAGTAGATGTCAGAGAGACCAGGTCTGCAGTGTTGCACCCACTCTGTGCCTCTATGCCCACTCCCTCTGCAGTATTTGTGGCCAGTGTGTGTGTGTGTGTGTGTGTGTGTGGTACACTGAGCCTGTGCAGGCCGCCTGTTACCATATGTGAAACTAAACATTGATAATAAACATATGAGACACAGAGGGTCTAAGGTACATGGTCTGGAGAAAGACCAGAATGTTGTTGCCATGATTGTTATGGTAGGGTGGTGGGGTAGACAGGCGGTGAGAGATAGAAAATGGGGAGACAGCGAGGCATGGGGAGAGTGTGAGAGATGTGGGGGAAAGGGAGTGAGACGTGGGGGGGAGAGAGAGAATGAGACGTGGGGGAGAGATATAGCGAGATGTGGGGGAGAGATAGAGACATAGGGAGAGAGAGAGACATGAGGGAGACAGTGAGAGAGATGACGTAGGCAGAGAGAGAGCAAGAGGTGGGGGGGAGAGAGAGCGAGACCTGGGGAGAGAGAGCAAGACATGGGAGAGAGAGTGAGACATGGGCGAAAGAGAGAGCAAGGCATGGGGAGAGTGATATAGGAAGACATGGGGGAGAGAGAGCGAAACGTGGGGGAGACAGTGAGAGAGATAACATGGGGGAAAGAGACAGCGAGACATGAGAGAGAGAGAAAGTAAGAAGTGGGGGAGAGAGAGCAAGATGTAGGGGGAGTCAGAGAGAGCAAGAGGTGGCGGAGAAAGAAAGCAAGACCTGGGGGAGAGAGAGCAAGACGTGAGAGAGAGACGTGGAGAAGAGATAGCTAGACATGGGGGAGAGAGAGACGTGGGGGAGACTGTTAGTGAGATGACATGGGAGAGAGAGACAGCGAGATGTGGGGAGAGAGAGCAAGATGTGGGGGAGAGAGACCTAGGGGAGAGAGAGCAAGATGTGGGAGAGAGCTAGACATGGGAGAGAGAGAATGAGACATATGGAGAGAGATATAGTGCGATGTGGGGAGAGAGAGAAAGCGAGACATGAGGGAGATGACATGGGGGGAGAGAGAAACCGAGACATGGGGGAGTGAGAGCGAGATGTGGGGGGGACAAAGAGAGCAAGCGGTGGGGTTGAGAGAGAGCGAGACCTGGGGGAGAGAGAGCAAGACGTGGGAGAGAGAGAGTGAGATGTAAAGGAGAGATAGAGAGACATGGGAAGACAGCAAGACAGCGAGAGATATGATGTGGGAGAGACAGCGAGAGATAGGGGAAAACGAAACTGAGACATGGGGGAAAGAGAGCGAGTGAGATGTGGGGTAGACAGACTGGGGCAGACAGGAAAAATATTGCGCCAAATGACTGGTCCAAAATGCTAGCATAATAATCCAACCTATCAATGTACAGTCCCCTCTTCTCTATAGAATAACACCACATATCAGTGTGTGATGGGAGCTGATAACACCTCCTCCCTATACCATACGGTCTGCAGTCCCTCCACTTACCAGCCTGCTTTCTCATGCTGCTGGACACAGTGCTCACATCTCAGGGCGGGATATAAAAAGTGGAAAATGCTGTAAACCCCCTGTTTACTGCATGTTCCTGATGTACTATTTCCCGGCCGGCAGGTCAGCGCCGCAGCGGGGTTTGCCAGCTTTAGCTGGTGATACCCCATAGAAGCCCATGGGCTTCTCTCTGCGGCGCCGTGTGAGGGATCCGATCGCATTCCTCCCAGCATGCCCCACGGCTGGCCCAGTCACCCTGCGCATGGGCAAACTGACTCCTTGTGCCGAATCCCGGAAGTCAGGCTGCCGCTGCGCATCGTGGAGGGCAGCTCTTATCGGAAGAGCTGTCCTCCGCAATGCTGATCGCATATGTAAGTACATATGCGGTCATCATCGTGGTGCAGGGTGGCGATGGGTGGCGATGTACATTAGTACATACCGCCCTCGGAGTGTTCACTCCTCCAGCCTTCCTCGCAGTCACAGCACGGCTGCCTTGTTGTAGTAGGAGCAGCAGGTCCCACAGCCTACTCCAACTGCACCGTGAGAAGGAGGCAGAACCAATGTTGAGAAAAGGTAGGGGCTGGGCCGTGCAGCTGTGCCCATCAGAACAGTGGCGGCATGTGTCCAGTGATAGGACCGTGTATTGGTTCCTTGCACCGGACTTCAAGAGGCGACGGACAAACTTGGCACAGATTTAGCAGCCAATTAGAAGCACCTCCCAATCATGGCTCGCAGAGCGGCAAACAATAGGAAACAGCCGTGGCAAGCCAATCAGAGCTTGCCGCACCATAGTAAGCCCCGCCCCCAGCAAGTGATGTCAGATGCCGCCGGAGAAAACGGAGAAGAGTCAGGCGGCACCAGGAGAAGAAAGAAGACGGCGTGGGAACAGCTCCAGAAGCATGGGAAGAGGCCTAAAGATGCGGGTGGCGCCAGAGAAGATGTCCAACGGTGGCTGGATGCTGAGAAAAGGTGGCAGCGCCACTGGCCAGGATGGGCCAGTGGCAGAAGACTGAGACGCGGATCGGAGAGGCCACCAGGGGTGGAAAGAGAAAGAGCTAACGAAGCTCCCCCCTGGTGCCTCTCCCATCGGGTCACCTGTCAAATCCCCTTAGACCATCAGGGTTCGGGCACTAGGCCCATGGGCACAATCAGGCCACAGGCCAGTGGCGCAGTAGGCAGGCAATAGGCCTGAGTGGTTATTTCAGGCATTAGGCCTGTGGCCACAATAGAGGGAATTAGGCAGTCCTTAGGTACAGTATATAAGGTGACTCTGGGTATTAGGCCCAGAGTCACCCAACCAGCCCCATGTTAGGCGGGCACTAGGCCCGTGGCTAACTGTCAGGCCTCTGGCCTGTGGATAATTAGGGGGCACTAGGCCCAGTATAAATAGTGTGCGCTCCCCGTGAGAAAATGGGTGGTACTGGGCACTAGGCCCAGGCCACTCCAATGTGTACATGTAGGCAGCCCACAGGGCCTGAGCCCCTGGTAAATTAGTGTATGGGAAGTGGACAGGTTGTGCGGCGCCTTCTCCCCAGTAATTGAAAGTAGGATATTTTCCCCTGTGTGTCCAGCTCCACATATGTAGTCACAACAGTGAGCAGGTAGGAATTTAAAGGGTCAGCATTGTTGTATATTCTTGTACTGTACTGTGTTAGTGGATTGTTGTTTCCCTGCAGGGCAAAGTTTGTTTAAAGTTTGGAAGCGATGGCGACAGGGACATTCGGCCAATGAGTGTCCCTGTGTCCCGCAGCATAAATGCCTACTCTGCCCCAAGAAAGTGACCCCCAGAGAAGGTGGATCCTTGCGCGCAGAAGGCGGAGGTGAATGACTGGGAGGAAAAGAAACCATGCTGTGAGGAAAAGTTTGAAGACCAGGAGGCAGAACCAATGTTGAGAAAAGGTAGGGGCTGGGCCGTGCAGCTGTGCCCATCCGAACAGTGGCGGCATGTGTCCAGTGATAGGACCGTGTATTGGTTCCTTGCACCGGACTTCAAGAGGCGACGGACAAACTCCAGAAGTTCCCCGCTTTGGAAGTTGGAACTGTCCACGACAAGGACGTGTGGAACCAGAGTGACCTGGGTACCGTGAGATACCAGCGGAAAAGAAGTATGCTGAAGAAGTAGAGATGCCAATGAAAAAGACTGAGTACACTGAGGAAGAAAATAGTCCCCTACTCCAGGTATCAGTGGAGAAGGACTCAGACTCCTGTGAGATGTCTGCCGTGTCTGACGATGATTCTCTCCATCAAGAACAGATGTAGGAAGACTCGGGCATAGGGAGTGCTGATGAGTTTGACTGTCAGGATCAAGTGGAGCCATGCTCGCTGTCAATTGCCCACTGTGAAGAGGAGGAGACAGTCCTGGAGCAAGAACACCTGCCAGAAGTGCCGAGTTGGACGTACATACATGGGGATCATTGTGACACCGTGGGAGGATCGATTCCGGAAGAAGTGGAACCGTTGGAAGTGCATCATGAGGATACACTGTAGATGGCGGCGGTAGCCCGGAAGGAAAAGGATGCCCCGGAGGATCCCACTGTGGGGTGGTGGTTGGTTCAACACCCTGAAGATGATAAGGACATCCCAAGAGATATGGGAGACGAAGAGTGGGTGACTGTTGCACCCATGGAAGAGGATTCCCCCTTGTGCCCTACAGTAAATGGCCATGATGAGTCAGCACTTCCCCAGGGGATCCACCAATTGAGGTCAGGACGTACGAAGAAAAGGAACCCAAAACCGGCAGAAGAAGGATGTGGCTCACAGTCGGTCCAGGCTGGCCCATCAAACACAACCTCACTGGAGGGACCTTGGAATTTCCTGTCCCGCTGACAATGGAAATGAAGAACACCTTTGTAGGGATTACAAAGAAAAAGGGGAGGGGAAATGCAGAGATGTGCCCTGAGAGGGTGCCCGGTGCCTGGACCATGAATTGGTTCCCTGCACCGGAATTCAAGTGGCGATGGACAGCGCCGTGGCACTGGTGCTTCAAACTTGGCGCAAATTCAGTAACAAATTGGAAGCGTCACCTGCGGTCTTTCAAATCCAGCACCCTCAGTGAGCCAATCATGGCTCGCGGAGTGGCAGCCAATAGGAAACTGCTGCGGCGAGCCAATCAGAGCTCGCCACACCGTAGTAAGCCCCACCCTCAGCAAGTGATGTCAGATAATGCCGGGGAGAGCGGAGAAGAGATGGGCGGCGCCAGGAACCGCTCCGGAGGCCGCAGAAGAGGCCTAAAGATATGGGCAGCCCCAGAGAAGATGTCCAGCTGTGGCTGAACGCTGAGAAGAGGCAGCGGTGCCGCTGGTCAGGATAGGCAAGCGGCAGAATACTGAGGAGCGGACCAGAGAGGCCACCACGGCTGGGAAAATAAAGAGCTAACGAAGCTCCCCTCTGGTGCCTCTCCCACCAGGACAGGTAGGACCTCAGTGAGGGCACCTGTCAAATCCCCCTAGACCATCAGGGTTCGGGCACTAGGCCCGTGGGCACAATCAGGCCACAGGCCAGTGGCGCAGTAGGCGGGCACTAGGCCCGTGGGGTTATTTCAGGCATTAGGCCTGTGGCCACATTAGAGGACATTAGGCAGCCCTTAGGTACAGTATATAAGGTGACTCTGGATGTTAGGCCCAGCGTCACCCAACCAGCCCCATGTTAGGCGGGCACTAGGCCCGTGGCTGATTGTCAGGCATCTGGCCTGTGGATAATTAGGGGGCACTAGTCTCAGTATAAATAGTGTGCGCCCCCCCAGGTGAAAAGGGTGGTACTGGGCACTAGGCCTAGGCCACTACAACAAGTACAAGCAGGCAGGCCCGCAGGGCCTGAGCCCCTGGTAAATTAGTGTATGGGAAGTGGGCAGGTTGTGCAGCACCCACTCCACAGTAATTGAAAGTAGGATTTTTTCCCCTGTGTGTCCAGTTCCACACACATAGTCACAACAGTAAGCAGATAGGAATTTAAAGGGACAGCATCGTTATACAGTATATTTTTGTACTGTACTGTGTTATTTGATTGTTGTTTCCGTGCAGGGAAAAGTTTGTTTAAAGTTTGTGCATAGTTTGTGTTGCACCACATACACCTGAACTAGTTTGAGTGTTCTGTTCATGTAGCTAGTGTAGTGGATGCACACTAGAGTAGTTCTTGTCCCTGCATGGCTGTTGTTTCTTTTTGCCTCCTTACAGTGACCTGTAAGTGGAGACGATAGAAGTACAAGATTGGCAACGGTGAGCAGCATCTGTGTCTGTCTGTCCCTGTGTCTGTCTGTCCCCTGAGCGCCGGTTCAGTGGCCCTTGCTCGGCCGTGCAAGGTCCAGCTACACCTCAGTGCATGAGTGCTGCGCAGGTGAAAATTGGGTGGCTGAGGCTTTATGCTGATGATTTTCACTTAACCGGTGAAGGTCGCTGCCACCCCTGGAGTATCCTCTTTTCCTTTGGAAAAGAGTTAATACTCCTTCATTGTTTTCCTTTCCTTCCTATCTCGTCCGTCATCTGTTTCTGGAAGGGGATCGCCGTGTCCAGGTTCCAGGGAAGATTCCAGGTCCGTTGAGGTGAAAGTGCGGTGCGAGGTAAGCAGTGAGACTACACCTGCACGGCAGCAGGCACTGCACCCGCACCCCTCTCACACAGACCAGCTTACCTATCCGGCCCTCGCCTCTGCTGCTTGCTGCCTCTCATACATTTGGCGCAAAGACACTACTCATCAGTGAACACTAAGGGGTGGGGGGGGAGGTGGGTGGCTGGGACACTGTGGGGCATGTAACTGGCACTGTGGGGCATTGTATCTGGCACTGTGGGGCATTGTAACTGGCACTGTGGGGCATTGTATCTGGCACTGTGGGGCATTGTAACTGGCACTGTGGGGCATGTAACTGGCACTGTGGGGCATTGTAACTGGCACTGTGGGGCATTGTATCTGGCACTGTGGGGCATTGTAACTGGCACTGTGGGGCACTGTATCTGGCACTGTGGAGCATTGTATCTGGCACTGTGGGGCATTGTAACTGGCACTGTGGGGCATTGTATCTGGCACTGTGGGGCATTGTATCTGGCACTGTGGGGCATTGTATCTGGCACTGTGGGGCATTGTATCTGGCAATGTGGGGAATTGTAACTGGCACTGTGGGGCATTGTATCTGTCACTGGATCTGACACTGTGGGGCAATATGTATCTGGCACTGTGGGGCAATGTATATCTGGCACTGTGGGGAACTGTGTATCTGGCACTATGGGGCATTGTATCTGGCACTGTGGGGCACTGTATCTGTCACTGTGGGGCAATATGTATCTGGCACTGTGGGGCACTGTATCTGTCACTGTGGATCTGACACTGTGGGGCACTGTGTATCTGGCACTGTAGGGCACTGTGCGGCATTGTGTATCTGGCACTGTGGGGCAATTGTGTATCTGGCACTGTGTAAAAAGGGGACTCTGCATGCATACTGTGCAAAAATTGAATGAAGGTGTGCTGAGAGACGACACAAGGGGTAGGTGATAGTGTGCTGAGAGGCGACACAGGGGGTAGGTGATAGTCATGTTGGCACACCCCATTTTCAGTGGTCACACCCCTTCTGGTGCGTGGCCACGCCCATTTTTTTTGCGCACACGCACATACTTCTTTTTGTGTGTGTGTTTTTTTTGGGGGGGAGGGGGGCGCCACTCTTCATCTTGCTCTGAAAACCCTAGTTATGCCTCTGCTCCCTCCACTCTATCTCCAAGGCTTAGTAAATAGACCCAAAATACAGTAATTGACAAAAGATAGAATTTCCTCACAGCTATTGAGAAAGAACACCTTGCCTGTCAATGTTTTCTGACTGCTACCACAAACAAAACATCCCAAGTGTAGAGATAGCTATAGAGACTGAAGAAACTTAATGTGATTGAACTTAATGCTGTTGACATCAATTGCATACCTATTAACAAATATAATGTAACCAAATGGCCATTGCTCTTCATGCAACCAGCAAACTTGCTTTTTAAGCATGCAATGTGTGAGAGCTTTTTTTTATTATCGTTTATATATAGATCATGACTCATTTATTTAATTTTTATATACAGTACATTCTAGCTCATAGTGTATTTTTAATGGCTTTAGTGTACTTTATATTTAGATTTCCACTCATCTCTATTACCCATGATAATTTGTCCTTGAAGATCTTATTGACTAAAGGAAATAAGGGCCTAATCCAGACTGGATCGCTGCAGCGATCGCAGTCTAAAGCTCTTTGCAGAGTGCGCCCGCACAGCGGGAGCACTACGCGTGCACACCTCGGGAACCCAGTAATGTGCTAACAGCATCTCAGGGCTGCGATCACCACTGCCTGATTGACAGGCAGAGGCGGTTGCGGTGCGGGAGGGGCGTGCCAGTGGCATTAGAATGCTGTTGGCGGGTCACGGTCTGGACAACGCAGGCGTGTCCAGACCGTTGCGGGGGCGGGCCGTGTCAGCTGCATGATGTCACACACAGCCGCTGCGACCCAGGACGCTGCAGGTAGCCGCCTGCCAGCGCAGCTAGGCTACGCAAGAGCTGCGCTGGCAGGGAGCTACTCAGTGGGTGCAAAAGCATTGCCACTGTGCGGGGTGGGGGTGAGGGGGTAGGGCCAGGCATGCGGGGCGGACAAGCCTTGTGCTGGGCGTCCCCCCGCATGTTTCAGAATCTGATCTTAGATGTGCTAAACTTAGCACATCAACGATCAGCTCTGGATCACACCCTAAGTTTGTAGCCATGGACACACCAGGGGTTTAAAGACAAAGGGATCAATGTATCAAGACAAAGGGAGCAATGTATCTCTTTTTCCGCATTTTCATCAAAAAAGGAGTTATTATTATTTTTTCTGTTTTTTTTTTTTTTTTAAAGTCCATGGAGAAATCAGAGGTGTGGTGGCAAAGCGTGATGGTAACTTATAAAGTAACGAAAAGCTGAGCTCTTTGTTTCTTGTGACTTACTGTAACACAAATCACCATCTGAGGATGGCGTTATGCTTCCTTTTTCAACAAACTACTATAGATGTGCCCACGATTGTGGCAAACATGCGTATGCATCATGCTCTTTGCTGTAAATATTTGCAGTCGCAGCAAAGGAACGTAAACACATCTGGGGTTTTTAAGTAGAAGTAGATCTTCTGATATTTAAACAAATACAAGTTGTCACAAAACATAGAATCTTCAAATGAATACTAAAAACCTTGAGTTTAAAAATTCATACACTTTTTTTGCTGGTTAAAAATATTTAGCAGGGTTATAAAGCAAGATTAGGTGATATATACTTTATGATTGAAATACAGCAACTGTTTGGTGGCAGGTCGGGTAGGCGATGGTAGGCATAAAACAATAGCAGATTTCCTGGCCTCTACTGCATGATTACAGCGGCCATCCTGAGTACACTTACATATGGCATGAAACGGGTGGTCTACAGTATGCCGGCGGTCGGGCTCCCGGCGACCAGCATACAGGCACCGGGAGCCTGACAGCCGGCATACCAACACTTATTCTCCCTCGTGGGGGTCCACGACCCCCCTGGAGGGAAAATAAAATAGTGTGGCGTGCGTAGCTCGCCACCGTGCCCGTAGCGTGGCGAGCGCAGCGAGCCCGCAAGGGGCTCATTTGCGCTCGCCACACTGTCGGTAAGCCGGCGGTCGGCCTCCCGGCGCCGGTATGCTGGTCGCCGGGAGCCCGACCGCCGGCATATCGTAGTGAACCCGCATGAAACACATGGCGTGACGTGTAAGTACTTTATGATAATGTGCCAGATTGATAACGGCAATGCACTGTAGTAAATACACCATAGTCCTAGGGGTACAATATAATGTAACATACTGTACTGTATCCGAACAAATAGACGCGGGGGCGCTCAGATGTCACAGTGCACTACCAGTGATATATACAAAATTAAGTGTATACGATAAGTGACACTTCCTCTAAAGTGAGAGTGGCTGCAACCTTAAACAATAGATATGTGCTTGGAAAACACATAAATGGAAATTTTTTGGAAAGTGAAGAAAAGGGCGCCTACTAGTGTCTAATAAGATTGTGTAAAAAAGAACTGGTGTGATTGAGAACAGGACGCTACTTATCTGGCATAAACAGACTTTTGCTTCAGTCATAAGACCAGTATGGGTACATGAAACAAGAAGAACAAGATAACATAGCGCGTACTGTTTTTACGCAATTTTCAATCTACAGATCAAGTGAGCCAATTATGTGTTTATAAAAAACTTTCCGGGTAAAAGCAAATCCCACGATTTAAAATCCACAGCCAGGGATTTTTTTAAAAGTTTTTCACAATATTTAATAAAACACATAAAACATAGAAAGTAGAAGTAATGCGAGCGTACAAGATAAAAATGAATGACAAGCTTATCTGTCTATATCAGGAATGGGATACATCAGGTTTTTCCATAAACATCCAAGATATATAGTAAAAATTCAAACGTACAAAAAATAAATATTAAAACAGCTTATCTGCCCATAGGGGAAGTACAGGTGCATCAGTCCCAACGCGTTTCGTCTTAAATTAGACTTCATCATGGGGATATGGTCAGTGAGCAGAGATGCTCCATTTATACCTAAGGAGATGGTGTGAGCCCAGCACATGGCCAGGTAATTGGTGACATCACTTCCTGTTGGGTGATATCAGTTTTTGCTGGTGAGAAACATTCTATTTCTAATTGGAGGCATAGTGGCTATACGTGGTGTATATATAGGGCACAACCAGGTGACCAGGCAGAAAAAGAAATGTTAAACGAAGCTTAAAAGCTTCGTATGGCGCCGTGTAGCGCGGTGGAACGCACGCTGGAACGCACAGCTATTTCCTGGCGTAGTCCGCTGCGTGTCACTTCCGGTTTCGCGGAAGATACTTCCGCCGGCCGGTGGAACGCACTGTGGAACGCATCGTCATCTTAATGACGATGCGCCCTGTGTATTGGTGCTTGTCAGTGATTACTAACAGCTGCTCTTTGAAGGGGGGCAATGACGGAGGGAAGAACTGGGCAAAATAATGAATATATGAGGGCAAATAGAATTATATATATAGAAACATATGTAAACATATAAAAAATATATAAGGGCACATAAAAGTATATAAGGCATAACAGGAGGAGTCCTAGTAAAAATAAGGAGATATAAATACATCAAAAAGATATATATATATGTGTATAAAAAATACACACATATATACACAAAAGATGCACATAGTGGTGTAGTTCTTTTTCCATGTATAGGAATATATCCCCTCTTAATAGGTTTCCATGGATTCCAACATAAAGTCCATCATAAAGTCCATAGTAGTTCACACGTAGTTGTCATAAAATTTAAACACATCCAAACTGAGGCTGGACGGAGCTGGTTTTACGCCAATGCGCTGGAACATTAAAACGATATATTAATTTAATGTGTGGTGATTGGAGTGATTAAGAAACATGTGCAATGGATCATGCAGAATTGTAAGATGTGCAATATAGTTGCAGGTATTTAGGTGACATGATGAATAAAGACCATAATAAAAATATATATATAATTATAATAAAAATCATGACTATAGTGCAATAATATAGTGCAATTGTGAACTGAAAATGTAATTGATAAAGAAAAAAAAAGAACATTTTTTTTTTAAATTTTTTTTATTTTTTAATTTAAAAAAAAAAAATCTTCTGAAAAATAGTATACATGATGAGTCTCTTATAAAAAAGGGGCGATTTCAAATGCTTCGTTGAAGCCCAGAGGTGCCATAGTCTGAAGTTCGAAAATCCAGAACATCTCTCTTTTTGAAAGTTTGTTCAATACATCTCCCCCTCTTTCTCCTGATTTGATTTGCTCGATAGCCTTGAATGTCAAATCTTCGGGATTGGACTTGTGTTTTTCCTTGAAGTGTTTGGAAACTGCGTGGTTCTCAACCTTGTTTTTTATATTTCGGACATGTTCTTGTAGTCGAATTTTAAGTAGTCGTTTAGTTTTGCCCACATATTTTAGGCCACATGTGCACTCTAAAAGATATATGACCATGATTGAGTTACAGTTCATGAAGTCCTTAATTGGATATTCTTTCGAGTTGTTATAGTTGGAGAAGTTTCTTCTGACTGGATGTACAAATTTACACATGTTGCAGTTTCCACATTTGTAATTTCCTTTGCACTTTGGCATCCCGATTTTGTTTGTAGGCTCTTCCTTTTTCAGTGGTAGTGCACTGTGACATCTGAGCGCCCCCGCGTCTATTTGTTCGACTACTTTTTTTTGGATTCTCTCGGAGGCAGCTAGACACATCGTACACCATAATGTTTAAAAATAGAGGTTTGGAGAAAAGAAACAACCTCTGTCAACAGATTTTTAACTAAGAAAATCCAAGCACATCTCAAGTGACTGGTAATGATGAGGACCTGGACTCACTTTTCTGGGAAACAGAAAGACTCCTAACTAAAGAGATCAAAGCATGGTGGGAGATCAAAGGTTTGGAACAATATATCTCAGTAAACAGAATCCCTAGAGGGCTACGTCTTATCAAAAGACCCACCTTTGGTCAGGATAAGCAGGACTTTCTAAAAAAATGGTATGAAACACTCCATAACTGTTCATTAGACCTAATGAGGTTAATCATCTCAGAGAAAAAGAATATTCTTACCACAATCGAGGAGGACATTAAGAAAAAAGAACAAATACTAGTGCGACATCAAGATAAGGAGGAATTCAAAGCCAATGATGCTACCTTAACCAAGAAAATAGAACGTATAGAAGAAGAGGTGATCAAAGGTAAACAAAAGAAATACTTGAGAGATAAAGAAGACTATGCGCACAACCAAGTGAATAACTGGAGCAGATTCCAAGAAAAGAATTACAACCATATCCCTGTCTTCCAAGACCGAAGGACAAAAAGATGGAAGACAACTCCATATCAAAAGAGAGGTAATCCGGAAAGATGGAGAACCGCAAATCATCACGTTTCCCCGTACATGAAACCTATACTTCTGAAGAACAGATTCTCTGCCCTGCAACGCCTGAACTCTAACAGTGACTCGGATTTTTTGTCACCGGACTCGGACACAGACAATCCATCAACTACAAAGAAAACGTTCTTCAGAGAGAGATTCAAGGCTCAAGCCCCCATAAAAAGAAGCTACCCAGAAGAAGAGGCACAAGGGGCAGCAGCAGGACAAAACCCCAAAAAAAGGTATCTAAAATAGACCCTCAGGAGAAAGGAATATTCAATCTGTCTAACCAGACCTTAAACACGGCGGAAATTTCTTTACTTGGCAAAGGACTAAAATTTGTACCGTCAAATCAGATTAATAAATTTGAGACTTTTATTGATCTCAACAAGTTTATCAGGGCATTGACACTTAAGAGACATTTCGCAAGAAAAGACAAAGAAACCACACTGTCTCAACCAACCAAATCTGGTTTAAAAAGAAAATCTAAATTTTATCCCTTGGAGTCCAAAGGCAACTACATTAATGTATTCTACGAACACGTGAGAAAAGATCTATGTGAAGATGATTTAGAAAAAAGCAAATTCTCAAACTTGAAAAACGCAGAAAAAGAAGCTCTGAAAAAGTTACAAGAAAACAGAAACATTGTTATTAAGCAGGCGGATAAAGGAGGTGGCCTCGTAATAATGGACAGAGATGCATATGTGACAGAAGCCACCCGCCTTCTCAGTGACGATATCTCATACAGAGAACTTCCAAACGACCCCACAAATATATTCGTTGAAGAATTGAGAGTCTTACTAGTACAGCATCTTCATAACCAAGTTTTGGAAAAAGAGGAATTCCAATATCTGATGACATCAAATCCGGTCATACCCATCTTTTACTTCTTACCAAAGATACACAAGACACTTGTCAATCCACCAGGTAGACCTATAATTGCTGGAATTGACTCATTGACAGCACATATGTCCGAGTACATAGATGTCTTTCTTCAGAAATACGTGGTGCAACTTCCGTCATATCTCAAAGACACGAAGAACGTATTGGACATACTACCAATGGTACAGTGGAAGAATTCTTATATGTGGATAACTATAGATGTCCAGAGTCTTTACACCTGTATTGTACATGAAAAAGGGATTGAAGCATGTCAGAGGTTTCTAGACAGGGATTTGGATCTCTCCATACCCCATAAAGATGCCATTTGTGAGTTCATCAAGTTTATTCTCCATCACAATTACTTTAAATTCCAGGACACCTTCTTTCTTCAGACATGTGGGACAGCTATGGGGACGATTTTTGCGAACCTTCTCATGGGAAGCTGGGAGGAGGACCATATTCATTCCAATAACCCATGTATCGATCAGCTGATACTATACAAACGCTATATTGATGATATTCTCATAATCTGGGAAGGTCAAGAGGAAGACTTCATGGTTTTCTTTAACCTAATATCTAATAATGATTACAACTTAAAATTCACATATCATATGGACAAAGTGAAAATAGACTTCCTGGACCTGACTTTATCAAGCACCAATCAAAAAATCAACACCTGCAACTATATAAAAAAAGTGGATACTAACAGCTACCTACATTACAAAAGCTGTCATGCAAAGGGTTGGAAAAACAACATCCCGTACTCTCAGTTTCATCGGATTAGACGTAACTGCAGCAATCCAGATGAGTGCACCGAACAACTTGAACTATATGCAGGAAGATTTAAAGAAAGACAATACCCAGAGACCACCATTAAGAAAGCACTTGAAAAAGTTTGTGATGCCAACATGGCGACCGCACCCATTAAAGAGAAATCAGATGAGAAATTCATCCCCTTTATCACCACCTACAACTGCCAGGAACAGTCCATTAAGAAATCGTTTAACAAACACTGGAACCTCCTGTTACTTGACCCCGTCCTCAAAGATATCATTCCGGAACGACCAAAAATTGTTTTTAGAAAAACCAAAAGCCTCAAAGACATCCTAGCCCCAAGTCTTCTGAAAAAGGAAGAGCCTACAAACAAAATCGGGATGCCAAAGTGCAAAGGAAATTACAAATGCGGAAACTGCAACATGTGTAAATTTGTACATCCAGTCAGAAGAAACTTCTCCAACCATAACAACTCGAAAGAATATCCAATTAAGGACTTCATGAACTGTAACTCAACCATGGTCATATATCTTTTAGAGTGCACATGTGGCCTAAAATATGTGGGCAAAACTAAACGACTACCTAAAATTCGACTACAAGAACATGTCCGAAATATAAAAAACAAGGTTGAGAACCACGCAGTTTCCAAACACTTCAAGGAAAAACACAAGTCCAATCCCGAAGATTTGACATTCAAGGCTATCGAGCAAATCAAATCAGGAGAAAGAGGGGGAGATGTATTGAACAAACTTTCAAAAAGAGAGATGTTCTGGATTTTCGAACTTCAGACTATGGCACCTCTGGGCTTCAACGAAGCATTTGAAATCGCCCCTTTTTTATAAGAGACTCATCATGTATACTATTTTTCAGAAGATTTTTTTTTTTTAAAAATAAAAAAATAAAAAAAAAAATAAAAAAAAAATTTTCTTTTTTTTTTCTTTATCAATTACATTTTCAGTTCACAATTGCACTATATTATTGCACTATAGTCATGATTTTTATTATAATTATATATATATTTTTATTATGGTCTTTATTCATCATGTCACCTAAATACCTGCAACTATATTGCACATCTTACAATTCTGCATGATCCATTGCACATGTTTCTTAATCACTCCAATCACCACACATTAAATTAATATATCATTTTAATGTTCCAGCGCATTGGCGTAAAACCAGCTCCGTCCAGCCTCAGTTTGGATGTGTTTAAATTTTATGACAACTACGTGTGAACTACTATGGACTTTATGATGGACTTTATGTTGGAATCCATGGAAACCTATTAAGAGGGGATATATTCCTATACATGGAAAAAGAACTACACCACTATGTGCATCTTTTGTGTATATATGTGTGTATTTTTTATACACATATATATATATCTTTTTGATGTATTTATATCTCCTTATTTTTACTAGGACTCCTCCTGTTATGCCTTATATACTTTTATGTGCCCTTATATATTTTTTATATGTTTACATATGTTTCTATATATATAATTCGATTTGCCCTCATATATTCATTATTTTGCCCAGTTCTTCCCTCCGTCATTGCCCCCCTTCAAAGAGCAGCTGTTAGTAATCACTGACAAGCACCAATACACAGGGCGCATCGTCATTAAGATGACGATGCGTTCCACAGTGCGTTCCACCGGCCGGCGGAAGTATCTTCCGCGAAACCGGATGTGACACGCAGCGGACCACGCCAGGAAATAGCTGTGCGTTCCAGCGTGCGTTCCACCGCGCTACACGGCGCCATACGAAGCTTTTAAGCTTCGTTTAACATTTCTTTTTCTGCCTGGTCACCTGGTTGTGCCCTATATATACACCACGTATAGCCACTATGCCTCCAATTAGAAATAGAATGTTTCTCACCAGCAAAAACTGATATCACCCAACAGGAAGTGATGTCACCAATTACCTGGCCATGTGCTGGGCTCACACCATCTCCTTAGGTATAAATGGAGCATCTCTGCTCACTGACCATATCCCCATGATGAAGTCTAATTTAAGACGAAACGCGTTGGGACTGATGCACCTGTACTTCCCCTATGGGCAGATAAGCTGTTTTAATATTTATTTTTTGTACGTTTGAATTTTTACTATATATCTTGGATGTTTATGGAAAAACCTGATGTATCCCATTCCTGATATAGACAGATAAGCTTGTCATTCATTTTTATCTTGTACGCTCGCATTACTTCTACTTTCTATGTTTTATGTGTTTTATTAAATATTGTGAAAAACTTTTAAAAAAATCCCTGGCTGTGGATTTTAAATCGTGGGATTTGCTTTTACCCGGAAAGTTTTTTATAAACACATAATTGGCTCACTTGATCTGTAGATTGAAAATTGCGTAAAAACAGTACGCGCTATGTTATCTTGTTCTTCTTGTTTCATGTACCCATACTGGTCTTATGACTGAAGCAAAAGTCTGTTTATGCCAGATAAGTAGCGTCCTGTTCTCAATCACACCAGTTCTTTTTTACACAATCTTATTAGACACTAGTAGGCGCCCTTTTCTTCACTTTCCAAAAAATACTGTACTGTATGTATAACAATTAAGCACATAATGGTGGTACTGCAGTCTCAGTGTTCACTGTCAGGTTTCATCTCACAGTCCAGCAGCAGTAGCTGGTGCACCATCACTTGCTGCAGAGCAGACTGAGTGATACCTGTCCCCTATTGCAGGTAGTAACATGGCTCCTAGGAAAGAGCAGATTAACTCTGCAGCAGCAGTGGGTGCAGGGGTCACACTTGAATCCCGCGGTGAACCACACAGGTGCTGCTATACATGCAGGTGCCCCTCAAGCGTTTGGAGCCCAGAGGCAGGCGTCTCCACGTCCCTGGTATTATCTCTAATGGTGAAATACATGTAATTGTAAATAAATTATAAAAAGTCAATGACCAACTGTAAACGCTTACTACTGGGATGAATTAATTGTAGATTAATGAATAGAGAGCTACAAAGCCATTCCACTAATATGCCAGTACTGTGATTATTATCCTAAAGCCCACTACCAACAGGAGGATGGGGGACAGGATTAGTGTTATGACCACCCACTTTGATTGGCAGCAGGGACAGTCTTGGTGTAGGTCCTATAGAAGCAAAACCAGCACCTGTGTTTATCCACAGTCCTTCTCCAACAGGTATCTGACCCTCTAATAGAGTAACAATGTATAATTCATGTATTCAAGTTCACAGTCTGGAATCCCTCCATTAGAGGAGGGTCTGGATCCTAAGGCAGTGGGCCCACTGAGGTTTTCTCCCTGTATTCCAGTTAGCCAGTCCGACCCTATTTGCTCTATAGATACTATGATATGCCTATAGAAACATCACCTGATGTATCAGTTTCCTCTGATGTACAGTACTTCTGCTAATTTTCAAAAAGAAAGAGTCCCAGTTCTGTTGATAGCAGCAGTTTGGCTACAACACTCGTGATCTATGGATGATGTTCGGTCTGTTGTGGCCTCTTCACAAAAGGGACCTGTTATCAGTACTGTGGCTGGCTTCATCTATGCGTCAGTTGAAGCTATCATTATAAAAATGAAAAATAAATCAGAGACTATGCTTGCCCTAACTCAAAATAATGTTTTGGTGAAGAATTTATCTGTGCATAAGGACGTTTTATGTTCTTTCAGCATGAGAAGGGGATTTCCTATTATGTCCTTTCGGTTAGCCCTATTGCACCTTTTTTTCAGGGGGGCTATAGATGAACTGCTGTCGAGCAGCCACCTGGTCATCATGCAAACTTCTATAAGACTTTATTAGTTTAGTGTTTTGGCATCTTAATATACCAGTTTTGTTTTTTAGAGCATATCTATTTGAAGGGGCAGCTTTGAAATGTCTTCAAGGTCCAGTGTTCCCAAAGTGGTAAAAGAGAAAATAGGATTATTCTTAATTGAGTTTAAATTGGTTCCCCTGAAGTCAATGAGGGGCACAACCCATTTATGCTGTAATTCTCTCTGTTCACAGAACCAAGTCCTCAGTGAGGCTCTTTGCTCAATTTTAGTGAAAGCTTTAACAAAATGATATTAAAAAAATCCAGTTAAGTAGCATTGAAAAATTAATTAATGTCCAATTCAAACTCTTTTCTTACTTTTTGTTTGTTCCTTTTATTTCAGGTGAGGAACTGCCGTCTTGTGGGCCTTCTGGACCTGGCACTGGAAAAGGATTATGTGTGTGGGAAGATTGCGGACTATATGAACAACCTCATAAGTATTGGAGTGGCTGGTTTTAGACTTGATGCTGCCAAGCACATGTGGCCTGGGGACATCCTGGCTATTGTCAACAGACTGAGCAACCTGAACACTAAGTGGTTCCCTAATGGTACTCATCCTTTTATCTTCCAAGAGGTGAGCATGGAATGTGTGTAGAAAGGAAACTAATGTTGCCTGTTGGAATAGGCAGAAATCATACAGAGTACAAGGGGTCATCACATGAAAGAAAAGTTTCAGAATATAAAGTGGTTATTATTGGCACACTTTTTCACAGTGATATATGAATAATCAAGCTCTATTAAAAAGTACATTTCCTTTCATACAAGAAATGATAACTATTTCTATAATTAAGATTACACAGGAGATTTACTGATCCAGGTAACTTCCATTTACATTTTTGATGTACAGTAGACAACTTTAAATTTTCCACATATTGACAACCAGAGAGTATGTAATAATACATCAGTCAACTAAGTAGAGTCAAGAACAAGAAACACTTCCTGGGAGGTAATTAATGCGGGTCCTCTCAGTGGCAGACCTACATTTTTGGGAAATTGAAGCTTGAACTCGAATGGGAGCCCCTTTCACAATCAGCAACAATAGGGAAACATCCAACAAAGTGCAAAAGGAGTTGCTGCCCTTGCAAGGACCTCAAGGCCCAAATGGCGGAGAACAGGGTGGTGGGGTGGACTACTTAAAAATGGGCCATACAGTGAGCCGCTACCCACCAGCAACTAGGTCTGGGTAACTGCTGTTATCCTCTTCAATGGGCTTCTCTTCTTAAATAGGGTTGTTCAATAGCAGGTTATCATATTTTTTTTCGCTCTTACCAGCGAGTGACACCATCACCAGCAACGGCTACAGCTTGTGTCTTCTGGGACAGGTCAGGTATTTGGCAAAGTGAGAGAGTCTGCGGGGGCAGATGTGGTTGGTTACAGTGTGAGAGTCTGTGGGGCAGGTCTGGTTACAGTCCCCCACACACATACACCCTCGGCACATTAAATGTCTATATCTCACAGCACTCTCCCCCCTTCAATAATCACCTAACAGCACCCCCCCCATATTCACCACACAGACACCCCCCCTTACAATAATCACCTCACATAAACCCCACATCATTAATCACCTCACAGCACTCTCTTTAACCTCCTCTCTTCAATGAACACCTGACAGTACACACCACACAGCGCCAGCAAAGTTACATTATTAGATGCTTCCTTGTTCCGGCCTCCTTCTCACCTTCCATTGCCCCAGCCTCCTTCCTAGGATGGGCCCTCTCAGGCTCCACCATTCCTGGGAATGTCACAAAGAGAAGTTATGCAGGCTGTCAGGAGTGGTACTGTAGTTAAAAATGGATACACTTTTCATGCTATTTACATAGGCTGCAACTAGGGGAGGCTAAGGGCTCACGTGCCCCGGGTGCTGGAAGGAAGGGGCACCGAAAACTCAGTTGCTAGGCAGGAAGGAGGGAGACGCTGTGTGTGAGCAGCCGCCATGTACAGTCATATGACATCAGGAGAAGCCAGGTGGGATCCTAGCTCTGTGCACTGAGTGTCCACATGTCCCGCTCAGTCTCCTCCCTCTCCATTGTATGCCCACTCAGTCTCCCCCCCCCCGTGTCCTCACCAAGACTCTTCTCCTCTCCTCAGTGATCCGCTCATTCTCCTACCCTCTCCTCCTCCATGTCACCGGACAGTCTCTCTCCTCCCGGCAGCACTCGTCTCGTACACAGACAGGAGGCAAAGAAGCGCCACTGTCAGTGAGTGAGGTGAGTGTTGGGTGTGTGTGGGGCCCCTGATGCTAGACAGGGCTGGCTGGGGACAGTGCAGTGTCTGCAGGGCATCTGGTGCTCATCAGGGCAGGCTGTGGGCAGTATAGTGTGTGTGGGGGCCCTGTGTGTGGGATACCCCACCCTATACCTGCATGGCACCACACATCTTATTGGAGGGTTATGTAAGTGTGCATGCCCTCTCTCCTTAACCCCCTCTCTCTCTCTCCCTCACCCCCCTCTCTCTCTCTTTCCCTCCCTCATCCCTCTCTCTCTCCTTCATCCCTCTCTATCTCTCCCATCCATGTCTCTCCTCTCTCTCTTCCATTTCACCATCACCCCTCCCATCTCTCTCTCTCCAATCACTCCCTCACCCATCTTTCTCTCTCCTCTCTCTCTCCCATCTCTCCCTCACCCATCCCTCCCACCTCTATTTCTCCTCTCTCTCTCCCATCTCTTCCTCACCTCTCCCTCCCATCTCTTTTCTCTCTCCTCTATCTATCTCCCTCCCTCCCTCCCTCCCTCACCACTCTCCTCCATCTCTCTCCCTCACCCCTCTCTCTCTCTCCTCTCTCCCATCTCTCTCTCTCTTTCCTCTGTCTCCCCCCATGGGGCAGCGTAATAAGGGGTACTACAGTGCAGTGTAGTTAGAATAAGGTCGTACTATTGCGTGGCTTATTGTACTTTATTATTTTATATCTTTCATTTGTATTTTGTATTATTTTATTTTCTTTCTTTTTCTTAAATATAATTTTTTATTTTTTTATATATATTTATTTGTTCATTTATTTATTTGGGTTGTTTTGTTTTTTAATTTATTGCCTTGCCACGGGTGCCAAAAATCCTAGTTTCGTCCCTGCAAATCACAGAGCCAGGCTACAACTCTCAGCAACTTCCGTGGTACTAAGCAATGCGCATTCAAGCTGTAATAACAGCTATGCTCTACTAGAAGCCTGGTTGTCATGGTGTTATTGGTGACGAGCTATAACCGTACAGCACATAAAAACAAGTAGAGGTAGATTTACTAAGATTTGCGTTTCTGGCAATTTTGGCTGACATCAGTCTTTTTATTTTGCAACTTTTTGAAAACAAATTATTGAAACAGTAAAAAAAAACAACTTTAAAAACAACTGTGTGTGGTCCCCCTCTTGAACTTAACCAGCTCCAGGCTCTTTGAGTTGGTCCTGGTTCTTAAAATACTGGATAAAAATTGCGTAGGAGTTCCCCGGTATTTTAAAAACCAGCACCAGGATTTTGGACCGGTTCTCGTTCCAGAAATATGGATTTTTGAAACCAACACCAGACTCCATTAGTCAAGAAGAAAATGCCACAGCCGGTGGAAACAATTTTTACAGGTCCCTGCGGCCGTGGTATTACCGCCCCCAACTAGTCAGCCCTGGCCGGGGTTCGCTGGAGGAGTGGGGACCCTCCAATAAAGGCCCCTCCCTCCAGGGCCCTCAAGGGCTAGGGCTGAAGCCCGGGGCAGGCCACGGCATTCCTGGACTGTGAATGCTGGGCTGATAGCCATTGTGTAAAATAAAGATAACATATTGGGGGTAATTCACATCTGATCACTGCTGTGCATTTTCACACACCATGCGATCAGATCTGCACTGCGCATGCGTCTGAGCCGCACTGCGCCAGCATGATGGGCGGCTACTAGGGGGATCGGGGCCTAGCGATGGGATGGTACAAAGGATCCAGTCGCATAGGCGTTCGCAAGGAGATTGACAGGAAGATGCCATTTGTGGGTGGCAACTGAGCGTTTTCCTTGAGTGTCCGGAAAAACGCAGGCGAGCTCAGGCTGTTTGAGGGAGGGTGTATGACATCAGCTCCAGCCCCGATCATGAGGATTCAATTGCAGCAACAGAGCAGGTCCCGGGCTGCACAGAGATGCACAAACTGATTTTTGTGTGGCTCTGCTAACACAGCGTTTTCCCCTCCCCCTGTAGGAGGTGACTATCTGATCGCAGGGCAGCAAAAAACGCAGCCTAGCGATCAGATCTGAATTAGGCCCTTTGTCTTTTACTTGTGGAACTACAGGTGCCATCAAATCTCCCCCGCATGCTGGTACTTGGAGAACCACAAGTACCCGCATGCGGGGCATTACAGGGCTCACTGGTACCTGTTGTTCCACCTGTAAAAGAAATATTCCAATAAATACAACACTCATACACCGTGACAGTATAAGTTTATTAAAGCATACTTACACGCACACTCACATTTACAAATACTTACCTAAATCTCATGTAGCAATTCACATCCACTTGTCCATGTAGGCGGAGATGGAGCGTTTCGGGGGCATGGCCTGTAAATGCGAGGAGTGCCGGTGCAAACAGGGACGTGGTGGGGGCATGATCACAGCAGCTGCATGACATCACACGCAGCCACCGCGATCGGGAACATGGCAGCGGGCCTCCTGCCGGCACAGCTTAAGAGCATCCCTAATTTCTGCGATAAAGCAGAAATTGTGATGCGATTGCAATTTCTGCTTCATCAAGGGGGGTTGCGGCGGTCAGCATGCTGGGCTGCCTTGCCCTGCAATGGGCGGCCCCCAGCATGCGATCCAAAGGATTGCAAATTCTGCTAATTAGCAGAATTTGCAATCCTTACTGAATTAGGCCCTGTATTACTAAGCACCCTGGGATGCCTTGAGACACTTGCAGGGGTGCCTTGGATTGGTGGTCTAAGACCAATTCAAATTATTTATGGTCAATGTAATAAGCAAAACCAGTACTGATGGCTGTGAATCATAAAATATGTGGACAAACAGAAGCAAATCTTGTCCCTTACCCACAACAACTGTACCTAAGGTTGACATATAAACAAAACTTACTTAATATAAAATGTCTTTCTAAATTTCTCAATAAGAAACTTTTGGCCTAGGTGTGCCATGAAAACTCTAGGGCACCGAGATTCAAAAAAGTTTGTGAACCACTGATCTAGTACCTTCTAGAATTTTTTAATAGTTAATTTTTTTGTTAGTCCATATAAGTCTAATTACACACTAAATAGGGTTGGGAAAAAGTGTTAGTTTTTTTTCTGTTGTGACCATTTTAAAAAAACTGAATTGTCACAAATCTGTAGCTGTATAACTTTCACTAAAGAAGACACCATGCGGCATACTAGTCATGATTTAGAAATTTCACTTTCCGCTGTTTGAGCAACAGATAACATGGCCAACATGGAATTTCATAGATTGGGTATTTTGGGATCCTGGCAGTTAGAATACCAACGCTGGAATCCAGATATTGTTTGGAATGCTGACGCCAGCGTCACAATATATTTTAAAATGCCGGCGCAGGGATCCCAAAAGCCAGAATCCCAATCAAGGTCTGCCACCACTGGTAACTGAGCTGGTTCTAGACCTTGTGGTGCCCAGGGAGAACATTTCATTTGGAGTGCCCTCCCATTCAACATAGTGACAGTGCGCGCTGAAAATGTACGCCAAAAATTTTGTAGCGTGGCTTCATAGGGAAGGGTCATGGCCATATAATAGTACCAATTCACATTACACCGCACAGTAGTGTCCTTCAGACATAATACACCTTATACACATTATGCCATGTTAGAGCCCCTACTACACATTACACCACAATAGAATAGAGCCCCTTATAAACATTATGCCAGGCAGAGCCCCTTATACAGATTATATCAGGTAGAGCTTCTTATACACATTACTCCAGGTAGAGACCCTTTTATGCACGTAATGCTAGGTGGAGCCCCTTTTATACACATTACCAATGTTGGTGGAGTCTCTTATACACATTGTGCCAGGTAGAGCCTCTTAAACACATTATGACAGGTAGAGTCACTTAAACACATTGTGGCAGGTGGAGTCACTTATACACGTTGCTCCATGTAGATCCTGTTAAACACACCGTGCCAGGAAATGCCTCTTATACACATTGCAACAGGTAGAGCCTCTTATACACATTGTGCCAGGTACACCCTCGTATACACATTGCGCCAGGTAAAGCCTCTTATACACATTCCACCAGGTAAAGCCTCTTATACAAATTATGCCAGGTAAAGAATCATATACACATTGCATCAACTAATGCCTCTTATACACATTGTGCCATGTAAAACCTCTTATACACATTGTGCCAGGTACAGCCGCGTATACACATTGCGTCTGGTACAGCATCTTATACACATTGCGCCAGGTACAGCCTCTTATACACATTCCGCCAGGTAAAATCTCTTATACACATTGCACAAGGTAAAGCCCCTTACACATATTGTGCCAGGTAAAGCCTCTTATACATATTATGCCGGGTAAAACCTCTTATAAAAATTGTACCAGGTACCACCTCTAATACACATTGCACCAGGGAAAGCCTCTTATACACATTGTGCCAGGTGCAGCCTCTTATTCACATTGTGCCAGCTAAAGCCTCTTATACACATTTCACCAAGAAAAGTTCTTATACACATAGCCCCATGTAAAGCCTCTTATACACATTGTGCCAGGTACAGCCTCTTACACACATTAGGAGGGTGCAGACAAGAGAGAGAAGGGAGGTGCGGACAAGAGAGAGAGAGGGGTGTGTAGTCAAGAGATAGAGGGATGTGTACGAGAGAGCGAGTGAGAGGAAAGTGTTAGAGAGAGATAGAGGGGAGTGTGAAAAAGAGAGAGGGGGGTGCATACATGAGAGAGAAAGAGGAGGGGTGCAGACAAGAGAGAGAGGGGTGCAGACAAAAGAGAGATGGGTGCAGACAAAAAGAGAGAGAAGTGCAGATAAGAGAGAGGGTTGCGGACAAGAGAGGGAGAGAGTGATGGGTGCAGATGAGAGAGAGCGAGGGGTGCAGACAAGTGAGAGCGAGGGGTGCAGACGAGAGAGAGCAAGGAGAGCGGATGAGAGAGAACGAGGGGTGTGGATGAGAGAGAGAGGGGTGTGGAAAAGAGAGAGAGGGGGTGCGGACTAGAGAGAGAAAGGGGGAGAGAGTGAGTCAGCCAGGGCAAGTATACACCAGCACTCACCCTGGTGGGGGACTGGTACACAGAACTCCTTTCCCCCAGCTGATGGCTGTTCCTGTCTACTCTTGTATCCATGCAGTGATGCTACTGGGGCCAGGATCCAGGACAGCCTGGGTGATGGGTCTGCACCTCAGGCCGGGATGGGCTCAGGCAGTCAGGCTGTACACCATGTGCTTTTGAGTGGGTGGGCAGCTGGCAGCATGCTGCTGGTGCTGCTTGGTCTTATCTCTATCCCACGGCTGCTCCTAAAAGGCCGTGCACTATGACGTTGCGCCCGTGGAAGTCTAGGAAGGTGGGAGGGGGAGATCAGCAGCAGCATTGAATCATGGAATGATGTGGATGGGCAGATGGGCAGGCGGGGTGACTGTGGCCGCTCCCTCAAGCCACAGTGCCCCAGGCAACTGCCCTGCTTCCATGCCCCTAGATCCGTCCCCAGACTGGTGAGCTGTGGAGGGGGTTAGGTTTAGGCTCTAGGGTGAGGGATAGGCTGCGGGGAGAGGGGGGAAGGTTAGGGTTAGGCTGCAGGGAGGGTTTGGATTAGGCTGCATAGGCACCCCTGGGAAGAGTTAGGTTTAGGCTGCAGAAGGGGGGTTAGCATCAGGCTGTAGGTAAAGAGGGTTAGGGTAAGGGAGGTTGGGGATTAGGGCTAGTATACTTACCACCTTGGTGTCAGGGTCCTGAGCATTGGGATGCCACTATTGGTATTTTGTTGCCGGATTTGCAAGCGCCAGGATCCTGACGCCAACCCGGTGCTTCACCTTTGGGTGTTTTTTTGTTGCTGTTTCAAATAGAATGGCAGTACAGAGCAAGTGCTAATACCAACACAGTGGTAACAAAGGTATAATAATAATAATAATAATAATAATAATAATAAAAGCAAGTAATGAAAGAGCATCTAGACCTCATTGAAACATATTTTAGTTATTATGATCAAAAAGGGTACTGGACATAAACCAAACCACAATAGGTAACATAGCTAGGAAAGAAAACACGAGTTACCTGGAGAAGCAGTGGAGAAAGAGAGGGGGAGGAGTTAAGTGGCAAACTATTATTATAATAAAGGTAGTTAAAACTACCTCTAGACCTGTCTGTTATTACCCAGTTTTGTGTTATCACTGTTGTTCCAATTGTTAAGCACAACGGAATATGCTGTGCTATATACAGTAATAAACTGTTAAGAAATAAATAATAAATAAAACAATGCTAGTAGTAGCACTCCCACCAAGGATAGCAATATAAAGTAGAGAACCAGGATAGCACATGCATACAGTTTCTTAAAATATAAGCTCTTATTATTTTGGATCAAATTCTTACTTTGCTCAAAGAGATATTTGATATGCAGACTGTTTGCTATACACAGGGCCGGCGACAGGGGGGGTCAGAGGGGACACCTGTACCGGGCCCCAAGGATCAGAGGGGCCCCAAGGATATGCCATTTAGTGCTCAGCATGCAGTTACGGGACACGGCAGCCACTCTATTGGCGAGGATTCCTGTGCCCTGCACCGGCCTCTTCTGGTGGGGTGTGAGGGCCGCATGGTACCTGCTGTGTGGTGTTTGGGTCTGGATTCTGGGGAGTGCAGCGAAGGTGAGTCTGTCCCCAGGGTAAGGGTGGCTTGGTGACGGGATACAGGGCTTTGGGATGATGTGGGGGAGTGGGAATGCAGCATGGAGTCATTGGGGAGAGACTGTGAGGTGTATGAGAGGAAGGAGAGAGGGAGCTATACAGTAGACTGTGGTGTGTGGGGGAGGAAGGAGAGATATACACATTGATATATTTGTATAAATAAATATATTTTTATTTATTAACAGTTTCTTATATAGTGCAGCAAATTCCGTTGCACTTTTATAATCTGAAGGGGCCCCAGAGATATCACTGTATGGGGCCCCAATATTTCTGTTGCCAGCCCTGGCTATACAAGTGTGGAGAAAATAGATGATAAGGCAAAAAATAATAAAAAAAGACAATATTTTAGATGCTGTAATCATAATTATAATTTACTTTTGATCAAATTCTTCTGTTCCTCAAATACATATTTGATATGCAGAAGGTTCGCTATACAAGTGTGGAGAGTTTATTTATATTAATTAATATTAATTTGAATGAATCACAATGTGGTCATAAGAAGAATAATGAAAGTAGGACAATAAGCTACGGACACAGCACCCTGAAATGGACAGAACACGCCTGTAAGTATACTGGGAGAATATAGCACAAAGTATAAAAAAAAAATGTCTTTTATTTTGGGTGGACTGACAGAAAACCTCTAGATGGACAGAGCAGCTGCAGTCCCTCCCTGGATGTATACTGGGATGACACAGCACAAAATATTATTTTGAATCAAAATATATATATATATTATTTTTTGTATCACACACTGCTTTTACAGTGTCGCACAAATGAGTCAAAAATACGTAGAAGTATTTTTTATATCACACACCGGCGGTTACAGTGTCACAGAAATGAGTCAGAAATATATATATATCATAATTACACATTGCGGTTGACTGCACCAACAACGTTGCACAAATGAGTCAGAAATATATATATATAATTACACTCTGCGGTTGACTGCACCGACAGCGTCACACAAATGATAAAAAAATATGTAGACTTTTTTTTATATCACACACCGGCGGTAACGGTGTTGCACAAATGAGTCAGAAATATATATATAATAATTACACACTGCGGTTGACTGCACCAACAGCGTTACACAATACGTTTATGAGTAGAAAATAATATACTGCAGTCTGACCGGCAGTGTCACAGTACTAAATTGGCTGGCAGTGTCACAGTACTAAATAAAAATTGTATAGTACACTGGGGTACAGCACAACCCCAAAAAAAATTATATTTAAAATTTTAGGCTTTTTGTTTTTTGCTTTGATTATTTTAATTTTACACTGGGCAGAGCCCCTGGATGGATGGACAGATCACCCCTTTCAGATACAGCAGGCAGAGAGAGAACCCCTTTTTCAGATACAGCAGAGAGCGCCCCCCTTTCAGATACAGCAAACAGGGCACCCCTTTCAGATACAGCAGATAGAGCACCCCTTTCATTTGCAGCAGACATGGCACCCCTTTCAGATACAGAAGTACCCCTTTCAGATACAGAAGACAGAGCAACCGCCCCACGCCACGCCACGCCAGACACAGTACTGGCGACAGACATGTCCGTCCAGTACACCCTCCACAGCCAGAGTGAAGATGGCACCGACGCACGGAACTTATGTAGAATCCAAACCCTGTGAGAATCCGACAGCAGGAAGATCACGTTTGGCCTCGCTTTGGGATATGAGTAAGGTGGGAAGTCCCGAGCCGGACTTGGATCCCGGCTCGAATAGCACAGGTTGAGGGGTGGGAAGGGTTTGGTACCGAACCCGCTCATCATTAGAAGAGTCATCAGGGCTTTGTCAGTGGGAAACAATCAGGCATTTGTCTGCATTAAAAATAAGGGATGTCCTCAGGAAAAGGATCACATATTTATCTTAATAGTGGAGTTTGTTACTGTAAATAGAAGGGCTGATATCGCCTTCCAAAAAGTCATATTTGGGCATGTCCACCAAATGTGGAGAAAGGTGCCAAAACCACAGCTATAAGTCATGTGCAAACTAATGGGAAGTAAATACCACCAGTAATACATTTTATAACAGTTCTCCTTTACCAACAGAGATTTCAAGAGAAAATCTTCCTTATGGTGGACTAGGCATGCTCCTTAGACTGCTTGCCTAGGTGCATCATGATCTGCCACTGGCACACCTATTTAGGTATAGGAAAAACCATCAAATGCACAGGAGAGCCATATAGGACAGAGTGAGGTGTAGTTACGATACCACTGGTCGGGAACCTGGCGGTAAGCATACTGTTGCCGGGATTCCGACCACCAGAATGCCAGCAGGGGGCCGAGGGCTATTCCCACTCTTGGGTGTCCATGACATCCACATAGTGGGAATAGAACCTGTGGCGAGCGCAGCGAGCCACTGAGTCCTCAGCATGGCGAGTGCAGTAAGCCCGCAAGGGGCTTCGTTGTGCTCGCCCCCTGCCAGCATTATGGTGGCCTGGATCCCGGCGTCGGTATGCTGACCAATGGGATCCCACCCACCGGTCAAGCATACCCAACGCAATAGAGTTCATGATAGCAAATAGACTCAAGTTAACTAAGAGAATGAGGCAACATTTCGCACCGCAAACAATTAACAAAATAAGGCAAATTTAGGTATATAAATTAATTCACTTCAGTGTTTGAAAGCTTAGCCTGTAAGTCACAAAGGAAGATACATTACATTTTTTCCATTACAGACCTGATACCTTTAGATTTTTCACCAAGAGGTAGCCAAGGTGTGGGAAAATTTGGGATTGTCCAAAAGAAGAGTGAGAAGAAAGGGAAAAGTTTACAATTTTAAAGCACCAAAAACACAAATCCCAGATACGGCAAGTAATGCTAAGGAACAGATGAGTTGAGCAATCCTTGGGTTGCAGTTTTGGGTGGATGAATAACAACAGATAAGCAACAGGGAAGCGAAGATCTCTAACTGCAGTCATTGTGACACTGCACCAGAGGCAAACCATGAAACCGCCTTGCTGAACTGAAAGCAATTTGTACAGTTTAATTTCTGGGAAGCTGCATAACCCTTCACATTGACTAAAGGGGATCAGTACTAAATGCCGCCGGCTGGAATCCCGGCAGTCGAAATCCCGACGCCGGAATCCCCGACCACACAATCCCGACTGGGGTGGCGAGCGGAACGCAGCCCCTTGCGGGCTCGCTTCGCTCGCCACGCTGCGGGCACGGTGCCTCGCTACGCTCGGCACACTATTATATTCTCCCTCTATGGGTGTCGTGGACACCCACGGAGGGAGAATATGTCGGGATTGTGGCGGTCGGGATTGTGGCGGTCGGGATTCCGGCGTCGGTATTTCGACCGCCGGGATTCCGGCCGGCGGCATCTTGACCGCATCCCGACTAAAGGGAGCATCACTTTTGACTTTGAGTAAGTTGTATTACTTCTGCTGACATAGCAGAATGTTCCATGTACATTAAGCTATGGTTGGTGCACACCATGAATTGTTAGGGGTCTATATACTAAGCTTTAGAGAGAGATAAAGTGGATGTAGATAAAGTGCCAACCAACCAGCTCCTAACTGTCATTTTTCAAACACAGCCTGGGACATGGTAGTTAGGAGCTGATTGGTTGGTACTTTATCTCCATCCACGTAATCTCCTTCCAAGGCTTAGTAAATAGATCCCTTAGTTTTGTGTTGCAAATAAATAAAAATCCAGCATTCAACAAAAAAACAGGACACCTATGATACCTTCAGTGTGCTCTGCTCATAAAGCAACCCCAAATCTTTTAAGCCACAAAGTGCAATGGTTATAAAACCTGTTTCAAATTGTCCGGCTTGTGTTTATTAGTTGTCAACTATTTTAGAGAGGGGTAGATTGTCTTAGTGAAAGTGAAACAAATGGGAGTTTCCAGGTACGTGAATATAAACAGATTCCGTCTGAAGAACAATGAGCTATAGCCTACAAACTGTTAAGTATTTCTGACAGGTGATTGATCTGGGTGGAGAAGCTATTTCAGCTAATGAATATTTTGGAATTGGACGTGTAACAGAATTCAAATATGGAGCCAAGCTTGGAACAGTCATTCGTAAGTGGAATGGAGAGAAAATGGCATATCTGAAGTAAGTCCAGGGCAAGACATAATGTTCCACTAACATACCTGTACATATTGTTTTAAATGACACATTTTTGTACTTTAGGAACTGGGGAGAAGCCTGGAGTTTCATACCCAATGATAGAGCCTTGGTATTTGTAGACAACCATGATAACCAAAGAGGTCATGGTGCTGGAGGTGCCTCTATACTCACCTTTTTTGATGCTCGGTAAGAATATGCTTATCATTAAATGCCAGAAGCTCGCTAACCTCTACCTCCAACCCTCTATTTTTTTTCTTTCTTGTATTCACAGATTGTACAAACTGGCAGTTGGCTTTATGTTGGCACATCCTTACGGATTTACACGTATCATGTCAAGTTTTCATTGGCCAAGAAACATTGTAGATGGAAAGGTAGAGTAAAATCTACGAACAAACATCAGTATATAAAAACAAACATCAAACCCTAATGTTCTTATACTGTAGAAAGATACAATGAATGATCACTAGTACTGTAAGTGAAAATGTGATCCTTGCCTGCAGTGAATCTAGGAAATTAACATAAAACAAGACAGAAAAGTGCTCGTAGTATAGTGAAAAAAATACCAATTTATAACTGTAAATAAGTATTTTGCATAGCTATGAAAATATACTGTATATAAGCTTATCTGAGTAATATTCCACTTAAAGATATATGGAATGAAGATATAGGGCCTGATTCAGAGATGGATGCTGTAGCATGCACTTTAGTGTCTGTTGCCAGACTTGCATGTTTGATAATGAGAATGATAGTTTCAGCGTTTCCCTAGAGTATTAGTGTGTGTAAAAGTTTGTATGTCCTAAAATGGCCACTTGCAACATCTATACATGCTGTAACACAATTGGGGATTCTGCACACTTCACTGTCAGGTGCATCATAGGCCCTTTTCTCCATTTGAACATGGCCTCCTTGAAAGCAGCTATACTTCTGGGAACACAGCCTTTTCTCCTGCAGGGTCCACAGTAGTATCCACAGGATATACATTGGGATGTGAGGTAGTGTCAGCTGAATGGCACAATGATCAAAGCTTTCGGCCTCTCAGAATGCAACAGGCCAGTCTCCTATATCCCCGCCTCCTGGCTCAGGCAATTCACTTTTTTGTTTGGTGCGGCAGGAGACGGACCATGGTCTAGGGCTGCTGATTTTTTGGTAGCTATAAGCTTTTTTCTTTAATTTATTTTTATAGTCTTATTCTTTCTTAGCGATCTTTCTAAAAAGTGTCAAATACGCACCTTAGAAAGAGTCACTCCAACAACTCTCCGCCAGATTGTGACAACGCTTAACCACGTGTACAGTGTTGTTTTGGTGGGCATCAGGGAGGATGTACTAGCAAATCCAGCTGACATTACCAGGCTGTGGCTGGAGAACGGGGAGAAGGTAAGGCATCAGTTCCGCTTAGCGAGACACAGCCGCACTGTTTTCGGGAGGAGACGTAGCCGCCACTTCAGGTGCAACAGCGCTAGGCCTGATGGATCATAGGCTCCAGGGATTAGTAAGAGGCCGGGATCCCTGGGGTTGATGTCAGCAGTGGGGAGTAAGGCGCTCCCCTGGTCGCCCCTCTTCTCGGTTTATGACCAGTTTTTCTTTTGAGTTTCGCAAATGAACTAATTTCACGCTTCCTTCTGAGACGCTAGATATTTAAATGACCCAGTCGCAGCATAGGCGGCTGTCACTGGTGCGTTTGTGTTCACTTGAGCTTATGTGTTCACTTGGGCATCTGTGTTCACTATTTGCATCTGAATCCACTCAGTGTTTGCTAGCATATTGATTGATCCTGGAAGCGTGGTTAAGTCTCCCTGTATCCCGCTCTCCTGAACCAGGTGATACAGCACTAAGGGGGGCATTTACTAAGTAGTGATAAGAGCGGAGAAGTGAGCCAATAGAGAAGGGCCCATGGCAACCAATCAACACTGAAGTAACATCTATAATTTGCATATTATAAAATTATACAGAGCTGCTGATTGGACTCACTTCTCTGCTCTTATCACTGCTTAGTAAATACCCCCCTTAGTCTCTATCTACCATTGGGGTACAAGTAGTTGGGTAAGTGCCTGATGCATATGAGTCTGGTAAACTTTTACTGGTGTTTCTTTTGCTGTGCGACTGAATACGTTAAAAGTCCTATATAAGGTAATGCAGTAATATGTTTCTCCTACATACCTGAAATGTATCTGTAGTTGAATATATGTTCATATTGCTTATTATACTAATGTATAACTTGTGACTGATTGCTAGAGTGACTGCTGCCCTTTACTATACTATACTATACTATACTATACTATACTATACTATATTTCTGTCAGTTTTGCGGTCTTTGTATATCCGATCCTCAATGCTGGTGCAAGGCAGGGAGGGATCAGATTGTATATCACTTTAGCAAGCCTAAAGTGAACACAGACACAAATTTTGCAGTTAACACCATACAGGTGTGTGATTTGTTCACCATGTCTAAGAGAGGCAAGGGTGAGGAGGATACACTCTCCACAGCAGAATCAACATCGATATCATGTTTGTCATGCAAAGCAGGGTTAACCTCTCAAGATCTGGTACAACATGGATTATGTGCAAATTGTTATAATTTCCACCAAAGCCTCCTTAATAATCCAAGGCTAGCACAGGTTCATTCTGAACCTCCATGGGCTTCTTTTGCACAAACATGATCCCATATAGCTGACCGGATAGTGCCAGCTCTCATACCATGGATAGCTTACCAAGTTAACCCTTCCAGGCAACATTCCCTCTGGGTCTTAACACATCCAGTCCTAGAATCTGCAGCCTTTCAACAAAAACACTGATGAGGATACTAGAACTGACACTGGGCAGCAAGATGCAGCACTGGACTATTGTACTGTAGTATACTGGTCACCGCAATGCAGCACAAGACAATGAGCAGTGATACTGAGCACTGATGAGGATACTAGAACTGACACTGGGCAGTGAGATGCAGCACTGGACTATTGTACTGTAGTATACTGGTCACCACAATGCAGCACAAGACAATGAGCAGTGATACTGAGCACTGATGAGGATACTAGAACTGACACTGGGCAGCGAGATGCAGCACTGGACTATTGTACTGTAGTATACTGGTCACCACAATGCAGCACAAGACAATGAGCAGTGATAATGAGCACTGATGAGGATACTAGAAATGAAACTGGGCAGCGAGATGCAGCACTGGAGTATTGTACTGTAGTATACTGGTCACCACAATGCAGCACAAGACAATGAGTAGTGATACTGAGCACTGATGAGGATAGTAGAACTGACACTGGGCAGCAAGATGCAGCACTGGACTATTGTACTGTAGTATACTGGTCACCACAATGCAGCACAAGACAATGAGTAGTGATACTGAGCACTGATGAGGATAGTAGAACTGACACTGGGCAGCAAGATGCAGCACTGGACTATTGTACTGTAGTATACTGGTCACCACAATGCAGCACAAGACAATGAGCAGTGATCCTGAGCACTGATGAGGATACTGGAACTGACACTGGGCAGCGAGATGCAGCACTGGACTATTGTACTATAGTATACTGGTCACCACAATGCAGCACAAGGCAATGAGCACTGATCCTGAGCACTAATGAGGATACTAGAACTGACACTGAGCAGCGAGATGCAGCACTGGACTATTGTACTGTAGTATACTGGTCACCAGTATGCAGCACAGATACTGAGCACTGATATTGAGCTTTACACTCAGAGAACGTAGCCACGTCCTCTTGCTCGCTCTACAATGCACGAGTGAAAATGGCGGCGACGCACGGCTCTTTATATGGAATCTGAATCTCGCGAGAATCCGACAGCGGGATGATGAATTTTCCCTCGTTCGGGTTTTCCGAGTCAGGCAGGAAGAACCGAGGCTGCCTCGGACCCGTGTAAACCACGTGGAGTTCGGGGGGGTTCGGTTCGAACACGCTCATCTCTACTATTAACACAGACCTGGCAGCAGTCCACCATAGATGCCTGGTTGCAAGAAGCGGTATCTCACGGTTATGCATTTGCCTTCAAGAAACACCCCCCGAAAAGATTTTTTTTTTGTACCAGACTGTCTGCAGTGGAAACGAAGGCAAGGGCTTTACAGGAGGCAGTTCAGCAGTTACTGCAATCATGGGTGATAGTACCAGTCCATCCTGCACAGCAGGGACAAGGTTTCTATTTTAATCTTTTTCTAGTACAGAAACCGAATGGGTCATACAGGCCCATTCTCAATCTCAAAGCTCTGAACAAATACATTTGGGTGCCTTGTTTTTATATGGAAACTTTATGTTCCATTATCTTGGCCATGGAGCCGGGGGGATTTTATGGTATCCCGAGATATCCAGGATGCTTACCAGCATGTACCTATAGCACCATCCCATCAGTGCTATCTCAGGTTTGCTATCCTCCATCAACATGTTCAGTTTCAGGCCCTACCATTTGGAGTGGCTACAGCTCCAAGAGTGTTAACCAAAATTATGGTGGTGATGGCGGCTTATCTCCATCATCAGGGGATAAGAATTCTCCCATACCTGGATAACCTGTTAATCCTGGCTCTTTCCCAGGAAACTCTCCAGGGCCATAAGCAAATGACAATAGCCTATTACAAAGCTACGGCTGGCTCATAAATTGGGTGAAGTTATCCCTGGTTCAGTCACAACGCATGATGTACCTGGGGGCTGTATTGGATTCCAGGCTTCAGAGAGTTTTTCTACCTCTGAACAAATTATCCACAATACAGACAAGGATTCAGGAGCTACTACACAATCGAAGAGTATCCATTCCTGCAGCAATGCGAGTGATGGGTTCTATGGTGTCAACATTCGACATGGTGGAATATGCTCAATTCCACTCCAGGCCCCTTCAATTTTTGATTCATTCCAGATGGAATGGACTACATCAGATGATAAAACTATGGTCCTTCCTCAGGAAGTGTGGAGGTTGTTGGCCTGGTGGCTACAGACATCCCATCTGGACAAAGGGCGACCCTTTTGGATCTCGGAGTGGGAGATTCTTACAATGGACACCAGTCTTCAGGGCTGGGAATCCATGTCAGAAAAGTGCTGCTTCCAGGGGCAGTGGACCAAGGAAGAAAGTTGCTTGCCGATAAATATATTGGAACTTCAGGCCATATATATGGCACTCACTAAGGCAAAGAACATACTTCAAGGAAAACCGGTTCAGATTCGCTCGGACAATGCAACGGCAGTAGTGTACCTCAATCATCAGGGAGGAACTTGCAGCCGAAAAGGCAATGAAGGAGGTACAGTAAGATGCATGTTAAGGTGGGAAGAACTTCATCATCTGGCCTTATCCGCAGTTATCATTCCGGGAGTTCTAAACTGCGACGCGGATTTTCTCAGTTGACATGCCATTCAGGCAAATGAATGAGCTTTACACCCAGAGGTCTTTCAGATTCTGGTAAACAAGTGGGGGCTGCCAGAGATAGACCTCATGGCTTCTCATCAGAACAACAAAGTTCCTGCATACGTATCAAGGGCAAAGGATCCCAAAGCGATCTTCGTGGCTGCTCTATAAGTGAGATGGGACTTTCATCTGGCCTATGTGTTTCCACTAATCGCCCTGTTGCCCAGGGTGATTCGGAAAGTAAAACAAGGAAAGGACGCCGTGATACTAATAGCTCTGGCATAGCCCAGAAGACATTTGTACACAGATCTGCAGAGGCTGTCCATGGATACTTCGTTTCTACTGCCTCAATGTCCAGATCTACTGTCTCAGGGTCTCTGTTATTAAAAGCACCTGGATCAGCTGTCTTTGACGGCGTGGCTCTTGAGACATCCATCTTAAAAGCAAAAGGACTTTCACAACAGGTAATTCAAACAATGCTTAGAGCAAGGAAACCGTCCTCGGCTCGCATTTATTACTGAGTATGGCATGCTTATATTCAAAGGTGCAGTGCCAGGAAGCTTGACCTTTAAGAATTTGCAGAGTCCTAGCATTCCTTCAGGCAGGAATGGACAAAGATCTCCGGGTGGCTTCCTTGAGAGTTCTGGTGTCAGCATTGAATGTATGGTTTCAAAAGAAAATTGCTAACCTTCAGGATGATAGCACTTTTTTTCCAAGGAATACTTCACATACAACCTCCTTTTGTTCCTCCTACAGCTCCTTCGGATTTAAATTTAGTCCTAAAGGCACTTCAAGTTGCCCCATTTGAATCACTGAGTCAAGTGGATCTTAAATGGTTGACAGCTAAGGTTCTCTTTCTACTGGCTATTGCTTCAGCTAGAAGAGTTTCAGATTTAGGTGCTTTGTTATGGCGTCCTGCTTTTCAGATTTTTTATCCAGATCAGTTCTCAGAACCAAATCTGGATATCTTCCTAAGGTGGTCTCTACGTTCCACCGTGACAAAGAAATTGTAGCTCCAGCTTTCCAAGGGCTGGACCTTTCTGTGGGAGATGCATCTTTAGATGTAGTCCGGGCAGGGCCGGAGTAACAATGGGGCGGATGGAGCTGCAGCTCCAGGCCCACACATCAAATAGGCCCAAAGCATCTCCACTGCTCTATGCTGCTGTAGACAGGAAAAAAAATCTTCTCCTAGTCAGTATATATATATATATATATATATATATAAACACAGTATATCTAGGTACAGTCTATCTATCTATCTATCTGTCTATCTATCTATCTATCTATCTATCTATCTATCTATCTATCTATCTATCCATCTATATATATATATATATATATATATATATAGATATATGTATATATATAGTATCTCTATGGATATACTGTATATGGATATGCTGTGTGTGTGTGTATGTATATATATATATATATATATATATATACATACACACATAGTATATCCATGTAGAGTATATCCATATAGATACTATACATATATATTTATATATTATATGTTTAAATACAGTAGATGCTACTACAGCCAGGCAGCCATTGAAGCTCATCGTGACCTCTCTACTGAGGAGTGATGGTGTCGGACACAGGCAGCCAGGGCTTCCTTCACGGGGCTTGCAGAGCTGTGCCTGTGCCCTGTACTGCGTTGCTAGAAATTGGGTGCGGCAGCAGGGGGGCACCTATGTGACGTCACACGTTGTGGCGTCAGCGGCGCAGAGGAGGCGCCGGGTCTCTGTAAGGGCGCGGTGTAGGGAGGGCTAGGAAAGCCTTTCACTGTGTCGCCATTGTAATCAACATTTTTATGCTTGTGGTGGCATTTGAATTAACTCTAAGCCGGCGGCAGCAGAGGATAGAAGGGGGCGGGCAGTGGGGATATTGGAATGCTGCTGTAGAAGGATTTTTTTTTTCCTGTCTACAGCAGCATAGAGCAGTGGAGATGCTTTGGGCCTATTTGATGTGTGGGCCTGGAGCTGCAGCTCCATCCGTCCCATTGTTAATCCGGCCCTGTGTGGGTCTATCGACCTGGAACAGTACCTCCAAAGCTTTTTGTTAAGTCGGGAGGCCATCATGTGTATTTGAGGTACTCCCCAAAGACCTGTAACCTCCGTGAAACCCTCCGGATGGAGGCCCAACTCTCCTGGATGGAGATAGTGTCTGCTGAGAAAGTCCACTTCCCAGGTGTCCACTCCCAGAATAAAGATTGCTGACAGCGCCACCGCGTGTTTTTCTGCCTAGAGGATGCAGCCCTGCTCTTCGTTCTGCCCTGTCGGTTTATGTAGGCCACTGTTGTTACATTGTCTGACTGAACTTGAATGGCCTGATCCTTTAGAAGATGTGCCGCCTGTAGAAGGCAGTTGAACATGGCCCTTAGTTCCACAATGTTTATCGGGAGGATGGATTCCAGACTTGACCAACTTCCTTGGAAGTTTTCCCCTTGGGTGACTGCACCCCAACCTCTGAGACTTGCATCCAATTCTGAATCCTGAACCTGCAGCCCACTAGTAGGTGAGAAGTTTGCAGCCACCAGAGGAGTGAGATTCTGGCTTTCGGCGACAGACGTATCCTCTGGTGCATGTGAAGGTGAGATTCCGACCATTTGTCCAGGAGATCTAGTTGGAAGGACCGTGCATGAAATCTTCTGTACTGTAGAGCCTCGTAAGAGGCAACCATCTTTCCCAGAAGGCGAATGCACTGATGAACGGACACCCGGGCTGGCATCAGGACATCCCGGACAATTGTTTGTATCACCAGCGCTTTCTCTGCCGGTAGAAACAACCTATGTACTTCCCTGTTGAGGATCATCCCTATGAAGGACAGCCTCTTTGTCAGCTTCAAATGTGACTTTGGAAGATTTAGGATCCATCCATGATCCTGGAGTAATAGAGTTGAAAGAGCAATGCTCTGTAACAAAGTCTCCCTGGAAGACGCCTTTATTAGCAGATCGTCCAGATAAGGAATTATGTTCACACCCTGCTTGTGGAGGATTACGATAATTTCCGCCATGACCTTGGTGAACACCCTCGGTGCCGTGGAGAAGCCAAACGGCAGTGCCTGGATCTGATAGTGACAGGCCAGTAGCGTACATCTTAGTGAGATGGCAAGATCGGAATGTGAAGGTACGCATACTTGATATCTAGGGATACCAGAAATTCCCCCTCCTTCAGATCTGAGATCACCGCTCTCAGAGACTCCATCTTGAATTTGAAATCCCTCAAATAAGGGTTCAATGACTTTAGGTTCAATATTGGTCTGACCGAACTATCCGGTTTTGGTACCACAAACAGTTTTGAGTAATAACCCTTGTTTGATAAGTGAGGTGGAACTGGAACAATGACATTTGACTTTAGCAATTTTTGAATGGCTTCCTGTAGGATAGCACTTTCTGTCAACGAAACTGGTAAGCCTGATTTGAAGAATCTGTGAGGTGGGAGTTCTTGAAACTCCAGTCTGTACCCCTGGGTAACAATAGCCTATACCCACGGATCCAGGCATGAGGATGCCCAGACATGACTAAATTTTCTTAGTCTTGCTCCCACCTGCCTGATCTCCAGGCTGGGAGATCCACCATCATGCCGAGGATTTTGAGTAAGCAGAACCAGGTTTCTGTTCCTGGGAACCTGTTGGTGCAGGTTTTCTGGATTTCCCCTGACCTCCTCTAAAGAAAGTGGAAGGGGGTTTGGACTTTTTTACTTTTGCGGTCCGAAAGGACTGTAATTGTAGACATAGGATAAGACTTCCTAGTCAGCGGTGTTGCAGAGGGAAGAAGAATTGACTTACTCGCAGTTGCCGTGGAGATCCACGCATCTAATGCTTCCCCAATCAGAGCCTGACCTGTGAAGGGTTGGTTCTCCAAACTCTTCTTGGAATCAGCTTCCGCAGACCTTTGGCACAGCCAGAGTCCCCTGGATGCTGGGACAGCCATGGAGGAAGCTCTCACATTAAGATGTCAAAGGTCTTTCATGGCTTCCACCTTGAAACCTGCAGAATCTTGTATGTGATGTAAAAACAATCCAATATCACTTCTATCCATAGAATCTAATTCCTCTAGTAAAGTGCCTGACCACTTTACTATGGCCTTAGAAATCCATGCACCAGCAATAGTGGGTCGTAAAGCTACGCCATTAGCTGTGTATAATGATTTGAGTGTAGTCTCAATCTTGTGTTCAGCCGGCTCTTTTAAAGCGGTGGACCCAGGGACAGGTAAAACCACCTTCTTAGACAACCTAGATACAGAAGCGTCTACTACAGGGGGGTTTTCCCACTTTTTCCTGTCCTCTTCAGGGATAGGAAAGCAATGAGTACCCTTTTTGGGATCTGGAACTTTTTCCCAGGTTTTCCCAGGATTTTTCAAACAGTGCCTTTAATTCCTTAGACGCAGGGAATGTGTAAGGGAGGTTTTCTTATTGTCTGTAAAATAATCCTCCTCTACCTGCCCAGGTACCTTATTAGTAATGTGTAAAATGTCACTAAAAGCCTCAATCATGAGTTGCACCCCCTTAGCAAGGGATGCCACCACCCAGTATATTACCAACACCGTTCCCTTAATCAGAGTCGGAGTCCATGTCAGTTTGCATTATCTGGGCAAGAGCAAGCTTTTTCGGATTCAGAAGCCTGGGACAGTATATTACATTCCTGAGTACATGGAATAGACTCTTCAGGAGACACTCTGCAACACAAGACACAGAGTCCCTGTACATGGTAATGTGAGATAGATCAACACACACACACACACACACACACACACACACACACACACACACACACACACACACGAAAATGTTGACACAGTTTCCCCACAGAGTACTTTCAGAGAGACACAGAGTATAAGGAGCCAGCCACACAGCGTCCCAGTAGGCAGCTATTATGATAAATGCCTGGTACTGACTGAATAACCTCAATAGATTACACAGTGAAATATAACACACACCCCCCCCTCCCTCCTTGTCTAATACACCCTGGTACCGCAGAGGATATCTGGAGTGAAGTAGAGGGCAGCGCTCCCTGTCAGCGTCTCTGTAGTGTGATATGCAGGGAGAAAATGGCACTGGTGAGTGCTGGATCCGCTCTGAGGAAGAAGCCCCGCTCCCTGTAATGGCGCGTCTTCCCGCTGCTGAGATTATACTAGCCTGAGGTAAATGTGGTTGCTAACAGCGGGATTAGCCCTTGTTAGCCCCTGTATACTAGTGTAGGGTCTGTGCGCTGGCTCAGGGAACCCCTCACAGCACCGCACATTTTACCGCTGAGCCCTCCGCTGAACCCTTATGCCGCCATTCTTATCGGCGACCCGCTTACCGGGGCGCCGGCATCATACTTACCACTCCATTTTCTGGCTCTGTTAGGGGTTGGCGGCCATGCTGCGGGAGTGAACGGTCGCCTCGTGGGCTTGCGATCATTACCCTCAGGAGCTCAGTGTCCTGTCAGCGGAGATAGGAGCCATTAACCTCTAGGGTTGGATCCTACTCCTCCCCTTAGTCCAACAAAGCAGGGAGGCTGATGCCTGCAGCCTCCCTGTACCTAACTCTTAAAAAAAAACAATAAAACTAGAAAAACTCCTAGGAGCTCCCCTAGCTGTGACCAGCTCCACCGGGCACATTTTATAAACTGTGCCTGGTAGTAGGGGCATAGAGGGAGGAGCCAGCCCACACTATTAAACTCTTAAAGTGCCCATGGCTCCCAAGGGACCACAGCATCCTCTAAGACGTAAGAGAAATATATATATATATATATATATATATATATATACACTGCTCAAAAAAATAAAGGGAACACTTAAACAACACAATGTAACTTCAAGTCAATCACACTTCTGTGAAATCAAACTGTCCACTTAGGAAGCAACACTGATTGACAATCAATTTCACATGCTGTTGTACAAATGGAATAGAGAACAGGTGGAAATTATAGGCAATTAGCAAGACACCCCCAATAAAGGAGCTGTTCTGCAGGTGGTGACCACAGACCACTTCTCAGCTCCTATGCTTTCTGGCTGATGTTTTGGTCACTTTTGAAAGCTGGCGGTGCTTTCACTCTAGTGGTAGCATGAAACAGAGTCTACAACCCACACAAGTGGCTCAGGTAGTGCAGCTCATCCAGGATGGCACATCAATGCGAGCTGTGGCAAGAAGGTTTGCTGTGTCTGTCAGCGTACTGTCCAGAGCATGGAGGTGCTACCAGGAGACAGGCCAGTACATCAGGAGACGTGGAGGAGGCCGTAGGAGGGCAACCTCCCAGCAGCAGGACCGCTACCTCCGCCTTTGTGCAAGTAGGAACAGGAGGAGCACTGCCAGAGCCCTGCAAAATGACCTCCAGCAAGTCACAAATGTGCATGTGTCTACTCAAACGATCAGAAACAGACTCCATGAGGGTGGTATGAGGGCCCGACGTCCACAGGTGGGGGTTGTGCTTACAGCTCAACACCGTGCAGGACGTTTGGCATTTGCCAGAGAACACCAAGATTGGCAATTTTGCCACTGGCGCCCTGTGCTCTTCACAGATGAAAGCAGGTTCTCACTGAGCACATGTGACAGACGTGACAGAGTCTGGAGACGCCAAGGAGAACGATCTGCTGCCTGCAACATCCTCCAGCATGACCGGTTTGGCAGTGGGTCAGTAATGGTGTGGGGTGGCATTTCTTTGGGGGGCCGCACAGCCCACCATGTGCTCGCCAGAGGTAGCCTGACTACCATTAGGTACCGAGATGAGATCCTCAGACCCCTTGTGAGACCATATGCTGGTGCGGTTAGCCCTGGGTTCCTCCTAATGCAAGACAATGCTAGACCTCATGTGGCTGGAGTGTGTCAGCAGTTCCTGCAAGACGAAGGCATTGATGCTATGGACTGGCCCGCCCATTCCCCAGACCTGAATCCAATTGAGCACATCTGGGACATCATGTCTCGCTCCATCCACCAACGCCACGCTGCACCACAGACTGTCCAGGAGTTGGCGGATGCTTTAGTCCAGGTCTGGGAGGAGATCCCTCAGGAGACCATCCGCCACCTCATCAGGAGCATGCACAGGCGGTGTAGGGAGGTCATACAGGCACGTGGAGGCCACACACACTACTGAGCCTCATTTTGACTTGTTTTAAGGACATTACATCAAAGTTGGATCAGCCTGTAGTGTGTTTATCCACTTTATTTTTGAGTGTGACTCCAAATCCAGACCTCCATGGGTTAATAAATTTGATTTCCATTGATAATTTTTGAGTGATTTTGTTGTCAGCACATTCAACTATGTAAAGAACAAAGTATTTAATAAGAATATTTCATTCATTCAGATCTAGGATGTGTTATTTTAGTGTCCCCTTTATTTTTCTTGAGCAGTATATATATATATATATACATCTATTACTGCTATATATATATATATATATATACTTACTTATATATATATATATATATAAATAGCAGCAATAGATGAAATCATCACTCCGAGACTTCATAACTTCATATAACAGCATAAAGTGGTTTAATATGCTCAACAGGGCATGTAACCCCAACCTCACATCTCTTGAGCACATTAAACCACTTTATGCTGTTATACTAAGTATCAGAGTGCTGCCTTCATCTATTGCTGCTATTATTGCCAGAGGAAAGCATCCTCCAAGCAAGTATCATCTGTCTGTTTGACAAAAAACATGAGTGACGGATTCAAATGGATCTCTCTCTCTCTCTTTCTCTCTCTCTCTCCCTCTCTCTCTCTCTCTATATATATATATATATATATCCAAAAAGCAGTGTGTACAGGTGCGCTGGTAGTTAAAAGGTAATAGTTCTCAGTCCACAGGTAATCCACTCTGGGCTGTAGCACAGGTGTACATTAACACCACAGCAACTCTCCTTAGAAGGCTCAGGACTCTTATGAGCATTAAATAGCTAGAATGGATAATAAAAAGAGTGCGCTCATAGTGCAGATCAATTTTTATTTAAAACCACAAATGAAATAAAAACATCAGGTAATTCTACAGGACTCGTACCCTGAATTACCCACATATATATTATATAGAGATGAGCGGGTTCGGTTCTCAGAGAACCGAACACTCCCAAACTTTGCCTTCCGAGCCGGATCCGAGCCCGGCTCAGGTTTTCCCGCCTGACTTGGAAACCTGAACGCGGCAAAGCGTCATCATCCCGCTGTCGGATTCTTGCGGGATTTGGATTCCATATAAGGAGCCGCGCATCGCGGCCATTTTCACTCCAGTCTCGGAGAGTGAGAGGACGTGTCCTCAGTGTGTTCAGTGTCTGTGGGTTGGGGGGGGGGAAAGTGGGGTGGGAAGTGTTGTGCTGCTCAGTCCAGTCCATGTGTAGTCACTCAGTGTATTTTGCTGCAACAGTCCAGGCAGTCACAGTGTTGGTGTTCTCTGCTGCCATATATCCAGTGTAGCTGTATAAGTGGTGCTGTGTTGTGCAGACCAGTCCAGTGTAGTAGTGAGTGTATTGTCCTGCATCAGTCCAGCCATTCACAGTGTTGGTGTTCTCTGCATATTGTCTCATATAACTCCCAAAAAATAATGGAGAACAAAAATTTTGAGGAGAAAATAAGGAAAGATCAAGAAGAACCACCTCCTCCTATTGCTGAAACTGCTGCCACTAGCCATGACATAGACAATGAAATGCCATCAACGTCGTTTGACAAGGCTAATGCCTAATGTTATAGTAGAGGGCGTGTAAAATCCAAAAAGCCAAAGTTCAGTAAAAAGAACCAAAAAAATAAATTTTAATCGTCTGAGTGGCAAGGAACGGCTGAGGCCCTGGCCTATATTCATGACTAGTGGTTCCGCCATTAGTGCAGTGGGATTTAGACAATTGATGGAGGTATTGTGTCCCCGGTAACAAATCCCATCTAGATTCAACTTCACTAGGCTGGCGATACCGAGATTTTGCCATTTAATTCCAGTGATTTGGACATATAATTATTAATTACAGTGATTTTGTCAATTAATTCCAGTGATTTGGACATATAATTACAGTGATTTTGCAGTATAATTCCTGTGATTTGGATGTATAATTATTAATTCCAGGGATTTTGCCAATTAATTCCACTGATTTGGATATATAATTATTAATTACAGTGATTTTGCCAATTAATTCCAGTGATTTGGATGTATAATTCCAGTGATTTTGCAGTATAATTCCAGTGATTTGGATGTATAATTCCAGTGATTTGCATGTATAATTCCAGTGATTTGGCAGTATAATTCCAGTGATTTTGACGTATAATATGCAACTTTTAGGCCTGAAAACAATATTGTGAGGTGTGAGGTGTTCAGAATAGACTGACATGAATGGAAATTAATGTTATTGAGGTTAATAATACCGTAGGAGCAAAATTACCCCTAAATTCTGTGATTTTAGCTGTTTTTATGTTTTTTTTTCAAAAATCATCCAGATCCAAAACCAAAACACGAAAAGGGTGGTTTTGGCAAAACCAAGCCAAAACCAAAACACAAAAGTGGAATTAGAACCAAAACCAAAACACAAAACACGAAAAGTGCCCGCCGCACATCTCTATAATATCTATCTATCTATCTATCTATCTATCTATCTATCTATCTATCTATCTATCTATCTATCTATCTATTCTTCTGTTTTATATATATATATATATATATATATATATATATATACACAATAAAAAGATTTAAGCGACCAATGATGGCACCAAATATTGGGGACTGTAAGTTACTTAGAAGAATAAGATTTATTAAATAATGAAAACTGTTTAAAATTTGTACATAAAAATTGTAAGGCAAAAATAGGAACAAAACGGCACAGAAGGTAAGAAATATATAGCAGCAATACATCAATGTGTTCTAACGGGAACGCTAGTCAAGAGATACATAAAGAGTTATATAAAAAGCATAAAAAAAGGAGCACCAAAAAAAATAATTTTTTGTATAGCCATATACAATGCATAAAAATATTAATAAATAAACGAAAAAATAGGTCACGGTATGTTATAGGTCAAGGAAGCAAATCACATAAGTAAAAGTAGCTTAACTGAGGATTCAAATAGTGATATCAGGATTCACCAACACGTTTCATCTGATCTGACTTCATCAAGGAGTATCATGCATAGTGGGACATGTCCTCTATATATACTGTTATGAGGAGGGAAATGATTAGCTACCTCACTTCCTGTAATTAGCATCATCAAAAAAACAGGATAAAATAATACACAAGAATAATATTACATATACAGAGAGGCTTTAAGTTAGATAGAACGCCCTATTTGCGTATTGAAAATCGTAATGAAAAGTCTTTAAAAACTCAGAATTCGTTCAAAGACGCGGACTTCCGGTCTGGGACGTCTCTGACGTCATTTCCGCCCCACATCCGGTGTCCGGGAGCCTCCATTGCGCATGCGCCGGCGGGTATGGGCAGTGATGCGGCGGCCATCTCTGTAGAGTCCGTGTCTATACCCGCCGGTGCATGCGCAATGGAGGCTCCCGGACACCGGATGTGGGGCGGAAATGATGTCAGAGACGTCCCAGACCGGAAGTCCGCGTCTTTGAACGAATTCTGAGTTTTTAAAGACTTTTCATTACGATTTTCAATACGCAAATAGGGCGTTCTATCTAACTTAAAGCCTCTCTGTATATGTAATATTATTCTTGTGTATTATTTTATCCTGTTTTTTTGATGATGCTAATTACAGGAAGTGAGGTAGCTAATCACTTCCCTCCTCATAACAGTATATATAGAGGACATGTCCCACTATGCATGATACTCCTTGATGAAGTCAGATCAGACGAAACGCGTTGGGTGAATCCTGATATCACTATTTGAATCCTCAGTTAAGCTACTTTTACTTATTTGATTTGCTTCCTTGACCTATAACATACCGTGACCTATTTTTTCGTTTATTTATTAGTATTTTTATGCATTGTATATGGCTATACAAAAAATTATTTTCATATAAGATTTACAGTTCCCCATTTTTTTAATGCTTCATTTTTTGGTGCTCCTTTTTTATGCTTTTTATATAACTCTTTATGTATCTCTTGACTAGCGTTCCCGTTAGAACACATTGATGTATTGCTGCTATATATTTCTTACCTTCTGTGCCGTTTTGTTCCTATTTTTATCTTACAACTTTTATGTACAAATTTTAAACAGTTTTCATTCTTTAATAAATCTTATTCTTCTAAGTAACTTACAGTCCCCAATATTTGGTGCCATCATTGGTCGCTTGAATCTTATTTATTGTATCTATTAGAGATGAGCGCCTGAAATTTTTCGGGTTTTGTGTTTTGGTTTTGGGTTCGGTTCCGCGGCCGTGTTTTGGGTTCGAACGCGTTTTGGCAAAACCTCACCGAATTTTTTTTGTCGGATTCGGGTGTGTTTTGGATTCGGGTGTTTTTTTCAAAAAACACTAAAAAACAGCTTAAATCATAGAATTTGGGGGTCATTTTGATCCCAAAGTATTATTAACCTCAAAAACCATAATTTACACTCATTTTCAGTCTATTCTGAATACCTCACACCTCACAATATTATTTTTAGTCCTAAAATTTGCACCGAGGTCGCTGTGTGAGTAAGATAAGCGACCCTAGTGGCCGACACAAACACCGGGCCCATCTAGGAGTGGCACTGCAGTGTCACGCAGGATGTCCCTTCCAAAAAACCCTCCCCAAACAGCACATGACGCAAAGAAAAAAAGAGGCGCAATGAGGTAGCTGTGTGAGTAAGATTAGCGACCCTAGTGGCCGACACAAACACCGGGCCCATCTAGGAGTGGCACTGCAGTGTCACGCAGGATGTCCCTTCCAAAAAACCCTCCCCAAACAGCACATGACGCAAAGAAAAAAAGAGGCGCAATGAGGTAGCTGACTGTGTGAGTAAGATTAGCGACCCTAGTGGCCGACACAAACACCGGGCCCATCTAGGAGTGGCACTGCAGTGTCACGCAGGATGTCCCTTCCAAAAAACCCTCCCCAATCAGCACATGATGCAAAGAAAAAGAAAAGAAAAAAGAGGTGCAAGATGGAATTGTCCTTGGGCCCTCCCACCCACCCTTATGTTGTATAAACAAAACAGGACATGCACACTTTAACCAACCCATCATTTCAGTGACAGGGTCTGCCACACGACTGTGACTGATATGACGGGTTGGTTTGGACCCCCCCCAAAAAAGAAGCAATTAATCTCTCCTTGCACAAACTGGCTCTACAGAGGCAAGATGTCCACCTCATCTTCACCCTCCGATATATCACCGTGTACATCCCCCTCCTCACAGATTATCAATTCGTCCCCACTGGAATCCACCATCTCAGCTCCCTGTGTACTTTGTGGAGGCAATTGCTGCTGGTCAATGTCTCCGCGGAGGAATTGATTATAATTCATTTTAATGAACATCATCTTCTCCACATTTTCTGGATGTAACCTCGTACGCCGATTGCTGACAAGGTGAGCGGCGGCACTAAACACTCTTTCGGAGTACACACTTGTGGGAGGGCAACTTAGGTAGAATAAAGCCAGTTTGTGCAAGGGCCTCCAAATTGCCTCTTTTTCCTGCCAGTATATGTACGGACTGTGTGACGTGCCTACTTGGATGCGGTCACTCATATAATCCTCCACCATTCTATCAATGTTGAGAGAATCATATGCAGTGACAGTAGACGACATGTCCGTAATCGTTGTCAGGTCCTTCAGTCCGGACCAGATGTCAGCATCAGCAGTCGCTCCAGACTGCCCTGCATCACCACCAGCGGGTGGGCTCGGAATTCTGAGCCTTTTCCTCGCACCCCCAGTTGCGGGAGAATGTGAAGGAGGAGATGTTGACAGGTCGCGTTCCGCTTGACTTGACAATTTTGTCACCAGCAGGTCTTTCAACCCCAGCAGACTTGTGTCTGCCGGAAAGAGAGATCCAAGGTAGGCTTTAAATCTAGGATCGAGCACGGTGGCCAAAATGTAGTGCTCTGATTTCAACAGATTGACCACCCGTGAATCCTTGTTAAGCGAATTAAGGGCTGCATCCACAAGTCCCACATGCCTAGCGGAATCGCTCCCTTTTAGCTCCTTCTTCAATGCCTCCAGCTTCTTCTGCAAAAGCCTGATGAGGGGAATGACCTGACTCAGGCTGGCAGTGTCTGAACTGACTTCACGTGTGGCAAGTTCAAAGGGCATCAGAACCTTGCACAACGTTGAAATCATTCTCCACTGCACTTGAGACAGGTGCATTCCACCTACTATATCGTGCTCAATTGTATAGGCTTGAATGGCCTTTTGCTGCTCCTCCAACCTCTGAAGCATATAGAGGGTTGAATTCCACCTCGTTACCACTTCTTGCTTCAGATGATGGCAGGGCAGGTTCAGTAGTTTTTGGTGGTGCTCCAGTCTTCTGTACGTGGTGCCTGTACGCCGAAAGTGTCCCGCAATTTTTCTGGCCACCGACAGCATCTCTTGCACGCCCCTGTCGTTTTTTAAAAAATTCTGCACCACCAAATTCAAGGTATGTGCAAAACATGGGACGTGCTGGAATTTGCCCATATTTAATGCACACACAATATTGCTGGCGTTGTCCGATGCCACAAATCCACAGGAGAGTCCAATTGGGGTAAGCCATTCCGCGATGATCTTCCTCAGTTGCCGTAAGAGGTTTTCAGCTGTGTGCGTATTCTGGAAAGCGGTGATACAAAGCGTAGCCTGCCTAGGAAAGAGTTGGCGTTTGCGAGATGCTGCTACTGGTGCCGCCGCTGCTGTTCTTGCGGCGGGAGTCCATACATCTACCCAGTGGGCTGTCACAGTCATATAGTCCTGACCCTGCCCTGCTCCACTTGTCCACATGTCCGTGGTTAAGTGGACATTGGGTACAACTGCATTTTTTAGGACACTGGTGAGTCTTTTTCTGACGTCCGTGTACATTCTCGGTATCGCCTGCCTAGAGAAGTGGAACCTAGATGGTATTTGGTAACGGGGGCACACTGCCTCAATAAATTGTCTAGTTCCCTGTGAACTAACGGCGGATACCGGACGCACGTCTAACACCAACATAGTTGTCAAGGACTCAGTTATCCGCTTTGCAGTAGGATGACTGCTGTGATATTTCATCTTCCTCGCAAAGGACTGTTGAACAGTCAATTGCTTACTGGAAGTAGTACAAGTGGGCTTACGACTTCCCCTCTGGGATGACCATCGACTCCCAGCGGCAACAACAGCAGCGCCAGCAGCAGTAGGCGTTACACGCAAGGATGCATCGGAGGAATCCCAGGCAGGAGAGGACTCGTCAGACTTGCCAGTGACATGGCCTGCAGGACTATTGGCATTCCTGGGGAAGGAGGAAATTGACACTAAGGGAGTTGGTGGGGTGGTTTGCGTGAGCTTGGTTACAAGAGGAAGGGATTTACTGGTCAGTGGACTGCTTCCGCTGTCACCCAAAGTTTTTGAACTTGTCACTGACTTATTATGAATGCGCTGCAGGTGACGTATAAGGGAGGATGTTCCGAGGTGGTTAACGTCCTTACCCCTACTTATTACAGCTTGACAAAGGGAACACACGGCTTGACACCTGTTGTCCGCATTTCTGGTGAAATACCTCCACACCGAAGAGCTGATTTTTTTGGTATTTTCACCTGGCATGTCAACGGCCATATTCCTCCCACGGACAACAGGTGTCTCCCCGGGTGCCTGACTTAAACAAACCACCTCACCATCAGAATCCTCCTGGTCAATTTCCTCCCCAGCGCCAGCAACACCCATATCCTCCTCATCCTGGTGTACTTCAACACTGACATCTTCAATCTGACTATCAGGAACTGGACTGCGGGTGCTCCTTCCAGCACTTGCAGGGGGCGTGCAAATGGTGGAAGGCTCATGCTCTTCACGTCCAGTGTTGGGAAGGTCAGGCATCGCAACCGACACAATTGGACTCTCCTTGTGGATTTGGGATTTCGAAGAATGCACAGTTCTTTGCTGTGCTGCTTTTGCCAGCTTGAGTCTTTTCATTTTTCTAGCGAGAGGCTGAGTGCTTCCATCCTCATGTGAAGCTGAACCACTAGCCATGAACATAGGCCAGGGCCTCAGCCGTTCCTTGCCACTCCGTGTGGTAAATGGCATATTGGCAAGTTTATGCTTCTCCTCCGACAATTTTATTTTAGGTTTTGGAGTCCTTTTTTTACTGATATTTGGTGTTTTGGATTTGACATGCTCTGTACTATGACATTGGGCATCGGCCTTGGCAGACGACGTTGCTGGCATTTCATCGTCTCGGCCATGACTAGTGGCAGCAGCTTCAGCACGAGGTGGAAGTGGATCTTGATCTTTCCCTAATTTTGGAACCTCAACATTTTTGTTCTCCATATTTTAATAGGCACAACTAAAAGGCACCTCAGGTAAACAATGGAGATGGATGGATTGGATACTAGTATACAATTATGGACGGGCTGCCGAGTGCCGACACAGAGGTAGCCACAGCCGTGAACTACCGCACTGTACTGTGTCTGCTGCTAATATATAGACTGGTTGATAAAGAGATAGTATACTCGTAACTAGTATGTATGTATAAAGAAAGAAAAAAAAACCACGGTTAGGTGGTATATACAATTATGGACGGGCTGCCGAGTGCCGACACAGAGGTAGCCACAGCCGTGAACTACCGCACTGTACTGTGTCTGCTGCTAATATATAGACTGGTTGATAAAGAGATAGTATACTCGTAACTAGTATGTATGTATAAAGAAAGAAAAAAAAACCACGGTTAGGTGGTATATACAATTATGGACGGGCTGCCGAGTGCCGACACAGAGGTAGCCACAGCCGTGAACTACCGCACTGTACTGTGTCTGCTGCTAATATATAGACTGGTTGATAAAGAGATAGTATACTCGTAACTAGTATGTATGTATAAAGAAAGAAAAAAAAACCACGGTTAGGTGGTATATACAATTATGGACGGGCTGCCGAGTGCCGACACAGAGGTAGCCACAGCCGTGAACTACCGCACTGTACTGTGTCTGCTGCTAATATATAGACTGGTTGATAAAGAGATAGTATACTCGTAACTAGTATGTATGTATAAAGAAAGAAAAAAAAACCACGGTTAGGTGGTATATACAATTATGGACGGGCTGCCGAGTGCCGACACAGAGGTAGCCACAGCCGTGAACTACCGCACTGTACTGTGTCTGCTGCTAATATATAGACTGGTTGATAAAGAGATAGTATACTCGTAACTAGTATGTATGTATAAAGAAAGAAAAAAAAACCACGGTTAGGTGGTATATACAATTATGGACGGGCTGCCGAGTGCCGACACAGAGGTAGCCACAGCCGTGAACTACCGCACTGTACTGTGTCTGCTGCTAATATATAGACTGGTTGATAAAGAGATAGTATACTCGTAACTAGTATGTATGTATAAAGAAAGAAAAAAAAACCACGGTTAGGTGGTATATACAATTATGGACGGGCTGCCGAGTGCCGACACAGAGGTAGCCACAGCCGTGAACTACCGCACTGTACTGTGTCTGCTGCTAATATATAGACTGGTTGATAAAGAGATAGTATACTCGTAACTAGTATGTATGTATAAAGAAAGAAAAAAAAACCACGGTTAGGTGGTATATACAATTATGGACGGGCTACCGAGTGCCGACACAGAGGTAGCCACAGCCGTGAACTACCGCACTGTACTGTGTCTGCTGCTAATATATAGACTGGTTGATAAAGAGATAGTATACTCGTAACTAGTATGTATGTATAAAGAAAGAAAAAAAAACCACGGTTAGGTGGTATATACAATTATGGACGGGCTGCCGAGTGCCGACACAGAGGTAGCCACAGCCGTGAACTACCGCACTGTACTGTGTCTGCTGCTAATATATAGACTGGTTGATAAAGAGATAGTATACTCGTAACTAGTATGTATGTATAAAGAAAGAAAAAAAAACCACGGTTAGGTGGTATATACAATTATGGACGGGCTGCCGAGTGCCGACACAGAGGTAGCCACAGCCGTGAACTACCGCACTGTACTGTGTCTGCTGCTAATATAGACTGGTTGATAAAGAGATAGTATACTCGTAACTAGTATGTATGTATAAAGAAAGAAAAAAAAACCACGGTTAGGTGGTATATACAATTATGGACGGGCTGCCGAGTGCCGACACAGAGGTAGCCACAGCCGTGAACTACCGCACTGTACTGTGTCTGCTGCTAATATAGACTGGTTGATAAAGAGATAGTATACTACTAATATTATATATACTGGTGGTCAGGTCACTGGTCACTAGTCACACTGGCAGTGGCACTCCTGCAGCAAAAGTGTGCACTGTTTAATTTTAATATAATATCATGTACTCCTGGCTCCTGCTATAACCTATAACTGGCACTGCAGTAGTGCTCCCCAGTCTCCCCCACAATTATAAGCTGTGTGAGCTGAGCAGTCAGACAGATATATAATATATATAGATGATGCAGCACACTGGCCTGAGCCTGAGCAGTGCACACAGATATGGTATGTGACTGACTGAGTCACTGTGTGTATCGCTTTTTTCAGGCAGAGAACGGATATATTAAATAAACTGCACTGTGTGTCTGGTGGTCACTCACTATATAATATATTATGTACTCCTGGCTCCTGCTATAACCTATAACTGGCACTGCAGTAGTGCTCCCCAGTCTCCCCCACAATTATAAGCTGTGTGAGCTGAGCAGTCAGACAGATATATATAATATTATATATAGATAATAGATGATGCAGCACACTGGCCTGAGCCTGAGCAGTGCACACAGATATGGTATGTGACTGAGTCACTGTGTGCTGTGTATCGCTTTTTTCAGGCAGAGAACGGATTATAAATAAAACTGGTGGTCACTATCAGCAAAACTCTGCACTGTACTGAGTACTCCTAATGCTCCCCAAAATTAGTAAATCAAGTGTCTCTCTAATCTATTCTAAACGGAGAGGACGCCAGCCACGTCCTCTCCCTATCAATCTCAATGCACGTGTGAAAATGGCGGCGACGCGCGGCTCCTTATATAGAATCCGAGTCTCGCGATAGAATCCGAGCCTCGCGAGAATCCGACAGCGTCATGATGACGTTCGGGCGCGCTCGGGTTAACCGAGCAAGGCGGGAAGATCCGAGTCGCTCGGACCCGTGAAAAAAAACATGAAGTTCTGGCGGGTTCGGATTCAGAGAAACCGAACCCGCTCATCTCTAGTATCTATCTTATTCTCTAGCCTGCACACGTACTAGTGTGGGTTTTATTTAAGATATAGCAGACACCCTTTACATGTAAGGGAGTGGCACATAGTGACTGTATTTCTCTGTTTCTTTCTTTTCTCCTTTCGCTGACATACTGTGAAAAATACTCTACTCAATTTTTGGCGCTGTTAGTTCACCCCATATACATATATATATATATATATATACAGATATAAAAAATGTCTTAAACTTGCGCTCAGATAACCAGCAGCAATTTGGAAGAAGTCCCTGTTAGTGGGCTCCCACAAAACAATTACAACAAACAAAAAACCAAATGCGCTCAGTGTATAACCCAAACCATGCTTGTATTCAATTTCTTAATTCCATGTATGTTCCAAGAGATTTTCTCCACGGTGTGGTTTTTTTTGTTGTTGTTTAGCACCTGTAAGTAATAAGTATACCCTTACACCAAGAAAACATCCGAAAAGAAAAATAGCCAGTGGCCTAATTAGATATGATACCAAGACTTTTTATTAAAATTGACTTACTGTATACAGTTAAAATTAACATCACAATACAGTTTAGGAAATCCATCAGTCTCAACAGTCGGAATAATCACCTTCACCTTTACAGGTACTAGCTCAAAAAGGTGTAGTGGTGAACTAGACAGAAGACCGGGTCAAATCAGTTACGCTACCTAACCCTAGACCCCCTTCCCACACACACACAGACTAAAACTAATCACCCATGCCCAGCGGCTAACCAGTGAGGATTAGTAGCGGATGGTTGATCAGGATTCCGTCAGTCAGGATCCTGGCATTGCGATCCATGTCGTGAATGCCGGTATCGGCATTCCGAACAGTGTCGGGATGCAACCGGTAACCCTCATCCCTGCGTTTTGCCTATGAGCGTAAGGTACATAGTGTGGATACTTAATAATTGTGGCAGTTCCATGATTATTAATACATAGGTACCTATACCACTGCCCCTGCATTATACTTTTAATACTTAGTGGGATATTTATCAAAGCTTGGTGAGAGGTAAAGTGGAGACAGTACCAGCCAATCGGCTCCTAACTGCCATGTTATGTGTTTGAAAAATGACGGAAGCTGATTCATTAGTGCTTTCTCTCTCCTAGCTTTCATTAATATCCCCCCATAGTGTTGATAGTTTTGTTTAAAATGAAAAAGTTCATAATGATTTGTACTGAAAAAAGTTTTGGCATTTCAGCAGTTTTTAATACATATGCCACATAGTTCTGACATTTCGTATTTTGGGGGTAATTCTGAGTTGATCGCAGCAGCAAGTTTGTTAGCAATTGGGCAAAACCATGGTGGTCATTCCCAGTTGTTCGCTCGTTGCCGATTTTCGCTATATTGCGATTAGTCGCTTAATGCGCATGCGCAAGGTTCGCAGAGCGCATGCGCTTAGTTATTTTACACAAAAGTTAGGTATTTTACTCACGGCATAACGAGGAATTTTCATCGTTCTGGTGATCGTACTGTGATTGACAGGAAGTGGGTGTTTCTGGGCGGAAACTGGCCGTTTTCTGGGAGTGTGTGAAAAAACGCTGGCGTTTCTGGGAAAAATGCGGGAGTGTCTGAAGAAACGGGGGAGTGTCTGGCCGAACGCTGGGTGTGTTTGTGACGTCATACCAGGAACGAAACTGACTGAACTGATCGCAATGGCTGAGTAAGTCTGGAGCTACTCAGAAACTGCTAAGAATTTTCTATTCGCAATTGTGCTAATCTTTCGTTTGCAATTCTGCTAAGCTAACATACACTCCCAGAGGGCGGCGGCTTAGCGTGTGCAATGCTGCTAAAAGCAGCTAGCGAGCGAACAACTCGGAATGAGGGCCTATGTGCACTGCAGGGGAGGCAAATATAACATGTGCAGAGAGAGTTAGATTTGGGTGGGTTATTTTGTTTCTGTGCACGGTAAAAACTGCCTGCTTTACTTTTACACTGCAATTTAGATTTCAGTTTTAATACACCCCACCCAAATCTAACTCTCTCTGCACAAGTTATATCTGTACCCCCTGCAGTGCACATGGGGGGTCATTCCCAGTTGTTCGCTCGTTTCTGATTTTCGCTATGCTGCGATTTGTTGCTAAATGTGCATGTGCATGGTACACAGCGTGCATGCGCTTAGTTATTTAACTAAAAACTTAGCAGTTTTGCTGGTGTTCGTGCGGCGCTTTTCAGTCGCACTGCTGATCGGTGAGTGATTGACAGGAAAGGAGCGTTTCTGGGTGGTAACTGAGCGTTTTCCGGGAGTGTGCTAAAAAAGGCAGGCGTGTCAGGGAAAAAACGCGGGAGTGTCTGGAGAAACGGGGGAGTGGCTGGCCGAACGCAGGGCGTGTTTGTGACGTCAAACAAGGAACTAAACAGACCGAGCTGATCGCAATCTAGGAGTAGGTCTGGAGTTACTCAGAAACTTTTGTAGAAAGGTTTGTCAGTTCTGCACCAGCTGTGTGCTGTATAACCACACCTTAATGTCAACAAATATGATTATGAATATAAGAATACCAATATACACAATGCTAATCGTCAATTCTTAAGATAGCACTTTACTTATTGGTGGTGCTCCCAAATACTTTTGTAGATTAACTACACCAAAAAAGGGAAAGGAAAGACAAAAGAAATCCTTTTTGGGAGCACTCTTAATTGAAAATTATAATGATATTAGATCATGATATACAGTATGATGATGTGAAAATGAATAATCTAAAACCTAACATTTATTCTGTTCCTTAAAATATCGACCAATTATGGTCCAAATATATCTATCTATAATACAATATAAAGATAGGAGGGTGAAAATAAGAGTGAGTAGTATAGGACTGCTCCACCAGTGTTAAATGAGCATTAAGGTGATCATCTTGATGATATCCACAGTGCCTGGTATTCCTAAGTGGTCCCCCTTCAAAGTACTGACCAGGTCTATCCTATCAGCTTCCGAGGTTAAAGATCGGGCTACTTTCAGGATAGTACGACCTTGAATAGTAGAAGATGATATGTGAAGGAAGAAGAACCCACTTCTGCTGTCTGTACTGAGCCTGCTAACGCCACTGGAGAAAATTACCCCCAGGCTTTTCCAGATGAGAGAGTGTTGGAAAAGAGAACCCACAGCTGTCTTAGAAGTAAAGTAGAGTTAAAATGCAGAGGTTTACTGTAGAAATTTTTCTCCCCCCTTGAGTGGGGGATGAAGAAAGAAGGAAGACAGGAGCACTTCTGCTTTCTGTTGTGACAGCAAAATGTACGCTAAAGAGGACGGAGCCCTTTCCAGCACTGCTGTCAACCAGATGAGAGAGTGATAGAAAAAGAGAAGAGAAAAGAGGGAGGAAAGGAAAACTGTAGCAAACGGGGGATGTTCTGATTAATACTAAATAGCATGGAGGACAGCATTTATTGCGCTGGTGTTTCAGAGAGAATCGCTGTTGTTCACACACTGATAATTTCTGTTATGTCATCCATATTATTAATAATAATCCCATCGGCTAATCAGACAAAAGGTAATAATTTTTATAACAATTTTTGTGGAAATATACAAGCAAAACTTCACCTACATTTCATTTAAGTAATAAATCAGGAGGAAATTTCCTCAAACATATGATCTGCAAGAAAATAATTCATTGGATCACCTATAATAGGTCAGTGTCAAATTCCAAGATCATTAGACTAATTGATATTCATCAGATCATGAATTAGATCTGGTGAGGACTTTAACATTTACAAGGGTGCTGAATCAGCAGAATAAAATAGACAGTCCTAGAACAAAGTCTTAAGCAAGACAAATGCAACATTTGTAGCAGTATGAAGATACACAGTCCTAAACCAAAGTCTTTTGCAGGACAAATGTAACATATGTAACACAAAAAGTTGATAGATGTTCATCAGATCACAAGTTAAATCTTGTAAGGAAGTTGACACTAAAACAGTGCTAATCTGCAAAATAAGCAGTCCTAAAACGCTTGTCTTTTACAAGACAACCGCAGCATATGCATCAATACGAGAATGAACAGTCCTAGAATAAATTCTTTAGTAAGACAAGTGCAATATATGCAACAATATGGTAAAGCACCTCAATAGTAATGAGGGGTGTATGGAAATAGACATGGGACTCCAATAGTGGTCCCAAATATATAATGTGGGAGAAGAGAGGGGAGAGCAGGAGCAAATATAGCCGTATATGTGTACTGGGGAGTGACATATGTATATTACTTTATCACTTGCTGCTCAAACCCATTTAGATGTCGGCATTTGTCAATCTCATCCCCTCATTCGGCATTGCCTGCTTCCACCTGACCTCACATGCCTTTTACACACATAATGGTGCAGCGGCTGCTTGAAAGAGAGGGTATAACTGCAAAAAGCAACATATATGACATAGCACCTCTTTATAATATGTGCAAATGGGCATAAAGCTCCAATGGTAGTCCTAAGTATAAATTGAGGGAGGAGGGTGCAGGGACAGGTATAGCCGTGTATGAGCACTGGGTTGGTGACAGATATAACTTTACCACTCGCCGTTCTAAATCCGTTTATATGCTGGCGTTTGTTGGTCTCGTCTGCTCGTTCAGCGTGGCCTGCTTCCCCTGACCTCATACACCTCACACACACCGAGGTGCAGCGGCTGCCCAGTCCGAAGACAGGGGGCGTGGCCGCACGACGTCCTTGATGACGTCAATCCCGACGTACGTTTCACCGCTGGGCTTGTTCACGGGAGCCTCCCGTGAACAAGCCCAGCGGTGAAACGTACGTCGGGATTGACGTCATAAAGGACGTCATGCGGCCACGCCCCCTGTCTTCGGACTGGGCAGCCGCTGCACCTCGGTGTGTGTGAGAGGTGTATGAGGTCGGGGGAAGCAGGCCACGCTGAACGAGCAGACGAGACCAACAAACGCCGGCATATAAACGGATTTAGAACGGCGAGTGGTAAAGTTACATCTGTCACCAACCCAGTGCTCATACATGGCTATACCTGTCCCTGCACCCTCCTCCCTCAATTTATACTTAGGACTACCATTGGAGCTTTATGCCCAGTTGCACATATTATATAGAGGTGCTTTGTCATATATGTTGCTTTTTGCGGTTATACCCTCTCTTTCAAGCAGCCGCTGCACCATTATGTGTGTAAAAGGCATGTGAGGTCAGGTGGAAGCAGGCAATGCCGAATGAGGGGATGAGATTGACAAATGCCGACATCTAAATGGGTTTGAGCGGCAAGTGATAAAGTAATATACATATGTCACTCCCCAGTACACATATACGGCTATATTTGCTCCTGCTCTCCCCTCTCTTCTCCCACATTATATATTTGGGACCACTATTGGAGTCCCATGTCTATTTCCATACACCCCTTATTACTATTGAGGTGCTTTACCATATTGTTGCATATATTGCACTTGTCTTACTAAAGAATTTATTCTAGGACTGTTTATTGTCGTATTGATGCATATGCTGCGGTTGTCTTGTAAAAGACAAGTGTTTTAGGACTGCTTATTTTGCAGATTAGCACTGTTTTAGTGTCAACTTCCTTACAAGATTTAACTTGTGATCTGATGAACATCTATCAACTTTTTGTGTTACATATGTTACATTTGTCCTGCAAAAGACTTTGGTTTAGGACTGTGTATCTTCATACTGCTACATATGTTGCATTTGTCTTGCTTAAGACTTTGTTATAGGACTGTCTATTTTATTCTGCTGATTCAGCACCCTTGTAAATGTTAAAGTCCTCACCAGATCTAATTCATGATCTGATGAATATCAATTAGTCTAATGATCTTGGAATTTGACACTGACCTATTATAGGTGATCCAATGAATTATTTTCTTGCAGATCATATGTTTGAGGAAATTTCCTCCTGATTTATTACTTAAAAGCAATGTAGGTGAAGTTTTGCTTGTATATTTCCACAAAAATTGTTATAAAAATTATTACCTTTTGTCTGATTAGCCGATGGGATTATTATTAATAATATGGATGACATAACAGAAATTATCAGTGTGTGAACAACAGCGATTCTCTCTGAAACACCAGCGCAATAAATGCTGTCCTCCATGCTATTTAGTATTAATCAGAACATCCCCCATTTGCTACAGTTTTCCTTTCCTCCCTCTTTTCTCTTCTCTTTTTCTATCACTCTCTCATCTGGTTGACAGCAGTGCTGGAAAGGGCTCCGTCCTCTTTAGCGTACATTTTGCTGTCACAACAGAAAGCAGAAGTGCTCCTGTCTTCCTTCTTTCTTCATCCCCCACTCAAGGGGGGAGAAAAATTTCTACAGTAAATCTCTGCATTTTAACTCTACTTTACTTCTAAGACAGCTGTGGGTTCTCTTTTCCAACACTCTCTCATCTGGAAAAGCCTGGGGGTAATTTTCTCCAGTGGCGTTAGCAGGCTCAGTACAGACAGCAGAAGTGGGTTCTTCTTCCTTCACATATCATCTTCTACTATTCAAGGTCGTACTATCCTGAAAGTAGCCCGATCTTTAACCTCGGAAGCTGATAGGATAGACCTGGTCAGTACTTTGAAAGGGGACCACTTAGGAATACCAGGCACTGTGGATATCATCAAGATGATCACCTTAATGCTCATTTAACACTGGTGGAGCAGTCCTATACTACTCACTCTTATTTTCACCCTCCTATCTTTATATTGTATTATAGATAGATATATTTGGACCATAATTGGTCGATATTTTAAGGAACAGAATAAATGTTAAGTTTTAGATTATTCATTTTCACATCATCATACTGTATATCATGATCTAATATCATTATAATTTTCAATTAAGAGTGCTCCCAAAAAGGATTTCTTTTGTCTTTCCTTTCCCTTTTTTGGTTTAGTTACTCAGAAACTGCAAGAAAATATTTAGTAGCAATTCTGCTAATCTTTCGTTCGCAATTCTGCTAAGCTAAGATACACTCCCAGAGGGCGGCGGCCTAGCGTTTGCAATGCTGCTAAAATCAGCTAGCGAGCTAACAACTTGGAATGACCCCCATGGTTTTGCCCAACTGCTAACAAATTTGCTGCTGCGATCAACTCAGAATTAGGCCCCTTATCTGGTTCATCATCACATTTATACTATAATCAGATAGGTTTAATAATTAATTTTGTATCATTATTTCAAGTAATATTATCCTTTTCATTTTTATAGGGTTTATAGAGGAAATCTGTAAATGATACTGAAATTAATCTTTTGAAATTATTGATTGTATATATATATTTGTTTTTATATGTACAATATGCGTGTTGTAGGCAGCAATTGTGTTTTTTATTATTCTGTTCACTCTGATTCAGAAAAATGTGCATACATCTATTTATATACTATGGGAGCATGTTTGATGACGTTTTTAGCTAAGTACAATATTGTATTAGCGGTAATTGACCAGTAAACATACTGTACACACCGCAATAAGCATTGTGTACATTTTCCTTTTCTATAGTACCTATTGAAAAGCAGTTACCTATTTCTGTCAAAGTGGTTATATGGCATCTTTGATAATGGCAATAGTATATGTACAAGGAGAAAAAGTATGACTCTTGTTTGGGCGCACTCTTATTAGTTTCCTTAAATGGTCAATAAATGGTAAATCTATAACTTTAATGATGTTGTCTTAAGCTAGTACCCTTCTCCCCACATAAATATTCAAAGCGAGATAGACTCGACATAAACAACCATAATTGTAAGGTGCGGAAAATATATCTGAAAGAAAGTCTCTCTTTATTTAAATATATGTATGAAATGTTCAGATCTCAATTATGCCTGGATAAATGCATATAGGAAACGTAGCTACATCTCAAGCTGCCTCCGTCTGCTAAAGATCTGTACAAACTTAGTTTGTATTAATGCGGCCCTAAGTGGGGTTAAATACGTGAGTGGGAGAACCCACACACTTTTTAACAATTCTAGTAGTTTGCCACTGTCATTGGTGAGTAAATAATCACATTAGAGATTAAAGAAGTAGTTGGATTGAGTATAAGTGGTGATACTGCTGTTGGCGTTTTTGCTACAGGGAAGAGAACCTTCCTACTTCACCAGGTATTCCCTAGCAGTCGCCTGTCTAGGTACTGACCTAGCCCACCTCCGTTTAGCTTCCAAGATCGGACGAGATTGGGCGTGAACGTAGGGGTATGGTCGTAGGGAGAACTTACCCTATATCGCCAATGAGAGTGCACCGAAACGGAAGGATTGATTCCTTCTGTGGAGAAGGAGTGAAGGAGAGTGGATGGATGATTGATCAGACTGTATTTCAGGATAGGGTATACAACGATGGGTAGATAGGTGTGAATCTGCTGTCCACGTTAGACTGGAGAGACGTGTCCCTGGGGGAACACGTTCTCCAGAATCATGGATGAGAGTTCACAGAAGGAAGAAAAGTAGGAATCTAGTGAGAGAATATAGGAAGTACTGTGAGCACTATTTTTTAGATGATGCTCTAAGTCACCTGTATTGTTTCAATATAGTAAATTTTGGTGACGGTAAAGATATCATGCAGGTATCACAGCGAAGGAGAAACAGATAAAGACTGTAATCATATGGCCTTGTGCTGACCAATAAATTCTGTAATTTGTGCCAAACCGCTAAATACCGGGTTATGTGTATTTACCACATAACATTAAAGAATCTGAAAAAGCTGGTATGATAGCCTGAAAAGAATCGAAATGGTTATTTATGGCAGTGGCAAAAATAATTTCCTGTTAGAGGCGGTTATTGCTTGTATTTGCAAAAGAAAATAAGAGAGACTGATAAATTATCACCAATCAAACAACCCCCTTGGTGACACGTCCTCAAGTAAACAGACACATGAGTTATGCCTTTAAAACGCTGCCTAAGGCCAGCTAATTCCGAAATCACACCAAATCATTCCCTGCAATCATGAATATATGCAGAGACTTTGTTCATTGCTGTACATAAACATAAGAATTGAGCGAGGAAAAAAGGAGCAGGATCACCAGTTGTCCAATGCTATACCAGTGTTATGCCACCTGGTTACATCACAACTTGCTTACATGGGGGAGTACATGTGTATGCAACTCAGTCAGACTAGAAAGTATTGAACTAGGGCAAAAGTGCTTAGTCAGATAAAGGGGCAGAGGATATGACTCTGTAAAGCCGATATGTCCTGTGGCTATAAAATTACCCACAGGAGGTATGCCCGCTGAAAAAACGGAGAGCAAACTTATTATGTAAAAAAGGCAAAGTGCCCACAGTAGGATAATTAAGGTAATAAATATCACCCATTCAGATGTCAAGCAGGAGAGGTGCCCACTAGAAAAACGCGTTTCACCCGATCACGGGCTTGTTCACTTTCATTCTGAGCACCCCTTGGAATAAGGGGCTTGAGTATTAAATGGAGCCTGTCATTACGATCAGCCAATGACTGGTCCCGAGGGCGGGGTTACATTAAGTAGATAGTCCTATCACTAGCTTCATAGATAGAGGGAGGGCTCGCTGATGTCACTGGATTTATGAACGTGGGGCGGAAGTTGTGATTATTCCTTCCGCCCTCACTGTGTGGCTGTGATATGGTCAAAAACAAGTGGCTGGTAGTGGGTGTCCCGCTGTGCGGGCTTCAAATGGACTAAGAAGGACCACTGTTACCGGTGCCTGGATTGTGATCCTCCGGGCGAGGGCCGCGATCGGCGGTATCAGCAGCTGACAAGTGTATGGGCTGAAGCCGTCACATAGTGCCCCGCCCATACCGATGACAAGCCGGTTGCTATGGTGTTTGTGCCGCTCCTGAATGATATGTGGGCGGAAGTGGTACTGATCTAAGGGCGGAAGTGACAAGCTGAACTTACGCCCAATCAGCTGTGCAAACTTGGGTTGCTAGGATACCTATTGAATTCTACGAAACGAAAGGGGGGAGAGCGGACTAACTGCTCCACCCCCTATCTAGGCTATGTGGGCAGACTGTGAGAGAGTCTCTGTTTGGATGTGTGTGGGAAATATGATAAACTAGTGATGCCCTGTTCCTTCTGAGGAACGGGAAATAAAGATATTACACATTGTTGTGATTATGATAAATGAAAATAAAAATAAAAATAAAAAAATAAAAAAATAAAAATAAATATATAAGGAATTAAAAATAAATAAATAAGAAGTATCAGTCTATACAACTACATGGCAATAAATATAAACATAATAAAAATAGTGAATAAAGAATAAAGGATATTGAAAGTAAATATAATTAGGGGGATAATTATAAAGAAAAATGAGTGACAAATTTTTTGGAAAAATATGCATATGATTCTATGAGTAAATAAGGAAAAAGATGATGCTAAAATGGGTATGCAATAAGGGGGGCTTATTGCGGGGCATGAAATTTGAGGGGGGAAAAACAGAAAAGGGGGGAGGGGAGTATAAAAGGTGGGAAATTGCGAGAATGAGACAATAGTGTTGGTAAGAATGGTGTGGATGATTATACTTGGTTGAAACAGAGTGTTCACCTGGGTTGACATACCCTGGGAACTGTCTGTATTGTTAGAACCTGGCAGTGCTGGATATGTGTGAGTGAGTTGGGTGTGTGTCTGTGCAAGTGGTGCCTAGAGATGGTGCGAAGTCAGTGTGTGGTAAACATTGTTAGACTGGGGGAGAGAAGGGGAAGGGAGTGTGCCGTTGTGTGTAGGAGTGTGTATTTCTGAGTGTGTGAGCCAATGATTATGTCTGTCTTTCACTAGTGAATGTGATGTGATTGAGGTAAAGCAGTGATGAGGTGCCACTATGGTCAAAATGGTGAGAAACAGTATGTGCTGTGGAAAATGTGAAAGGTGGGTGAAACTTGGGTGATGGGGTTATGAAGGGTTGGTGCTGCTGTCATGTGTTGGTGGTGAATGTGTTGGTGTGTAACTGATGGGTGAAGGTGGGAAGGGTGGGAGATGGGAGTTATGAGGGTGGAAAAAGAAAGAAGAAAAGGGGGGTTGGGTTGGGGGAACGGAGAGGTGAGAAAGAGGGGGGAGAGAGAGTTGGGATCTTGTTCATGCTGGGTGTGAGAGATAGGTAAACCTCAGAGTAAAAGTGAATTGTTGGTGGTGCCATTTAGAACACATGCATGGCAAATCTCACAGGAAAACACTATAGTTAATGTTTTCGTTGAGGCCATTGGGTCGAAGGCCGTTCAGCTTAAATGTCCATTCACTTTCTTTTTTCAAAAGTTCTTTGGTGATGTCTCCGCCCTTAATTCCCAGGTGAATTTGTTCCAAGCCAAATATCTTGAAATCCTTCTGATGATCCTTGTGATGGGTATGGAAGTGTCTTGCAACTGTTGTTAACTGCTTCATCCTAGCCAGATCCGTGGCGGCATTCCGACAAGTGCCCAGGTGTTCCAAGGCTCTTTCCTTGAGTTTGCGAGTTGTCATGCCTATGTACCTGGCATCGCAGTTGCACGTGATGCAATAAATTGAAGCTTGTGTGTCGCAATTGAAGAATTGTTTAATCATTATGGTCTTTCCGTATCTGTCCACCACTGAATTTGTTTTTAGAATATAGGGGCATACTTTACACTTGCCACAGGGGAAAGAGTCTGTCACTCTAGTAGATGATGGTATCCCACCAGTCATGTAGTCAGTTATTTGACTTTGTCTTGTTGTCTTTCCAACAAAATGACTTCTGACCAGATGATCCTTAATATTTCTGGACCTTCGCCAGCTCATGTTGATTTTGGAATCTATATAAGGTGATAGGTCCGCATCTAGTTGTAGAATAGGCAGGTGTTGCTCTATTGCCTGCTTCAGGAGTTTCCATTCAGGACAAAAGGTTCCGATGAACCTAACTTTAGTTTCATCATCCTTGATTTTAGGTTGACGTTGGGAGATCAGAGTATCTCTGCTGGTGTGTAAAGCTTCCTTTTGAGCCCGCTTGAGAGAGCGCTTGCTGTATCCTCTTTCTCTGAGCCGATCAATCAATTCATGACTCTTCATCTTGTAAACCCCTACCTCCGAACAGTTGCGCCTCAGTCTCAGAAACTCCCCCTTAGGAATGTTCTCAATAGTGGGGGGGAAATGAGCGCTAGTTTGGAGGAGGATGCTGTTGGTGGCGGTTTCTTTCCGATAGATTTCGGTGGCCAGGGTGCCATCAGGAGACTTATAGATCCGTAGGTCCAAGAAGGCAACCATGTCTTTACTAATTGTATGTGTTAGTTTGATGTTCAAATTGTTGCTGTTAAGAAGATGAATAAATGAAAGCAAAAGTTCCTCTGTACCATCCCAGATGATGAAAATATCGTCTATGTATCTGAGCCAAATTAACACATGTTCTGTGTATCTGTCATTCTGTTCATTGAAAACGTGAGTCTGTTCCCATCTCCCCAGAAAGAGATTGGCATATGTTGGTGCACAGGCCGCGCCCATCGCGGTACCCCTAACTTGTAAGTAGAAGCGATCCTGAAAGGTGAAATGGTTTTTCTCTAATACGAATTTCAACAGGTTGAATAATAGGGAGTTGAAATCATCATTTGTGCTCAAATCCAGGAAATGTCTAACTGCCTCAAGACCCATCTGGTGGTCGATACTGGTGTACAGAGCTTCTACGTCTAATGTAGCCAGTATGAAATGCTCCTCAAAGTTGATATCCTGTATCTTGCGGAGCAGGTCAGATGTGTCTTGTAGGTAGGATGGCAACTGTAATACGTATTCACGCAGATGTAAATCGAGAAACCGGCTTGGTTGTTCCAGCATCCCTCCATTCCCAGACATAATAGGTCTGCCGGGTGGTCTTTGGATATTCTTATGGACCTTGGGAAGGAGGTAAAAGGTGGGTACCCTGGGGTTGGTGACAGAAAGATATTTGTGTTCTTGTTTGGTGATTTTCCCAGTTGAAGCTGCCTCATCGATCAATTGAGAGTATTCTCTCATAAATTGTGGAATCGGATTGTGGGAAAGTTTCTTGTAGCAAGCCGTCTGATTCAATTGCCGGAGTGCCTCGATGGTATACATCTCTGTGGGCCAAAGAACAATATTTCCGCCCTTATCGGACGGTTTTATGACCACGTCTTTCCAGGTATTTAATTGTTTAAGTGCTTGTCTTTCTTCTCTCTTCAAGTTGTCTGGGAATCTGTGACATTTATTAAGGTTTTGCATATGAATCTGATCAAATTCCTTAGCGACCAGGTTTAGAAATACTCGCACTTCAGGGCTCTTGTCATCTGGGGGAAAAAAAGTAGGATTTGTTCTTGCACATTGGTCGGCGATCGGCTGTGGAGTCCCTGTCAGATTCAGAGTATAATTCTTCCAGAATACCGAGTATGTTTCTGTCTTCTTCCGTCAATGGGGCTTCTAGGATATCATCCTTTTGTTGACTCCTTTGTGCAAAGAATTTTTTTAAAAGGAGTTTACGACCAAATAATCTTAGATCTTTTTCCCAAAGGAATCTGTCGAAAGATTTTGAAGGAGAGAAGGATAGGCCTTTGCTAAGAACATTACATTGAGCTGAGGTAAGAATTCTGTTGGATAAATTGATTACAGTTAGACGTTGAGATGTGGATGGGTCTATCGTATTTTCCGTCTCTGGCGTTCCGGATACCTCGATGTCCGTGGCATGTCCCATCGAGAGTCTCGTCCCGTGTCTCTTCTTCCCCCCTCGTCTCGTCTTTCTTGAGGTCTGTACCTTCCTCTCGGTTTCTGTCCTCTTTCTAAAAAATGAGGGGAACCTTCCCTGCTGGAGTTGGGGGTGGGTCGTACCGTATCAAGTGCCTCATTGAGAGAGTCGTCACTTGTTGATGACTCAAATTCTGAGAAAGTATACCCCTCTGGTTGTCTTCTACCCCTATTCCTGGGGGGCTGGGGGTTCCACTTAAAGATGTCACCCTGGGAAAAGTCCCTTTTATCTCTTTGCAACTTATTCCGTTTACGGTCAACAATGGTTTTTTCGTAGGTGTCGAGATCCTTTTTGTGTCTTTCAAAGGTCGTCAGATAATTTATTTTGTAATTTTGGAACAGGTTTGTGCAGGATCAAAAACTTTTGCTCCTTCATCTTTGATAATGGCCACAGATAATTGAACTATTTCTTATTTAAAGTACATTTAATATTGTTTATTTGTGCATAATATAATGCACTGTGGGTCTGACACACAGCGCCGATGTTCATGTAGGTGGTTAATTCTTTGCTACTGTGCATGCACGGAAATCTGGGTATACAGAGTGTCTGCACAAAGGCACAGTTGTAATTGAGATGCGCAGTATCAGAGATATCTTGGAAAAGTGATGGGCATTTGTGCACATTGATTGGGAGGTGGGTATTAATGCGCATACAACTGGTGTATCTCATTGGTGTATTATGAGAGTGTGGCTGGCATGTTGCAAAATTGATTGCATACACAGATTCTTCAACATTCACACAGGAGGCCATACTCAGTCAGAAAGTCTGCCACTGCATATAGCTGGTGCAATTTCCGTGGTGCAACCGATGGTGTCTACGGACTGGTTCTATAGATGCTGACAGTGGGCGTCTCAGTCGTTGCACATTTGGACAAACACTTCTACACAAGGGAAGGGCTTTGTAGCAGCATGTGCATAAAGTCGCAGATGCGCAACTGCCAAAAGATGCAGCTGTGACTGCCTCTGAAACATCCCGTATGTGTGGTCTCCTATTCTGTTTGTTATATTGTGGATATATAGATTTATATAAATAACAGAGGATTTACACACATTTTCAGTTAAATTCTGCATTATTTGGCATATTGTGGGAGTGTGTTCACATTTGTTTTACATAATGTTCTTATTGTGAATTTTTCTATTTTATCTGTATGTCTTTATTTCATGAATTAATTTTTTGGAGATACATTTGGGCACTTAGGCGCACAAACACACACTTAAATACTTGGAATACAGTTCCATACTATATTCTTTTTTGTTGCATGTGTAATAAATATTAATAAACTCATATAAAGTACTAACACTAATGAATATTCCCTCAGCCATCAAAGCCTTTGAGAATTTGAGTACTCTGTATGATTTTGGAGGTTTATGCCCTTTTTTGTCTATCCTACTAAACAACACAAAGGTCTTTGTCAAGCAGCATTAAGTAGTTGTCACATATATATATATTATTGTTCTATAGTATGTTTATGTATATATTTATTTATACAGTCATTGGGCGGAATTCAAATGTAATTTGTTTTTGCTCCCAGCAGATGGTGCCCAATGGAGCTATTCAATTGTAGCTCTGTTAGGGCATGATCTGCTGGTCAGCTCACAGCCCCCGGGGGTGGCAAGCCGAAATGTAGTAAAAGTGACCTCTTTGGGTACCCAAACAGCACTTTTTGGATCGCATCCATTAGTTTAGTTGGGTTTAGGTGCTTTAGGCTGCTAAACCAGACACTAATGGGCGTGATCAGTGCGATAGGAGGCATCAATTGAATATCACTCCTGCAATTTCCCATCATTATAGATGGGAGATTGGGACAATAATAATTTAATTCCCCCCATTGTTTAAAATTCTGAGTATTTTTTTTCCAAGCACCGCTGCTTTGGGCACAGCAACAGGGGGCACAACTACTGAGGGCACAGCAACAGGGGGCAAAACTACTGAGGGCACAGCAACAGGGTGCAAATCTACAGGGGCACAACTACTGAGGGCACAGCAACAGGGGGCACAACTACTGAGGGCACAGCAACAGGGGCAAATCTACAGGGCACAATTACTGAGGGCACAGCAACAGGGGGCAAATCTACACGGGCATAACTACTAAGGGCACAGCAACAGGTGGCAAAACTACAGGGGCACATCTACTGAGGGCACAGCAACAGGGGGCAAAACTACAGGGGCACAACTACTGAGGGCACAGCAACAGGGGGCAAATCTACTGGGGGCACAGCTACAGGAAGCACAACTACAAGGGAATAACTGCTCACGCCCCTTCCCTATGAAGCCACGCACCTATTTTGGCAACGTGCTTGAAGCATGCACTAACCTTTTTTTTAACCTATTTATTTTTGATTAAATTTTTTTTCTATTTATTTATTTATTTGGGGGGGAGGGGGGCGCCAAAGGAAATTTTCACCCTGGGCACCACAAGGTCTTGAACCGGCCCTGGGTAAGGCATTGCTATTAAGCAATTAAGTTTTCATATAGCAACAATTTCTTAACAGACCAGTTTAGAAGGAAAACAATATGTAAAAGCGTCCGATGCACGAGACTTTATGTTCACTTTCTGGAGAATCACCCTGCAGAGAAATAGTTCTTCCATACACTATGTAGAGCCTAGTTTATTTGCAGATTAAGCAGAGGAGCTGATTCTGAGTCAGATGAAAAGTAGTTGTAGCTGTGGGTAGTTGTGGAAGCCTACCTTATGCTAATGTGAATTTCCATTCGACTAAAAAATCTGTATGCCCGCAAGTGGGAAACAGCTACTCCCTATTGTTCTGTTTAGAGCCCATAGTGTCACCATTAGTATCAGCAGCACTTGCACCAGTCTCATGCTAGGTGCAAGAGATCCATCTAAAACAGTCTTCACCTTCTCCATACGCACGGTTCTTTCTCGCTGCCTAAATCTGGCCTGTCAGACTCAGAATATTAGAGAGATAAGCAAAAATTCAGTTGTGCTCATGCACTGTATGCTAAAAGTTGCTATTTTCGTCTGTGCAAAGAGAGCCGCCCAACTCAGAATCAGCTCAAAAATGTTTTATACAGTTATATCTGAGTGTAGAATAAGCTAGAGAAACACCTATACAGTATTTTACGAGTAGCAATTTACTTGTCATTCAGGTTAACATGAAAAAACAACAGAGTGGCTGGGATGAACTAAAAGCTAAGAAAGAGGAAAAGAAAAACCTAGAGAAAGTATTGGCTAAGACCAAAAAAATTGCAGACTTTTGTTCTATAAAAAGTGCAGCCAGTTCCTCTGTAGTCAGTCCAAGTGCATCCACTGCCAGAGTCTATGCAGTTGGTGCAAGTGAAGATGGTGCAACAAATTATTTATTTAGTATTATTTATTATGTTTTCATGGTTTGCACCTTGTACTTTGTTCAAAGTCAAATATTGGAAAACTAGCAATTTTCAGGTATGTTTCTGTTAAATCACTTTATAAATAAAATTGTTTGCATTTATTAATAAACTCTAGTTTGTGCTTTTTATGTACTTTTTTTATTCAGTGGTCAATAATATAACAGGTGGTATATGCTAAACATAAACAAAGGAGGGAGGGAGAATGAGGTGGTTGAAGGTAGGTGGGTAGCTATGTCCTCCATGGTGTTAGCCAAACCATACGGCATAGACCACACCATCATATCAGTTTCCACACCCCCACCATGCTGGGCACACCCCTTTGGCAGCACACGATTGGCCCTTTGTGAGTTTCAGCTCCAGCCCTATGAGGACCTTAATCTGGCACGGAGTCCAGGCTTTAAGGATCTATGTAGATTGTACCAGTGCCTTCTCTTCATTCTCTATGGGTTCCACAAGAGAGGATGGCCTGCTGACAAGCAAACACTGGCGAGGTGGCTTCGGATGACTATCTCGGAAGCTTATTTTCAAGCTGATCTCCCTGTTCCGGCTAATATCTCTGCTCATACTACTCATAAGGTACTGTAGGTTAATCTTGGGCAGCACGCTGTGGTGCCTCTGTGGAACAGATATGTAGGGCAGGCACATGGGCTTCCATTAACACATACATTAGACATTTTGCCTTTGATACCTTTGCCTCTGAGGATGCTGCATTCAGGCGAAGGATTCTCCTGTCCAATCAGGAGCGTCCCCTCTACTAAATTTGCTTTGGGACATCCCAATGTATATCATGTGGATACTACTGTGGACCCTGCAGGAGAAATAAGTAGTTATGGTAGACTTACCATCGATAACTCTATTTCTCAGAAGTCCACAGTATCTACAGGGATCCCACCCTGACGCACCTGACTTGAGGATCCTTACACTTACTAACCTCTTCCTTCTATGGAAGTGTGTGTATGTTCTCACCTGATTAGGGCTCTCTATGATGCTCCTGCCTTGAGCTTTGGAAAATAGCTGAATTGCCTGAGCTAGGAGGTGGGAATATAGGAGACTGGCCCATTGCATTCTGGGAGGATGAAAGCTTTGATCATTGGTGCCATTCCGCTGATGCTACCTCATATCCTAATGTATATCCTGTGGATACTGTGGACTTCGGAGAAATAGAGTTATCGATGGTAAGTCTACCATAACTACTTATTTTCACTAACATGCCCATGACATTCCTGTAAGATTCCCACAATACAGACTATGCATTAACTTCAGGCCACCTCTCAGTCACCGCAGAGAATGCCCATCACTTTGCTTTTTCAATTTCTGATACCATCTGCCCCAAACGCAACAACACTTTTGTGCGTACACTCAGGTTAATGCATGAACTGTAGGTGTTTTCAGAATCATTTTATGCATGCTCACTAGCAAAGAATTAATCCAACGCCAAGTCGCCGCCCACGATCGCCTTGCGAATGCCTCTGCCTGTCAATAAAGACAGAGGCAGTTACATACACTAAGATGCAAACTCATCTCCCTGCCTGCGCATGCACAGAATGGGTCCTGCACGTGCGCACTGCAGGGGCAGACGGGCATCTCAGTAGGTTCTGCTACTGAATAACCCCCTTAATTAATACATTTAAAATCTCACACAGTTTCTCAGCAGTCTTCCATAAAGTAGACTACTGCTCACCAGATTAAACTAAATGGGTTTCTTCTATTAATGTAGCTGCTGTTCAGATAGTTCCAGGAACTATCTGAACAATATCTTGCATATGTATAATATTTCAGAATTCTCACAAAGTTCTCACAAACAGGGCCCTCTCCCCTCATGTGCTTTACCCTCTTAGACTATTTTCTACTCCATACTACCCACAATGGCACCTAACCCTCGGTTTCTGCCAACTTGATGTTTCAGTTACTGTCCCCTGATGCAGAAATGTTAATATACCATGTCCTATATTGTCTTGTACTGTTAGTCATTGTTTTCTTGTTTTGCTCATTTGTTTAAGTACTTTGTTAGGTGCTGCAGAATCCTTGTGGTGCCATATATAAATAAATACATAAATAAATAATAATAATAATAATAATAATAATAATAATAATACTATACCCCTAGTAATACCAATATTTTGTTGTTCACTATGACTATACTTAGCCATTCTTTACTCTCAATTGTTCTATGTTTAACATTTAAAGCCAACTCTTTTACAGTCTTGCACCACTCTGCGGATCCCCTTTTCATAAAGGAAACATGTTACTAAAGTAGAGAAAAGCTTTACATCCAAAAAAAATTGTTCCCCCGTTTCTTATCTTGCCTATAGGATATAAATGACTGGATAGGACCACCAAGCCATTGGAATGGGTCAATTAAGGCAGTCACTATTAATGAAGATACCACTTGTGGAAATGGCTGGGTGTGTGAACACAGATGGCGCCAAATAAAGTAAGTGACCCATGAAATCTATAGGACAAAATAAACATGATTTTACTTAGTTGCTCATTAGGGGCCTGATTCAGAGAAGTACACAAAGCCGATGTTATATGGAACTGAGCGATTATCGGCAGACTGCACATGTGCTGCATTCAGTACTGCAAACCTGCATACAATGATGATACATACGTAAAGTGATTGACAGGAAGTGACCACTTTGGGCTTCTGAAGATGGTGTTAGCAGAAAGTGGTTGTTAAAATACAGGTGTGTCATGGTCATGTTTGGGGCGTGTATCGGTTGTTAGCTGCAAGCTCTAGCATACAAAAACATGGCACCTGAGTGACTATAGGGCCTAATTCTGAGTTAATCGCAGCAGCAAATTTGTTAGCAGTTGGGCAAATCCATGTGCACTGCAGGGGGGATAGATGTAACATGTGCAGAGAGAGTTAGATTTGGGTGGGGCGTGTTAAAACTGAAATCTAAATTGCAGTGTAAAAATAAAGCAGCTAGTATTTACCCTGCACAGAAACAAAATAACCAACCCAAATCTAACTCTCTCTGCACATGTTATATCTGCCCCCCCCCCCCCCCCCCGCAGTGCACATGGTTTTGCCCATTTGCTAACAAATTTGCTGCTGCGATCAACTCAGAATTACCCCCATTGTCGGGTCCAGTCTGCGTAGTCCAACGTCTACCCTTCAGCCCAACATTTCTCGTTCTTGCTGAGTACAGTATGTGTATGCAATTGAGTTGCGGTAGCTCTGGTGGGCATTTCTTTTCATTTCTGGGTGACATCTTCACTTGCTGTTATCTGCAGTTAGAAAATTGCACTTGCAGCTGTATTAGCATATTTCTCTGAATCAGGCCCTAAATAACTATACATTCACAAACTATTTAACGATGTACAATGAAATATGAATTAAAAGTTTGACTCTAAAACATTTTCACTTATAATAAAATATATGGAACTGGGTAATAAGTGTAACTGGGTGTAAAACATGGAGTCAAAGTTTGATGCAACTATGTGCTTTGCAAAGTTGTATACAAGCAATAATAAACCTGTTTTGAGGTATACAGTATGTTTTGACCCTAGTATAGTGTCACAAGTGTGCACTAATGATGACCAGTAGAAAACCAGGCACACACTTAGAGATAGTAAGCAAATTATGGCAATTTTCTTCTGTGCATGCTTCTTTGGAAAAAGATACACCTGATTTACTAGCAACTGTCTAACTTGACCAATGTGGTTTTAAAGTACACTTGAGCAGACTTTTAGTGGTAAACATAATCAGAATCATACTTACACATTGATTATTGTATATTATATGCACTGTGTTTATACTGTATACTGTATGTGTGTATACAGTACCCTTAGGTGTTTGTCATGGCCATTGGCCTCCGGTAACTTCTGAGGGGAAATGTAATAGGGTCTGAGTTTGTAAAATGTGCGATTTTAGCACTAAACTCACACATTTTCTAAACTTGACCAATGTAATAGGGTCTGAGAACATGCAAACTCATGTTTTTTGGTCTCCTGCAACTCGCAAAATTTTAACTTGGATCCAGATGTTTCCCATAGGAAAATATCAGAGATGAGCGGATTCGGTTTTACTCGGTTTTACTCGGTTCTCAAAACCGAATCTTATTGGCTATCCAAAACACGTGACATCCGTGAGCCAATAAGATTCGGTTTTGAGAACCGAGTAAAACCGAGTAAAACCGAATCCGCTCATCTCTAGAAAATATTCAACTCAGTGAATGTAATATGACCAAAAACTCGCCTATAAACAGACCATCTTTTTATAGGCGAGTTTGACAGAAGCATTCACAGATCAGTGAGATCTGTACATGCCTCTGTCTGTGAAAGTTAACCAAGAGTTAAAAAGTAAAAACACAAACTGATGTGCGGTCTCGCCCTAAAGCATAAGCAACCCCGGGCTCTTTGAGCCGGTGCTGATTGAAAACATAAAGGGGGGAAAATGACTGAGGTCCCCCTGTATTTTAACAATCGGCACTGGGCTCTTGGATCTGGTTCCAAAAATATGGGGGAAGGAGAAGACGTAGGGGTCCTCCATATTTTTCAAACCAGCATCGGACTCCACTAGCCAAGCATGGGGACATGCTTATATGGGTCCCCACAGCCGTACCATTACCACCCCAACTAGTCATCCCTGGGTGGGGTAAATACTATTTATTGAATTATTCCAGTGATGGGATATTTGTTTACTTTTTTTTTGTAGAAATATGGTGGCTTTCCGTAACTTTGTAAATGGCCAAGCACTCATTAACTGGTGGGATAATGGAGAAAACCAAATTGCCTTTGGTCGTGGCAATGTAGGTTTCATTGTGTTTAACAATGATAATTGGTAAGTAACATCTGTACTCAATATACAGTACCTATGGCACATTATTTTTAGGTTTGTAGAGGTTGTGGTCAAAATCCCAAGTGGTCCCTGAGGATAGTACTGGGGTTAGGATGCAAAAGAAGGAGGTTAGGCTTAGGCTGCGGGAGGGCTGGGTTAGGGTTAGGATTAGGGATAGTGTGAAATATTTACCTGGAAGTAGTTGGTCTTCTGACTGCTGGAATCCCAGCTACTGGTACTAAACAGCTTATGACATTTCTTAGAAACTTCTGTAATCATGTAAACAATATCTAGTCCAATTTGGTTATATAAATGTAAACTATTATTCACCATCTTTTTGTAAGATGACCAAATTGGGGACTTAAGGATAATGCCCCATTACCTAAAATATATTTTTATGTGCAGTATTACCAATTAATCTATTTAAAGACCAAAGCTATGAAACTGGATAAACTTGATATGATCCTTGCAGGGACATGGATGTCACTTTGAACACAGGACTTCCTGCTGGAACATACTGTGATGTCATCTCAGGGCAGAAAAATTACACCTATTGTACTGGCTTACGGATCCATGTAAACAGCACTGGCACTGCTCATTTCACAATCAGCAGTAAAGCTGAGGACCCTTTTGTTGCCATTCATGTGAATGCTAAACTGTAAAATGCTTAGCACCAATGAAGAATCAAAAGACAAAGGACGGTATTCAAGTGATATATCACACCCAATCTCCTTTCTAAAGTGATCCCAATTATCACGCATATTGCACCCATAGTAATCAGGATTAGCAGCGTAAAGGGTTAGTGCACCTCACTACCCTAGGGGTAGCGAACTGAAATGATGATCCCACTCCCATCAGCAGAAATAGAATGGGTGTGCAAGAGGGCAGAAAGAATTGAATACTGCTCACACTGTCAACAATATTTTTGTCTAAATATCAATAAAATACTTCATATTCAATTTTGTGTGATATAACTGTTTACATTTTGCACCTAACTCAACCAAAGTATGCACATCCTTGTCAATCCCTTTATACCTGACATGGATTATTTCTGACTAAACCAAACATACAGTACAAGGGCCAGTAGAAAGAGAGAATGTGCAAGTCAGTTATAATGTCATTGATCAACTCTATGCCCTTACAGATGCCCAAATCATTCCCAAGATGACTTACCATCCAGTCAGGGAACTCAAAATGACTTTCTACTTCCCAGAGATGGTCCAGTAGGCTGCTCTAATGCATCCTTATCAAATCAAACCACCAACTATCCTAAACTAGTCCTTAGCAACTAAAGGGCCTTCCCAGCTACAAGATGTCTGCTAGCCAAATAAGAATGGGTAGTGTAAAAACCCAGCATGACAGGACTTCCTGTAATGGAATGTCCCAAAGCTGGCAAAGAAACAACAAGACTACAAACAGGAAGAAGGAGAAGGAGAAGAAGAAGAAGAAGAAGAAGAAGAAGAAGAAGAAGAAGAAGAAGAAGAAGAAGAAGAAGAAGAAGAAGAAGAAGAAGAAGAAGAAGAAGGAGAAGGAGAAGGAGAAGGAGAAGGAGAAGGAGAAGGAGAAGGAGGAAGAAGAAGGAGGAGAAGGAAGAAGAAGGAGGAGAAGGAAGAAGAAGAAGGAGGAGAAGGAAGAAGAAGAAGAAGACTCTTTCTTAGGTGCACTCTTAAAGATCAAAGATTAATTATGTGGAAATAATTAAAACATAACTTTTAATTGCTTTTATAAAATATTTTTTGTGTATCCAAGGAAGAAGAGGAACAATACAGATATTATTAATGTTAATAATTAACAATGATCATAAAAACCAGTGATCTGCGGTCAGTGTGTATATATACTGACCAAAAATGGAAAAAAGATGGATACTGTGGGGATAATTCAGATCTGATTGTAGATGTGCTAAATTTAGCACATCTACGATCACTTACTCAGATATGCCGGGGGACGCCCAGCACAAGGCTAGTCCGCCCCGCATGTCTGGCCCTACCCACCCATAAGGTTGCAGAAGTATTGCACATATGCAATGCTTTTGCACCCTCTGAGTAGCTCCATGCCAACGCAGCTCCTGTGTGCTGGCAGGCCGCTACTAGCTGCGTACTGGGTCGCTGCAGCTGTGTGTTACATCACGCGGCTGCCGCGGCCCGCCACACCAATGGCCCGGACATGCCTGCGTTGTCCAGACCACGCCCTGCCAACGGCATTCTAATTTCTATTAACATGCCCCCTCCCACCCCACAACCGCCTCTGGCTGTCAATCACGCAGGGACGATTGCAGCCCAAAGATGCTGTTAGCATCTCACTGAGCTCCCGGGGTGTGCACAACCAGTATGCGCGCACAGTGTGCCTGCTGTGCATGTGCACTCCACATAGGGATTCAGACTGGGATCGCTGCCGCTGCTGCTGCAGTGATCCAGTCTGATTTACCCCCTATGTTTGCCAATTGTAGTAGGAAGAAAGAATTGGTAATTCTACTGTCAGTGTTAGGTGCAGTGTAATTCCTACTACAATTGGCACAAGCTAACAAATGTATGGCTTCCCTACAGTATCTGTAACAATCCAGCAAGTGTCACTGGTCTCAATCGCACTAGAGGATCTCAATTATCATATGGCAATGTTGCTTTTGCTGAGGTATAACTGACCCAAGTAGAGATTTTTGCAAGCAAGCGTTTATTATACCTGACCTTATGTGTTTTTTTACCCTCATTGACCCAGTACAAGGATTGGCCCTGTACATCAATTGTTTATTGATTTAATTATTTTGGTCGGTCTATATTATCATGACAACCAGTATCCATCTTTGTCTCATTTCCTGTCATCATATATACACAATGACCACAGACCACTGGTTTTGATGATCATTATTAGTTATGTTTTAATAATTTCCACATATAATCAATATTTGATCTTTCAGAAGGCTCCTAAAAAAAGTCTTCTTCTGCCTGTTTGTAGTGCAATTAAGTTATATCCACTGACTCTGTGTTCACCACCAAATCAACAACACTAGGGCTTTTACCCTGCAATACTGTCAATTTTTATTTTCTAGCAATTATATCATTCATGATATAACAAAGACTAGTGCAGAATCAAAACTGTTTTGAACTGATCAGTTCAGATGGTATCAGATATATTGTAACAGAAGAAGTTACTGTTTGTTCTAATTGGCAGAATAGGTCTCACTCATACAATTTCATTTTAATGAAGATCAGTTTTTCCACAGTTTTTGGAAGTAGCCTGCTAAGCCTATTGCTCACAAGGTACCCAGCTATGCTAAAACTTATTTCCAAATGCACACTGCATAGAGTGCAGCTTAAGTACACCAAAATAAGTTTGTTCAAGGGACTCCAAATTGCCTTTTTCCCCCAGTATTCAAAAGGACTATGTGACATGTTAATTTGTACTTTTCCATTAAAATAATCCTCCACCATCCTATTGATGCTTAATATATCAGATTTAGCCATGGTAGAGGGGTCAATAATTGTGGGCAATTTTTTTTATATCTAACAATACCTGTCAAAATGTTGTTTCACTCTGGTGCACTCAGTTGACTCATCATCATCATCATCATCATCATCATCATCATCACCACCACCACCACCACCACCACCACCACCACCAATGGATCTCTTGGAAAAAGTGAGATTTTTCCTGGCAGCAGCAGTTTCAACAGAAGAAGCTGAAGTAGAGACATCATTGTGTGATGTACCATGCTAGCAGACAACTTGCTCACAAGGAGCTCTTTGCATCTGTTAAGATCTGGATCATTTGGAAATAAACAAAAAAAGAACGATCTACAAGTCCAGCATGCTTAGCGGAATATCTTTACTTCATCTCTTCCTTTAGCTTCTCTAGGTGCTTTTACAGTAGTTTAAAGAAATCACTTGACTCAAACTGGCAATGTCTGAACTCACTTCATTGGTTACAATTTCAAATTGGAGAGTATTCTCCACTGTGCTGGTCTAAGGTAATATGTCTCCCCTTTCCCTCTCTCATGCTCTGATATATATGCTTGGGTGGCTTTTTGCTGTTCCTGCAGTCACTAAAGCATATAGAGGGTCAAATTTCACCTGGTTACTACATCTTGCTTTAGTTGGTGTCATGTCATATGTAATTTTTTTGCAACTGCTGCAATCTTCTACATGCGGTTGCTAAATGCCAAATATACCAAGTACATTTTTGGGCCACACCTGCACAGAATGGTAATTTTTTTAGGTAACTCTGAACCACCACGTTTATTCTGTATGTAAAACATGCTACTTATTGAAATTCACTAATTCATAGTACTCATATAATGTTACTTACCTTTTAAGAAATCACAAATCCTGAGGAGAGTCAAAGTGGGGTAAATCATTTTGCTATGAAATTCCTAAATTTTTTCAACAGATTGGTATCATTATGCCTCTAGGTGAAGCCAATGATATAGAGAGTAGATTGCTTGTGAATAGGCTGGCATTGTGTGTTAGATACTGATTCTGCTGAAGGCAATACACCCACCCACTGCATAGTCAGTACAAAGAAATTTTGTAGGCAAAAAATAACTTTTTGTTTAACTTCCTGGTACAGGTGAGGAATGGATGTTCTGATAAAATGGAAGTGAGATTGAAATTTGTAGTGTGGACACATGACTACAACTAATTGTCTAAAGGTATCCGGACTCCAGGTCGACAACAAAAATGTCGACACACCTTAGGTCGACGCCAATTGATAGACACACCTTAAGTTGACATGGACAAAAGGTCAACATGGACAAAAGGTTGACAGGAACAAGGTCGACATGGAAAAAGGTCAACATGAGTTGTTCACAATTTTTTTCTTTTTTGGAACCTTTTCATACTTAATGATCCACGTGGACTACGATTGGAACGGTAATCTGTGCCTAGCGAAGCAGAGCGAAGGCACCATGCCAGAAGCATGGCGAGCGAAGCGAGCTATACGAGGGGACGCGGTGCACTAATTGGGGTTCCCGGTCACTCTACGAAGAAAACGACACCAAAAAAACATAAAAAACTCATGTCAACCTTTTTCCATGTCGACCTTGTTCCTGTCGACCTTTTGTCCATGTCGACCTTTTGTCCCTGTCGACCAATTGGCATCGACCTAAGGTGTGTCGACCTTTTTGTTGTTGACCTGCAGTCCCAGACCCTATCTAAAACCAGATGCATTGATGGTGGATATTGGACACAGATCTAAAGCTATCATAGCTGTCATGGCTTCAGTGATCCGCTGTGCAACAGGATGGCAGATGTCATACCTGCTTTCTCATGCAAATGCTTGTTTCACAGACAATTGTTGTTTGAAACTACTAGTCTTTTTCTTCCCATTCTGGGATGAACAGTTACCCCCAGCAGTAGCAGCAGCCCTAATGCAGAAAGATTCTTCTTGAGAACCCTGGATAGGGGAGGAATCGGTTAGCGTATGCAAGTAGTATACAGCAGAACTATCTGTGAATAATTAATGAGGAGGTTGATGATGAGCGTGTTAGCAGTGGAGATTGCATGTGCCAGTCCAAACTGCTTTTAGCTGATGCTGGACTGATTGTTATTAATTTACATTTTTTTTTCAGATTTTGATTAATAAGCTGAACTCACTGCAAATGAAATAATAGGGACGATGTGCCTAGGTGTTAACGTTCCTGCCTCTACTAATTTTGGCTTCATAAAAGGTAGAGAAGCTTGACAAATGTTGTCAAGATTTGAATAATAGTGATTTCACACGAAAGAGGTGGATGTTTTGTGCCAATGCTCAGGCATGACAATGTCCTTATTCTTCTTAACATCACTGGCAAGAACTGCTGTCACTGGTGGCTGACTTACTGTACTATGACACAAACAATATCCTATTCCTGAATTTGATCAACTTTTTTTATCCAGCACATTCATTATCAACATCCTCATTAGTAGCTGATACACAAATTTGCCCCTATTCCTGTTGAACTTCCATAGTATCCTAAATATCCCTGTATGCCTCCAAACCATTGCCATCCCTAGTTTTAATACTACTCTTCCTCACATTTGCAGTGGGTTAAGAAATGGTAGAAGGAGGCTTCTCCAGGATCACAGTATCAGAATCAGAAATGTCAGACTCAGACATGGCTAATGTGGACAATCTTAGACCATCCTCAGTGATTTGTGAAGATTCTGAACACACAGTTTGTTCTTCAGCCTTAGTGTTCTTTTTTTGTGTACTGATAAGTCTGTTTTAAAGCTGACACATCTACAGTAGGCTCTAGAGCGAGAAGGTGTTGAAAGCGAGGTTACAGAATATGGCTAACTGTGTTTGGCCCTGGCTTTTGCAATAAGCCTCCTCCTATTCTCATTTTACTACCACTATTTGCCCCATCCACACTATGGCCAGGCTGGCAACATCCCCAAGTAATCCTTGTCTTCCTAATCCTTTATTCTGTCCCTTGGTACCACCTCTATCCTTCTCTCCCAGTCTCCTACATCTCAATACAATGCATCTCTGACTTCTGCCCTTGATTCTGTTTCTCTGCCAACCACTATTCACCCTCCCAGATCAACACCACAGCCCTGGCACACCAAATGCACAAGATATCTTTAAAAATGCTCACGTACTGGTGAGTGACAGTGGAGGAAATCACGCTCTAAGGCAGACTTCCTCCATTTCAAATGTATGCTCTCATCCTTCAGTACTGCCGTTTCTCTCGCTAAACAATCATAATTCAAAATTCTCATCTCTACCCAGTCTTCCAACCCCTTGCGCCTCTTTGCCACTGTTAACTCCCTCCTCTGCCCACCACCACCTCCTCTACCTTCCTCATTGTCTGCTCTTGACTTTGCCACTTATTTCACATCCAAGATTGATTATACACATCAGGACATCACATCCCACCAGACCAGCAACCAGCCACCACCTATGCCTTGCCACCCCTCCCCTTCCCTCTTACCAACTCTGACATCTTTCTCCCATGTATCTGGTGAGGAAGTCATGGCCCTCAACCATTCCCCCCCCCACAACTTCCCCACTTGATCCTATCCCCTCCCACCTCCTCCGCTACCTCACTCCTGCCTGTTCCCATCTTGCCTACCTTCTCAATCTCTTCCTCTCACCAGGCACTGACCCCTCTGCCTTCAAGCATGCTCTTGTCTCCCCTATTCTTAAAAACCTACCCTTGACCCAAACACTCTCTCCAACTATTGGCCCACCTCTCTCCACCCTTTTGCCTCCAAACTTCATGAGCATATTGTCTATAATCGCGTCACTGTCTTACTTTCCTCTCAATCACTGCTTGACCCATTCCTGTCTGGTTTCCGTTCTCTCCACTCCACTGAAACTGCCCTCACAAAAGTCTGCAATGACCTCCATGCAGCCAAATCTAACAGCCACTACTCTCGGCTTATTCTTCTTGACCTCTCTGCTGCTTTTGACACTGTGGACCACCCTCCTTCTGCAAATCATTCACTCTCTTGGTCTGCGTGAAACTGTCCTCTCCTGGCTGTCCTCCTACCTCTCTGATCGTTCCTTCTCTGTCTCCTCTCATGACGCTACCTCCCCCCACTTCCACTAACTGTTGGTGTCCCCCAAGGCTCTGTTCTTGGTCCTCTCCTTTTCTCTCTCTATACATCCTCTTTAGGTGAACTCATTAGTTCATTTAACTTCCAATATCACCTCTATGCTGATGACACTCAAATCTACCTTTCCTCCCCTGATCTCTCCACAGCTCTCATCACTCGTACTTCCAACTGTCTTTCTGCTATCTCTTCCTGGATGTCCCAGCACTTTCTTAAACTCAACATGTCTAAGACTGAGCTGATCATCTTCCCACCCTCCCGCACAACCTCACCTCCCACAATCTTATTATCCATTGATGACACGACTATCTCCTCTAGCCCCCAAGTACGGTGTCTTGGCATAATCCTTGACTCCTCCCTCTCCTTAAAACCACACATTCAGCACCTCTCACAAACCTATCATTTTCATCTATAAAACATTTCCAGGATCAGATCTTTTCTCACCCAGGATGCCACTAAGACCATTATTCACTCACTGATTATTTGCAGATTGGATTACTGTGATCTCCTCCTAACTGGCCTCCCTGACAATTACCTCTCTCCACTCCAATCTATCCTCAGTGCTGCAGCCCGGCTCATCTTCCTCACCAAACGCACTACATCCCAGTGGCAAACGCAGGATTTGCATGGGGGGTTTCCAGAACTGGGCGGAGCCAATCACGGGGGTGGGGACTGAGGTGACCCAGTATATGCTGGGTCCGTAAAACTAGTGTGTCTGTGTGTGTGTATATATATATATATATATATATCTACACATATATATATATATATATATACATATATCTACTAGAGATGAGCGCCTGAAATTTTTCGGGTTTTGTGTTTTGGTTTTGGGTTCGGTTCCGCGGCCGTGTTTTGGGTTCGAACGCGTTTTGGCAAAACCTCACCGAATTTTTTTTGTCGGATTCGGGTGTGTTTTGGATTCGGGTGTTTTTTTCAAAAAACACTAAAAAACAGCTTAAATCATAGAATTTGGGGGTCATTTTGATCCCAAAGTATTATTAACCTCAAAAACCATAATTTACACTCATTTTCAGTCTATTCTGAATACCTCACACCTCACAATATTATTTTTAGTCCTAAAATTTGCACCGAGGTCGCTGTGTGAGTAAGATAAGCGACCCTAGTGGCCGACACAAACACCGGGCCCATCTAGGAGTGGCACTGCAGTGTCACGCAGGATGTCCCTTCCAAAAAACCCTCCCCAAACAGCACATGACGCAAAGAAAAAAAGAGGCGCAATGAGGTAGCTGTGTGAGTAAGATTAGCGACCCTAGTGGCCGACACAAACACCGGGCCCATCTAGGAGTGGCACTGCAGTGTCACGCAGGATGGCCCTTCCAAAAAACCCTCCCCAAACAGCACATGACGCAAAGAAAAAAAGAGGCGCAATGAGGTAGCTGTGTGAGTAAGATTAGCGACCCTAGTGGCCGACACAAACACCGGGCCCATCTAGGAGTGGCACTGCAGTGTCACGCAGGATGGCCCTTCCAAAAAACCCTCCCCAAACAGCACATGACGCAAAGAAAAAAAGAGGCGCAATGAGGTAGCTGACTGTGTGAGTAAGATTAGCGACCCTAGTGGCCGACACAAACACCGGGCCCATCTAGGAGTGGCACTGCAGTGTCACGCAGGATGGCCCTTCCAAAAAACCCTCCCCAAACAGCACATGACGCAAAGAAAAAAAGAGGCGCAATGAGGTAGCTGACTGTGTGAGTAAGATTAGCGACCCTAGTGGCCGACACAAACACCGGGCCCATCTAGGAGTGGCACTGCAGTGTCACGCAGGATGTCCCTTCCAAAAAACCCTCCCCAAACAGCACATGACGCAAAGAAAAAAAGAGGCGCAATGAGGTAGCTGACTGTGTGAGTAAGATTAGCGACCCTAGTGGCCGACACAAACACCGGGCCCATCTAGGAGTGGCACTGCAGTGTCACGCAGGATGTCCCTTCCAAAAAACCCTCCCCAATCAGCACATGATGCAAAGAAAAAGAAAAGAAAAAAGAGGTGCAAGATGGAATTGTCCTTGGGCCCTCCCACCCACCCTTATGTTGTATAAACAAAACAGGACATGCACACTTTAACCAACCCATCATTTCAGTGACAGGGTCTGCCACACGACTGTGACTGATATGACGGGTTGGTTTGGACCCCCCCCAAAAAAGAAGCAATTAATCTCTCCTTGCACAAACTGGCTCTACAGAGGCAAGATGTCCACCTCATCTTCACCCTCCGATATATCACCGTGTACATCCCCCTCCTCACAGATTATCAATTCGTCCCCACTGGAATCCACCATCTCAGCTCCCTGTGTACTTTGTGGAGGCAATTGCTGCTGGTCAATGTCTCCGCGGAGGAATTGATTATAATTCATTTTAATGAACATCATCTTCTCCACATTTTCTGGATGTAACCTCGTACGCCGATTGCTGACAAGGTGAGCGGCGGCACTAAACACTCTTTCGGAGTACACACTTGTGGGAGGGCAACTTAGGTAGAATAAAGCCAGTTTGTGCAAGGGCCTCCAAATTGCCTCTTTTTCCTGCCAGTATAAGTACGGACTGTGTGACGTGCCTACTTGGATGCGGTCACTCATATAATCCTCCACCATTCTATCAATGTTGAGAGAATCATATGCAGTGACAGTAGACGACATGTCCGTAATCGTTGTCAGGTCCTTCAGTCCGGACCAGATGTCAGCATCAGCAGTCGCTCCAGACTGCCCTGCATCACCGCCAGCGGGTGGGCTCGGAATTCTGAGCCTTTTCCTCGCACCCCCAGTTGCGGGAGAATGTGAAGGAGGAGATGTTGACAGGTCGCGTTCCGCTTGACTTGACAATTTTGTCACCAGCAGGTCTTTCAACCCCAGCAGACCTGTGTCTGCCGGAAAGAGAGATCCAAGGTAGGCTTTAAATCTAGGATCGAGCACGGTGGCCAAAATGTAGTGCTCTGATTTCAACAGATTGACCACCCGTGAATCCTTGTTAAGCGAATTAAGGGCTGCATCCACAAGTCCCACATGCCTAGCGGAATCGCTCCCTTTTAGCTCCTTCTTCAATGCCTCCAGCTTCTTCTGCAAAAGCCTGATGAGGGGAATGACCTGACTCAGGCTGGCAGTGTCTGAACTGACTTCACGTGTGGCAAGTTCAAAGGGCATCAGAACCTTGCACAACGTTGAAATCATTCTCCACTGCACTTGAGACAGGTGCATTCCACCTACTATATCGTGCTCAATTGTATAGGCTTGAATGGCCTTTTGCTGCTCCTCCAACCTCTGAAGCATATAGAGGGTTGAATTCCACCTCGTTGAGCGCCTGAAATTTTTCGGGTTTTGTGTTTTGGTTTTGGGTTCGGTTCCGCGGCCGTGTTTTGGGTTCGACCGCGTTTTGGCAAAACCTCACCGAATTTTTTTTGTCGGATTCGGGTGTGTTTTGGATTCGGGTGTTTTTTTCAAAAAACCCTAAAAAACAGCTTAAATCATAGAATTTGGGGGTAATTTTGATCCCAAAGTATTATTAACCTCAAAAAACATAATTTACACTCATTTTCAGCCTATTCTGAACACATCACACCTCACAATATTATTTTTAGTCCTAAAATTTGCACCGAGGTCGCTGTGTGAGTAAGATAAGCGACCCTAGTGGCCGACACAAACACCGGGCCCATCTAGGAGTGGCACTGCAGTGTCACGCAGGATGTCCCTTCCAAAAAACCCTCCCCAAACAGCACATGACGCAAAGAAAAAAAGAGGCGCAATGAGGTAGCTGACTGTGTGAGAAAGATAAGCGACCCTAGTGGCCGACACAAACACCGGGCCCATCTAGGAGTGGCACTGCAGTGTCACGCAGGATGTCCCTTCCAAAAAACCCTCCCCAATCAGCACATGATGCAAAGAAAAAGAAAAGAAAAAAGAGGTGCAAGATGGAATTATCCTTGGGCCCTCCCACCCACCCTTATGTTGTATAAACAAAACAGGACATGCACACTTTAACCAACCCATCATTTCAGTGACAGGGTCTGCCACACGACTGTGACTGATATGATGGGTTGGTTTGGACCCCCCCCAAAAAAGAAGCAATTAATCTCTCCTTGCACAAACTGGCTCTACAGAGGCAAGATGTCCACCTCATCTTCACCCTCCGATATATCACCGTGTACATCCCCCTCCTCACAGATTATCAATTCGTCCCCACTGGAATCCACCATCTCAGCTCCCTGTGTACTTTGTGGAGGCAATTGCTGCTGGTCAATGTCTCCGCGGAGGAATTGATTATAATTCATTTTAATGAACATCATCTTCTCCACATTTTCTGGATGTAACCTCGTACGCCGATTGCTGACAAGGTGAGCGGCGGCACTAAACACTCTTTCGGAGTACACACTTGTGGGAGGGCAACTTAGGTAGAATAAAGCCAGTTTGTGCAAGGGCCTCCAAATTGCCTCTTTTTCCTGCCAGTATAAGTACGGACTGTGTGACGTGCCTACTTGGATGCGGTCACTCATATAATCCTCCACCATTCTATCAATGTTGAGAGAATCATATGCAGTGACAGTAGACGACATGTCCGTAATCGTTGTCAGGTCCTTCAGTCCGGACCAGATGTCAGCATCAGCAGTCGCTCCAGACTGCCCTGCATCACCGCCAGCGGGTGGGCTCGGAATTCTGAGCCTTTTCCTCGCACCCCCAGTTGCGGGAGAATGTGAAGGAGGAGATGTTGACAGGTCGCGTTCCGCTTGACTTGACAATTTTGTCACCAGCAGGTCTTTCAACCCCAGCAGACCTGTGTCTGCCGGAAAGAGAGATCCAAGGTAGGCTTTAAATCTAGGATCGAGCACGGTGGCCAAAATGTAGTGCTCTGATTTCAACAGATTGACCACCCGTGAATCCTTGTTAAGCGAATTAAGGGCTGCATCCACAAGTCCCACATGCCTAGCGGAATCGCTCCGTGTTAGCTCCTTCTTCAATGCCTCCAGCTTCTTCTGCAAAAGCCTGATGAGGGGAATGACCTGACTCAGGCTGGCAGTGTCTGAACTGACTTCACGTGTGGCAAGTTCAAAGGGCATCAGAACCTTGCACAACGTTGAAATCATTCTCCACTGCACTTGAGACAGGTGCATTCCATCTCCTATATCGTGCTCAATTGTATAGGCTTGAATGGCCTTTTGCTGCTCCTCCAACCTCTGAAGCATATAGAGGGTTGAATTCCACCTCGTTACCACTTCTTGCTTCAGATGATGGCAGGGCAGGTTCAGTAGTTTTTGGTGGTGCTCCAGTCTTCTGTACGTGGTGCCTGTACGCCGAAAGTGTCCCGCAATTTTTCTGGCCACCGACAGCATCTCTTGCATGCCCCTGTCGTTTTTTAAAAAATTCTGCACCACCAAATTCAAGGTATGTGCAAAACATGGGACGTGCTGGAATTTGCCCATATTTAATGCACACACAATATTGCTGGCGTTGTCCGATGCCACAAATCCACAGGAGAGTCCAATTGGGGTAAGCCATTCCGCGATGATCTTCCTCAGTTGCCGTAAGAGGTTTTCAGCTGTGTGCGTATTCTGGAAAGCGGTGATACAAAGCGTAGCCTGCCTAGGAAAGAGTTGGCGTTTGCGAGATGCTGCTACTGGTGCCGCCGCTGCTGTTCTTGCGGCGGGAGTCCATACATCTACCCAGTGGGCTGTCACAGTCATATAGTCCTGACCCTGCCCTGCTCCACTTGTCCACATGTCCGTGGTTAAGTGGACATTGGGTACAACTGCATTTTTTAGGACACTGGTGAGTCTTTTTCTGACGTCCGTGTACATTCTCGGTATCGCCTGCCTAGAGAAGTGGAACCTAGATGGTATTTGGTAACGGGGGCACACTGCCTCAATAAATTGTCTAGTTCCCTGTGAACTAACGGCGGATACCGGACGCACGTCTAACACCAACATAGTTGTCAAGGACTCAGTTATCCGCTTTGCAGTAGGATGACTGCTGTGATATTTCATCTTCCTCGCAAAGGACTGTTGAACAGTCAATTGCTTACTGGAAGTAGTACAAGTGGGCTTACGACTTCCCCTCTGGGATGACCATCGACTCCCAGCGGCAACAACAGCAGCGCCAGCAGCAGTAGGCGTTACACGCAAGGATGCATCGGAGGAATCACAGGCAGGAGAGGACTCGTCAGACTTGCCAGTGACATGGCCTGCAGGACTATTGGCATTCCTGGGGAAGGAGGAAATTGACACTGAGGGAGTTGGTGGGGTGGTTTGCGTGAGCTTGGTTACAAGAGGAAGGGATTTACTGGTCAGTGGACTGCTTCCGCTGTCACCCAAAGTTTTTGAACTTGTCACTGACTTATTATGAATGCGCTGCAGGTGACGTATAAGGGAGGATGTTCCGAGGTGGTTAACGTCCTTACCCCTACTTATTACAGCTTGACAAAGGGAACACACGGCTTGACACCTGTTGTCCGCATTTCTGGTGAAATACCTCCACACCGAAGAGCTGATTTTTTTGGTATTTTCACCTGGCATGTCAACGGCCATATTCCTCCCACGGACAACAGGTGTCTCCCCGGGTGCCTGACTTAAACAAACCACCTCACCATCAGAATCCTCCTGGTCAATTTCCTCCCCAGCGCCAGCAACACCCATATCCTCCTCATCCTGGTGTACTTCAACACTGACATCTTCAATCTGACTATCAGGAACTGGACTGCGGGTGCTCCTTCCAGCACTTGCAGGGGGCATGCAAATAGTGGAAGGCGCATGCTCTTCACGTCCAGTGTTGGGAAGGTCAGGCATCGCAAACGACACAATTGGACTCTCCTTGTGGATTTGGGATTTCAAAGAACGCACAGTTCTTTGCGGTGCTTTTGCCAGCTTGAGTCTTTTCAGTTTTCTAGCGAGAGGCTGAGTGCTTCCATCCTCATGTGAAGCTGAACCACTAGCCATGAACATAGGCCAGGGCCTCAGCCGTTCCTTGCCACTCCGTGTGGTAAATGGCATATTGGCAAGTTTACGCTTCTCCTCCGACAATTTTATTTTAGGTTTTGGAGTCCTTTTTTTTCTGATATTTGGTGTTTTGGATTTGACATGCTCTGTACTATGACATTGGGCATCGGCCTTGGCAGACGACGTTGCTGGCATTTCATCGTCTCGGCCATGACTAGTGGCAGCAGCTTCAGCACGAGGTGGAAGTGGATCTTGATCTTTCCCTAATTTTGGAACCTCAACTTTTTTGTTCTCCATATTTTATAGGCAGAACTAAAAGGCACCTCAGGTAAACAATGGAGATGGATGGATTGGATACTAGTATACAATTATGGACGGACTGCCACGGTTAGGTGGTATAAAAAAACCACGGTTAGGTGGTATATATTATAATAATAATACAATTATGGATGGACGGACTGCCTGCCGACTGCCGACACAGAGGTAGCCACAGCCGTGAACTACCGCACTGTACACTGGTTGATAAAGAGATAGTAGTATACTCGTAACAACTAGTATGACACTATGACGACGGTATAAAGAAAGAAAAAAAAATACCACAGTTAGGTGGTATATATTATAATAATAATACAATTATGGATGGACGGACTGCCTGCCGACTGCCGACACAGAGGTAGCCACAGCCGTGAACTACCGCACTGTACACTGGTTGATAAAGAGATAGTAGTATACTCGTAACAACTAGTATGACACTATGACGACGGTATAAAGAATGAAAAAAAAACCACGGTTAGGTGGTATATATTATAATAATAATACAATTATGGATGGACGGACTGCCTGCCGAGTGCCGACACAGAGGTAGCCACAGCCGTGAACTACCGCACTGTACACTGGTTGATAAAGAGATAGTAGTATACTCGTAACAACTAGTATGACACTATGACGACGGTATAAAGAATGAAAAAAAAACCACGGTTAGGTGGTATATATTATAATAATAATACAATTATGGATGGACGGACTGCCTGCCGAGTGCCGACACAGAGGTAGCCACAGCCGTGAACTACCGCACTGTACACTGGTTGATAAAGAGATAGTAGTATACTCGTAACAACTAGTATGACACTATGACGACGGTATAAAGAAAGAAAAAAAAATACCACAGTTAGGTGGTATATATTATAATAATAATACAATTATGTATGGACGGACTGCCTGCCGACTGCCGACACAGAGGTAGCCACAGCCGTGAACTACCGCACTGTACACTGGTTGATAAAGAGATAGTAGTATACTCGTAACAACTAGTATGACACTATGACGACGGTATAAAGAATGAAAAAAAAACCACGGTTAGGTGGTATATATTATAATAATAATACAATTATGGATGGACGGACTGCCTGCCGACTGCCGACACAGAGGTAGCCACAGCCGTGAACTACCGCACTGTACACTGGTTGATAAAGAGATAGTAGTATACTCGTAACAACTAGTATGACACTATGACGACGGTATAAAGAAAGAAAAAAAAATACCACAGTTAGGTGGTATATATTATAATAATAATACAATTATGGATGGACGGACTGCCTGCCGACTGCCGACACAGAGGTAGCCACAGCCGTGAACTACCGCACTGTACACTGGTTGATAAAGAGATAGTAGTATACTCGTAACAACTAGTATGACACTATGACGACGGTATAAAGAATGAAAAAAAAACCACGGTTAGGTGGTATATATTATAATAATAATACAATTATGGATGGACGGACTGCCTGCCGACTGCCGACACAGAGGTAGCCACAGCCGTGAACTACCGCACTGTACACTGGTTGATAAAGAGATAGTAGTATACTCGTAACAACTAGTATGACACTATGACGGTATAAAGAATGAAAAAAAAACCACGGTTAGGTGGTATATATTATAATAATAATACAATTATGGATGGACGGACTGCCTGCCGAGTGCCGACACAGAGGTAGCCACAGCCGTGAACTACCGCACTGTACACTGGTTGATAAAGAGATAGTAGTATACTAGTAACAACTAGTATGACACTATGACGACGGTATAAAGAAAGAAAAAAAAATACCACGGTTAGGTGGTATATATTGTAATACAATTATGGATGGACGGACTGCCTGCCGAGTTCCGACTGCCGACACAGAGGTAGCCACAGCCGTGAACTACCGCACTGTACTGTGTCTGCTGCTAATATAGACTGGTTGATAAAGAGATAGTATACAATACATACAACAATATACTACTATACTGGTGGTCAGGCACTGGTCACCACTAGTCACACTGGCAGTGGCACTCCTGCAGCAAAAGTGTGCACTGTTTAATTTTAAATTAATATAATATTATGTACTCCTGGGGGCTCCTGCTATAACAACCTGCAGTGCTCCCCAGTCTCCCCCACAATTATTATAAGCTTTGCCTTTTATACATTGATGTGCAGCACACTGGGCTGAGCTGAGTGCACACAGACTGAGTCACACTGTGTGACTGGCTGCTGCTGTGTATCGTTTTTTTTCAGGCAGAGAACGGATATAGCAGAGAACGGATATATTATATTAAAATAAATAAAAGTTAACTAACAACAACTGCACTGGTCACTGTGGTAAACTCTGTCTGACTCTGCACAATCTCTCTCTCTCTTCTAATCTAATTTCTAATGGAGAGGACGCCAGCCACGTCCTCTCCCTATCAATCTCAATGCACGTGTGAAAATGGCGGCGACGCGCGGCTCCTTATATAGAATCCGAGTCTCGCGAGAATCCGACAGCGTCATGATGACGTTCGGGCGCGCTCGGGTTAACCGAGCAAGGCGGGAGGATCCGAGTCTGCTCGGACCCGTAAAAAAAACATGAAGTTCGTGCGGGTTCGGTTTCAGAGAAACCGAACCCGCTCATCTCTAGTTACCACTTCTTGCTTCAGATGATGGCAGGGCAGGTTCAGTAGTTTTTGGTGGTGCTCCAGTCTTCTGTACGTGGTGCCTGTACGCCGAAAGTGTCCCGCAATTTTTCTGGCCACCGACAGCATCTCTTGCACGCCCCTGTCGTTTTTGAAAAAATTCTGCACCACCAAATTCAAGGTATGTGCAAAACATGGGACGTGCTGGAATTTGCCCATATTTAATGCACACACAATATTGCTGGCGTTGTCCGATGCCACAAATCCACAGGAGAGTCCAATTGGGGTAAGCCATTCCGCGATGATCTTCCTCAGTTGCCGTAAGAGGTTTTCAGCTGTGTGCGTATTCTGGAAAGCGGTGATACAAAGCGTAGCCTGCCTAGGAAAGAGTTGGCGTTTGCGAGATGCTGCTACTGGTGCCGCCGCTGCTGTTCTTGCGGCGGGAGTCCATACATCTACCCAGTGGGCTGTCACAGTCATATAGTCCTGACCCTGCCCTGCTCCACTTGTCCACATGTCCGTGGTTAAGTGGACATTGGGTACAACTGCATTTTTTAGGACACTGGTGAGTCTTTTTCTGACGTCCGTGTACATTCTCGGTATCGCCTGCCTAGAGAAGTGGAACCTAGATGGTATTTGGTAACGGGGGCACACTGCCTCAATAAATTGTCTAGTTCCCTGTGAACTAACGGCGGATACCGGACGCACGTCTAACACCAACATAGTTGTCAAGGACTCAGTTATCCGCTTTGCAGTAGGATGACTGCTGTGATATTTCATCTTCCTCGCAAAGGACTGTTGAACAGTCAATTGCTTACTGGAAGTAGTACAAGTGGGCTTACGACTTCCCCTCTGGGATGACCATCGACTCCCAGCGGCAACAACAGCAGCGCCAGCAGCAGTAGGCGTTACACGCAAGGATGCATCGGAGGAATCCCAGGAAGGAGAGGACTCGTCAGAATTGCCAGTGACATGGCCTGCAGGACTATTGGCATTCCTGGGGAAGGAGGAAATTGACACTGAGGGAGTTGGTGGGGTGGTTTGCGTGAGCTTGGTTACAAGAGGAAGGGATTTACTGGTCAGTGGACTGCTTCCGCTGTCACCCAAAGTTTTTGAACTTGTCACTGACTTATTATGAATGCGCTGCAGGTGACGTATAAGGGAGGATGTTCCGAGGTGGTTAACGTCCTTACCCCTACTTATTACAGCTTGACAAAGGGAACACACGGCTTGACACCTGTTGTCCGCATTTCTGGTGAAATACCTCCACACCGAAGAGCTGATTTTTTTGGTATTTTCACCTGGCATGTCAACGGCCATATTCCTCCCACGGACAACAGGTGTCTCCCCGGGTGCCTGACTTAAACAAACCACCTCACCATCAGAATCCTCCTGGTCAATTTCCTCCCCAGCGCCAGCAACACCCATATCCTCCTCATCCTGGTGTACTTCAACACTGACATCTTCAATCTGACTATCAGGAACTGGACTGCAGGTGCTCCTTCCAGCACTTGCAGGGGGCGTGCAAATGGTGGAAGGCGCATGCTCTTCACGTCCAGTGTTGGGAAGGTCAGGCATCGCAACCGACACAATTGGACTCTCCTTGTGGATTTGGGATTTCAAAGAACGCACAGTTCTTTGCGGTGCTTTTGCCAGCTTGAGTCTTTTCAGTTTTCTAGCGAGAGGCTGAGTGCTTCCATCCTCATGTGAAGCTGAACCACTAGCCATGAACATAGGCCAGGGCCTCAGCCGTTCCTTGCCACTCCGTGTGGTAAATGGCATATTGGCAAGTTTACGCTTCTCCTCCGACAATTTTATTTTAGGTTTTGGAGTCCTTTTTTTACTGATATTTGGTGTTTTGGTTTTGACATGCTCTGTACTATGCCATTGGGCATCGGCCTTGGCAGACGACGTTGCTGGCATTTCATCGTCTCGGCCATGACTAGTGGCAGCAGCTTCAGCACGAGGTGGAAGTGGATCTTGATCTTTCCCTAATTTTGGAACCTCAACATTTTTGTTCTCCATATTTTAATAGGCACAACTAAAAGGCACCTCAGGTAAACAATGGAGATGGATGGATTGGATACTAGTATACAATTATGGACGGGCTGCCGAGTGCCGACACAGAGGTAGCCACAGCCGTGAACTACCGCACTGTACTGTGTCTGCTGCTAATATATAGACTGGTTGATAAAGAGATAGTATACTCGTAACTAGTATGTATGTATAAAGAAAGAAAAAAAAACCACGGTTAGGTGGTATATACAATTATGGACGGGCTGCCGAGTGCCGACACAGAGGTAGCCACAGCCGTGAACTACCGCACTGTACTGTGTCTGCTGCTAATATATAGACTGGTTGATAAAGAGATAGTATACTCGTAACTAGTATGTATGTATAAAGAAAGAAAAAAAAACCACGGTTGGGTGGTATATACAATTATGGACGGGCTGCCGAGTGCCGACACAGAGGTAGCCACAGCCGTGAACTACCGCACTGTACTGTGTCTGCTGCTAATATATAGACTGGTTGATAAAGAGATAGTATACTCGTAACTAGTATGTATGTATAAAGAAAGAAAAAAAAACCACGGTTAGGTGGTATATACAATTATGGACGGGCTGCCGAGTGCCGACACAGAGGTAGCCACAGCCGTGAACTACCGCACTGTACTGTGTCTGCTGCTAATATATAGACTGGTTGATAAAGAGATAGTATACTCGTAACTAGTATGTATGTATAAAGAAAGAAAAAAAAACCACGGTTAGGTGGTATATACAATTATGGACGGGCTGCCGAGTGCCGACACAGAGGTAGCCACAGCCGTGAACTACCGCACTGTACTGTGTCTGCTGCTAATATATAGACTGGTTGATAAAGAGATAGTATACTCGTAACTAGTATGTATGTATAAAGAAAGAAAAAAAAACCACGGTTAGGTGGTATATACAATTATGGACGGGCTGCCGAGTGCCGACACAGAGGTAGCCACAGCCGTGAACTACCGCATTGTACTGTGTCTGCTGCTAATATATAGACTGGTTGATAAAGAGATAGTATACTCGTAACTAGTATGTATGTATAAAGAAAGAAAAAAAAACCACGGTTAGGTGGTATATACAATTATGGACGGGCTGCCGAGTGCCGACACAGAGGTAGCCACAGCCGTGAACTACCGCACTGTACTGTGTCTGCTGCTAATATAGACTGGTTGATAAAGAGATAGTATACTACTAATATTATATATACTGGTGGTCAGGTCACTGGTCACTAGTCACACTGGCAGTGGCACTCCTGCAGCAAAAGTGTGCACTGTTTAATTTTAATATAATATTATGTACTCCTGGCTCCTGCTATAACCTATAACTGGCACTGCAGTAGTGCTCCCCAGTCTCCCCCACAATTATAAGCTGTGTGAGCTGAGCAGTCAGACAGATATATAATATATATAGTAGAGATGAGCGCCTGAAATTTTTCGGGTTTTGTGTTTTGGTTTTGGGTTCGGTTCCGCGGCCGTGTTTTGGGTTCGAACGCGTTTTGGCAAAACCTCACCGAATTATTTTTGTCGGATTCGGGTGTGTTTTGGATTCGGGTGTTTTTTTCCAAAAACACTAAAAAACAGCTTAAATCATAGAATTTGGGGGTCATTTTGATCCCAAAGTATTATTAACCTCAAAAACCATAATTTACACTCATTTTCAGTCTATTCTGAATACCTCACACCTCACAATATTATTTTTAGTCCTAAAATTTGCACCGAGGTCGCTGTGTGAGTAAGATAAGCGACCCTAGTGGCCGACACAAACACCGGGCCCATCTAGGAGTGGCACTGCAGTGTCACGCAGGATGTCCCTTCCAAAAAACCCTCCCCAAACAGCACATGACGCAAAGAAAAAAAGAGGCGCAATGAGGTAGCTGTGTGAGTAAGATTAGCGACCCTAGTGGCCGACACAAACACCGGGCCCATCTAGGAGTGGCACTGCAGTGTCACGCAGGATGGCCCTTCCAAAAAACCCTCCCCAAACAGCACATGACGCAAAGAAAAAAAGAGGCGCAATGAGGTAGCTGACTGTGTGAGTAAGATTAGCGACCCTAGTGGCCGACACAAACACCGGGCACATCTAGGAGTGGCACTGCAGTGTCACGCAGGATGTCCCTTCCAAAAAACCCTCCCCAAACAGCACATGACGCAAAGAAAAAAAGAGGCGCAATGAGGTAGCTGTGTGAGTAAGATTAGCGACCCTAGTGGCCGACACAAACACCGGGCACATCTAGGAGTGGCACTGCAGTGTCACGCAGGATGTCCCTTCCAAAAAACCCTCCCCAAACAGCACATGACGCAAAGAAAAAAAGAGGCGCAATGAGGTAGCTGTGTGAGTAAGATTAGCGACCCTAGTGGCCGACACAAACACCGGGCCCATCTAGGAGTGGCACTGCAGTGTCACGCAGGATGTCCCTTCCAAAAAACCCTCCCCAATCAGCACATGATGCAAAGAAAAAGAAAAGAAAAAAGAGGTGCAAGATGGAATTATCCTTGGGCCCTCCCACCCACCCTTATGTTGTATAAACAAAACAGGACATGCACACTTTAACCAACCCATCATTTCAGTGACAGGGTCTGCCACACGACTGTGACTGATATGACGGGTTGGTTTGGACCCCCCCCAAAAAAGAAGCAATTAATCTCTCCTTGCACAAACTGGCTCTACAGAGGCAAGATGTCCACCTCATCTTCACCCTCCGATATATCACCGTGTACATCCCCCTCCTCACAGATTATCAATTCGTCCCCACTGGAATCCACCATCTCAGCTCCCTGTGTACTTTGTGGAGGCAATTGCTGCTGGTCAATGTCTCCGCGGAGGAATTGATTATAATTCATTTTAATGAACATCATCTTCTCCACATTTTCTGGATGTAACCTCGTACGCCGATTGCTGACAAGGTGAGCGGCGGCACTAAACACTCTTTCGGAGTACACACTTGTGGGAGGGCAACTTAGGTAGAATAAAGCCAGTTTGTGCAAGGGCCTCCAAATTGCCTCTTTTTCCTGCCAGTATAAGTACGGACTGTGTGACGTGCCTACTTGGATGCGGTCACTCATATAATCCTCCACCATTCTATCAATGTTGAGAGAATCATATGCAGTGACAGTAGACGACATGTCCGTAATCGTTGTCAGGTCCTTCAGTCCGGACCAGATGTCAGCATCAGCAGTCGCTCCAGACTGCCCTGCATCACCGCCAGCGGGTGGGCTCGGAATTCTGAGCCTTTTCCTCGCACCCCCAGTTGCGGGAGAATGTGAAGGAGGAGATGTTGACAGGTCGCGTTCCGCTTGACTTGACAATTTTGTCACCAGCAGGTCTTTCAACCCCAGCAGACCTGTGTCTGCCGGAAAGAGAGATCCAAGGTAGGCTTTAAATCTAGGATCGAGCACGGTGGCCAAATGTAGTGCTCTGATTTCAACAGATTGACCACCCGTGAATCCTTGTTAAGCGAATTAAGGGCTGCATCCACAAGTCCCACATGCCTAGCGGAATCGCTCCGTGTTAGCTCCTTCTTCAATGCCTCCAGCTTCTTCTGCAAAAGCCTGATGAGGGGAATGACCTGACTCAGGCTGGCAGTGTCTGAACTGACTTCACGTGTGGCAAGTTCAAAGGGCATCAGAACCTTGCACAACGTTGAAATCATTCTCCACTGCACTTGAGACAGGTGCATTCCATCTCCTATATCGTGCTCAATTGTATAGGCTTGAATGGCCTTTTGCTGCTCCTCCAACCTCTGAAGCATATAGAGGGTTGAATTCCACCTCGTTACCACTTCTTGCTTCAGATGATGGCAGGGCAGGTTCAGTAGTTTTTGGTGGTGCTCCAGTCTTCTGTACGTGGTGCCTGTACGCCGAAAGTGTCCCGCAATTTTTCTGGCCACCGACAGCATCTCTTGCATGCCCCTGTCGTTTTTTAAAAAATTCTGCACCACCAAATTCAAGGTATGTGCAAAACATGGGACGTGCTGGAATTTGCCCATATTTAATGCACACACAATATTGCTGGCGTTGTCCGATGCCACAAATCCACAGGAGAGTCCAATTGGGGTAAGCCATTCCGCGATGATCTTCCTCAGTTGCCGTAAGAGGTTTTCAGCTGTGTGCGTATTCTGGAAAGCGGTGATACAAAGCGTAGCCTGCCTAGGAAAGAGTTGGCGTTTGCGAGATGCTGCTACTGGTGCCGCCGCTGCTGTTCTTGCGGCGGGAGTCCATACATCTACCCAGTGGGCTGTCACAGTCATATAGTCCTGACCCTGCCCTGCTCCACTTGTCCACATGTCCGTGGTTAAGTGGACATTGGGTACAACTGCATTTTTTAGGACACTGGTGAGTCTTTTTCTGACGTCCGTGTACATTCTCGGTATCGCCTGCCTAGAGAAGTGGAACCTAGATGGTATTTGGTAACGGGGGCACACTGCCTCAATAAATTGTCTAGTTCCCTGTGAACTAACGGCGGATACCGGACGCACGTCTAACACCAACATAGTTGTCAAGGACTCAGTTATCCGCTTTGCAGTAGGATGACTGCTGTGATATTTCATCTTCCTCGCAAAGGACTGTTGAACAGTCAATTGCTTACTGGAAGTAGTACAAGTGGGCTTACGACTTCCCCTCTGGGATGACCATCGACTCCCAGCGGCAACAACAGCAGCGCCAGCAGCAGTAGGCGTTACACGCAAGGATGCATCGGAGGAATCACAGGCAGGAGAGGACTCGTCAGACTTGCCAGTGACATGGCCTGCAGGACTATTGGCATTCCTGGGGAAGGAGGAAATTGACACTGAGGGAGTTGGTGGGGTGGTTTGCGTGAGCTTGGTTACAAGAGGAAGGGATTTACTGGTCAGTGGACTGCTTCCGCTGTCACCCAAAGTTTTTGAACTTGTCACTGACTTATTATGAATGCGCTGCAGGTGACGTATAAGGGAGGATGTTCCGAGGTGGTTAACGTCCTTACCCCTACTTATTACAGCTTGACAAAGGGAACACACGGCTTGACACCTGTTGTCCGCATTTCTGGTGAAATACCTCCACACCGAAGAGCTGATTTTTTTGGTATTTTCACCTGGCATGTCAACGGCCATATTCCTCCCACGGACAACAGGTGTCTCCCCGGGTGCCTGACTTAAACAAACCACCTCACCATCAGAATCCTCCTGGTCAATTTCCTCCCCAGCGCCAGCAACACCCATATCCTCCTCATCCTGGTGTACTTCAACACTGACATCTTCAATCTGACTATCAGGAACTGGACTGCGGGTGCTCCTTCCAGCACTTGCAGGGGGCATGCAAATAGTGGAAGGCGCATGCTCTTCACGTCCAGTGTTGGGAAGGTCAGGCATCGCAAACGACACAATTGGACTCTCCTTGTGGATTTGGGATTTCAAAGAACGCACAGTTCTTTGCGGTGCTTTTGCCAGCTTGAGTCTTTTCAGTTTTCTAGCGAGAGGCTGAGTGCTTCCATCCTCATGTGAAGCTGAACCACTAGCCATGAACATAGGCCAGGGCCTCAGCCGTTCCTTGCCACTCCGTGTGGTAAATGGCATATTGGCAAGTTTACGCTTCTCCTCCGACAATTTTATTTTAGGTTTTGGAGTCCTTTTTTTTCTGATATTTGGTGTTTTGGATTTGACATGCTCTGTACTATGACATTGGGCATCGGCCTTGGCAGACGACGTTGCTGGCATTTCATCGTCTCGGCCATGACTAGTGGCAGCAGCTTCAGCACGAGGTGGAAGTGGATCTTGATCTTTCCCTAATTTTGGAACCTCAACTTTTTTGTTCTCCATATTTTATAGGCAGAACTAAAAGGCACCTCAGGTAAACAATGGAGATGGATGGATTGGATACTAGTATACAATTATGGACGGACTGCCACGGTTAGGTGGTATAAAAAAACCACGGTTAGGTGGTATATATTATAATAATAATACAATTATGGATGGACGGACTGCCTGCCGACTGCCGACACAGAGGTAGCCACAGCCGTGAACTACCGCACTGTACACTGGTTGATAAAGAGATAGTAGTATACTCGTAACAACTAGTATGACACTATGACGACGGTATAAAGAAAGAAAAAAAAATACCACAGTTAGGTGGTATATATTATAATAATAATACAATTATGGATGGACGGACTGCCTGCCGACTGCCGACACAGAGGTAGCCACAGCCGTGAACTACCGCACTGTACACTGGTTGATAAAGAGATAGTAGTATACTCGTAACAACTAGTATGACACTATGACGACGGTATAAAGAATGAAAAAAAAACCACGGTTAGGTGGTATATATTATAATAATAATACAATTATGGATGGACGGACTGCCTGCCGAGTGCCGACACAGAGGTAGCCACAGCCGTGAACTACCGCACTGTACACTGGTTGATAAAGAGATAGTAGTATACTCGTAACAACTAGTATGACACTATGACGACGGTATAAAGAATGAAAAAAAAACCACGGTTAGGTGGTATATATTATAATAATAATACAATTATGGATGGACGGACTGCCTGCCGAGTGCCGACACAGAGGTAGCCACAGCCGTGAACTACCGCACTGTACACTGGTTGATAAAGAGATAGTAGTATACTCGTAACAACTAGTATGACACTATGACGACGGTATAAAGAAAGAAAAAAAAATACCACAGTTAGGTGGTATATATTATAATAATAATACAATTATGTATGGACGGACTGCCTGCCGACTGCCGACACAGAGGTAGCCACAGCCGTGAACTACCGCACTGTACACTGGTTGATAAAGAGATAGTAGTATACTCGTAACAACTAGTATGACACTATGACGACGGTATAAAGAATGAAAAAAAAACCACGGTTAGGTGGTATATATTATAATAATAATACAATTATGGATGGACGGACTGCCTGCCGACTGCCGACACAGAGGTAGCCACAGCCGTGAACTACCGCACTGTACACTGGTTGATAAAGAGATAGTAGTATACTCGTAACAACTAGTATGACACTATGACGACGGTATAAAGAAAGAAAAAAAAATACCACAGTTAGGTGGTATATATTATAATAATAATACAATTATGGATGGACGGACTGCCTGCCGACTGCCGACACAGAGGTAGCCACAGCCGTGAACTACCGCACTGTACACTGGTTGATAAAGAGATAGTAGTATACTCGTAACAACTAGTATGACACTATGACGACGGTATAAAGAATGAAAAAAAAACCACGGTTAGGTGGTATATATTATAATAATAATACAATTATGGATGGACGGACTGCCTGCCGACTGCCGACACAGAGGTAGCCACAGCCGTGAACTACCGCACTGTACACTGGTTGATAAAGAGATAGTAGTATACTCGTAACAACTAGTATGACACTATGACGGTATAAAGAATGAAAAAAAAACCACGGTTAGGTGGTATATATTATAATAATAATACAATTATGGATGGACGGACTGCCTGCCGACTGCCGACACAGAGGTAGCCACAGCCGTGAACTACCGCACTGTACACTGGTTGATAAAGAGATAGTAGTATACTCGTAACAACTAGTATGACACTATGACGACGGTATAAAGAAAGAAAAAAAAATACCACGGTTAGGTGGTATATATTGTAATACAATTATGGATGGACGGACTGCCTGCCGAGTTCCGACTGCCGACACAGAGGTAGCCACAGCCGTGAACTACCGCACTGTACTGTGTCTGCTGCTAATATAGACTGGTTGATAAAGAGATAGTATACAATACATACAACAATATACTACTATACTGGTGGTCAGGCACTGGTCACCACTAGTCACACTGGCAGTGGCACTCCTGCAGCAAAAGTGTGCACTGTTTAATTTTAAATTAATATAATATTATGTACTCCTGGGGGCTCCTGCTATAACAACCTGCAGTGCTCCCCAGTCTCCCCCACAATTATTATAAGCTTTGCCTTTTATACATTGATGTGCAGCACACTGGGCTGAGCTGAGTGCACACAGACTGAGTCACACTGTGTGACTGGCTGCTGCTGTGTATCGTTTTTTTTCAGGCAGAGAACGGATATAGCAGAGAACGGATATATTATATTAAAATAAATAAAAGTTAACTAACAACAACTGCACTGGTCACTGTGGTAAACTCTGTCTGACTCTGCACAATCTCTCTCTCTCTTCTAATCTAATTTCTAATGGAGAGGACGCCAGCCACGTCCTCTCCCTATCAATCTCAATGCACGTGTGAAAATGGCGGCGACGCGCGGCTCCTTATATAGAATCCGAGTCTCGCGAGAATCCGACAGCGTCATGATGACGTTCGGGCGCGCTCGGGTTAACCGAGCAAGGCGGGAGGATCCGAGTCTGCTCGGACCCGTAAAAAAAACATGAAGTTCGTGCGGGTTCGGTTTCAGAGAAACCGAACCCGCTCATCTCTAGTTACCACTTCTTGCTTCAGATGATGGCAGGGCAGGTTCAGTAGTTTTTGGTGGTGCTCCAGTCTTCTGTACGTGGTGCCTGTACGCCGAAAGTGTCCCGCAATTTTTCTGGCCACCGACAGCATCTCTTGCACGCCCCTGTCGTTTTTGAAAAAATTCTGCACCACCAAATTCAAGGTATGTGCAAAACATGGGACGTGCTGGAATTTGCCCATATTTAATGCACACACAATATTGCTGGCGTTGTCCGATGCCACAAATCCACAGGAGAGTCCAATTGGGGTAAGCCATTCCGCGATGATCTTCCTCAGTTGCCGTAAGAGGTTTTCAGCTGTGTGCGTATTCTGGAAAGCGGTGATACAAAGCGTAGCCTGCCTAGGAAAGAGTTGGCGTTTGCGAGATGCTGCTACTGGTGCCGCCGCTGCTGTTCTTGCGGCGGGAGTCCATACATCTACCCAGTGGGCTGTCACAGTCATATAGTCCTGACCCTGCCCTGCTCCACTTGTCCACATGTCCGTGGTTAAGTGGACATTGGGTACAACTGCATTTTTTAGGACACTGGTGAGTCTTTTTCTGACGTCCGTGTACATTCTCGGTATCGCCTGCCTAGAGAAGTGGAACCTAGATGGTATTTGGTAACGGGGGCACACTGCCTCAATAAATTGTCTAGTTCCCTGTGAACTAACGGCGGATACCGGACGCACGTCTAACACCAACATAGTTGTCAAGGACTCAGTTATCCGCTTTGCAGTAGGATGACTGCTGTGATATTTCATCTTCCTCGCAAAGGACTGTTGAACAGTCAATTGCTTACTGGAAGTAGTACAAGTGGGCTTACGACTTCCCCTCTGGGATGACCATCGACTCCCAGCGGCAACAACAGCAGCGCCAGCAGCAGTAGGCGTTACACGCAAGGATGCATCGGAGGAATCCCAGGCAGGAGAGGACTCGTCAGAATTGCCAGTGACATGGCCTGCAGGACTATTGGCATTCCTGGGGAAGGAGGAAATTGACACTGAGGGAGTTGGTGGGGTGGTTTGCGTGAGCTTGGTTACAAGAGGAAGGGATTTACTGGTCAGTGGACTGCTTCCGCTGTCACCCAAAGTTTTTGAACTTGTCACTGACTTATTATGAATGCGCTGCAGGTGACGTATAAGGGAGGATGTTCCGAGGTGGTTAACGTCCTTACCCCTACTTATTACAGCTTGACAAAGGGAACACACGGCTTGACACCTGTTGTCCGCATTTCTGGTGAAATACCTCCACACCGAAGAGCTGATTTTTTTGGTATTTTCACCTGGCATGTCAACGGCCATATTCCTCCCACGGACAACAGGTGTCTCCCCGGGTGCCTGACTTAAACAAACCACCTCACCATCAGAATCCTCCTGGTCAATTTCCTCCCCAGCGCCAGCAACACCCATATCCTCCTCATCCTGGTGTACTTCAACACTGACATCTTCAATCTGACTATCAGGAACTGGACTGCAGGTGCTCCTTCCAGCACTTGCAGGGGGCGTGCAAATGGTGGAAGGCGCATGCTCTTCACGTCCAGTGTTGGGAAGGTCAGGCATCGCAACCGACACAATTGGACTCTCCTTGTGGATTTGGGATTTCAAAGAACGCACAGTTCTTTGCGGTGCTTTTGCCAGCTTGAGTCTTTTCAGTTTTCTAGCGAGAGGCTGAGTGCTTCCATCCTCATGTGAAGCTGAACCACTAGCCATGAACATAGGCCAGGGCCTCAGCCGTTCCTTGCCACTCCGTGTGGTAAATGGCATATTGGCAAGTTTACGCTTCTCCTCCGACAATTTTATTTTAGGTTTTGGAGTCCTTTTTTTACTGATATTTGGTGTTTTGGTTTTGACATGGTCTGTACTATGCCATTGGGCATCGGCCTTGGCAGACGACGTTGCTGGCATTTCATCGTCTCGGCCATGACTAGTGGCAGCAGCTTCAGCACGAGGTGGAAGTGGATCTTGATCTTTCCCTAATTTTGGAACCTCAACATTTTTGTTCTCCATATTTTAATAGGCACAACTAAAAGGCACCTCAGGTAAACAATGGAGATGGATGGATTGGATACTAGTATACAATTATGGACGGGCTGCCGAGTGCCGACACAGAGGTAGCCACAGCCGTGAACTACCGCACTGTACTGTGTCTGCTGCTAATATATAGACTGGTTGATAAAGAGATAGTATACTCGTAACTAGTATGTATGTATAAAGAAAGAAAAAAAAACCACGGTTAGGTGGTATATACAATTATGGACGGGCTGCCGAGTGCCGACACAGAGGTAGCCACAGCCGTGAACTACCGCACTGTACTGTGTCTGCTGCTAATATATAGACTGGTTGATAAAGAGATAGTATACTCGTAACTAGTATGTATGTATAAAGAAAGAAAAAAAAACCACGGTTGGGTGGTATATACAATTATGGACGGGCTGCCGAGTGCCGACACAGAGGTAGCCACAGCCGTGAACTACCGCACTGTACTGTGTCTGCTGCTAATATATAGACTGGTTGATAAAGAGATAGTATACTCGTAACTAGTATGTATGTATAAAGAAAGAAAAAAAAACCACGGTTAGGTGGTATATACAATTATGGACGGGCTGCCGAGTGCCGACACAGAGGTAGCCACAGCCGTGAACTACCGCACTGTACTGTGTCTGCTGCTAATATATAGACTGGTTGATAAAGAGATAGTATACTCGTAACTAGTATGTATGTATAAAGAAAGAAAAAAAAACCACGGTTAGGTGGTATATACAATTATGGACGGGCTGCCGAGTGCCGACACAGAGGTAGCCACAGCCGTGAACTACCGCACTGTACTGTGTCTGCTGCTAATATATAGACTGGTTGATAAAGAGATAGTATACTCGTAACTAGTATGTATGTATAAAGAAAGAAAAAAAAACCACGGTTAGGTGGTATATACAATTATGGACGGGCTGCCGAGTGCCGACACAGAGGTAGCCACAGCCGTGAACTACCGCACTGTACTGTGTCTGCTGCTAATATATAGACTGGTTGATAAAGAGATAGTATACTCGTAACTAGTATGTATGTATAAAGAAAGAAAAAAAAACCACGGTTAGGTGGTATATACAATTATGGACGGGCTGCCGAGTGCCGACACAGAGGTAGCCACAGCCGTGAACTACCGCACTGTACTGTGTCTGCTGCTAATATAGACTGGTTGATAAAGAGATAGTATACTACTAATATTATATATACTGGTGGTCAGGTCACTGGTCACTAGTCACACTGGCAGTGGCACTCCTGCAGCAAAAGTGTGCACTGTTTAATTTTAATATAATATTATGTACTCCTGGCTCCTGCTATAACCTATAACTGGCACTGCAGTAGTGCTCCCCAGTCTCCCCCACAATTATAAGCTGTGTGAGCTGAGCAGTCAGACAGATATATAATATATATAGTAGAGATGAGCGCCTGAAATTTTTCGGGTTTTGTGTTTTGGTTTTGGGTTCGGTTCCGCGGCCGTGTTTTGGGTTCGAACGCGTTTTGGCAAAACCTCACCGAATTATTTTTGTCGGATTCGGGTGTGTTTTGGATTCGGGTGTTTTTTTCCAAAAACACTAAAAAACAGCTTAAATCATAGAATTTGGGGGTCATTTTGATCCCAAAGTATTATTAACCTCAAAAACCATAATTTACACTCATTTTCAGTCTATTCTGAATACCTCACACCTCACAATATTATTTTTAGTCCTAAAATTTGCACCGAGGTCGCTGTGTGAGTAAGATAAGCGACCCTAGTGGCCGACACAAACACCGGGCCCATCTAGGAGTGGCACTGCAGTGTCACGCAGGATGTCCCTTCCAAAAAACCCTCCCCAAACAGCACATGACGCAAAGAAAAAAAGAGGCGCAATGAGGTAGCTGTGTGAGTAAGATTAGCGACCCTAGTGGCCGACACAAACACCGGGCCCATCTAGGAGTGGCACTGCAGTGTCACGCAGGATGGCCCTTCCAAAAAACCCTCCCCAAACAGCACATGACGCAAAGAAAAAAAGAGGCGCAATGAGGTAGCTGACTGTGTGAGTAAGATTAGCGACCCTAGTGGCCGACACAAACACCGGGCACATCTAGGAGTGGCACTGCAGTGTCACGCAGGATGTCCCTTCCAAAAAACCCTCCCCAAACAGCACATGACGCAAAGAAAAAAAGAGGCGCAATGAGGTAGCTGTGTGAGTAAGATTAGCGACCCTAGTGGCCGACACAAACACCGGGCACATCTAGGAGTGGCACTGCAGTGTCACGCAGGATGTCCCTTCCAAAAAACCCTCCCCAAACAGCACATGACGCAAAGAAAAAAAGAGGCGCAATGAGGTAGCTGTGTGAGTAAGATTAGCGACCCTAGTGGCCGACACAAACACCGGGCCCATCTAGGAGTGGCACTGCAGTGTCACGCAGGATGTCCCTTCCAAAAAACCCTCCCCAATCAGCACATGATGCAAAGAAAAAGAAAAGAAAAAAGAGGTGCAAGATGGAATTATCCTTGGGCCCTCCCACCCACCCTTATGTTGTATAAACAAAACAGGACATGCACACTTTAACCAACCCATCATTTCAGTGACAGGGTCTGCCACACGACTGTGACTGATATGACGGGTTGGTTTGGACCCCCCCCAAAAAAGAAGCAATTAATCTCTCCTTGCACAAACTGGCTCTACAGAGGCAAGATGTCCACCTCATCTTCACCCTCCGATATATCACCGTGTACATCCCCCTCCTCACAGATTATCAATTCGTCCCCACTGGAATCCACCATCTCAGCTCCCTGTGTACTTTGTGGAGGCAATTGCTGCTGGTCAATGTCTCCGCGGAGGAATTGATTATAATTCATTTTAATGAACATCATCTTCTCCACATTTTCTGGATGTAACCTCGTACGCCGATTGCTGACAAGGTGAGCGGCGGCACTAAACACTCTTTCGGAGTACACACTTGTGGGAGGGCAACTTAGGTAGAATAAAGCCAGTTTGTGCAAGGGCCTCCAAATTGCCTCTTTTTCCTGCCAGTATAAGTACGGACTGTGTGACGTGCCTACTTGGATGCGGTCACTCATATAATCCTCCACCATTCTATCAATGTTGAGAGAATCATATGCAGTGACAGTAGACGACATGTCCGTAATCGTTGTCAGGTCCTTCAGTCCGGACCAGATGTCAGCATCAGCAGTCGCTCCAGACTGCCCTGCATCACCGCCAGCGGGTGGGCTCGGAATTCTGAGCCTTTTCCTCGCACCCCCAGTTGCGGGAGAATGTGAAGGAGGAGATGTTGACAGGTCGCGTTCCGCTTGACTTGACAATTTTGTCACCAGCAGGTCTTTCAACCCCAGCAGACCTGTGTCTGCCGGAAAGAGAGATCCAAGGTAGGCTTTAAATCTAGGATCGAGCACGGTGGCCAAAATGTAGTGCTCTGATTTCAACAGATTGACCACCCGTGAATCCTTGTTAAGCGAATTAAGGGCTGCATCCACAAGTCCCACATGCCTAGCGGAATCGCTCCGTGTTAGCTCCTTCTTCAATGCCTCCAGCTTCTTCTGCAAAAGCCTGATGAGGGGAATGACCTGACTCAGGCTGGCAGTGTCTGAACTGACTTCACGTGTGGCAAGTTCAAAGGGCATCAGAACCTTGCACAACGTTGAAATCATTCTCCACTGCACTTGAGACAGGTGCATTCCATCTCCTATATCGTGCTCAATTGTATAGGCTTGAATGGCCTTTTGCTGCTCCTCCAACCTCTGAAGCATATAGAGGGTTGAATTCCACCTCGTTACCACTTCTTGCTTCAGATGATGGCAGGGCAGGTTCAGTAGTTTTTGGTGGTGCTCCAGTCTTCTGTACGTGGTGCCTGTACGCCGAAAGTGTCCCGCAATTTTTCTGGCCACCGACAGCATCTCTTGCACGCCCCTGTCGTTTTTTAAAAAATTCTGCACCACCAAATTCAAGGTATGTGCAAAACATGGGACGTGCTGGAATTTGCCCATATTTAATGCACACACAATATTGCTGGCGTTGTCCGATGCCACAAATCCACAGGAGAGTCCAATTGGGGTAAGCCATTCCGCGATGATCTTCCTCAGTTGCCGTAAGAGGTTTTCAGCTGTGTGCGTATTCTGGAAAGCGGTGATACAAAGCGTAGCCTGCCTAGGAAAGAGTTGGCGTTTGCGAGATGCTGCTACTGGTGCCGCCGCTGCTGTTCTTGCGGCGGGAGTCCATACATCTACCCAGTGGGCTGTCACAGTCATATAGTCCTGACCCTGCCCTGCTCCACTTGTCCACATGTCGGTGGTTAAGTGGACATTGGGTACAACTGCATTTTTTAGGACACTGGTGAGTCTTTTTCTGACGTCCGTGTACATTCTCGGTATCGCCTGCCTAGAGAAGTGGAACCTAGATGGTATTTGGTAACGGGGGCACACTGCCTCAATAAATTGTCTAGTTCCCTGTGAACTAACGGCGGATACCGGACGCACGTCTAACACCAACATAGTTGTCAAGGACTCAGTTATCCGCTTTGCAGTAGGATGACTGCTGTGATATTTCATCTTCCTCGCAAAGGACTGTTGAACAGTCAATTGCTTACTGGAAGTAGTACAAGTGGGCTTACGACTTCCCCTCTGGGATGACCATCGACTCCCAGCGGCAACAACAGCAGCGCCAGCAGCAGTAGGCGTTACACGCAAGGATGCATCGGAGGAATCCCAGGCAGGAGAGGACTCGTCAGACTTGCCAGTGACATGGCCTGCAGGACTATTGGCATTCCTGGGGAAGGAGGAAATTGACACTGAGGGAGTTGGTGGGGTGGTTTGCGTGAGCTTGGTTACAAGAGGAAGGGATTTACTGGTCAGTGGACTGCTTCCGCTGTCACCCAAAGTTTTTGAACTTGTCACTGACTTATTATGAATGCGCTGCAGGTGACGTATAAGGGAGGATGTTCCGAGGTGGTTAACGTCCTTACCCCTACTTATTACAGCTTGACAAAGGGAACACACGGCTTGACACCTGTTGTCCGCATTTCTGGTGAAATACCTCCACACCGAAGAGCTGATTTTTTTGGTATTTTCACCTGGCATGTCAACGGCCATATTCCTCCCACGGACAACAGGTGTCTCCCCGGGTGCCTGACTTAAACAAACCACCTCACCATCAGAATCCTCCTGGTCAATTTCCTCCCCAGCGCCAGCAACACCCATATCCTCCTCATCCTGGTGTACTTCAACACTGACATCTTCAATCTGACTATCAGGAACTGGACTGCGGGTGCTCCTTCCAGCACTTGCAGGGGGCGTGCAAATGGTGGAAGGCGCATGCTCTTCACGTCCAGTGTTGGGAAGGTCAGGCATCGCAACCGACACAATTGGACTCTCCTTGTGGATTTGGGATTTCAAAGAACGCACAGTTCTTTGCGGTGCTTTTGCCAGCTTGAGTCTTTTCAGTTTTCTAGCGAGAGGCTGAGTGCTTCCATCCTCATGTGAAGCTGAACCACTAGCCATGAACATAGGCCAGGGCCTCAGCCGTTCCTTGCCACTCCGTGTGGTAAATGGCATATTGGCAAGTTTACGCTTCTCCTCCGACAATTTTATTTTAGGTTTTGGAGTCCTTTTTTTTCTGATATTTGGTGTTTTGGATTTGACATGCTCTGTACTATGACATTGGGCATCGGCCTTGGCAGACGACGTTGCTGGCATTTCATCGTCTCGGCCATGACTAGTGGCAGCAGCTTCAGCACGAGGTGGAAGTGGATCTTGATCTTTCCCTAATTTTGGAACCTCAACTTTTTTGTTCTCCATATTTTATAGGCAGAACTAAAAGGCACCTCAGGTAAACAATGGAGATGGATGGATTGGATACTAGTATACAATTATGGACGGACTGCCACGGTTAGGTGGTATAAAAAAACCACGGTTAGGTGGTATATAATACAATTATGGATGGACGGACTGCCTGCCGAGTGCCGACACAGAGGTAGCCACAGCCGTGAACTACCGCACTGTACACTGGTTGATAAAGAGATAGTAGTATACTCGTAACAACTAGTATGACGACGGTATAAAGAATGAAAAAAAAACCACGGTTAGGTGGTATATATTATAATACAATTATGGTTGGACGGACTGCCTGCCGAGTGCCGACACAGAGGTAGCCACAGCCGTGAACTACCGCACTGTACACTGGTTGATAAAGAGATAGTAGTATACTCGTAACAACTAGTATGACGACGGTATAAAGAATGAAAAAAAAACCACGGTTAGGTGGTATATATTATAATACAATTATGGTTGGACGGACTGCCTGCCGAGTGCCGACACAGAGGTAGCCACAGCCGTGAACTACCGCACTGTACACTGGTTGATAAAGAGATAGTAGTATACTCGTAACAACTAGTATGACGACGGTATAAAGAATGAAAAAAAAACCACGGTTAGGTGGTATATATTATAATACAATTATGGATGGACGGACTGCCTGCCGAGTGCCGACACAGAGGTAGCCACAGCCGTGAACTACCGCACTGTACACTGGTTGATAAAGAGATAGTAGTATACTCGTAACAACTAGTATGACGACGGTATAAAGAATGAAAAAAAAACCACGGTTAGGTGGTATATATTATAATACAATTATGGTTGGACGGACTGCCTGCCGAGTGCCGACACAGAGGTAGCCACAGCCGTGAACTACCGCACTGTACACTGGTTGATAAAGAGATAGTAGTATACTCGTAACAACTAGTATGACGACGGTATAAAGAATGAAAAAAAAACCACGGTTAGGTGGTATATATTATAATACAATTATGGTTGGACGGACTGCCTGCCGAGTGCCGACACAGAGGTAGCCACAGCCGTGAACTACCGCACTGTACACTGGTTGATAAAGAGATAGTAGTATACTCGTAACAACTAGTATGACGACGGTATAAAGAATGAAAAAAAAACCACGGTTAGGTGGTATATATTATAATACAATTATGGTTGGACGGACTGCCTGCCGAGTGCCGACACAGAGGTAGACACAGCCGTGAACTACCGCACTGTACACTGGTTGATAAAGAGATAGTAGTATACTCGTAACAACTAGTATGACGACGGTATAAAGAATGAAAAAAAAACCACGGTTAGGTGGTATATAATACAATTATGGTTGGACGGACTGCCTGCCGAGTGCCGACACAGAGGTAGCCACAGCCGTGAACTACCGCACTGTACACTGGTTGATAAAGAGATAGTAGTATACTCGTAACAACTAGTATGACGACGGTATAAAGAATGAAAAAAAAACCACGGTTAGGTGGTATATATTATAATACAATTATGGTTGGACGGACTGCCTGCCGAGTGCCGACACAGAGGTAGCCACAGCCGTGAACTACCGCACTGTACACTGGTTGATAAAGAGATAGTAGTATACTCGTAACAACTAGTATGACGACGGTATAAAGAATGAAAAAAAAACCACGGTTAGGTGGTATATATTATAATACAATTATGGATGGACGGACTGCCTGCCGAGTGCCGACACAGAGGTAGCCACAGCCGTGAACTACCGCACTGTACACTGGTTGATAAAGAGATAGTAGTATACTCGTAACAACTAGTATGACGACGGTATAAAGAATGAAAAAAAAACCACGGTTAGGTGGTATATAATACAATTATGGTTGGACGGACTGCCTGCCGAGTGCCGACACAGAGGTAGCCACAGCCGTGAACTACCGCACTGTACACTGGTTGATAAAGAGATAGTAGTATACTCGTAACAACTAGTATGACGACGGTATAAAGAATGAAAAAAAAACCACGGTTAGGTGGTATATATTATAATACAATTATGGATGGACGGACTGCCTGCCGAGTGCCGACACAGAGGTAGCCACAGCCGTGAACTACCGCACTGTACTGTGTCTGCTGCTAATATAGACTGGTTGATAAAGAGATAGTATACAATACTACTAATATACTGGTGGTCAGGCACTGGTCACCACTAGTCACACTGGCAGTGGCACTCCTGCAGCAAAAGTGTGCACTGTTTAATTTTAATATAATATTATTTATCATGTACTCCTGGCTCCTGCTATAACAACCTGCAGTGCTCCCCAGTCTCCCCCACAATTATAAGCTTTATATACAATACATTGATGTGCAGCACACTGGGCTGAGCAGTGCACACAGACTGAGTCACTGTGTGACTGTGTATCGTTTTTTTCAGGCAGAGAACGGATATATTAAATAAAACAAACAACTGCACTGTCTCTGGTGGTCACTGGTCACTGTGGTCGTCAGTCACTAAACTCTGTCTGCACTCTCTTCTAATCTACAGTATCACAGCAATCTCTCTCTCTCTCTCTCTTCTAAATCTAATCTAAATGGAGAGGACGCCAGCCACGTCCTCTCCCTATCAATCTCAATGCACGTGTGAAAATGGCGGCGACGCGCGGCTCCTTATATAGAATCCGAGTCTCGCGAGAATCCGACAGCGTCATGATGACGTTCGGGCGCGCTCGGGTTAACCGAGCAAGGCGGGAAGATCCGAGTCGCTCGGACCCGTGAAAAAAAAAGTGAAGTTCGTGCGGGTTCGGATTCAAAGAAACCGAACCCGCTCATCTCTAATATATAGATGATGCAGCACACTGGCCTGAGCCTGAGCAGTGCACACAGATATGGTATGTGACTGACTGAGTCACTGTGTGTATCGCTTTTTTCAGGCAGAGAACGGATATATTAAATAAACTGCACTGTGTGTCTGGTGGTCACTCACTATATAATATATTATGTACTCCTGGCTCCTGCTATAACCTATAACTGGCACTGCAGTAGTGCTCCCCAGTCTCCCCCACAATTATAAGCTGTGTGAGCTGAGCAGTCAGACAGATATATATAATATTATATATATAGATGATGCAGCACACTGGCCTGAGCCTGAGCAGTGCACACAGATATGGTATGTGACTGAGTCACTGTGTGCTGTGTATCGCTTTTTTCAGGCAGAGAACGGATTATAAATAAAACTGGTGGTCACTGGTCACTATCAGCAAAACTCTGCACTGTACTGAGTAGTGAGTACTCCTAATGCTCCCCAAAATTAGTAAATCAAGTGTCTCTCTAATCTATTCTAAACGGAGAGGACGCCAGCCACGTCCTCTCCCTATCAATCTCAATACACGTGTGAAAATGGCGGCGACGCGCGGCTCCTTATATAGAATCCGAGTCTCGCGATAGAATCCGAGCCTCGCGAGAATCCGACAGCGTCATGATGACGTTCGGGCGCGCTCGGGTTAACCGAGCAAGGCGGGAAGATCCGAGTCGCTCGGACCCGTGAAAAAAAACATGAAGTTCTGGCGGGTTCGGATTCAGAGAAACCGAACCCGCTCATCTCTAATATCTACACACACATATATATATATATATATATATATATATATATACATACACACACACATACATATACACGGGTGGTCTTCAGTATGCCGGCGGTCGGGCTCCCGGCGACCAGCATACCGGCGCTGGGAGCCTGACCGCCGGCATACCGACACTTATTCTCCCTCGTGGGGGTCCACGACCCCCCTGGAGGGAGAATAGAATAGTGTGGCGCGCGTAGCGTGGCGAGCGCAGCGAGCACGCAAGGGGCTCATTTGCGCTCGCCACACTGTTGGTAAGCCGGCGGCCTGCCTCCCGGCGCCGGTATGCTGGCCGCCGGGAGATCGTAGTAAACCCATATACACATATACATAGCATATTAAACATGCATACATATATATATATATATATATATACACACACATACAGTACACATATATATACACATGTATATATATATATATATATATATCATATGTGTGTGTGTGTGTGTTTATATGTATGTATGTATATACATGTGTATATATGTAGGCACATGGATATATATGTACTATAATTAAAATAAAGTAAACTTTTATTGCACTTGCAAGTGCCACCAGGAAGACAGCAGGTTGCAGAAGATGCAGCTAAAAAATTTTTTTTTTTTTTTTTTTAGTGGAGGGGGGTTTCTGGGTACTCGGAAACCCCCCCTGGGTGTGCCACTGCATCCACCTCCCCTCTCCTACAAGCCATTCTTTCAGAATCCAATTCAAACTTCTCACACACACTTACAAAGCACTCACCCACTCCTCACCCATCCTCTTCGCTCTGCTAATGCACGCCGACTCTCCTGTCTTCTGATTACTTCCTCCCACTCCTATCTCCAAGATTTTTCACGTGCTGCTCCCTTTCTCTGGAATTCTTTACCTCTCCTCCTAAGACTCTCCACCTCTCTACAGAACTTCAAACGGGCTCTTAAGACCCACTTCTTTACCAAACCCAGCCAAATCTCATCATAACCCTCTATCCCATGCTTGGGCCACCCCATTTGTTTCACCCCTGTCTGTCTGCCCCTTCCCTTTAGAATGTAAGCTCTCACAAGTAGGGCCCTCTTCCCTCATGTGCTTATCCTTTTCTTACTTTAATAATCCTCAACTGCCCAATTCCTGCAGTCTTTTGGCCACCTTGGAACTTATCTCTATGTTGTTTACTGGTGTAGATATGCTTATTTACCCTGTACTTGTCCTATATTGTCTTCAACTCTAAGTCACTGCTTTCCTGTCTTGATCATGTGCATATGTACTCTGTAATTAGGCGAAACCCTTGTGGTGCCATATAAATAAAGGATAATAATAATAACAATAATAATAATAATAATAATAATAAATACTGCATGAAGTAGCAGTAGCAGGGCAATCTTTTCAAAGAAAGGTAATTTCAGAGCCTCTCCTTGCCACTGTGGTGTATGACATGTTGCTAATTTTACATTTTTCCACAGTGAATGTTCCTCTCATATTTGGAGGAATATTTTCTTAAACATTGTGAAATGCTATTTAGATTTGAGGTGCCCTCCTTACACCTTCTTGATCACCTTTAGTAGATGTTAAAGAAGTACTAGTACTGGGTTGTTCCTGCCCTTCTATAGTCTGATCCATAATTGTTTTTATTTTTGAAAACAAGGACAGTAGTAAAGCTACTGTTGTTGAACTTAACTACCACAACACTAAGTGAACGTACAATGAGGTAGGGAAAGGATGGACAAATGTTACCTTTACCATGTAGTTTCCTTAAATGGAGAATTTGACTTCTGGTTCCAGCTTCATGGAGTGAGACACCTTCACCCTGAGCTCCCTATACAAATTCACCAGGTTGACCTTATCAGCATCTACTCAGCCCTTAAGACATTCCACACTCTGGGCAGCCTCTCATGGATTGCGGGGATCACAGCTGACCTGCCCGGAGAAGTGCCACGTACTGTTATGAGCCACGGCTGTGGCTCATTCCTGTTTTGCATTTTGGTTATGTATTTTATGTTATACTTCTGTTTATGTTCCCCGTGGGTGTCATGGGGTGTTCGGAGCTCACCCTTAAGGAGAGGGTACTGTTATGAACCACAGGTAGTGGTTCATTCCTATTCTATGTTAATAGTTGTCTTGCAGGCCAGGATTTCCCGTTGCTCTGGTTTGAGAAGACTCTTGTTTGCTGCCGGTGGTGAGTCTGTGTGATTGCAGCTTGTTCCCATGTGTTCAGCCTCACCTGTCTGTTGATTGCACCTCTCAGTTGTGCAGCAGGGCAGCTGCACGACATAATTAATTAAGACTCTCTGTTATATTCTGGCTCAGTGCAATTCACAGACGCTGGTGATATTTCCAGAGTTCCAGAGTTCTTGAGTTCTGAGCTAGTCCCTGCCAGTTCCTGAGCTCCTGTCTAGCAGTGTCTGTCTAGCTGCTTCGAGTGTCGGTTCCAGTGTCGGTTCCAGTGTCGGTTCCAGTGTCTGATCCCGTGTCCTGCCGTGAAGCGTTCCTGTCCAGAAGTCCTGTTGCTTTGTCTGTGCCTGGTCGAGTATCTGGCTTCTTGGTGTCCACCGGTCTGTCGTTTGGGATTCTGCCTGTCCTCCGGTTCTGAGAGTCTGTGTCGGCTACATTGGGGGTTCCTGTCCGTTTGCCAGTATTGGTACCGGTTCCGTGAGTAGCGGCTTTGCCGCGTCCGTCGGCCTAGGCCGCAGTATTCTTTGGTTATATTTTGTTACTGGTGTTTTGCAGAGGGTTCTGCTTATGCTGTCACCGCCGGTACACAACAGTATTGTGTTGGCTAGTGGACAGCATTTCCTTTGTTGTTCTTTTCCTTTGGCGGCGTGCCGCACATATATTTAGTTTTAGGGTTGTTAGTAGCCCCTAGCCTTCTGTTTGCTTTAGTAAGAGGTCCCCTTGTTATTATCCTGTCTCGGTTCACGCCTTGTCTCACTCTAAGACCTGGGGGCATCGGAGTTGGGCAGACCTAATCCGCCCTTCAAACGCGGCTGCCGTGGGCTCAAGAAACCATAGTCACTCAGGCGTGAACTGACCACACGGGTGAAACAATGGAGGTAGGGTGCTAGGGGCTATTTCCAAACCACACCTTATTTCAGTGTCACGTTCTGGTGCTCTGGACTCACTACGCAACATCTCCCTTGTTCTGAGCACCAGGAACCTAACGTTATCACCAGCCTTACAACAAAAAAGAAACAAAGCTAAATAGTAGTTTTTTCTTTTTTTGGTCCAGTGTCTAGTCTAGAATCCAGTCCTGTCAAGAATCCAGTCCTGTATAGAACTCAGTGTGCAGAATCCAGTCCGGTGTTTAGAATCCAGTCCTGTCTAGAATTCAGTGTGCAGAATCCAGTCCTGTCTAGAACTCATTATGCAGAATCCAGTCCGGTGTTTAGAATCCAGTCCTGTCTAGAATTCAGAGTGCAGAATCCAGTCCGGTGTTTAAAAATCCAGTCCAGTCTTGTCTAGTCTAGCTTAAAAATCCAGTCTTGTCTTGTCTAGAATCTTGTCTAAGAATCTTGTCTTAGAATCGTGTCTAGAATCGTGTCTAGAATCTTGTCTAAGAATCTTGTCTAAGAATCTTGTCTAGAATCTTGTCTTAGAATCGTGTCTAGAATCGTGTCTAGTCTTGTCTTGTCTAGTTTGAAATCCTCCTATGCCTACTATGCAAGCCCTGCAGGCGTCTCTCTCAGCCCTGAACTCTGCTTTCAGTGCTTTGAAACCTGAGCGGCTGGAGGTTTTGCAGCAATCCTTAAAGCAACTGCAAAACCTTCTTACCAAAATTTTGCTTATTTTGCCAGAAGTAGTTGAGAGTTCATTCTCTAAAGAGACTCTTGTTCACAGTATGGTGACAAGTGAATCCTCAGGTTTAATTAGAGAGAAAAAGTTTGAAAGTTTTCTGCAGCCCAGGCTCTCAGAAGAGGAGCGTCTGTGTCGCAGAAACTTAGATGTATGCCTATATTGTGGGGGTTTAGGCCACTATCTGCAGACCTGTGAGTTGCGCAAGCCAAAGTGTGGCGACAAGTCCTGCCCTCTGGCCAAGTTGAGTCAGGATACAAGACCTACTCCTGTCTCTACTGTGGCAGAGGTACTTGTCACACAACCCACACTAAAAAGCACTCTGTCCTATAATTGGGGTCCTTGGGCTAGGGAGCCCCATTATAGATTCAGGAACCAAAGGAGAATGTTTCTCTCCTCTTTTGATTTTCCTGTTGAAGCAGAGTTGCAAACCCCTGGAGCGGTACCCGATGCCCAGAGTCCTGGAGCGGTACCCGATGCCCAGAGTCCTGGAGCGGTACCCGATGCCCAGAGTCCTAGAGCGGTACCCGATGCCCAGAGTCCTGGAGCGGTACCTGATGCCCAGAGTCCTGGAGCGGTACCCGATGCTCTAGGTTATAGAGGGACATCGAATATTATAGCTCAGGTGTCAATACCAGAAGGGGTCTCAGAAGCTGTTACCCCAAGTAGAGACTTGAAAAGCGCAACTCCAGAGAAGGTGTCTAAAACCATAGTTCTAGAAGGGAACTCGAGAAGCAAAACCCCAGAAGGGATCTATGAAGTAATATCCCCAAGTGGGGTCTCGAGAGACAAAGCCCCAAAGAAGGGTCTAGAAGTCGCTTCCCCAGGAAAGGACTCAAGAGGCATAGCGTTAGTGGAGGTTCTGAAGGTTATAGCTTCAGCAAAAGTCCTGGAAGTCATTGTCCCGGGAGAAGTTTCGATAATTATCGACTCAGAGAGGGAGGCCAACGGCCCGGCCCCAGAAAGGGAGGCCGACGGCATGGTCCCAGTAAAAGAATCCGAGGTGCTGACCCCAGCGGGGTTCCCGAAGGCCACTGCCCCAGCGGGGTTCCCGAAGGCCACTGCCCCAGCGGGGTTCCCGAAGGTCACTGCCCCAGGTGGGGTTCTGAAAGTCACTGCCCCAGGTGGGGTTCAGAATGTCACTACCCCGGGTGGGGTTCCGAGGGCCACTGCCCCAGGAGGGGTTCAGAAAGTCACTGCCCCAGGTGGGGTTCAGAAAGTCTCAGCCTCGAGTAAGGTCCATAGTGACCAGGTCCTAGCAAAGCACTCTAGTCAGTCAGATGGGAAGGAAGCAGATCCTGACTCTGTTGATATCTCAACATCTATAATCTTTGATGGGGACATAGTCCAATTTCTGGCGCTTTACAAACACTATTACACCATTTTGTTGTCTAGACCATTTCTGGGCATCACTTCAGAGAACCTTGTGCTCTATCTGATATATTCCTTTAGAGGAGAGCCTTTTGAGTGACCGACCAGCCTAATGAAAGCTGAAGATCCCATTCTACAGGATCCCCAGCATTCAGTGATTCAGTTATTAAAAGATATGGTTCCAAAGAAATTGGTTCAGGTTCCTCTGGGTCACCCGTCTTATCTGCTGAGAGTTCACCGTATACTGTAAACTTGGCACAAGAGTCTCAGCCCGTTATTTTGACTGCAGGATGTGCTTTTCTGTCTTCTTCTAATAGTAGTACTTTGCCTGAAAGTTCAGCTCCCAAGGTTAAGAAACCAATCTCTGATTTGAACCCAGCCTTGCTGGGAGGTACCATCAGTTCAGACAATGTTTGGGGAATTACCTTGGTCAGACCTCAAGAACTTTGTAAAAATAATAAGAAGAAAAAGAAATAATTATTGACTCTTGCCTTGATATTAAAAAAAAGATTATTTTTTTTCCTTGACTTGTGTCCAGTGGCCACCGTCAAGGGGGAGGGGGGGGGCACAGTTACAAGCTGTTGCCACAGCTTGTTTCTTTTAGACCAGTGTGTCAGTTTTTTTTTGTATCACTTGTTTTGGTGGAAAGTCTGAATTTTGGGGTCCTTTGACCCCTTCTCAAGGGGGGGGGGGGTACTGTTATGAGCCACGGCTGTGGCTCATTCCTGTTTTGCATTTTGGTTATGTATTTTATGTTATACTTCTGTTTATGTTCCCCGTGGGTGTCATGGGGTGTTCGGAGCTCACCCTTAAGGAGAGGGTACTGTTATAAACCACAGGTAGTGGTTCATTCCTATTCTATGTTTATAGTTGTCTTGCAGGCCAGGATTTCCCGTTGCTCTGGTTTGAGAAGACTCTTGTTTGCTGCCGGTGGTGAGTCTGTGTGATTGCAGCTTGTTCCCATGTGTTCAGCCTCACCTGTCTGTTGATTGCACCTCTCAGTTGTGCAGCAGGGCAGCTGCACGACATAATTAATTAAGACTCTCTGTTATATTCTGGCTCAGTGCAATTCACAGACGCTGGTGATATTTCCAGAGTTCCAGAGTTCTTGAGTTCTGAGCTAGTCCCTGCCAGTTCCTGAGCTCCTGTCTAGCAGTGTCTGTCTAGCTGCTTCGAGTGTCGGTTCCAGTGTCGGTTCCAGTGTCGGTTCCAGTGTCGGTTCCAGTGTCTGATCCTGTGTCCTGCCGTGAAGCGTTCCTGTCCAGAAGTCCTGTGGCTTTGTCTGTGCCTGGTCGAGAATCTGGCTTCTTGGTGTCCACCGGTCTGTCGTTTGGGATTCTGCCTGTCCTCCGGTTCTGAGAGTCTGTGTCGGCTACATTAGGGGTTCCTGTCCGTTTGCCAGTATTGGTACCGGTTCCGTGAGTAGCGGCTTTGCCGCTTCCGTCGGCCTAGGCCACAGTATTCTTTGGTTATATTTTGTTACTGGTGTTTTGCAGAGGGTTCTGCTTATGCTGTCACCGCCGGTACACAACAGTATTGTGTCGGCGAGTGGACAGTGTTTCCTTTGTTGTTCTTTTCCTTTGGCGGCGTGCCACACATATATTTAGTTTTAGGGTTGTTAGTAGCCCCTAGCCTTCTGTTTGCTTTAGTAAGAGGTCCCCTTGTTATTATCCTGTCTCGGTTCACGCCTTGTCTCACTCTAAGACCTGGGGGCATCGGAGTTGGGCAGACCTAATCCGCCCTTCAAACGCGGCTGCCGTGGGCCCAAGAAACCATAGTCACTCAGGCGTGAACTGACAACACGGGTGAAACAATGGAGGTAGGGTGCTAGGGGCTATTTCAAACCACACCTTATTTCAGCGTCACGTTCTGGTGCTCTGGACTCACTACGCAACATCTTCCTTGTTCTGAGCACCAGGAACCTAACACGTACCTGGCAACATGGCTCTAGACTCTGGTCCAAACCCTGTCTCCCCAGCATCCAAGAAAGCAGCTGCACACTTGGATGCTGTCTCACCAAGCCAGGTACGCCACTCACCGGAGACCCCTGTCACTTATGGGGAAGTAGTGGATAATATCCACCATGGCCCACTTCTGTCTCAAGCTGTCAGTGACATCGCACAACAGATACAGAAGCTTTCTCTCAAGAGTATCTCATTTCGCTCCTATTGAGCTTCCTCATGGCACTATCCCTGATAGTGTCCTGAGGAAGCTCAATAGTAGCGAAATGCGCATAGGGTTACAGCAATGTGTTCCCATCTAAATATGAAAATGCTGCATGACATGTAAACAAGACCTATTAGATATAAGTAGTAGCCTAATGAGGACTTCTTTATAGAAGGAAATTGTAGATGTGATTTCTTCACATCAGTTATTAGGCGGTTCATGTGCTGAGGGCTACGATCTCATTATTATAAAACACAAGGGACTGGTGGGGAATATTATTAAATAAGAAAAGACATAAAAAGATATGTGATTCAATCATATTATTGTACCGCTGTCTATGTGGTCAGTGGACATTAAATGTAGTTGTGAATCAACATACAGATACAGTCTATGATTGTGCAGTGTGACATATTATTATTGTTAACTCACATATAAGAGCATGGTCAGCGGACACCTATACTTTGTGTAACATACCCATGCACATATTCAAGAACACGTCTAGTGGATGTTAAATGCTGCCGTGCAGATACAATTTAACATTGTGCCATCTGATATTTAAACACTGGTGATTTATTTTATACGTGACACACCAATGTGTGTCACGTATAAAATCTTAGGAAAAAGAAACATGTTTTCTCTGTATATTTACTGCTGAGTATTGCCTTATATCAGAGGTTCCCAAACTGTGTGCCGTAGCTCCCTGGGGTGCCTCGGGGCACTAGCAGGGGTGCCCTGGGTTGGTGGTCCGGGACCAATTCAAATTATTCATGGTCAATATAATAGGCAAAACCAGTGCTGGTGGCTGCCAGTCATAAAATATGTGGCCAAACAGAAGCAAATCTTGTCCCTCACCACACAACTGACCCTAAAGATGACATATAAACGCAATCTACTTAATGTAATATTTCTTTCTAAATTTCTCAATAAGGCCTAGGGGTGCCGTGAAAAAAATTCTGATATTCTAGGGTGCCATGATTCAAAAAAGTTTGGAAACCACTGCCTTAAATATGTAACGGTGTAATATGATATCCTGTCTTTAGCAGTTATATACACAGGTACACTATCCCATATATCCTCTGAATACTGAAAGCAACTTACAGCATTCCAATGCAATAGACATCCTTCACACTGCAATGGATTATAAACAGCTTCATTAATAGGATCCACACTGTATAGGGGTTTTACAAAATAGCCCATGGGGTATTATGTTCATCCTCACTGTGATATATCCGCGCATGATCTAATATAATCTGGCACTTCAAATTGTACATGTTAAATAGTACAGACTAACATCACTGAAGTGTTTATACTACCCCAATCAATCCTCTCTGTGTTGAGACAGCACATGTAACATTATAACTCAAGTCTAATCATACTGTGTGGTGTTCTACGGTTCACTTCATTAGTTACATATTTAATAACACTGTGTCAATAAACCTGCTAAGTAACAGTATCAAAAATACCCTATTACACTCACAGTCTGAATAGCAGGAGCAGTGAATCATTGTTGCAATACTTGAACACTATAGTTACAACCTTATGTACAGACTATGGGGGATATTCAATTGTTTGAAAAGTCAGTTGGGTGTCTGTTTTTTACCTGTGTATTAGATAGGAAAAAAACAGACACCTAACTTACTCAACAATTGAATACCCCCCTAAGAGTTAATGAATAGTAACAAACTTCCTTCTGCAATATACTACAAAAGCTCCAGTTAATATAATAATTATATAAATCTAGCACTGATACAGTGTTGCACATAAATTCTTTCATGTTTGATGTACCGTTTAATTAAATATGAAGAAATATACAGAGGGAACAACACATTTGCTTTGTTTTTAAATCTTTATTCATTTTATGTTTATTTTTTTCACACTTAAATTTCTCTTTTTTTATTTTAATACTTCGCTTGATAATTAATAAAGGACATATTCAGTCCCAAAATAATAACAATAGTATTTTAAAATAATAATTCAGGTAAACAAGCATTGAGGCCTTTATTTGACATTACTGCTGAGGATATATATATTTACATTAACATTTTTATTTTAATTAAATAGTTGGGTAGTGTGCCCCCTTTTCGTAACTAATTTCTCCTCCCTTTCCCCTCTCTATGGGGATTTGATACTATATCTTTATTTAAACCAGTTGGTAGCACCTCTTGAGCCTTCAGTTCCTTGTTCATATGGACACATGTGTATTTCCCCAATTTAGGGGTTTTTGAACAAGTCATAACAGAAGGCACCCCAATGTTGTAACATATACCACAATTAGTTATTCTCGGTGCAGGTTACCCTCCAGGCCTGGTGGAAGTTTTTGCTTTTCCAGTGTTGGAACCCCCTTACTTTATTTGGGGATGCCACTCAGAGGTCAATGTTAGATGTGACATTTCAGCTGGTGACCTCTTATATTACTTCACAGACAAAAATGATTCTTTCCCTAGATGCTGAAAAGACTTTTGACCTAGTGCAATGGAACCATTTATTCCAGACCCTTCTCTGATTTGGATTCCCTAAGCCATTTATTAACATCTTAAAATTACTTTATACTTTCCCTCAGACTCAGGTGTCCTGTAATGGTTTTCTTTTGTTCCCGATTATTAATCACATAGGGATTAGGCACGGTTGCCTTTATCCCCATGTTTATTTGCAGTAGTGTTGGGACCTTTGGCTATAGCTTTGCAAGCCTCACCTGCCTTTCCATGGTAACAGAATTAGAGATGTTGATTTGAAAATAGCCTTATTTGCAGACGACATGCTGTTTTTTTGCTTCTGATCCTGTTTCCTCCAAACCTGAAATCCTAAAATTAATAGACTCTTTTGGGAAGAGAGCCAGGTATCATATCAACATCACCAAATCTGAAGTTCTCCATCTCAGCAGTAACCAGGTAGCATCTTCTGCACCCTCTTACCCATGTTCATTCCAAATTTGCCCCCAATAAGATTACATATCTAGGTATCCAGATTACAGCAGACTCAGCTATATTGTATAATGAGAACCTTTCTCCTAGTAATACCAAAATCTCATCTATGCTAGATAATTAGAAACTCCTTGTACTCTCTATTTTGGGCTGGGTCGTGGTAATTAAAAGTATTATTTTTCCAAGAATCTTTTACCTAATGCAAATGTTGCCAATAGGTTAGTCCAAGAGAAATGTCATACACCTTCGGAAGGTAATGACATGCTTTATTTGGCGATAAAAAAGCCCAATATCACCTTGAACAAACATAGGGTTCCTAGAAGAGCAGGAGGTATAGGTGTTCCCAACTTTGTTTCTTACTGTATTCTTTTTCAGTCTTTTTCAGATACAGTATGCCATTGAGTGACTGTTAGAGATTGTGAGGAAATGAGGTCTGTGACAATTAATATAGCTATGCCTCATTTCCTGTGTCAAATATGTACTTTTTTATACCCATAACCATATACATCCAATTTGTCTGTTTGTTCATTCTCTATAACATGTCCATTGCTGCTCACCCAATACTGTGTTTAAATCAACCTTAATATTGTTAATATATGCAATTGTGTTATGGTATCTGTTACCCTTTAGATAATGTATTTATGTTAGACCTAGTTTCCTATTGTTTTCATACACCACAGTGGACACTCAAAGGTTGAGTAATATAAGGTACCATTGTCCCTTTTTGTTTACTCCCTATTGTCCAAAAGTGAGCTGACCAGACAGGGTGGGTCTCTGGCTGATGTAATCACCTTGATTAGAATATGTATTGTATTCCAATGCTGTTAAATCCTAAAATACAGAGGTCACACACCCCTGCAATATGAAGCTTCTGGAGGTATAAGTAGAGCTACCCAGAGAGCTGAAGAGAGATCATTTGTCCCTAGACTAAGAAGTAATGTTCTGCCAGGGATCTGCCGTGAAATACATTATATTGGATTTTTTCTGGATTCTGTTTTGCTGGAAGAGATGCTCTGCTCCAAGATTAAGAAGTAATGTTCTGTCAGGAGTTTGCGGTGGGAATTGTCATGTGGAATTGGATTACAGAAGCGTGCTGATCTGTTTATAACCCATTATGTTGAATAAACCACTGTTGGTTTTTCATCTACCACCGTGCCTGAGTGATTTGGAACCTGGTATCTTCACAGAGATGTTTTCACAGACTCTAGGTTGGACAAGATGTTGTTTTACCCATTAGCTCCTGGTACCCTCTTGCACTCTAAACCTTCAGATATCCCCCTAAAATTCTCCAGGATACTCTGTGTCATGATATTTATTATGCATGGATTTCACTGAACAGGAAATTTCAGAGAAATCCTCTATCAACTTCCCAAATTCCACTCTGGGGTAATCCCTTATTCCCTCCATCTCTCTCCAATACAAATTTACTCCTATGGAGAGACAAAGGATTATCTGACTCCCCCAAGGTATTTGATCCTGGAGGCAATGTCAGGAATCTGCATTTTGCATCACATCACTTACCAGTGCTCTGATGTACTGGCCTCCAGAGGTCACATCCTCAGCCTGGCAGCATGTTCCATGATTGCCTGCAATGTGCAGAGACTCTCTCCAGTGTGTACCCCGCTTGCCATACAGTGTGTACCCTGATGTATTCCCACCATCTCCAGAGTATGGGCGCCGCCATGATACCTGCAGTCAGCTCACTTGGAGCTATCCACTCCTGAGCATTGAAACACTCACATGACATGATTCTCCAATCCCTGCTGACCAGGGAGTATATACTCAGAGTTCCTGCTCAGTATCATTGCCTTGAACCAGTGCCGTAACTAGGCATTTTAGCGCTGTGTGCAAGAAACAGCATTGGCGCCCCCCCCGTGCAAGATAGGGGCAGTGCGCGCCTTAGGCGTGCAAAAAATATATAGGGGCGTGGCTTCATGGGGAAGGGGCGTTGCCACAAAATAATACCAATTCATACTACGGTGCACAGCAGTCTCCATTATTCAAATTACACTGTACAGTAGCGCCACTACACCAGGTAGAGCCCCATTTACTCATTACGGCAGACAGTCCCCCTTTTTACACATTACGGCAGACAGCGTCCCCCTTTTACACATTACGGTAGACAGCATCCCCCTTTTTACACATAACGGTAGACAGCATCCCCCTTTTTACACATTACGGTAGACAGTGTCCCCCTTTTACACATTACGGCAGACAGCATCACCCTTTTTACACATTATGGCAGACAGCGTTCCCCTTTAACACATTACAGCAGACAGCATCCCCCTTTTCGCACATTACGGCAGACAGCATCCTCTTTTTACACATTACGGCAGACAGCGTACCCCTTTTTACACATTATGGCAGACAAGAGTCCGCTTTTTGCACATTACGGCAAACAGCGCCCCCTTTTTACACATTACGGCAGACAGCGTCCTCTTTTTACACATTACGGCAGACAGTGCCCCCCTTTTCACACATTACGGCAGACAGCGTCTCCCTTTTTATACATTACGGCAGACAGCACCCCCCTTTTTACACATTACAGCAGACAGCGTCCCCTTTTTACATATTACGGCAGACAGCAACCTTTTTTTACACATTACGACAGACAGCACCCCATTTTTTTACATATTACAACAGACAGCATCCCCCTTTTTACATATTACGGCAGACAGTCCCCTTTTTTACACATTGCTGCAGACAGCGTCCCCTTTTTACACATTACGACAGACAGCATCCCCCTTTTTACATATTACAGCAGCTAATCCCCCTTTTTACACATTATGGAAGACAGCGTCCCCCTTTTTACATATTATGGCAGTCCCCCATTTTACACATTACGGCAGACAGCATCGCCCTTTTCAAACATTACGGCAGACAGCGTCTCCCTTTTTACACATTACAGCAGACAGCGTCCCCCTTTTTACACATAACGGCAGACAGCGTCCCCCTTTTTACACATTACGGCAGACAGCGTCCCCCTTTTTACACATTACGGCAGACAGCGTCCCCTTTTTTACATATTACAGCAGCCAATCCCCCTTTTTACACATTATGGAAGACAGCGTCCCCCTTTTTACATATTACGGCAGTCCCCCTTTTTACACATTACGGCAGACAGCATCGCCCTTTTTACACATTATGGCAGACAGCTTTCCCCTTTTACACATTACGGCAGACAGCATCCTCTTTTTACACATTACGGCAGACAGTGTCCCCCTTTTTACACATTATGGCAGACAAGAGTCCGCTTTTTACACATTACGGCAAACAGCGTCCCCCTTTTACACATTACGGTAGACAGCATCCCCCTTTTTACACATAACGGTAGACAGCATCCCCCTTTTTACACATTACGGTAGACAGTGTCCCCCTTTTACACATTACGGCAGACAGCATCACCCTTTTTACACATTATGGCAGACAGCGTTCCCCTTTTACACATTACAGCAGACAGCATCCCCCTTTTCGCACATTACGGCAGACAGCATCCTCTTTTTACACATTACGGCAGACAGCGTACCCCTTTTTACACATTATGGCAGACAAGAGTCCGCTTTTTGCACATTACGGCAAACAGCGCCCCCTTTTTACACATTACGGCAGACAGCGTCCTCTTTTTACACATTACGGCAGACAGTGCCCCCCTTTTCACACATTACGGCAGACAGCGTCTCCCTTTTTATACATTACGGCAGACAGCACCCCCCTTTTTACACATTACAGCAGACAGCGTCCCCTTTTTACATATTACGGCAGACAGCAACCTTTTTTTACACATTACGACAGACAGCACCCCATTTTTTTACATATTACAACAGACAGCATCCCCCTTTTTACATATTACGGCAGACAGTCCCCCTTTTTACACATTGCGGCAGACAGCGTCCCCTTTTTACACATTACGGCAGACAGCATCCCCCTTTTTACATATTACAGCAGCCAATCCCCCTTTTTACACATTATGGAAGACAGCGTCCCCCTTTTTACATATTACGGCAGTCCCCCATTTTACACATTACGGCAGACAGCATCGCCCTTTTCAAACATTACGGCAGACAGCGTCTCCCTTTTTACACATTACAGCAGACAGCGTCCCCCTTTTTACACATAACGGCAGACAGCGTCCCCCTTTTTACACATTATGGCAGACAGCGTCCCCCTTTTTACACATTACGGCAGACAGCATCCCCTTTTTTACATATTACAGCAGCCAATCCCCTTTTTACACATTATGGAAGACAGCGTCCCCCTTTTTACATATTACGGCAGTCCCCCTTTTTACACATTACGGCAGACAGCATCGCCCTTTTTACACATTATGGCAGACAGCTTTCCCCTTTTACACATTACGGCAGACAGCATCCTCTTTTTACACATTACGGCAGACAGTGTCCCCCTTTTTACACATTATGGCAGACAAGAGTCCGCTTTTTACACATTACGGCAAACAGCGTCCCCCTTTTTACACATTACGGCAGACAGCGTCCCCTTTTTACACATTACGGCAGACAGCACCCCCCTTTTCAAACATTACGGCTGACAGCGTCTCCCTTTTTACACATTACAGCAGACAGCGTCCCCCTTTTTACACATAACGGCAGACAGCGTCCCCCTTTTTACACATTACGGCAGACAGCGTCCCCCTTTTTACACATTACGGCAGACAGCGTCCCCCTTTTTACACATTACGGCAGACAGCGTCCCCTTTTTTACACATTACGGCAGACAGCGCCCCCTTTTTTTACACATTACAGCAGGCAGCGTCCCCTTTTTACACATTACGGCAGACAGCACCCCCCTTTTCAAACATTACGGCAGACAGCGTCTCCCTTTTTACCCATTACAGCAGACAGCGTCCCCCTTTTTACACATAACGGCAGACAGTATCCCCCTTTTTACAAATTACGACAGACAGCACCCCATTTTTTTTACACATTACAACAGACAGCATCCCCCTTTTTACATATTACGGCAGACAGTCCCCCTTTTTACACATTGCGGCAGACAGCGTCCCCTTTTTACACATTATGGCAGACAGCATCCCCCTTTTTACATATTACAGCAGCCAATCCCCCTTTTTACACATTATGGAAGACAGGGTCCCCCTTTTTACATATTACGGCAGTCCCCCTTTTTACACATTACGGCAGACAGCATCGCCCTTTTTACACATTATGGCAGACAGTGTTCCCCTTTTACACATTATGGCAGACAGTGTTCCCCTTTTACACATTATGGCAGACAGCATCCTCTTTTTACACATTACGGCAGAAAGTGTCCCCCTTTTTACACATTATGGCAGACAAGAGTCCGCTTTTTACACATTACGGCAAACAGCGTCCCCCTTTTTACACATTATGGCAGACAGCGTCCCCTTTTTACACATTACGGCAGACAGCACCCCCCATTTCAAACATTACAGCAGACAGCGTCTCCCTTTTTACACATTACAGCAGACAGCGTCCCCCTTTTTACACATAACGGCAGACAGCGTCCCCCTTTTTACACATTACGGCAGACAGCGTCCCCCTTTTTACACATTACGGCAGACAGCATCCCCTTTTTACACATTACGGCAGACAGCACCCCCTTTTTTACACATTACGGCAGGCAGCGTCCCCTTTTTTACATATTACGGCAGACAGCATCCCCTTTTTACACATTACGGCAGCCAATCCCCCTTTTTACACATTACGGCAAACAGCGTCCCCCTTTTTACATATTACGGCAGTCCCCCTTTTTACACATTGCGACAGACAGAATAGATAGAGAGATAGATAGATAGATAGATAGATAGATAGAGAGAGAGAGAGAGAGAGAGATACTATCTCTCCCCGCTGGCAGTCAGGCTCCTCAGTGCTGGCAGATGATCAGATCCCGGGCAGGGGAAGAGGAGGAGGGAGAGGGACTTGAGCCGCAGCAGTGCAGTGTAACTGGTGGTGGCACTGCTGCAGCTGTCCCTCTCCTTCCACATTGGCTGCCAGCCGCTGCTGTGAATGCTGGGATGAGGGAAGCGCATCCCAGCATTCTCAGTAGCGCCGGGCAGCCAATGCGGAATGAGAGTGGACTGCTGCAGTGGCGCCACTACCAATTACATAGCACTGCTGCAGCTCCAGTCCCCCTCCCTCCTCCTCCTTCTTTGCTGCCTCCGACACTGCTGCTCTCCTCCGCTGCCTACGGCTTTTCTCCGGTGCGGCACAGACAGCAGAGGCGGCTTGTAATGAGTCAATTTGACTCATTACAAGCCGCTGGTCATTGCACCCTCAGGGCAACTGCACACCTGGCACACACATAGTTACGACGCTGGAACAATGCATCACATCCTGTGAACAAGCGTCTCCTTGCTCCAGTCTCCTGTCTTCAGAGATTCCCCTGTGCATTAGCTCCATGCAACTACAGGCATCAGCCATCCAGTTTGGTGCAGTTCCATCTGCATATAGATCCAGTCACCAGCAGTCTCCAGTGACTTCCTAGCTTCAGTGTCTCCATGGAACTACAGGCTCCAGCCATCCAGCTCTGCTACAACTCCTTCCACAGTCAGCTTCCATTTCTACGTGCAGTAAGAGACTCTCTCCAAGTGCTGCCTCATCATTCTCACCTGTGTGTTGTTAATCTGCATTCAGCACTGTGCTATTGCATCCAGCACTTAAACAACCAGCTTGTATATTACCAACTGTCTCCTGCTATAGCCTTGCTTGGCTCTGTGGACTTTGTGCATATATTGTGACTGCTGTTCCACCCAAATTGGCGCTGGTTTGAGTGAACTTACACAAAACACAATAAAGATTAAGAATTTTTAATATAATGTAAATTAGCTCAGGTCAAATCGAAAAAAACTTTATATTAATAATAATACAAGATATGTATACATTTATCCTGAGAGGGGGATCATAAAAACAATTAGGATGTATGCATAAAAATTGTAACAAATGGAAAAGATAAAATAAGATATACAGTACAATGAAGACTGTATATAAACTCACCTACTTCAGTTCTGGTATATACATCATACCTACCAACATTGGCAAGTCCCTCTCTGGGCAGTGCTTAAAGTTGTCCTAGAGAGGTGGTGGAACTCCCCCACTCCTCCCGGTGACAATGTAATAAAAGGATTGCGCGCGCCATAGGCATGTGTCCAAAAAGGGGTGTGGCCAAAAAGGGTTGTGGTCTCAAAAGAAAGGGGTGTAGTCATGCAATAGTATCCTCAATGAAAATTAATGCTAAACAGTAGCACAATCTTATTCACATTACACCACATAAGAGTGTCCCTTATTCATGATATAACACACATTAATACCCCTTATACACAGAGCCCATAGTAGTAGCACCCCTAATACACATAATGCCAACAGCAATAGCACTCCTTATACAATGCCCACAGTAGTAGTGCCCCTTATGCAATGTCCACTGTAGTGGTAGTGCCCACAGTGGCAGTGCCCCTTATGTAGAGCCCATAGTAGTGGTGACCCCAGTAGTTAGCCCTTATGTAATTCGCCCCCAGTAGACGAGCCACTTACACTGAAACTTATAAAAAAACTAACAAAAAAAACTCACTTCCAACCGCTGCAATCCTCCTGGCCTCCGCTCCTTGGCACTATGGGAGAGACGTCATGATGTTTCTCCCAAAGCTCACACTGACAGAGCCGGAATCCGGTGCTCAGCGGGCGCCCGTCATCTCCCTGCAGCACCGGGCAGTTATCAGGTTAGATGAGCTGGAGAGGGTGAAACTGCGTTCCGTCTCCAAATAGAACTGACGGGACACAGTTCTGCCCCGTTCCGGCTCACTTTAACCTCTGCAGGTGGGCAAGTTTAGGGTAAGGCACGTTAAATTGCATCATCGCAGCCCCACACCCTGCAAATTTGACACAATTTTCAGCAAACTGTCAATGGAATTGGGACCATGATGACGTGATTCACAATGAATCATATCATAAGACATCTTGCTCTGCCCACTTTACCTGGAAAGCACCAGGATGCAGGAGACTTATCTACTCTCCCAGAGGTCAGGAGACTCTTCCACCCAAATTTATCTCAGAATCATGTGTTTTAGTCACATTAAATATGTGAGTATGTGTAGTAATATATATATATATATATATATATTAGAGATGTGCACATGGCCATTTTTCGGGTTTTGGTTGCACCGAGGTAGCTGGATGATTAAGCTAAGCAACAGATGTGGGTGGCATAAACACGTGGCACATCTAGGAGTGGCACTGCAGTGGCAGAAAGGATGGCAGTTTTAGAATTATGCCCAAAAAATGCTCCAAAGAGCACATAACACAAAAAAAGAGTTGCAAAATGGAATTGTCCTTGGACCCTCCGACCCACCCTTATGTTGTATATATTAAACAGGACATGCACAGTTTAACAAACCAATTATATCAGTGACAGGGACCGTCATTTGTGGCTGAAATGATTGGTTTGTTTGGGACCCCAAAAACAATTGTTTAGAAGGACTTCCTCCCTTAAGAATTATTGTGAGGATGTTGATGATGAGGTGTTAATTACATTATAATCTTATACAATAAATTTCATGTCTTTTCCGCAAATTAAGTAACATGGAGAAGGTGCCTAGATTGCTAATGTTCCTATCTCTACTAACTTTGGCCTCACAAATGGATCAGATGCTTTCATAAACATTGTCAGGATTGGAGTAAAAATAATCACACATCCAAGAGGTGGATTTTTTGGTTTTATGCCCAGGCATCGCAATGGCTTTCTTTTTATCATGGTCAACATCTGCAGCCATTGGTGGCTGACTTACACAACCAACATCATCATCAACATCCTCACTGTCAGATAGTACACACATATCCCCCTCATCCGGCCCCACTTCCACACATGAATCCTCAATATGTCCTCCTCATCAGATTCATCATCACCATCTTTACTTGTACGGCTCCCCACATGTTCAGATGGTTTGGAAATGGTGGAAGGAAGTGAAAGAGGTTTCTCTATGAGGACAGTGTGAGAAATGTCAGCTGACATTGTCACCACTAAATGTTACTCAAGAATGTCTGATGGTTCTGATTCTGAATGTTTTGATTTTCTTTCTTTAACACTGTAAAATTAAATGATTTTACATACCCTGGCCTAAGTCTTCTATGCCCCTGGGCATCTGCCTTAACAGATGACGTTGACAGAAATGCATTGTCAATGTCATGACTAGTGGCAACACTTCAGCACTAGTAGTAGCCTCCATTTCTATCAGCAAAAAGGGTGGTATCCAATTACCGGTGAATTAACATCGGGTCCGAAAAAACAGGCGTTTTTCCGATGTTTCACCAATTTTTTTATTTTTTACAGGCTATCCAAGCTCGATCGCCCGTAAAAAAAAGCTGACCCCCCCCAAAAAAAACACACAGGTCCAGTGAAACCTGTGTGTTTTTGGTAGAAACAGACCCGTTTTCGCATGAAAACGGGGCTGTTTCTGGGGATTTTGTTTCGCCTGGCTGAGGCAGGTGAGACAAAATCCCTGATAAACCGTGTCTCATGCTGGTTTATCGGGGCTAGTTAGATAGCCCCCGGCAGTATAATTAGCACCAGTAAATTACTGGGGCTAAATGGATATCCCCCAAAGTGAGGTTGACCTTCACCGACAGCATTGAACAAATTAGTCAGAAATGTATATAATAATAATTACACACTGCGGTTGACTTGTTCGACAGCGTCACACAATATGTGGAGCCCTCCTCACCTTTCACCTTTAATAGGATTAACTGAGCCAGGGCAGTCAGATTTAGGGGGTAATTCAGAGTTGATTGCAGCAGCAAATTTTTTTAGCAGTTGAGCAAATCCATGTGCACTACGGGGGCGGGGGGGGGGGGTAGATATAACATTTGCAGAGAGAGTTAGATTTGGGTGGGTTATTTTGTTTCTGTGCAGGGTAAATACAGGCTGCTTTATTTTTACACTGCAATTTAGATTTCAGTTTGAACACACCCCACCCAAATCTAACTCTCTCTGCACATGTTATATCTGCATCCTCTGCAGTGCACATGGTTTTGCCCAACTGCTAACAAATTTGCTGCTGCGATCAACTCTGAATTAGGCCCTTAATCCCCTGCTGTATTCTTCTCAGGGCCGGATTGGCCCTTAAAGTCACCGGGAAGTTCCCCGGGAGGCCGGCTGCAGCCCGAGGCCGAATATAGCGTGTGGCCCCGCCCCCGGTGGCTCATGAAACACACTCGCTATAATTCCAGACAGCAGCTTGGAGGAGCTCTGTGCCTCTGCAGCCGTGAGACACTGGAGACAGAGCTCCTCCAGTCCCCAGCCGGCACCCACCCAGAACAGTGCAACAGAAACTGACACATGGCCATGCAGTGAGTGGCCGCCCTCTCTTTTTCCTGTCACTCTCGTCCAGGGACTCTTGTTTCCTCCCCCTCCACCCTTGATTCTCCTTTCCTGCTCTCAGTGCTCTTCTTTCTTTCCTCCCTCCTCCCACTGCAGCAAAAGCTCCGCGACAACCCTCCCACATGTTCCCCTCACAGCTCCAAACCTCCCCCCAGTCACAGCACCTGCGACCCCCCCACAGGCTACCCTCTTCTGTTTCTCTCCTCTCAGAGCCCCAAACCCATCTCCCCCCCCCATTCGCTGAACTCACGCCCCCCCCCCCCCCCACATGCTACCCTCTTCTGTTTCTCTCCCCTCAGAGCCCTAAAATCCAACCCCTCCCCCCATTCGCAGCACCCACGACCCCCTCCCCTCCCCCCACAGGCTACCCTCTTCTGTTTCTCTCGCCTCAGAGCCCTAAAACCCAACCCCTCCCCCCATTCGCAGCACCCACGACCCCCTCCCCTCCCCCCACAGGATACCCTCTTCTGTTTTTCTCACCTCAGAGCCCCAAACCTACTTCTCCCCCATTTGCAGCACCCGCGCCCCCCCCCACAGGATACCCTCTTCTGTTTCTCTCCCCTCAGAGCCCTAAAAACCAACCCCTCCCCCCATTCGCAGCACCTACAACCCCCTCCCCTCCCCCCACAGGATACCCTCTTCTGTTTCTCACACCTCAGAGCCCCATACCTACTTCTCCCCCCCATTTGCAGCACCCGCGACCCCCTCTCCCCCCACAGGCTACCCTCTTCTGTTTCTCTCCCCTCAGAGCCCCAAACCCACCCCTCCCCACATTTGCGGCACCCGCAAACCCCCCCCACACAGGATACCCTCTCCTGTTTCTCTCCACTCAGAGTCCCAAACACACCCTTCCCCCCATTTGCAGCACCCGCAACCCCCCCCCCCCCCCCCACACATGCTACCCTCTTCAGTTTCTCTCCCCTCAGAGCCCCAAACCTCCCCTCCCCCTTGTGTGGCACCCGCGACCCCCCCTCCCCCACAGGCCACTGTTTCCTGTATCTCTCTCCTCAGAGCACCATCCCACCCCTCCCCCCATTCGCAGCACCTGCGACCCCCCTCCCCCACAGGCTACCCTCTTCTGTTTCTCTCCCCTCAGAGCTCCAAACCCCCTCCCCTCCATTAGCGACACCCACAACCCCCCGTCCACACACACACACAAGAGCTACGCTCTCCTGTATCTCTCCCCTCACAACCCCCTCCCCCCATTTGCGACACCGACGACCAAACACGTTGCACCCCCCGCCAGACACAAACACACACACACACGGCTGCCATCAAGAGGGGTTGCGGGGACTTCTGTCCCGGGTCCGGACAGATATTGAGCCCCGCAGCAGACCATCAGTCAGCAGGATCATTTCAAATTTGGAGCCAACCATAATTCCATCTCATCTCACGGACCCGCAGCCAATCCGAGTGGCCGCCTTGATTAGTTGCCGGTCAGTGAGCTGCGAATGGCTCACGGTCGGAGCTGGGCCGGGGATCTGTTCAGTGTTGCAGTTGTGCTTGTTATTTTAAAGGCAGCCTACACCTCTTCCTGTCTGCAGCTGCAGCTGCCTGGTCCAATCAGTGCCAGTAGAGACCATGGCTTTAACACTGCTCAGTCTCTCAATGGGGCACCTCATGCCTGACCTCTTTCAGGCTCCTACCCAGTACTCTGGGATGAGCAGAATAAGAGAGGGTGAGGAGCTCTGCACCTCGGCGTCCAGCGCGTTTTCATCAACCGCCGCAGCGGTCTGACTTCAGTATAAGTTGAAAGCGGTTCGGCAGGAGATCTTTGTTCCTGCTGGATGCTTCCACACTGAATTGGAGCAGCACTAAAAGAACGCTGTACAGGAGGAACTCACTGCAGCTACATGCAACAGACAGCGATGCTTACTTACAAGTTCCATCATCTGTGCAGCAGCACGGTGAGTCCCGCTGCCATGTATGGGGGTACAGACACAACGGGGGCATTTTTTTACATTTCTGTAGTATTGGGTGCATATAGTGACAACCCTATTGCAGGTGACATTGTGTGATGTACTGTTGCAATGAGCCTTTGTCCTATGTAAGCATTGTGATATTAACATAGTTGCACCACACAAGTCCAGGAATGCTGGAGCTTGTTTTACCTCTGCTTTACAGCCACAAACTCCACCATGCCTGAATGGTTACATGTGGTCTGAGATATAATGGGGATAGGTGCTGGTGGTGGGGGTTACATGATGGATGCAGTGATCCCCAACAGAGGTGGTACTTTACTATAACACCTGCTTTGGAGCACACTATCGCAATGACTTATCAATGTTTTTGATGGGCAGTACTAGTGGCAGCTGTAGTGTAGTGTAAAGAGTGGTCAGTAGGGTATAGAGGGGTCAGGAGTGTAGGGTATGGAGGGGTCAGTAGGGTATAGAGTGGTTAGTAGTGTAGGGTATAGAGGGGTAAGTAGCGTTGGGTATATACGGGTCAGTAGCATTGGGTATAGAGGGGTCAGTAGGTTATAGAGTGGTCAGTAGTGTAGGAATAGAGGGGTCAGTAGCGTAGGGTATAGAGGGGTCAGTAGTGTAGGATATAGAGTGGTCAGTAGTGTAGGGTATAGAGGGGTCCGTAGGACATAGAGTGGTAAGTAGTGTAGGGTATAGAGGGGTCAGTAGCATAGGGTATAGAGGGGTCAGTAGTTTAGGGTGTAGAGGAGTCAGTGATGTAGTGTAGAGGAGTCAGTAATGTAGTGTAGGGTGTAGAAGGATCAGCAATGTAGTGTAGGGTGTAGAGGGGTCAGTAACGTAGTGTAAGTTATAGAGGGGTCAGTGATGTAGTGTAGGGTGTAGGGGGGTCAGTGATGTAATGTAGGGTGTAGAGGGGTCAGTAATGTATTGGTGGAGGGTATAGAAGGATCCCTTATGTAGTGTAGGGTGTGGAGGGGTCAGTAAAAATACTAATCCCAAGTACTTAGCACACTGTTATTGAATTAAGTACACAATCTTGGTAAAAAAGGCAAAAGGTTAGCGATGCGATATGTGCGATGTGTTGCGCCACGTTTCATTATGCTTACATGGAGATATGTTAGATTTTTTGTAGAAGGGGTGCAATGGAAATTTTCACTATTGGCTATGCTTGGCACTGGCTGACATGACAGTAGTGTGCGGTCACTGAATACGCTGTGTGGTAGGACAGTGTTTGGGTTCAGGTACAGAACATGGGACCCCATAGATTAGCATAGCTAAACTGCTTCAAACCATTATTAAACTTGTTCAGAACATTAAAACGTGTACCCTTGCGGACTCTCTCTGCTCACCACAGGTTACTATTCCCCATAGATGTCCATGTGGATAGTAAAACTGCTAGCCCAGGGCTCCCATGTTCTGACATTGGTGGTCATTCCGAGTTGATCGCTAGCTGCATTTGTTCGCAGCGAAGCAATCAGGCTAAAAAACGGCAGTTCTGCGCATGCGTATGCAGTGCAATGCGCACGCGCAACGTACGGGCACAACAAACGATGCATTTTTGCACAGGGTCTAGCGATGCATTTCAGTCACACTGCTGGCCGCAGAGTGATTGACATGAAGTGGGCGTTTCTGGGTGTCAACTGACCGTTTTCAGGGAGTGTTCCGAAAAACGCAGGCGTGCCAGGGAAAACGCAGGCGTGGCTGGGCGAACGCTGGGCAGGTATGTGATGACAAATCCGGAACTGAATAGGCTGAAGTGATCACAAGCGCTGAGTAGGTTTTGAGCTACTCTGAAACTACGCAAACATTTTTGCAGGCGCTCTGCGATACAACCGTTCGCACTTCTGCTAAGCTAAAATACACTCCCAGTGGGCGGTGGCTAAAAACTGCTAGCGAGCGATCAACTCGGAATGACCCCCATTGAGCCCAGTTTTTTATATCACAACATGACTTGCTATTATTCCTAGTTATCATGCATTCACTGAAAAAGCTTTGTATTGAGACAGTATTCATAATCAGAGTATGAATTGCTACCTGGGCTGACAACAGACGGGCCCTGTCTATTTTGTCAGTCCCGGGCCCCACAATTTCTGATGGCAGCCCTGCACACACAGGCTACCCTTTCCTGTATTCTCTCCCCTAACAACCCCCTCCCCATTCGCTGCCCCAGCGACCATAGGAGTGCGTACGGGATGTGCATTGTGTGCACAGGCACACTCTAATGCCGGCCATTTCAAGATCGGATTAGTGGGAGGTGACGGGGCGTTGCGGGGCAGATAACAGTAATATGCATGGTGCATATCACTGTCACACACACGGCACGTATCACACCTCTCTAATTATGGCCATGTGTACTAATCCCGCCTACTTTGGTGTTGGTTCCACCTATCATTGATTTGGTGCCACCCACATGAGGCCACTTCATGAAATTTTTCCAGGGCCACTTTTAGTTCCCAATCCGCCCCTGATTGTTCTCAATGTATTGTATTGCAGCTGAGAACAATAGATGAAAGGCTTATGCTAATAAATCTTGGTGCACCTAGAAGCAGCAAAGAAGCCTATATATATAATAAGAATTTTAGGATTTTTCTTCTTAGCTTTTATTATTTTAATTTTACTCTGGGACAGAGCCCCTGGATGGATGGACAGATCACCCCTTTCAGATACAGCAGACAGGGCACCCCAGGACTTATACAGCACTGAGGGCACCCCAGGACTTATACAGCAGCCAGGGTACCCCTGGACTGATACAGCAGACTTAGCAGCACCCCTGGACTTATACAGCAGACTTAGCAGCACACCGGACGGATATGGCAGACAGGGCACCCCTGGACTGATATGGCAGACAAGGCACCCCTGGATTTATATAGCAGACAGGGCACCCCTGGACTTATACAGCAGACAGGGCACCCCAGGTTTTATACAACAGACAGGGTACCTCTGGACTGATACAGCAGACTTAGCAGCACCTCTTGACTGATATGGCAGACAGGGCGCCTCTGGACTGATATAGCAGAGAGGGCACCCCGGGACTGATATGGCAGACAGGTCACCCCATGACTTATACAACAGACAGGGCACCCCTGAACTGATACAGCAGACAGAGCAACCCTTTTAGATACAGCAGACAGAACACTTGCCCCACGCCATGCCAGAATACCCACCCCATGACACGCCAGGCATACACGTCTGTCCAGTACACTCTCAAATGCCTGAGTGAAGATGGCACCGATCACCAGGGACTTATATAGAATACAAAACCCGCGAAAATACGACAGCGGGATGGTGACATTGTGCCTCAATGACAGGAGGGAAAAGCTGAGCCAGGCTCGGATCCTGTCTCAGATCACAAACTTCGGTGGGGGTCAGTTCCCTGGTGAATGAACCCGCTCATCTCTAATATATATTGTACTGGCCATGGATCTTATTTAAGATGGTTGATCACATTAAAATGCCAGGATCCAATTCAACAGCATTTAATTCTGACCACTGTGGGACCCCTTGTTTAAGTTAAATCAAATATATCTGTATTGTCTCATTAATTAGGCTATGAGTTTTAATACTGTACTATGTTCGCTTTAAACAGTGGCTTATTTCAGCACTTGTGCATCATTTGGTTAAGATGTTTACATGACTAGTAGCAAGGCCTTTTGTGTAGATAACTAGAGATGAGCGCCTGAAATTTTTCGGGTTTTGTGTTTTGGTTTTGGGTTCGGTTCCGCGGCCGTGTTTTGGGTTCGACCGCGTTTTGGCAAAACCTCACCGAATTTTTTTTGTCGGATTCGGGTGTGTTTTGGATTCGGGTGTTTTTTTCAAAAAACACTAAAAAACAGCTTAAATCATAGAATTTGGGGGTCATTTTGATCCCAAAGTATTATTAACCTCAAAAACCATAATTTACACTCATTTTCAGTCTATTCTGAATACCTCACACCTCACAATATTATTTTTAGTCCTAAAATTTGCACCGAGGTCGCTGTGTGAGTAAGATAAGCGACCCTAGTGGCCGACACAAACACCGGGCCCATCTAGGAGTGGCACTGCAGTGTCACGCAGGATGTCCCTTCCAAAAAACCCTCCCCAAACAGCACATGACGCAAAGAAAAAAAGAGGCGCAATGAGGTAGCTGTGTGAGTAAGATTAGCGACCCTAGTGGCCGACACAAACACGGGGCCCATCTAGGAGTGGCACTGCAGTGTCACGCAGGATGGCCCTTCCAAAAAACCCTCCCCAAACAGCACATGACGCAAAGAAAAAAAGAGGCGCAATGAGGTAGCTGTGTGAGTAAGATTAGCGACCCTAGTGGCCGACACAAACACCGGGCCCATCTAGGAGTGGCACTGCAGTGTCACGCAGGATGGCCCTTCCAAAAAACCCTCCCCAAACAGCACATGACGCAAAGAAAAAAAGAGGCGCAATGAGGTAGCTGTGTGAGTAAGATTAGCGACCCTAGTGGCCGACACAAACACCGGGCCCATCTAGGAGTGGCACTGCAGTGTCACGCAGGATGTCCCTTCCAAAAAACCCTCCCCAAACAGCACATGACGCAAAGAAAAAAAGAGGCGCAATGAGGTAGCTGTGTGAGTAAGATTAGCGACCCTAGTGGCCGACACAAACACCGGGCCCATCTAGGAGTGGCACTGCAGTGTCACGCAGGATGTCCCTTCCAAAAAACCCTCCCCAAAGAGCACATGACGCAAAGAAAAAAAGAGGCGCAATGAGGTAGCTGTGTGAGTAAGATTAGCGACCCTAGTGGCCGACACAAACACCGGGCCCATCTAGGAGTGGCACTGCAGTGTCACACAGGATGTCCCTTCCAAAAAACCCTCCCCAAACAGCACATGACGCAAAGAAAAAAAGAGGCGCAATGAGGTAGCTGACTGTGTGAGTAAGATTAGCGACCCTAGTGGCCGACACAAACACCGGGCCCATCTAGGAGTGGCACTGCAGTGTCACGCAGGATGTCCCTTCCAGAAAAACCCTCCCCAATCAGCACATGATGCAAAGAAAAAGAAAAGAAAAAAGAGGTGCAAGATGGAATTGTCCTTGGGCCCTCCCACCCACCCTTATGTTGTATAAACAAAACAGGACATGCACACTTTAACCAACCCATCATTTCAGTGACAGGGTCTGCCAAACGACTGTGACTGATATGACGGGTTGGTTTGGACCCCCCCCAAAAAAGAAGCAATTAATCTCTCCTTGCACAAACTGGCTCTACAGAGGCAAGATGTCCACCTCATCTTCACCCTCCGATATATCACCGTGTACATCCCCCTCCTCACAGATTATCAATTCGTCCCCACTGGAATCCACCATCTCAGCTCCCTGTGTACTTTGTGGAGGCAATTGCTGCTGGTCAATGTCTCCGCGGAGGAATTGATTATAATTCATTTTAATGAACATCATCTTCTCCACATTTTCTGGATGTAACCTCGTACGCCGATTGCTGACAAGGTGAGCGGCGGCACTAAACACTCTTTCGGAGTACACACTTGTGGGAGGGCAACTTAGGTAGAATAAAGCCAGTTTGTGCAAGGGCCTCCAAATTGCCTCTTTTTCCTGCCAGTATAAGTACGGACTGTGTGACGTGCCTACTTGGATGCGGTCACTCATATAATCCTCCACCATTCTATCAATGTTGAGAGAATCATATGCAGTGACAGTAGACGACATGTCCGTAATCGTTGTCAGGTCCTTCAGTCCGGACCAGATGTCAGCATCAGCAGTCGCTCCAGACTGCCCTGCATCACCGCCAGCGGGTGGGCTCGGAATTCTGAGCCTTTTCCTCGCACCCCCAGTTGCGGGAGAATGTGAAGGAGGAGATGTTGACAGGTCGCGTTCCGCTTGACTTGACAATTTTGTCACCAGCAGGTCTTTCAACCCCAGCAGACCTGTGTCTGCCGGAAAGAGAGATCCAAGGTAGGCTTTAAATCTAGGATCGAGCACGGTGGCCAAAATGTAGTGCTCTGATTTCAACAGATTGACCACCCGTGAATCCTTGTTAAGCGAATTAAGGGCTGCATCCACAAGTCCCACATGCCTAGCGGAATCGCTCCCTTTTAGCTCCTTCTTCAATGCCTCCAGCTTCTTCTGCAAAAGCCTGATGAGGGGAATGACCTGACTCAGGCTGGCAGTGTCTGAACTGACTTCACGTGTGGCAAGTTCAAAGGGCATCAGAACCTTGCACAACGTTGAAATCATTCTCCACTGCACTTGAGACAGGTGCATTCCATCTCCTATATCGTGCTCAATTGTATAGGCTTGAATGGCCTTTTGCTGCTCCTCCAACCTCTGAAGCATATAGAGGGTTGAATTCCACCTCGTTACCACTTCTTGCTTCAGATGATGGCAGGGCAGGTTCAGTAGTTTTTGGTGGTGCTCCAGTCTTCTGTACGTGGTGCCTGTACGCCGAAAGTGTCCCGCAATTTTTCTGGCCACCGACAGCATCTCTTGCACGCCCCTGTCGTTTTTAAAAAAATTCTGCACCACCAAATTCAAGGTATGTGCAAAACATGGGACGTGCTGGAATTTGCCCATATTTAATGCACACACAATATTGCTGGCGTTGTCCGATGCCACAAATCCACAGGAGAGTCCAATTGGGGTAAGCCATTCCGCGATGATCTTCCTCAGTTGCCGTAAGAGGTTTTCAGCTGTGTGCGTATTCTGGAAAGCGGTGATACAAAGCGTAGCCTGCCTAGGAAAGAGTTGGCGTTTGCGAGATGCTGCTACTGGTGCCGCCGCTGCTGTTCTTGCGGCGGGAGTCCATACATCTACCCAGTGGGCTGTCACAGTCATATAGTCCTGACCCTGCCCTGCTCCACTTGTCCACATGTCGGTGGTTAAGTGGACATTGGGTACAACTGCATTTTTTAGGACACTGGTGAGTCTTTTTCTGACGTCCGTGTACATTCTCGGTATCGCCTGCCTAGAGAAGTGGAACCTAGATGGTATTTGGTAACGGGGGCACACTGCCTCAATAAATTGTCTAGTTCCCTGTGAACTAACGGCGGATACCGGACGCACGTCTAACACCAACATAGTTGTCAAGGACTCAGTTATCCGCTTTGCAGTAGGATGACTGCTGTGATATTTCATCTTCCTCGCAAAGGACTGTTGAACAGTCAATTGCTTACTGGAAGTAGTACAAGTGGGCTTACGACTTCCCCTCTGGGATGACCATCGACTCCCAGCGGCAACAACAGCAGCGCCAGCAGCAGTAGGCGTTACACGCAAGGATGCATCGGAGGAATCCCAGGCAGGAGAGGACTCGTCAGACTTGCCAGTGACATGGCCTGCAGGACTATTGGCATTCCTGGGGAAGGAGGAAATTGACACTGAGGGAGTTGGTGGGGTGGTTTGCGTGAGCTTGGTTACAAGAGGAAGGGATTTACTGGTCAGTGGACTGCTTCCGCTGTCACCCAAAGTTTTTGAACTTGTCACTGACTTATTATGAATGCGCTGCAGGTGACGTATAAGGGAGGATGTTCCGAGGTGGTTAACGTCCTTACCCCTACTTATTACAGCTTGACAAAGGGAACACACGGCTTGACACCTGTTGTCCGCATTTCTGGTGAAATACCTCCACACCGAAGAGCTGATTTTTTTGGTATTTTCACCTGGCATGTCAACGGCCATATTCCTCCCACGGACAACAGGTGTCTCCCCGGGTGCCTGACTTAAACAAACCACCTCACCATCAGAATCCTCCTGGTCAATTTCCTCCCCAGCGCCAGCAACACCCATATCCTCCTCATCCTGGTGTACTTCAACACTGACATCTTCAATCTGACTATCAGGAACTGGACTGCGGGTGCTCCTTCCAGCACTTGCAGGGGGCGTGCAAATGGTGGAAGGCGCATGCTCTTCACGTCCAGTGTTGGGAAGGTCAGGCATCGCAACCGACACAATTGGACTCTCCTTGTGGATTTGGGATTTCAAAGAACGCACAGTTCTTTGCGGTGCTTTTGCCAGCTTGAGTCTTTTCAGTTTTCTAGCGAGAGGCTGAGTGCTTCCATCCTCATGTGAAGCTGAACCACTAGCCATGAACATAGGCCAGGGCCTCAGCCGTTCCTTGCCACTCCGTGTGGTAAATGGCATATTGGCAAGTTTACGCTTCTCCTCCGACAATTTTATTTTAGGTTTTGGAGTCCTTTTTTTACTGATATTTGGTGTTTTGGTTTTGACATGCTCTGTACTATGCCATTGGGCATCGGCCTTGGCAGACGACGTTGCTGGCATTTCATCGTCTCGGCCATGACTAGTGGCAGCAGCTTCAGCACGAGGTGGAAGTGGATCTTGATCTTTCCCTAATTTTGGAACCTCAACATTTTTGTTCTCCATATTTTAATAGGCACAACTAAAAGGCACCTCAGGTAAACAATGGAGATGGATGGATTGGATACTAGTATACAATTATGGACGGGCTGCCGAGTGCCGACACAGAGGTAGCCACAGCCGTGAACTACCGCACTGTACTGTGTCTGCTGCTAATATATAGACTGGTTGATAAAGAGATAGTATACTCGTAACTAGTATGTATGTATAAAGAAAGAAAAAAAAACCACGGTTAGGTGGTATATACAATTATGGACGGGCTGCCGAGTGCCGACACAGAGGTAGCCACAGCCGTGAACTACCGCACTGTACTGTGTCTGCTGCTAATATATAGACTGGTTGATAAAGAGATAGTATACTCGTAACTAGTATGTATGTATAAAGAAAGAAAAAAAAACCACGGTTAGGTGGTATATACAATTATGGACGGGCTGCCGAGTGCCGACACAGAGGTAGCCACAGCCGTGAACTACCGCACTGTACTGTGTCTGCTGCTAATATAGACTGGTTGATAAAGAGATAGTATACTCGTAACTAGTATGTATGTATAAAGAAAGAAAAAAAAAACACGGTTAGGTGGTATATACAATTATGGACGGGCTGCCGAGTGCCGACACAGAGGTAGCCACAGCCGTGAACTACCGCACTGTACTGTGTCTGCTGCTAATATAGACTGGTTGATAAAGAGATAGTATACTCGTAACTAGTATGTATGTATAAAGAAAGAAAAAAAAACCACGGTTAGGTGGTATATACAATTATGGACGGGCTGCCGAGTGCCGACACAGAGGTAGCCACAGCCGTGAACTACCGCACTGTACTGTGTCTGCTGCTAATATATAGACTGGTTGATAAAGAGATAGTATACTCGTAACTAGTATGTATGTATAAAGAAAGAAAAAAAAACCACGGTTAGGTGGTATATACAATTATGGACGGGCTGCCGAGTGCCGACACAGAGGTAGCCACAGCCGTGAACTACCGCACTGTACTGTGTCTGCTGCTAATATATAGACTGGTTGATAAAGAGATAGTATACTCGTAACTAGTATGTATGTATAAAGAAAGAAAAAAAAACCACGGTTAGGTGGTATATACAATTATGGACGGGCTGCCGAGTGCCGACACAGAGGTAGCCACAGCCGTGAACTACCGCACTGTACTGTGTCTGCTGCTAATATATAGACTGGTTGATAAAGAGATAGTATACTCGTAACTAGTATGTATGTATAAAGAAAGAAAAAAAAAACACGGTTAGGTGGTATATACAATTATGGACGGGCTGCCGAGTGCCGACACAGAGGTAGCCACAGCCGTGAACTACCGCACTGTACTGTGTCTGCTGCTAATATATAGACTGGTTGATAAAGAGATAGTATACTCGTAACTAGTATGTATGTATAAAGAAAGAAAAAAAAACCACGGTTAGGTGGTATATACAATTATGGACGGGCTGCCGAGTGCCGACACAGAGGTAGCCACAGCCGTGAACTACCGCACTGTACTGTGTCTGCTGCTAATATAGACTGGTTGATAAAGAGATAGTATACTCGTAACTAGTATGTATGTATAAAGAAAGAAAAAAAAACCACGGTTAGGTGGTATATACAATTATGGACGGGCTGCCGAGTGCCGACACAGAGGTAGCCACAGCCGTGAACTACCGCACTGTACTGTGTCTGCTGCTAATATAGACTGGTTGATAAAGAGATAGTATACTCGTAACTAGTATGTATGTATAAAGAAAGAAAAAAAAACCACGGTTAGGTGGTATATACAATTATGGACGGGCTGCCGAGTGCCGACACAGAGGTAGCCACAGCCGTGAACTACCGCACTGTACTGTGTCTGCTGCTAATATATAGACTGGTTGATAAAGAGATAGTATACTCGTAACTAGTATGTATGTATAAAGAAAGAAAAAAAAACCACGGTTAGGTGGTATATACAATTATGGACGGGCTGCCGAGTGCCGACACAGAGGTAGCCACAGCCGTGAACTACCGCACTGTACTGTGTCTGCTGCTAATATATAGACTGGTTGATAAAGAGATAGTATACTCGTAACTAGTATGTATGTATAAAGAAAGAAAAAAAACCCACGGTTAGGTGGTATATACAATTATGGACGGGCTGCCGAGTGCCGACACAGAGGTAGCCACAGCCGTGAACTACCGCACTGTACTGTGTCTGCTGCTAATATATAGACTGGTTGATAAAGAGATAGTATACTCGTAACTAGTATGTATGTATAAAGAAAGAAAAAAAAACCACGGTTAGGTGGTATATACAATTATGGACGGGCTGCCGAGTGCCGACACAGAGGTAGCCACAGCCGTGAACTACCGCACTGTACTGTGTCTGCTGCTAATATATAGACTGGTTGATAAAGAGATAGTATACTCGTAACTAGTATGTATGTATAAAGAAAGAAAAAAAAAACACGGTTAGGTGGTATATACAATTATGGACGGGCTGCCGAGTGCCGACACAGAGGTAGCCACAGCCGTGAACTACCGCACTGTACTGTGTCTGCTGCTAATATATAGACTGGTTGATAAAGAGATAGTATACTCGTAACTAGTATGTATGTATAAAGAAAGAAAAAAAAACCACGGTTAGGTGGTATATACAATTATGGACGGGCTGCCGAGTGCCGACACAGAGGTAGCCACAGCCGTGAACTACCGCACTGTACTGTGTCTGCTGCTAATATATAGACTGGTTGATAAAGAGATAGTATACTCGTAACTAGTATGTATGTATAAAGAAAGAAAAAAAAAACACGGTTAGGTGGTATATACAATTATGGACGGGCTGCCGAGTGCCGACACAGAGGTAGCCACAGCCGTGAACTACCGCACTGTACTGTGTCTGCTGCTAATATAGACTGGTTGATAAAGAGATAGTATACTCGTAACTAGTATGTATGTATAAAGAAAGAAAAAAAAACCACGGTTAGGTGGTATATACAATTATGGACGGGCTGCCGAGTGCCGACACAGAGGTAGCCACAGCCGTGAACTACCGCACTGTACTGTGTCTGCTGCTAATATATAGACTGGTTGATAAAGAGATAGTATACTCGTAACTAGTATGTATGTATAAAGAAAGAAAAAAAAAACACGGTTAGGTGGTATATACAATTATGGACGGGCTGCCGAGTGCCGACACAGAGGTAGCCACAGCCGTGAACTACCGCACTGTACTGTGTCTGCTGCTAATATAGACTGGTTGATAAAGAGATAGTATACTCGTAACTAGTATGTATGTATAAAGAAAGAAAAAAAAACCACGGTTAGGTGGTATATACAATTATGGACGGGCTGCCGAGTGCCGACACAGAGGTAGCCACAGCCGTGAACTACCGCACTGTACTGTGTCTGCTGCTAATATATAGACTGGTTGATAAAGAGATAGTATACTCGTAACTAGTATGTATGTATAAAGAAAGAAAAAAAAACCACGGTTAGGTGGTATATACAATTATGGACGGGCTGCCGAGTGCCGACACAGAGGTAGCCACAGCCGTGAACTACCGCACTGTACTGTGTCTGCTGCTAATATATAGACTGGTTGATAAAGAGATAGTATACTCGTAACTAGTATGTATGTATAAAGAAAGAAAAAAAAACCACGGTTAGGTGGTATATACAATTATGGACGGGCTGCCGAGTGCCGACACAGAGGTAGCCACAGCCGTGAACTACCGCACTGTACTGTGTCTGCTGCTAATATATAGACTGGTTGATAAAGAGATAGTATACTCGTAACTAGTATGTATGTATAAAGAAAGAAAAAAAAACCACGGTTAGGTGGTATATACAATTATGGACGGGCTGCCGAGTGCCGACACAGAGGTAGCCACAGCCGTGAACTACCGCACTGTACTGTGTCTGCTGCTAATATATAGACTGGTTGATAAAGAGATAGTATACTCGTAACTAGTATGTATGTATAAAGAAAGAAAAAAAAACCACGGTTAGGTGGTATATACAATTATGGACGGGCTGCCGAGTGCCGACACAGAGGTAGCCACAGCCGTGAACTACCGCACTGTACTGTGTCTGCTGCTAATATAGACTGGTTGATAAAGAGATAGTATACTCGTAACTAGTATGTATGTATAAAGAAAGAAAAAAAAACCACGGTTAGGTGGTATATACAATTATGGACGGGCTGCCGAGTGCCGACACAGAGGTAGCCACAGCCGTGAACTACCGCACTGTACTGTGTCTGCTGCTAATATAGACTGGTTGATAAAGAGATAGTATACTCGTAACTAGTATGTATGTATAAAGAAAGAAAAAAAAACCACGGTTAGGTGGTATATACAATTATGGACGGGCTGCCGAGTGCCGACACAGAGGTAGCCACAGCCGTGAACTACCGCACTGTACTGTGTCTGCTGCTAATATATAGACTGGTTGATAAAGAGATAGTATACTCGTAACTAGTATGTATGTATAAAGAAAGAAAAAAAAACCACGGTTAGGTGGTATATACAATTATGGACGGGCTGCCGAGTGCCGACACAGAGGTAGCCACAGCCGTGAACTACCGCACTGTACTGTGTCTGCTGCTAATATATAGACTGGTTGATAAAGAGATAGTATACTCGTAACTAGTATGTATGTATAAAGAAAGAAAAAAAAACCACGGTTAGGTGGTATATACAATTATGGACGGGCTGCCGAGTGCCGACACAGAGGTAGCCACAGCCGTGAACTACCGCACTGTACTGTGTCTGCTGCTAATATATAGACTGGTTGATAAAGAGATAGTATACTCGTAACTAGTATGTATGTATAAAGAAAGAAAAAAAAAACCACGGTTAGGTGGTATATACAATTATGGACGGGCTGCCGAGTGCCGACACAGAGGTAGCCACAGCCGTGAACTACCGCACTGTACTGTGTCTGCTGCTAATATATAGACTGGTTGATAAAGAGATAGTATACTCGTAACTAGTATGTATGTATAAAGAAAGAAAAAAAAAACCACGGTTAGGTGGTATATACAATTATGGACGGGCTGCCGAGTGCCGACACAGAGGTAGCCACAGCCGTGAACTACCGCACTGTACTGTGTCTGCTGCTAATATATAGACTGGTTGATAAAGAGATAGTATACTCGTAACTAGTATGTATGTATAAAGAAAGAAAAAAAAACCACGGTTAGGTGGTATATACAATTATGGACGGGCTGCCGAGTGCCGACACAGAGGTAGCCACAGCCGTGAACTACCGCACTGTACTGTGTCTGCTGCTAATATATAGACTGGTTGATAAAGAGATAGTATACTCGTAACTAGTATGTATGTATAAAGAAAGAAAAAAAAAACACGGTTAGGTGGTATATACAATTATGGACGGGCTGCCGAGTGCCGACACAGAGGTAGCCACAGCCGTGAACTACCGCACTGTACTGTGTCTGCTGCTAATATAGACTGGTTGATAAAGAGATAGTATACTCGTAACTAGTATGTATGTATAAAGAAAGAAAAAAAAACCACGGTTAGGTGGTATATACAATTATGGACGGGCTGCCGAGTGCCGACACAGAGGTAGCCACAGCCGTGAACTACCGCACTGTACTGTGTCTGCTGCTAATATATAGACTGGTTGATAAAGAGATAGTATACTCGTAACTAGTATGTATGTATAAAGAAAGAAAAAAAAACCACGGTTAGGTGGTATATACAATTATGGACGGGCTGCCGAGTGCCGACACAGAGGTAGCCACAGCCGTGAACTACCGCACTGTACTGTGTCTGCTGCTAATATATAGACTGGTTGATAAAGAGATAGTATACTCGTAACTAGTATGTATGTATAAAGAAAGAAAAAAAAACCACGGTTAGGTGGTATATACAATTATGGACGGGCTGCCGAGTGCCGACACAGAGGTAGCCACAGCCGTGAACTACCGCACTGTACTGTGTCTGCTGCTAATATAGACTGGTTGATAAAGAGATAGTATACTCGTAACTAGTATGTATGTATAAAGAAAGAAAAAAAAACCACGGTTAGGTGGTATATACAATTATGGACGGGCTGCCGAGTGCCGACACAGAGGTAGCCACAGCCGTGAACTACCGCACTGTACTGTGTCTGCTGCTAATATAGACTGGTTGATAAAGAGATAGTATACTCGTAACTAGTATGTATGTATAAAGAAAGAAAAAAAAACCACGGTTAGGTGGTATATACAATTATGGACGGGCTGCCGAGTGCCGACACAGAGGTAGCCACAGCCGTGAACTACCGCACTGTACTGTGTCTGCTGCTAATATATAGACTGGTTGATAAAGAGATAGTATACTCGTAACTAGTATGTATGTATAAAGAAAGAAAAAAAAACCACGGTTAGGTGGTATATACAATTATGGACGGGCTGCCGAGTGCCGACACAGAGGTAGCCACAGCCGTGAACTACCGCACTGTACTGTGTCTGCTGCTAATATATAGACTGGTTGATAAAGAGATAGTATACTCGTAACTAGTATGTATGTATAAAGAAAGAAAAAAAAACCACGGTTAGGTGGTATATACAATTATGGACGGGCTGCCGAGTGCCGACACAGAGGTAGCCACAGCCGTGAACTACCGCACTGTACTGTGTCTGCTGCTAATATATAGACTGGTTGATAAAGAGATAGTATACTCGTAACTAGTATGTATGTATAAAGAAAGAAAAAAAAACCACGGTTAGGTGGTATATACAATTATGGACGGGCTGCCGAGTGCCGACACAGAGGTAGCCACAGCCGTGAACTACCGCACTGTACTGTGTCTGCTGCTAATATATAGACTGGTTGATAAAGAGATAGTATACTCGTAACTAGTATGTATGTATAAAGAAAGAAAAAAAAACCACGGTTAGGTGGTATATACAATTATGGACGGGCTGCCGAGTGCCGACACAGAGGTAGCCACAGCCGTGAACTACCACACTGTACTGTGTCTGCTGCTAATATATAGACTGGTTGATAAAGAGATAGTATACTCGTAACTAGTATGTATGTATAAAGAAAGAAAAAAAAACCACGGTTAGGTGGTATATACAATTATGGACGGGCTGCCGAGTGCCGACACAGAGGTAGCCACAGCCGTGAACTACCGCACTGTACTGTGTCTGCTGCTAATATATAGACTGGTTGATAAAGAGATAGTATACTCGTAACTAGTATGTATGTATAAAGAAAGAAAAAAAAACCACGGTTAGGTGGTATATACAATTATGGACGGGCTGCCGAGTGCCGACACAGAGGTAGCCACAGCCGTGAACTACCGCACTGTACTGTGTCTGCTGCTAATATAGACTGGTTGATAAAGAGATAGTATACTCGTAACTAGTATGTATGTATAAAGAAAGAAAAAAAAACCACGGTTAGGTGGTATATACAATTATGGACGGGCTGCCGAGTGCCGACACAGAGGTAGCCACAGCCGTGAACTACCGCACTGTACTGTGTCTGCTGCTAATATATAGACTGGTTGATAAAGAGATAGTATACTCGTAACTAGTATGTATGTATAAAGAAAGAAAAAAAAACCACGGTTAGGTGGTATATACAATTATGGACGGGCTGCCGAGTGCCGACACAGAGGTAGCCACAGCCGTGAACTACCGCACTGTACTGTGTCTGCTGCTAATATATAGACTGGTTGATAAAGAGATAGTATACTCGTAACTAGTATGTATGTATAAAGAAAGAAAAAAAAACCACGGTTAGGTGGTATATACAATTATGGACGGGCTGCCGAGTGCCGACACAGAGGTAGCCACAGCCGTGAACTACCGCACTGTACTGTGTCTGCTGCTAATATATAGACTGGTTGATAAAGAGATAGTATACTCGTAACTAGTATGTATGTATAAAGAAAGAAAAAAAAACCACGGTTAGGTGGTATATACAATTATGGACGGGCTGCCGAGTGCCGACACAGAGGTAGCCACAGCCGTGAACTACCGCACTGTACTGTGTCTGCTGCTAATATATAGACTGGTTGATAAAGAGATAGTATACTCGTAACTAGTATGTATGTATAAAGAAAGAAAAAAAAAACACGGTTAGGTGGTATATACAATTATGGACGGGCTGCCGAGTGCCGACACAGAGGTAGCCACAGCCGTGAACTACCGCACTGTACTGTGTCTGCTGCTAATATATAGACTGGTTGATAAAGAGATAGTATACTCGTAACTAGTATGTATGTATAAAGAAAGAAAAAAAAACCACGGTTAGGTGGTATATACAATTATGGACGGGCTGCCGAGTGCCGACACAGAGGTAGCCACAGCCGTGAACTACCGCACTGTACTGTGTCTGCTGCTAATATATAGACTGGTTGATAAAGAGATAGTATACTCGTAACTAGTATGTATGTATAAAGAAAGAAAAAAAAACCACGGTTAGGTGGTATATACAATTATGGACGGGCTGCCGAGTGCCGACACAGAGGTAGCCACAGCCGTGAACTACCGCACTGTACTGTGTCTGCTGCTAATATATAGACTGGTTGATAAAGAGATAGTATACTCGTAACTAGTATGTATGTATAAAGAAAGAAAAAAAAACCACGGTTAGGTGGTATATACAATTATGGACGGGCTGCCGAGTGCCGACACAGAGGTAGCCACAGCCGTGAACTACCGCACTGTACTGTGTCTGCTGCTAATATATAGACTGGTTGATAAAGAGATAGTATACTCGTAACTAGTATGTATGTATAAAGAAAGAAAAAAAAACCACGGTTAGGTGGTATATACAATTATGGACGGGCTGCCGAGTGCCGACACAGAGGTAGCCACAGCCGTGAACTACCGCACTGTACTGTGTCTGCTGCTAATATAGACTGGTTGATAAAGAGATAGTATACTCGTAACTAGTATGTATGTATAAAGAAAGAAAAAAAAACCACGGTTAGGTGGTATATACAATTATGGACGGGCTGCCGAGTGCCGACACAGAGGTAGCCACAGCCGTGAACTACCGCACTGTACTGTGTCTGCTGCTAATATAGACTGGTTGATAAAGAGATAGTATACTCGTAACTAGTATGTATGTATAAAGAAAGAAAAAAAAACCACGGTTAGGTGGTATATACAATTATGGACGGGCTGCCGAGTGCCGACACAGAGGTAGCCACAGCCGTGAACTACCGCACTGTACTGTGTCTGCTGCTAATATATAGACTGGTTGATAAAGAGATAGTATACTCGTAACTAGTATGTATGTATAAAGAAAGAAAAAAAAAACACGGTTAGGTGGTATATACAATTATGGACGGGCTGCCGAGTGCCGACACAGAGGTAGCCACAGCCGTGAACTACCGCACTGTACTGTGTCTGCTGCTAATATATAGACTGGTTGATAAAGAGATAGTATACTCGTAACTAGTATGTATGTATAAAGAAAGAAAAAAAAACCACGGTTAGGTGGTATATACAATTATGGACGGGCTGCCGAGTGCCGACACAGAGGTAGCCACAGCCGTGAACTACCGCACTGTACTGTGTCTGCTGCTAATATATAGACTGGTTGATAAAGAGATAGTATACTCGTAACTAGTATGTATGTATAAAGAAAGAAAAAAAAACCACGGTTAGGTGGTATATACAATTATGGACGGGCTGCCGAGTGCCGACACAGAGGTAGCCACAGCCGTGAACTACCGCACTGTACTGTGTCTGCTGCTAATATATAGACTGGTTGATAAAGAGATAGTATACTCGTAACTAGTATGTATGTATAAAGAAAGAAAAAAAAAACACGGTTAGGTGGTATATACAATTATGGACGGGCTGCCGAGTGCCGACACAGAGGTAGCCACAGCCGTGAACTACCGCACTGTACTGTGTCTGCTGCTAATATATAGACTGGTTGATAAAGAGATAGTATACTCGTAACTAGTATGTATGTATAAAGAAAGAAAAAAAAACCACGGTTAGGTGGTATATACAATTATGGACGGGCTGCCGAGTGCCGACACAGAGGTAGCCACAGCCGTGAACTACCGCACTGTACTGTGTCTGCTGCTAATATATAGACTGGTTGATAAAGAGATAGTATACTCGTAACTAGTATGTATGTATAAAGAAAGAAAAAAAAAACACGGTTAGGTGGTATATACAATTATGGACGGGCTGCCGAGTGCCGACACAGAGGTAGCCACAGCCGTGAACTACCGCACTGTACTGTGTCTGCTGCTAATATAGACTGGTTGATAAAGAGATAGTATACTACTAATATTATATACTGGTGGTCAGGTCACTGGTCACTAGTCACACTGGCAGTGGCACTCCTGCAGCAAAAGTGTGCACTGTTTAATTTTAATATAATATTATGTACTCCTGGCTCCTGCTATAACCTATAACTGGCACTGCAGTAGTGCTCCCCAGTCTCCCCCACAATTATAAGCTGTGTGAGCTGAGCAGTCAGACAGATATATAATATATATATTGATGATGCAGCACACTGGCCTGAGCCTGAGCAGTGCACACAGATATGGTATGTGACTGACTGAGTCACTGTGTGTATCGCTTTTTTCAGGCAGAGAACGGATATATTAAATAAACTGCACTGTGTGTCTGGTGGTCACTCACTATATAATATATTATGTACTCCTGGCTCCTGCTATAACCTATAACTGGCACTGCAGTAGTGCTCCCCAGTCTCCCCCACAATTATAAGCTGTGTGAGCTGAGCAGTCAGACAGATATATATAATATTATATATAGATAATAGATGATGCAGCACACTGGCCTGAGCCTGAGCAGTGCACACAGATATGGTATGTGACTGAGTCACTGTGTGCTGTGTATCGCTTTTTTCAGGCAGAGAACGGATTATAAATAAAAGTGGTGGTCACTGGTCACTATCAGCAAAACTCTGCACTGTACACTACTGAGTACTCCTAATGCTCCCCAAAATTAGTAAATCAAGTGTCTCTCTAATCTATTCTAATTCTAAACGGAGAGGACGCCAGCCACGTCCTCTCCCTATCAATCTCAATGCACGTGTGAAAATGGCGGCGACGCGCGGCTCCTTATATAGAATCCGAGTCTCGCGATAGAATCCGAGCCTCGCGAGAATCCGACAGCGTCATGATGACGTTCGGGCGCGCTCGGGTTAACCGAGCAAGGCGGGAAGATCCGAGTCGCTCGGACCCGTGAAAAAAAACATGAAGTTCTGGCGGGTTCGGATTCAGAGAAACCGAACCCGCTCATCTCTATAGATAACGAGTGCTCAATGATATTGTTCGAGACTTGGTGGCATCACAAGAAGGACATATTCTGGAATCTGATGAACCTTTACTTTGGACAATAACACGTTATTATGAACAAGAATGACCTTTATGACAACGAAGCCTGTTAGAGAACCTAATTGTTATGTGTAGTAGATTCAAGATTCATGGACAAGTCTGCCATCTTGTGGATAATTCTACTGTCTTTAATTAGCTAATCTGACATTTTGGGCATTTCCCCTTTCTGTTCATTAACCAATATATCTCTATAATATAATCTATTATGTACGCCTATGAATGATTGTATAATGTTTTTGGTATAAATGTGTAAAGTCAGTGTTTTAAAAACACAGGCTCATAGTGAATTCTGTCTTGGTCCACACTCCTCTGCAGAGAATATTGGGTGTGGTTCCATCTTTTATAATAAATTCTATATGCTGAATATCATCACAACGGAGAACTCTCAATTATTATTATTATTATTATTACTTTCTTAATTTGAACTTTAAAACCCTCAAACCAGCCCAGCCATCTAACCCCAAGGCATCACACTAGTGTACATTAGTGTTAGATAGATAAGAGCTGCTACTGCATGTGTTAGGAGTAGAGATGTGCACCGGACATTTTTCGGGTTTTGTATTTTGGTTTTGGATTCGGTTCCGCAGTCGTGTTTTGGATTCGGACGCGTTTTAGCAAAACCTCCCTTAAGAATTTTTGTCGGATTCGGGTGTGTTTTGGATTCGGGTGTTTTTTTTATCAAAAACCCCTCAAAAATAGTTTAATCATAGAATTTGGGGGTAATTTTGATCCTATAGTATTATTAACTTCAATAACCATAATTTCCATTCATTTCCAGTTTATTCTGAACACCTCACACCTCACAATATTATTTTTAGTCCTAAAATTTGCACCGAGGTCAGTGGATGACTAAGCTAAGCGACCCAAGTGGGCGGCACAAACACCTGGCCCATCTAGGAGTGGCACTGCAGTGTAAGACAGGATGGCACTTAAAAAAAGAGTCCCCAAACAGCACATGATGCAAAGATAAATTAAAAAAAAGAGGTGCAAGATAGAATTGTCCTTGGGCCCTTCCACCCACCTTTATGTTGTATAAACAGGACATGCACACTTTAACAAACCCATCATTTCAGTGACAGGGTCTGCCACACGAAAGTGGCTGAAATGACTGGTTGGTTTGGGTCCCCACCAAAAAAGAAGCAATCAGTCTCTCCTTGCACAAAGTGGCTCTACAGAGGCATGATGTCTACCTCCTCCTCATCATCCGATTCCTCACCCCTTTCACTGTGTACATCCCCCTCCTCACAGAGTATTAATTCATCCCCACTGGAATCCACCATCAGAGGTCCCTGTGTACTTTCTGGAGGCAATTGCTGGTAAATGTCTCCACGGAGGAATTTATTATAATTCATTTTAATGAACATCATCTTCTCCACATATTCTGGAAGTAACCGCCTATGCCGATTGCTGACAAGGTTACCGGCTGCACTAAACACTCTTTCGGAGTACACACTGGAGGGGGGCAACTTAGGTAAAATAAAGCCAGTTTGTGCAAGGGCCTCCAAATTGCCTCTTTTTCCTGCCAGTATATGTACGGACTGTCTGACATGCCTATAGTGATGCTGTCACTCATATAATCCTCCACCATTCTTTCAATGGTGTCAGAATCATATGCAGTGACAGTAGACAACATGTCAGTAATCGTTGGTAGGTCCTTCAGTCTGGACTAGATGTCAGCTATCGCTCCTGACAGCCCTGCATCACTGCCAGTGGGTGGTTTTGGAAATGTTATCCTTTTCCTGGCAGCTCCAGTGGCGGTAGAAAATGAGGGAGGAGCTGTTGGCGGGTCACCTTCCGCTTGACTTGACAATTGTCTCACCAGCAGGTCTTTGAACACCTGCAGACTTGTGTCTGCCGGAAAGAGAGATACAACATAGGCTTTAAACCTAGGATCGAGCACGGTGGCCAAAATGTAGTGCTCTGATTTCAACAGATTGACCACCCGTGAATCCTGGTTAAGTGAATGAAGGGATCCATCCACAAGTCCCACATGCCTAGCGGAATCGCTCCATTTTAGCTCCTCCTTCAATCTCTCCAGCTGCTTCTGCAAAATCCTGATGAGGGGAATGACCTGACTCAGGCTGGCAGTGTCTGAACTGACTTCACGTGTAGCAAGTTCAAAGATTTGCAGAACCTTGCACAATGTTGAAATCATTCTCCACTGTGCTTGAGTCAGGTGCATTCCCCCTCCTTTGCTTATATCGTAGGCAGATGTATAGGCTTGAAAGGCCTTTTGCTGCTCCTCCATCCTCTGAAGCATATAGAGGGTCGTTACCACCTCTTGCTTCAGCTGATGGCAGGGCATGTTCAGGAGTGTTTGCTGGTGCTCCAGTCTTCGGCGCACGGTGGCTGAATGCTGAAAGTGGCCCACAATTCTTCGGGCCACCGACAGCATCTCTTGCACGCCCCTGTCATTTTTAAAAAAATTCTGCACCACCAAATTCATTGTATGTGCAAAACATGGGACGTGCTGGAATTTGCCCTCATGCAATGCACGCACAATATTGGTGGCATTGTCCGATGTCACAAATCCCCAGGAGAGTCCAACTGGGGTAAGCCAATCTGCAATGATGTTCCCCAGTTTCCGTAAGAGGTTGTCAGCTGTGTGCCTCTTATGGAAAGCGGTGATACAAAGCGTAGCCTGCCTAGGAATGAGTTGGCATTTGCGAGATGCTGCTCCTGGTGCTGACGCTGCTGTTGTTGCTGCGGGAGGCAATACATCTACCCAGTGGGCTGTCACAGTCATATAGTCCTTAATCTGCCCTGCTCCACTTGTCCACATGTCCGTGGTTAAGTGGACATTGGGTATAACTGCATTTTTTAGGACACTGGTGACTCTTTTTCTGATGTCTATGTACATTCTCGGTATCGCCTGCCTAGAGAAGTGGAACCTAGATGGTATTTGGTACCGGGGACACACTACCTCAAACAATTCTCATATCCCTGTGAACTAACGGCGGATACCGAACGCACGTCTACCACCAACATAGATGTCAAGGCCTGAGTTATCCGCTTTGCAACAGGATGACTGCTGTGATATTTCATCTTCTTTGCAAAGGACTGTTGGACAGTCAATTGCTTACTGGAAGTAGTACAAGTGGTCTTCCGACTTCCCCTCTGGGATGATGATCGACTCCCAGCAGCAACAACAGCAGCGCCAGCAGCAGTAGGCGTTACACTCAAGGATCCATCGGCGGAATCCCAGTTAGGAGAGGACTCGTCAGACTTGCCAGTGACATGGCCTGCAGGACTATTGGCGTTCCTGTCTAAGAAGGAAATTGACATTGAGGGAGTTGGTGGTGTGGTTTGCAGGAGCTTGGTTACAAGAGGTAGAAGGGATTTAGTTGTCAGTGGACTGCTTCTGCTGTCACCCAAAGTTTTTGAACTTGTCAATGACTTCTGATGAATGTGCTCCAGGTGACGTATAAGGGAGGATGTTCCTAGGTAGTTTACATCCTTACCCCTACTTATTACAGCTTGACAAAGGCAACACACGGCTTGACACCTGTTGTCCGCATTTCTGTTGAAATAATTCCACACCGAAGAGGTGATTTTTGGGTATTTTGACCAGACATGTCAATGGCCTTATTCATCCCATGGACAACAGGTGTCTTCCCGGGTGCCTGACTTAAACAAACCACCTCACCATCAGAATCCTCCTTGTAAATTTCCTCCTCAGCGCCAGCAACACCCATATCCTCATCCTGGTGTACTTCAACAGTGACAGCTTCAATTTGACTATCAGAAACTGGACTGTGGGTGCTCCTTCCAGCACTTGCAGGGGGCGTGCAAATGGTGGAAGGAGCCACCTCTTCCCGTCCAGTGTTGGGAAGGTCAGGCATAGCAACCGACACAATTGGACTCTCCTTGGGGATTTGTGATTTAGAAGAACGCACAGTTCTTTGCTGTGCTTTTGCCAGCTTAACTCTTTTCATTTTTCTAGTGGGAGCATGAGTACTTCCATCCTCATGTGAAGCTGAACCACTAGCCATGAACATAGGCCAGGGCCTCAGCCGTTCCTTGCCACTCCGTGTCGTAAATGGCATATTGGCAAGTATACACTTCTCCTCAGATGCTTTTAATTTAGATTTTTAGGTAATTTTACTGAACTTTTGTTTTTTGGATTTTACATGCTCTCTACTATGACATTGGGCATCGGCCTTGGCAGACGACGTTGATGGCATTTCATCATCTCTGCCATGCCTAGTGGCAGCAGCTTCAGCACTAGGTGGAAGTGGATCTTGATCTTTCCCTATTTTACCCTCCATATTTTTGTTCTCCATTTTTTAATGTGTGGTATTATATGCCAGTAATATATGGACTACTGTACTATACTACCATATACTGGTCACCACAATGCAGCAATGATAATAATGAGCACAGATATTGAGCACTGTTCAAGATAATAGAATTGACACTGGGCAGCGAGAACAGCACTGGACTACTGTACTGTACTACCATATACTGGTCACCACAATGCAGCAATGATAATAATGAGCACAGATATTGAGCAATGTTCAGGATAATAGAACTGACACTGGGCAGCGAGAACAGCACTGGACTACTGTACTGTACTACTATATACTGCTCAGTGGTCACCACAATGCAGCAATGATAATAATGAGCACAGATATTGAGCACTGTTCAGGATAATAGAACTGACACTGGGCAGCGAGAACAGCACTGGACTACTGTACTGTACTACTATATACTGGTCAGTGGTCACCTAAATGCAGCAATGATAATAATGAGCAGAGATTTTGAGCACTGTTCAGGATAATAGAACTGACACTGGGCAGCGAGAACAGCACTGTACCACTGTACTGTACTACTATATACTGGTCACCACAATGCAGCAATGATAATAATGAGCACAGATATTGAGCACTGTTCGGGATAATAGAACTGACACGGAGCAGCAAATTACAGCAATGAACTACTGTACTGTACTACTATATACTGGTCACCACAATGCAGCACTGATACTGAGCACAAATATTGAGCTGATATTTAGCTGATATTGGGCTATTCAGGCAGAGAACATAGCCACGTCCTCTCGCTATCTCGACAATGCACAAGTGAAAATGGCAGTGACGCGCGGCTCTTTATATGGAATCCAAATCTCGCGAGAATCTGACAGCGGGATGATGACGTTTTTCCCTGTTCGGGTTTTGCGGGTAAGGCGGGAAGAACTGAGGCTGCCTCGGACCCGTGTAAACCACGTGAAGTTCGGAGGGGTTCGGATCTCGACGAACCGAACCCGCTCATCTCTAGTTAGGAGTGTTACAGAGGTGAAAAATAAATTTGTGAAATTTTTTTTACATATCTAAAAAACAAACAATAGAAGTGCTTTAGTGTACTAAAATAAGTGTTATAGGGCAGGATGCATCATCGCTTGGGAAGTGATAAAATGGAGAGTGAAAAAGTACCAGCCAATCAGCTCCTAACTGTCATTTTTCAAACACAGCCTGTGACATGGCAGTTAGGACTTGATGGGCTGGCACTTTTTCTTTCTCCATTTTATCACTCTCCAAGCAATGATGCATCTAGCCAATAGTGTAGTAGCTGGAATGAATCAGTACAGTTTTTGACAAAGTCTTGTGGTTTTTATACTTGTGGCAATTGTAAGATCTGCCCACATGGGTTAAGAGGACAAAAAACTTTTAGTGGTTTAAGGGTCTAATTCAGTAAGGATTTCAAATTCTGCTAATTAGCAGAATTTGCAATCCTTTGGAGTGCATTCTGGGGGCTGTCCGTTGCTGAGCAAGGCCGCCCAGCATGCTGACCGCCTCCTCCCCTCATTGAACAAGCAAAAATTGCGAACGCATCACAATTTCTACTTGTTAGCAGAAACTAGGCTGGCGCAGCTTACTGATCATGCCCCCGACACGCCCCCGTTTAGCCGCCTCTGCCCCTATTCACGCAGACCACAACGCTCCATATCCTCCCTGGAAACTGAGCTTGCCCACCCCAACTCCCCCAGCCCCACGACCGTCTCTGCCTGATTGACAGGCAGAGGTGATCGCATTTTCTGCGGCCATCCCGCAGAAAATGCGGGCGCATGCGCAGTACTGGCCTACATCTTTTTTTTAGAATTTGAGGTTGGATCGCTTACTGATTAACTGCAACACAACATATGTGGTGTATTGTATTTGCTGCTATGCGGTTGTGGCAAAAAGTAAGTTGGAAAAATGAATAGAGCATGTAAAATACACATTTTAGATCATGTCTGTAATCTAAAAAACAAGGTAGATAACCATAGTGTCCCGAGACATTTTAAGAATTGTCAGGTAAGTGATCCTAAAGCAATGTAGTTTATAGGTCTGGAACGTGTTGTTCTAGATCAGGCATTCCCATCCACGGTCCTCAAGGCACACCAACAGTGCAGATTTTAGTGATATCCAGGCTGCAGCACAGATGGTTAAATCAAAATAACTGAGCTACTAATTAAGGGGGTCATTCCGAGTTGTTCGCTCGCTAGCAGATTTTAGCAGCATTGCACACGCTAGGCCTCCGCCCTCTGGGAGTGAATCTTAGGTTAGCAGAATTGCGAACGAAAGATTAGCATAATTGCGAATAGAAATTTCTTAGCAGTTTCTGAGTAGCTCGAGACTTACTCCTACACTGCGATCAGCTAAGCTCGTTTCGCTCCTGGTTTGACGTCACAAACACGCCCTGCGTTCGGCCAGCCACTCCCCCGTTTCTCCAGACACTCCCGCGTTTTATCCTGGCACGCCTGCGTTTTTCCGCACACTACCAGAAAACGGTCAGTTTCCGCCCAGAAACACCCACTTCCTGTCAATCACACTCCGATCACTTCAACGATGAAAATTCTTCGTTCGGACGTGAGTAAATCTACTGTTTTGTGCTAAAATACTTAGCGCATGTGCACTGCGTAACATGCGCATGCACATTTTTGCCTTAATCGCTCCGTTGCGAAAATCGACAACGAGCGAACAACTCGGAATGACCCCCTAAGTCACCTGTGCTGAAGCCTGGATATCACTAAAACCTGCACTGTTAGTGTGCCTTGAGGACCGTGGTTTGGAATGCCTGTTCTAGATCATAGGGGTGGGAATCATTGGAATCTTATCCAAACGGTAAACGTACTGGATTGCTATTTTAATATACTTTGTACCCTGATGGGATTAATGAGGAGTTTGAAATTATCCCTTTTTAAGATAAATAAGTAAATTGACTTTAGAACTAAAGATCAAAATGCACATGTGCTGTATTTTATGCTGTCGTGCTATATTATATAAATTTTTATGTAATTTCTGGAAATTGAATATTTTGAAACTGTTATTTTTACTAGATTTTATGGGTTTTTAATATATTTTAGAGTGCATTTGTTGGAAACTAATATGGCTAGCAGCTGGTCAATACATCATCATGAATATTGTTACTATGGAAACACTCGAGGCTAGTAATTGGCTGATGTGCACTTTTTGTTGGTGACTGTAGGACACTAGGCCAGCCCACTGATGAAGTCCCAGTGATTATGGGGTCTATTCATGAAGCAGTGAAAAGTGTGGAGAAGTAAGCCAGTGGAGAAGTTGCCCATGGCAACCAATCAGTATTGAAGTAACATTTATAATTTGCATACTATACAATTGTACAGAGCAGCTGATTTGTTGCCATGGGCTCCGCTGGCCCACTTCTCCATTCTTTTCACTGCTTCATGAATAGACCCCTATATGTGTAGGGTATTTTACCTGACCACTTCTAAATAGAAAGTTTTCAACCTCATAGTGCTCTCTATGCTGAATGATAAAGCTTGGTCAGGTCACTAACTGGACTACAGTATATACAGTAACAAAATTTTGTGAGAAACTGAGTAAACAATCACTTTGCTTCTGACTCAGAATCAGCTTGGTGTATTTGTAAGAAATATTTAAAATTAAGTGTCTGGCCCAAATTTAATTATGAGAATGAAACTATGCATCTGTATCCTTCTGATGAAAATACCTGGAAGGAGAGCTATTCAGGCAGATTTGGGATCTAATTGTAGAAAATTACTTTATACAGTATATGGCACTTAGAAACCTTTCTGATTGGAAGAACATTATCTGGAGATTATGTTGAGACAAATATTTTACTTTTAGGTGTGGAGAAATTGTAATTCTGGATGCATCAACAAGCCCAAGAGCTGGAGGAACAATTTCTGTACCATAAGTACATATCACCATGTGAACTGTTTTCTTTCTTTATGTCCCTCATGATAAAACATCCAAAAAATGAGGGTGTTATGTCATAGTAAAAACATGCAGCAAATTCTTCAGAATAAATCGGAATAGACCAGCATACCACGTACAGTAAGGCAGATTATTTAAGCCTGGAGAAGTGATAAAGCAGTGATGAAGTGAGAAGTGGAAGGTGATAACACACTAGCCAATAATTACTAGTGATGTGCACCGGAAATTTTTCGGGTTTTGTGTTTTGGTTTTGGATTCGGTTCCGCGGCCATGTTTTGGATTAGGACGCGTTTTGGCAAAACCTCCCTGAAAATTTTTTGTCGGATTGGGGTGTGTTTTGGATTCGGGTGTTTTTTACAAAAAACCCTCAAAAACAGCTTAAATCATAGAATTTGGGGGTCATTTTGATCCCATAGTATTATTAACCTCAATAACCATAATTTCCACTCATTTTCAGTCTATTCTGAACACCTCACACCTCACAATATTATTTTTAGTCCTAAAATTTGCACCGAGGTCGCTGGATGGCTAAGCTAAGTGACACAAGTGGCCGACACAAACACATGGCCCATCTAGGAGTGGCACTGCAGTGTCAGACAGGATGGCACTTCAAAAAAATTGTCCCCAAACAGCACATGATGCAAAGAAAAAAAGAGGCGCACCAAGGTCGCTGTGTGACTAAGCTAAGCGACCCAAGTGGCCGACACAAACACCTGGCCCATCTAGGAGTGGCACTGCAGTGTCAGGCAGGATGGCACTTCAAAAAAATAATCCCCAAACAGCACATGATGCAAAGAAAAAAAGAGGCACAATGAGGTAGCTGTGTGACTAAGCTAAGCGACCCAAGTGGCCGACACAAAGACCCAAGTGGCCGACACAAACACCTGGCCCATCTAAGAGTGGCACTGCAGTGTCAGACAGGATGGCACTTCAAAAAAATAATCCCCAAACAGCACATGATGCAAAGAAAAAAAGAGGCGCAATGAGGTAGCTGTGTGACTAAGCTAAGCGACCCAAGTGGCTGACACAAACACCTGGCTCATCTAGGAGTGGCACTGCAGTGTCAGGCAGGATGGCACTTCAAATAAATAGTCCCCAAACAGCACATGATGCAAAGAAAAAAAGAGGCGCACCAAGGTTGCTGTGTGACTAAGCTAAGCGACACAAGTGGCCGACACAAACACCTGGCCCATCTAGGAGTGGCACTGCAGTGTCAGACAGGATGGCACTTCAAAAAAATAGTCCCCAAACAGCACATGATGCAAAGAAAAAAAGAGGCGCACCAAGGTCGCTGTGTGACTAAGCTAAGCTACACAAGTGGCCGACACAAACACCTGGCCCATCTAGGAGTGGCACTGCAGTTTTCTAGCGAGAGGATGAGTGTTTCCATCCTCATGTGAAGCTGAACCACTAGCCATGAACATAGGCCAGGGCCTCAGCCGTTCCTTGCCACTCCATGTCGTAAATGGCATATTGGCAAGTTTGCGCTTCTCCTCAGACGCTTTTAATTTTGATTTTTGGGTCATTTTACTGAACTTTTGTTTTTTGGATTTTACATGCTCTCTACTATGACATTGGGCCTCGGCCTTGGCAGATGACGTTGATGGCATTTCATCGTCTCGGCAATGACTAGTGGCAGCAGCTTCAGCACGAGGTGGAAGTGGATCTTGATCTTTGCCTATTTTACCCTCCACATGTTTGTTCTCCATTTTTTAATGTGTGGAATTATATGCCAGTTTCAATAGCAATGGCCTACTACTATATATACTGCGCACAACTGAAATGCACCACAGGTATGGATAGATAGTATACTTGACGACACAGAGGTAGGTAGAGCAGTGGCCTTCCGTACCGTACTGCTATATATACTGGTGGTCACTGTCAGCAAACTGCAAAACTAAAATGCACCACAGGTATAGAATCTAGATGGATAGTATACTTGACGACACAGAGGTAGGTAGAGCAGTGGCCTTCCGTACAGTACTGCTATATATACTGGTGGTCACATTTAGCAAACTGCAAAACTAAAATGCACCACAGGTATAGAATCTAGATGGATAGTATACTTGACGACACAGAGGTAGGTAGAGCAGTGGCCTTCCGTACCGTACTGCTATATATACTGGTGGTCACTGTCAGCAAACTGCAAAACTAAAATGCACCACAGGTATAGAATCTAGATGGATAGTATACTTGACGACACAGAGGTAGGTAGAGCAGTGGCCTTCCGTACCGTACTGCTATATATACTGGTGGTCACTGGTCAGCAAAACTCTGCACTGTACTCCTCCTATATAATATACAGGAGGTCCCCAGTCCCCACAATAAAGCAGTGTGAGCACAGATATATGCAGCAAACTGAGCACAGATATGGAGTGTTTTTCAGGCAGACAACGTATACTGGTGGTCACTGTCAGCAAAACTCTGCACTGTACTCCTCCTATATAATATACTGGTGGTCCCCAGTCCCCATAATAAAGCAGTGTGAGCACAGATATATGCAGCACACTGAGCACAGATATGGAGTGTTTTTCAGGCAGACAACGTATACTGGTGGTCACTGGTCAGCAAAACTCTGCACTGTACTCCTCCTATATAATACAGCTGCTCCCCAGTCCCCACAATTAAGCAGTGTGAGCACAGATATATGCAGCACACTGAGCACAGATATGGAGTGTTTTTCAGGCAGACAACGTATACTGGTGGTCACTGGTCAGCAAAACTCTGCACTGTACTCCTCCTATATAATACAGCTGCTCCCCAGTCCCCACAATTAAGCAGTGTGAGCACAGATATATGCAGCACACTGAGCACAGATATGGAGTGTTTTTCAGGCAGACAACGTATACTGGTGGTCACTGGTCAGCAAAACTCTGCACTGTACTCCTCCTATATAATACAGCTGCTCCCCAGTCCCCACAATTAAGCAGTGTGAGCACAGATATATGCAGCACACTGAGCACAGATATGGAGTGTTTTTCAGGCAGACAACGTATACTGGTGGTCACTGGTCAGCAAAACTCTGCACTGTACTCCTCCTATATAATACAGCTGCTCCCCAGTCCCCACAATTAAGCAGTGTGAGCACAGATATATGCAGCACACTGAGCACAGATATGGAGTGTTTTTCAGGCAGACAACGTATACTGGTGGTCACTGGTCAGCAAAACTCTGCACTGTACTCCTCCGATATAATACAGCTGCTCCCCAGTCCCCACAATTAAGCAGTGTGAGCACAGATATATGCAGCACACTGAGCACAGATATAGAGTGTTTTTTAGGCAGACAACGTATACTGGTGGTCACTGTCAGCAAAACTCTGCACTGTACTCCTCCTATATAATACAGCTGCTCCCCAGTCCCCACAATTAAGCAGTGTGAGCACAGATATATGCAGCACACTGAGCACAGATATGGAGTATTTTTCAGGCAGACAACGTATACTGGTGGTCACTGGTCAGCAAAACTCTGCACTGTACTCCTCCTATATAATACAGCTGCTCCCCAGTCCCCACAATTAAGCAGTGTGAGCACAGATATATGCAGCATACTGAGCACAGATATGGAGTGTTTTTCAGGCAGACAACGTATACTGGTGGTCACTGGTCTGTAAAACTCTGCACTGTACTCCTCCTATATAATACAGCTGCTCCCCAGTCCCCACAATTAAGCAGTGTGAGCACAGATATATGCAGCACACTGAGCACAGATATGGAGTGTTTTTCAGGCAGACAACGTATACTGGTGGTCACTGGTCAGCAAAACTCTGCACTGTACTCCTCCTATATAATACAGCTGCTCCCCAGTCCCCACAATTAAGCAGTGTGAGCACAGATATATGCAGCACACTGAGCACAGATATGGAGTGTTTTTCAGTCAGACAACGTATGCTGGTGGTCACTGGTCAGCAAAACTCTGCACTGTACTCCTCTTATATAATACAGCTGCTCCCCAGTCCCCACAATTAAGCAGTGTGAGCACAGATATATGCAGCACACTGAGCACAGATATGGAGTGTTTTTCAGGCAGACAACGTATACTGGTGGTCACTGTCAGCAAAACTCTGCACTGTACTCCTCCTATATAATACAGCTGCTCCCCAGTCCCCACAATTAAGCAATAAGCAGCACAAATATTATTAATAAACGGAGAGGATGCCAGCCACGTCCTCTCCCTAACATTTCCAATGCACGAGTGAAAATGGCGGCGACGCGCGACTGCTTATATAGAATCCGAATCTCGCGAGAATCCGACAGCGGGATGATGACGTTCGGGCGCGCTCGGATTAACCGAGCCATACGGGAGAATCCGAGTATGCCTCGGACCCGTGTAAAATGGGTGACGTTCGGGGGGGTTCGGTTTCCGAGGAACCGAACCCGCTCATCACTAATAATTACAGGTTTGAAAAATGACAGTTAGGAACTGATTGCCTGGTGCGTTATCACCTTCCTCTCATCATTGCTTTATCACGTCTCTGTGCTTATTACATTTGCCTCAGTCAGTGCCGTAACTAGACATTTTAGCTTTGTGTGCAAGAAACAGCATTGGCACCACTCCATATACAAAACAGTGCACACCAAAAATATAGGGGCATGGCTTCATGGGAAAGGGGCATGGCCACAGACCTCCCTTTTACACATTACAGCAGGCAGAGCTCCCTTTTACACATTAGGCAGGTAGAGTCCTTTTTTTACACATCAGGCAGGTAGAGCCCTCTTTTTCACAGTACGGCAGGTAGAGCCCTCTTTTATACAGTATGGCTGGTAGAGCCCCCTTTTACACATTAGGCAGATAGAGTCCCTTTTTTACACATTAGGCAGGTAGAGCTCCCTTTGACATGTTACGGCAGGCAGAGTCCCCTTTTTACACATTATGGTAGCAGAGTCCCCCTTTTTACACATTACGGCAACAGAGACCCCCTTTTTTACACATAAGGCAGACAGAGCTCTCCTATTTTACATATCGCAACAGCAGGGTCCCCTTTTTACACATTAGGCAGCAGAGTCCCCCTTGTTACACATTATGGCAGGCAGTTGCCCTTTTTTACACAATAGGCAGGCCAGAGCGGTAACTAGACATTTTGTTGCCCTATGGAAAAAAGAAAATTGGTGCCTCCTTACCCCCCACATTCAAAATAGAGCAGTGCACACCACAGTAGCATCCGTCAGTCACATTACCATGCACAGTAGTGTCCATCAGTCACATTACACTACACAGTAGCGTCAGTCAGTCACAATGCACAGCACAGTAGCATCCGTTAGTCACATAACACAGCACAGTAGCATCCGTCGGTCACATTATACTGCACAGTAGCATCCGTCAGTCACATTACACCACACAGTAGCGTTCGTTGTTTAGTTTAAACAGCACAGTAGCATCTGTCGGTCACATTACACCACACAGTAGCTTTCGTCGTTCATATTAAACAGCACAGTAGCATCCGTCAGTTACATTACACAGCACAGTAGCATTTGTTGGTCACATTACACTGCACAGTAGCATCCGTCAGTTACATTACACTGCACAGTAGCATTCGTTGGTCACATTACACTGCACAGTAGCATCTATTGGTCACAATACAGCATACAGTAGCGTCCGTCGGTCACATTACACAGCACAACAGCATACATCACCTTATACAAGTTACACCATAGAAGAGCCCCTTATACACATTACGCTAACTAGGTAGAGGGGAGAGAGAGTGTGTGTATCTGTGTGGAAAGAGTGTGTGTGTGTGTGTGTGTGTGTGTGTGTGTGTGTAAAGAGAGAGAGAGAGAGAGAGAGAGAGAGAGAGTGTGAGAGTGTGACTGCTTACTTATCTATTCAGCTGCTGGCTTCTGTTCTGTCCCCCGGAAGTTCCTATCCATACTCTGCAACACGGGCGGTGCGGGGGGGGGGGGGGGGCGGTGACCAGAGCGCATGAGAAGCACTCTCTCGCTGCCTGCTGCTGTAATCTACATACAGCAGACAGACATCGGGGGGGTCACGTGGAAGTAAGTGGACGGGGCATGGGGCAGCCACTGACTGTGATAAGAGGAGCTGCGGCTAGATATTGGGAGCCGGGAGGTGGCGGGCAGCTGCCGCACTGGTGGTCATGGCAAGGTATCGCTGATCACGAAGGGAACATAGACACAACCATCGAGGCAATTGCGGGCATACATCACTGGTCACTGCTACCAGTGCTGCAGCTAGCATTGGTAGTTGCAGCCCCATGGTTTCTGGTGGCTGTCCTGTGCCCACAGTGCTTTTGCGCTGTGTGCCAGGCACCGCTGGCCCTTAGGTAGTTATGGCCCTGGCCTCAGTAATTCATATGCTAGAAAAACAAATATTGAAAAATATCAAGTATACTGACAAAGCACTTAGATTAGAGTACTGACAAAGCACTTAGATTAAAGTACTGACAAAGCACTTAGATTAGAGTATTTACAAAGCACTTAGATTAAAATACTGACAAAGCACTTAGATTAGAGTACATACAAAGCACTTAGATTAGAGTACATACAAAGCACTTAGATTAGAGTACTGACAAAGCACTTAGATTAGAGTACTTACAAAGCACTTAGATTAGTTTCAACAGGTTGGGTTTGTGTGACCGCCGCACCATACCGACGCCGGGCATGGGGGCGAGCACACCGAAGTCCCTTACAGGCTCGCTGCACTTGCTGTGCAGTGGTCTCAGTGGCACACTGCGCCCGCCGCAAGTTCTATTCCCACTATATGGGTGTTGTTGACACCCACGCGTGGGAATAGTCCCTGTTGGTTGACATGCTGACCGGCAGGATATTCAGGGTTCGGGATCCCGGCATCGGTATTGTGACCGGCAGTCTCCCGATCGCCAGTCACATAACCGCATCCCATTTCAACAGCAATGAATACTAATCAGGCTCTGGATTTAAAGGCCATATGAACATCAGAAAAAAAGGCCCGAAGGCAATTCAGTGTAGACATGTGTGATAAAGCGGTAAGTGTGGTGCGGTTTCGGCCGTACCTGTTTCCACAATGATGTCGGCTTCCTCTGGATCTCACCTACAGGCTTCAGTCAAATCGATCAGGACCCCAAGAAACCCCCCCCCCCCCCCAAATCACCACATGTTTGGGTGGGGACTTGATATTTATATATCTGGTAATTAAATGGCCACCTCCAGCGACGGACTGGGGCCTCGATTTGGCCCCTGCATCTGTGAACGTGCGCGCTGCACGATGTATGGGGGCGTGCCGCGAGTCATGGGGGTGTGGACTCGCGGCACGCCCCTATTTCCATGGAGACCATGGAACCAGAGAGCTGGAGGCTGAGCTGCGCGCGGCCTTCCCGGCTCTCTGAGTGACCAATTCGACCCACCTGCCCATCGGCCCTTCTGGCATGTGCCAGAAGTGCCAGATGGCCAGTCCGGCCATGGCCACCTCTGTAGGATCAATTCAATTAAGGTGTTAGAGATAAATGGGATTGACAATTCAAAAGCAATTACAATCACATTAGCTGACAGTCTTAACATTATAGTCATCACTTGTGCACAAAACAGTATTTTGCAAGAATAGAGAACACAGTTCCAGTAAAATGGCAGAATAACTGAGTATGCAGTTCACTATGAAACCCTTTCCACTAAAATCAGTACACTGGTGGTCATTCCGAGTTGTTCGCTCGGTCATTTTCTTCGCATCGCAGCGATTTTCCGCTAATTGCGCATGCGCAATGTTCGCACTGCGACTGCGCCAAGTAAATTTGCTAAGAAGTTTGGTATTTTACTCATGACATTACGAGGTTTTTTCTTCGTTCTGGTGATCGTAATGTGATTGACAGGAAGTGGGTGTTTCTGGGCGGAAACTGGCCATTTTATGGGAGTGTGTGAAAAAACGCTACCGTTTCTGGGAAAAACGCGGGAGTGGCTAAAGAAACGGAGGAGTGTCTGGGCGAACGCTGGGTGTGTTTGTGACGTCAAACCAGGAACGAAACTGACTGAACTGATCGCAGTGGCAGAGTAAGTCCCGAGCTACTCAGAAACTGCAAAGAAATTTCTATTCGCAATTTTGAGAACCTTTCGTTCGCAATTTTGCTAAGCTAAGATTCACTCCCAGTAGGCGGCGGCTTAGCATGTGCAATGCTGCTAAAAGCAGCTTGCGAGCGAACAACTCGGAATGAGGGCCCCTGGGCCTAATTCAAGGTTGGTTGCAAAACAACATTTTCCTCTAATGCACAAAACCATGTGCACTGCAGGCACAGTGCACATGGTTTTGCCCAGTAGAGGAAATTTTTTTTTGAAATCAACCTTGAATTAGGCCCACTGTCCACTATTAGCTCCCAGGGTGGCACAGTGAAATTGGGAGGACCTTTGGGCCGACATACTGTATGTTTCTCTCAATTGCAGTCTGTTTCCTATGGGCAAGCAACGGTTCCTTTAGTAGATTTCAACCCAAGGTGACAGAGCTTGAAGAAGAATTTAAGGGCAATATCAGGTCAGTGTAGCTCCTCAGCAGTAAGCAAACATGCAGTATACAGTTTAGTTTGATAGCCGAAGGTAACATGCAGTTGATGTAGGGAGTTCTATAACAGTGAATAGCATACAAGTGACACAGTCAGTTGTATAACACTCCTCTCACAGGGCTAAGTAGTATACTGTTAGCTGCTGGCTATTGGCTGTTTGCACAGGTATTATGTAACTGTTGGCTGGGAGGTTCCCCACACTCAAGGCAGCTTATCCCCCAGTATATGAAACTCACCAGGGCACCTCTTGCTGGCCTCTGCACTCTGATTCCTTCAAGGCTGTGTGGCTGTGGTAGTGCCTCTTCTGAGCTTATCCGGGCTGTTGATGGACAGCACCATACACTGTGGTCAGATCCCTCTTTTTGCCAGTAGTGGCTTCCTCCAGGTGCTGCTCACAACTCCCGCTGGCCGGTATCCCGGACAGCATTACTTCCTGGCAGTGTATGTCTCCCTCATCTCTCCTCTGGCTTCAATCTTCTCACAGCATGTCCTGCGCCGATTTCTTGAGCTCCATCATATGCACCTCACAGGCTCTCCTCAGTGATCCCATTAGGAGTTAACTCTGCCTCTTTTCAGTTTCTGCTCTCTAGGCCACGCCCCCCAGTTCAGGGGTCAACCAACTGCCGCACATCTGTCCTCCTGCTCTCCGGATACTGCTGCTCCACTTCCCTGGGTCCTAGTGCCCATGGTGTTTGTGCTGCTGTGGAGATGTGGTTCAGTGCTGGGACGATGCGTCCGCTCCCAGTGCCGGGTGAGCAGCAGAGAGCAGGGGATCTGTGTCTCCTACAGAACATAGCAGTGGGCAGCGTAGGGATCAAGTGTCTGATCCCAGCGCTGGTGCCGCAGCAGCGGCGGGTGTCCGGTGCCATGACTGTGTATTGATTCCCTGCACCGAACATGAAGCGGTGATGGGTAGAGCCGCGGCAGCAGCGCTTCAAATTTGGTGCCAATTCAGCAGCCAATAGGCCAATCAGAGCTTGCTGCATCGTAGTAGGCCCCGCCCCCGACATCAGACACCACCGGAGAGAGGAGAGAGAAGACGGGTGGCACCAGTAGAAGAAAGAAGATGCCGGACAAGGAGCTCCTGAGGCCGCGGAAGAGGCCAGAAGATGCCATCAACATAGAAGGTGTCCAGTGGTGGCTGGACGCTGAGAAGCGGTGGTGGCAGCACTGCTGGCCACGATGGGCCAGCGGTAGAAGATTGAAGCTGAGGACCTGAGAAGGCTGTAGTGGTGGGATGAAAAAGAGCTCAACGAAATACCCCACTACAGCTTCTATCCCCAATACAGGTAGGCCCTCGGGGAGGGCACCTGTCAACCCCCTCTCCCTAGACCGTCAAGGAACGGCATTAGGCCCGGGGACACAGTCAGGCCACCAGCCTGTGGTGCAGTAGGCAGGCACTAGGCCCGTGGGCAAGTTCAAGCATTAGGTGTGTGCCTACATTAGAGGGCATTAGGCCCTAGTTTAAGTGTACCCTATTAGGAAAATAAGGTGACTGGTCATTAGGCCCAGGTCACCCAACCCGCCCCATGTTAGGCAGTTGTTAGGCCCTTGGCAATTGTCAGGCCTCAGGCCTGTTTACAATTAGGAGGCACTACGCCCAATTTATCAGTGTTTCCCTCTCCAGGTTAATAAGATGATCTGGGTATTAAACCCAGATTAGTGGTATATGCCCTCAGCTAGGCAGGCCAGCAGGGCCAGAGCGCATGTTATATTAATAGGTGGGGAGGTGGGCAGGTTGTGTGTCTCCCACTCCCCAGGAATATAAAGTACATTTTTCCCCTGTGTGGAGGAGCGGTCTAGTTCCACACACGTAGTCATATCAACTCTAGGACATCATAATTTAAAGGTACAGAGCCATTGTATATTCCTGCACTGTACTGTTATTGGGATGTGTGTTGTTTCTGTGCAGGGCAAAGTTTGTTTAAAGTTTGGGCGTAGAGTTTGTGTTGCACTACTTAGTCCTGAGCTAGTCTGAGGGCACTGTTCATGAAGCTAGTGTAGCGGACGCACACTAGGTTAGCTTTTGGCCCTGCACGGCTGTTGTTTGTTTTTGACTCCTTACAATGACCTGTAAGGGAAGAAGAGAATCGGAGTACAAGATAGGCAATGGTGAGCATCATCTGTGTTTGTTCCTGTGTGTGTCTGTCCCATGAGCGCTGGTTCGCGGAACTTGCACAGGCGTGCAGGGGTCCAGAGTACATCTCAGCATGAGAGCGCTGTTAGGTGAAAATTGGGTGGCTGAGTCTTTGTGCCTGTGATTATCCTTCACCCATCCGGTGAAGGTCACCATCAAACCTGGTGTATCCTCTATTCCTGTGGAAGAAGAGTTGATACTCCTCAACTGGTTTGTTTTCCTTCCTAGCTCATCCTTCATCTGCTTTCCGGAAGGGGATCACCCTGTCCGGGTACAAGTGCAGATTCCAGGTTCGTAGAAGTTTCCGTGACCTGAAGGTGAAAGAGTGCGACGCGAGGTAAGCAGCGAGACTACACCCTCTTGGCAGCAGGCATCGCACCACACCACCCATCTCACATTCAGGGGTGTATCTAGAGAGGAGGGGACCCGTGTGCAGTCTCCAGGTGTGGGCCACCTCCTCTCCAGTCCCGTAGCTGGCAGCAGCGCTGTTAGCACTCTGTCCGAGCACTAGAGACTCTGGCACAATGCCAGAGACTACAGCGCACACGCAAATATCAGAAAAAATGGCACAGCGGACATTTTTTCTGAGAGCTGCGCCTGCACTGTAGACTCTGGCACGTGACTCAGGAGAGGAGAGGGCCCACACACGGACACTGATGGTTGCCAGAAAGGTAAGTATAGGAGAAATGGGTGCTGGACCCAGGGGCCCGTGTGCAAACTGCTACTACTAATAGCACTCAGCTGTGCTCATGTAGTTGATGGTCCTCAGCACACTGGCTTGTAACATCCATAACCAGGGTCACTATTATGGATGTTCTTTTGACAAAATGATGTCATATTTATTATTTATTTATTTACAGTTTCTTATATAGCGCAGCATATTCCGTTGCGCTTTACAATTGGAAACAACAGTGATAAGATAAACTGGATAATAACAGACAGACATAGAGCAAGCATAGAGACATAGAGCGACATTAGTCGAGACATTAGTCACACTAAGGCGATAGCTGAGTTTAATCACAGGCAGGCGCGTTGAGGCGATTCTAGATACTCAGCATGCATTACACATCTCCACCACTGGGTGGCTGATGCTCCACTAATCCAGTACTTTCGATCGTACAGTATAGCAGCGGATTGATCTACAGCTCTGGCAATTGGTCAGTGACGACTGTAATGTTAATACTGTAGGCGTAACGGGAGGCGGTGGAAAAAGATGGTGACCTGCTGTATGTGTATGGAGTACTGTATGTGTATGGAGACGCAACTAATTGTGTAAAAGGAAGAATGTATAGTACAATGCATAAACACCGTGCTTTTAAAATACATGTACAGTACATGAGCGTCTGAGTTTCCTAAGGCATAATGGGAATGGTGGGCTAGCGGGAGGCGGTGGAAAATACTGTGCTTTAGAAATGCAAGCATCTGAGTCCCCTAAGGCATAAACCAACACCAATGGGGAGGGGGCCAGGCGCTGTCTGCTGTACCTTTACACATTAAATTGTAACTCTCTCATGAGGCATCGTGGGCTAGCGATGAAGGCTCCCACCTCCAACGCTGGGGGTCCAGGGTTCGAGTCCTGATGTGCTTTTTTTTTTAATTGTAATGTGTACATACTATACTGTATTATTTTATTTTCATTGCAAGACAGTCAATGGAAGGGTGCACACAAGTTTCACATAAATCAGAGTACATCTGCAGGAGTGATTCTTTACGCTAAATGCAACTACACAGCGGTAATGAGCAGAAATGAGTGTATTCTGACGCAACTAACTGAGCAAAACAGTACTGTAGATCTTCGGCGTTTGTGTAGTGCACAGGACCTGAATTCCCTCCCTGTCTACTGCATGACCTGTGCAGGCTCCCAGGGGGGAAGGGCGATGGGGGTAGGGGGAGACGATGGAAAATACTGTGCCTTTGAAATGCAATTACATGAGCATCCGAGTCCCCTATGGCATAAACCAACACCAATGGGAAGGAAGTGCCAACCTTTTTTTTGAATGTGTTCCCGTGACATTCACTTTAATATTTTTTTTTTCTCTCTAATACATCCAATGGAAGGATGCACACAGGTTTCACATAAATCAGAGTAGATCTGCAGGAGCGATTCTTTACACTAAATGCAACTACACAGCGGTAATGAATAGAAATGAGTGTATTCTGACCGAGCAAAACAGTACTGTAGATCTTCGGCGTGTGTGTATTTCACTTGAGATGAGCGCCTGAAATTTTTCGGGTTTTGTGTTTTGGTTTTGGGTTCGGATCCGCGGCCGTGTTTTGGGTTCGAACGCGTTTTGGCAAAACCTCACCGAATTTTTTTTGTCGGATTCGGGTGTGTTTTGGAATCGGGTGTTTTTTTCAAAAAACACTAAAAAACAGCTTAAATCATAGAATTTGGGGGTCATTTTGATCCCAAAGTATTATTAACCTCAAAAACCATAATTTACACTCATTTTCAGTCTATTCTGAATATCTCACACCTCACAATATTATTTTTAGTCCTAAAATTTGCACCGAGGTCGCTGTGTGAGTAAGATAAGCGACCCTAGTGGCCGACACAAACACCGGGCCCATCTAGGAGTGGCACTGCAGTGTCACGCAGGATGTCCCTTCCAAAAAACCCTCCCCAAACAGCACATGACGCAAAGAAAAAAAGAGGCGCAATGAGGTAGCTGTGTGAGTAAGATTAGCGACCCTAGTGGCCGACACAAACACCGGGCCCATCTAGGAGTGGCACTGCAGTGTCACGCAGGATGGCCCTTCCAAAAAACCCTCCCCAAACAGCACATGACGCAAAGAAAAAAAGAGGCGCAATGAGGTAGCTGTGTGAGTAAGATTAGCGACCCTAGTGGCCGACACAAACACCGGGCCCATCTAGGAGTGGCACTGCAGTGTCACGCAGGATGGCCCTTCCAAAAAACCCTCCCCAAACAGCACATGACGCAAAGAAAAAAAGAGGCGCAATGAGGTAGCTGTGTGAGTAAGATTAGCGACCCTAGTGGCCGACACAAACACCGGGCCCATCTAGGAGTGGCACTGCAGTGTCACGCAGGATGTCCCTTCCAAAAAACCCTCCCCAAACAGCACATGACGCAAAGAAAAAAAGAGGCGCAATGAGGTAGCTGACTGTGTGAGTAAGATTAGCGACCCTAGTGGCCGACACAAACACCGGGCCCATTTAGGAGTGGCACTGCAGTGTCACGCAGGATGTCCCTTCCAAAAAACCCTCCCCAATCAGCACATGATGCAAAGAAAAAGAAAAGAAAAAAGAGGTGCAAGATGGAATTGTCCTTGGGCCCTCCCACCCACCCTTATGTTGTATAAACAAAACAGGACATGCACACTTTAACCAACCCATCATTTCAGTGACAGGGTCTGCCACACGACTGTGACTGATATGACGGGTTGGTTTGGACCCCCCCAAAAAAGAAGCAATTAATCTCTCCTTGCACAAACTGGCTCTACAGAGGCAAGATGTCCACCTCATCATCACCCTCCGATATATCACCGTGTACATCCCCCTCCTCACAGATTATCAATTCGTCCCCACTGGAATCCACCATCTCAGCTCCCTGTGTACTTTGTGGAGGCAATTGCTGCTGGTCAATGTCTCCGCGGAGGAATTGATTATAATTCATTTTAATGAACATCATCTTCTCCACATTTTCTGGATGTAACCTCGTACGCCGATTGCTGACAAGGTGAGCGGCGGCACTAAACACTCTTTCGGAGTACACACTTGTGGGAGGGCAACTTAGGTAGAATAAAGCCAGTTTGTGCAAGGGCCTCCAAATTGCCTCTTTTTCCTGCCAGTATAAGTACGGACTGTGTGACGTGCCTACTTGGATGCGGTCACTCATATAATCCTCCACCATTCTATCAATGTTGAGAGAATCATATGCAGTGACAGTAGACGACATGTCCGTAATCGTTGTCAGGTCCTTCAGTCCGGACCAGATGTCAGCATCAGCAGTCGCTCCAGACTGCCCTGCATCACCGCCAGCGGGTGGGCTCGGAATTCTGAGCCTTTTCCTCGCACCCCCAGTAGCGGGAGAATGTGAAGGAGGAGATGTTGACAGGTCGCGTTCCGCTTGACTTGACAATTTTGTCACCAGCAGGTCTTTCAACCCCAGCAGACTTGTGTCTGCCGGAAAGAGAGATCCAAGGTAGGCTTTAAATCTAGGATCGAGCACGGTGGCCAAAATGTAGTGCTCTGATTTCAACAGATTGACCACCCGTGAATCCTTGCTAAGCGAATTAAGGGCTCCATCCACAAGTCCCACATGCCTAGCGGAATCGCTCCGTGTTAGCTCCTCCTTCAATGTCTCCAGCTTCTTCTGCAAAAGCCTGATGAGGGGAATGACCTGACTCAGGCTGGCAGTGTCTGAACTGACTTCACGTGTGGCAAGTTCAAAGGGCATCAGAACCTTGCACAACGTTGAAATCATTCTCCACTGCGCTTGAGACAGGTGCATTCCACCTACTATATCGTGCTCAATTGTATAGGCTTGAATGGCCTTTTGCTGCTCCTCCAACCTCTGAAGCATATAGAGGGTTGAATTCCACCTCGTTACCACTTCTTGCTTCAGATGATGGCAGGGCAGGTTCAGTAGTTTTTGGTGGTGCTCCAGTCTTCTGTACGTGGTGCCTGTACGCCGAAAGTGTCCCGCAATTCTTCTGGCCACCGACAGCATCTCTTGCACGCCCCTGTCGTTTTTTAAAAAATTCTGCACCACCAAATTCAAGGTATGTGCAAAACATGGGACGTGCTGGAATTTGCCCATATTTAATGCACACACAATATTGCTGGCGTTGTCCGATGCCACAAATCCACAGGAGAGTCCAATTGGGGTAAGCCATTCCGCGATGATCTTCCTCAGTTGCCGTAAGAGGTTTTCAGCTGTGTGCGTATTCTGGAAAGCGGTGATACAAAGCGTAGCCTGCCTAGGAAAGAGTTGGCGTTTGCGAGATGCTGCTACTGGTGCCGCCGCTGCTGTTCTTGCGGCGGGAGTCCATACATCTACCCAGTGGGCTGTCACAGTCATATAGTCCTGACCCTGCCCTGCTCCACTTGTCCACATGTCCGTGGTTAAGTGGACATTGGGTACAACTGCATTTTTTAGGACACTGGTGAGTCTTTTTCTGACGTCCGTGTACATTCTCGGTATCGCCTGCCTAGAGAAGTGGAACCTAGATGGTATTTGGTAACGGGGGCACACTGCCTCAATAAATTGTCTAGTTCCCAGTGAACTAACGGCGGATACCGGACGCACGTCTAACACCAACATAGTTGTCAAGGCCTCAGTTATCCGCTTTGCAGTAGGATGACTGCTGTGATATTTCATCTTCCTCGCAAAGGACTGTTGAACAGTCAATTGCTTACTGGAAGTAGTACAAGTGGGCTTACGACTTCCCCTCTGGGATGACCATCGACTCCCAGCGGCAACAACAGCAGCGCCAGCAGCAGTAGGCGTTACACGCAAGGATGCATCGGAGGAATCCCAGGCAGGAGAGGACTCGTCAGAATTGCCAGTGACATGGCCTGCAGGACTATTGGCATTCCTGGGGAAGGAGGAAATTGACACTGAGGGAGTTGGTGGGGTGGTTTGCGTGAGCTTGGTTACAAGAGGAAGGGATTTACTGGTCAGTGGACTGCTTCCGCTGTCACCCAAAGTTTTTGAACTTGTCACTGACTTATTATGAATGCGCTGCAGGTGACGTATAAGGGAGGATGTTCCGAGGTGGTTAACGTCCTTACCCCTACTTATTACAGCTTGACAAAGGGAACACACGGCTTGACACCTGTTGTCCGCATTTCTGGTGAAATACCTCCACACCGAAGAGCTGATTTTTTTGGTATTTTCACCTGGCATGTCAACGGCCATATTCCTCCCACGGACAACAGGTGTCTCCCCGGGTGCCTGACTTAAACAAACCACCTCACCATCAGAATCCTCCTGGTCAATTTCCTCCCCAGCGCCAGCAACACCCATATCCTCCTCATCCTGGTGTACTTCAACACTGACATCTTCAATCTGACTATCAGGAACTGGACTGCGGGTGCTCCTTCCAGCACTTGCAGGGGGCGTGCAAATGGTGGAAGGCGCATGCTCTTCACGTCCAGTGTTGGGAAGGTCAGGCATCGCAACCGACACAATTGGACTCTCCTTGTGGATTTGGGATTTCGAAGAATGCACAGTTCTTTGCTGTGCTGCTTTTGCCAGCTTGAGTCTTTTCATTTTTCTAGCGAGAGGCTGAGTGCTTCCATCCTCATGTGAAGCTGAACCACTAGCCATGAACATAGGCCAGGGCCTCAGCCGTTCCTTGCCACTCCGTGTGGTAAATGGCATATTGGCAAGTTTACGCTTCTCCTCCGACAATTTTATTTTAGGTTTTGGAGTCCTTTTTTTTCTGATATTTGGTGTTTTGGATTTGACATGCTCTGTACTATGACATTGGGCATCGGCCTTGGCAGACGACGTTGCTGGCATTTCATCGTCTCGGCCATGACTAGTGGCAGCAGCTTCAGCACGAGGTGGAAGTGGATCTTGATCTTTCCCTAATTTTGGAACCTCAACATTTTTGTTCTCCATATTTTAATAGGCACAACTAAAAGGCACCTCAGGTAAACAATGGAGATGGATACTAGTATACAATTATGGACTGCCTGCCGACTGCAGACACAGAGGTAGCCACAGCCGTGAACTACCGTACTGTACTGTGTCTGCAGCTAATATAGACTGGTTGATAAAGAGAAGATGTCTATGTAACTATGTATGTATAAAGAAGACTGAAAAAAATCCACGGTTAGGTGGTATACAATTATGGACGGACTGCCTGCCGAGTGCAGACACAGAGGTAGCCACAGCCGTGAACTACCGTACTGTACTGTGTCTGCAGCTAATATAGACTGGTTGATAAAGAGAAGATGTCTATGTAACTATGTATGTATAAAGAAGACTGAAAAAAATCCACGGTTAGGTGGTATACAATTATGGACGGACTGCCTGCCGAGTGCAGACACAGAGGTAGCCACAGCCGTGAACTACCGTACTGTACTGTGTCTGCAGCTAATATAGACTGGTTGATAAAGAGAAGATGTCTATGTAACTATGTATGTATAAAGAAGAATGAAAAAAATCCACGGTTAGGTGGTATACAATTATGGACGGACTGCCTGCCGAGTGCAGACACAGAGGTAGCCACAGCCGTGAACTACCGTACTGTACTGTGTCTGCAGCTAATATAGACTGGTTGATAAAGAGAAGATGTCTATGTAACTATGTATGTATAAAGAAGAATGAAAAAAAACCACGGTTAGGTGGTATACAATTATGGACGGACTGCCTGCCGAGTGCAGACACAGAGGTAGCCACAGCCGTGAACTACCGTACAGTACTGTGTCTGCAGCTAATATAGACTGGTTGATAAAGAGAAGATGTCTATGTAACTATGTATGTATAAAGAAGAATGAAAAAAATCCACGGTTAGGTGGTATTACAATTATGGACGGACTGCCTGCCGAGTGCAGAGACACAGAGGTAGCCACAGCCCTTAACTACCATACTGTGTCTGATGCGACTGGATGATAAATGATATAAAAAATATATATATATCACTACTGCAGCCGGACAGGTATATATTATATATTATATAATGACGGACCTGCTGGACACTGTCTGTCAGCAGAATGAGTTTTATTTTTATAGAATTAAAAAAAAAAAAAACACACAAGTGAAGTCACACGACGAGTGTTTAACTTTTTCAGGCAATCACAATATAAGTATACTACTAACTATACTGGTGGTCAGTGTGGTCAGGTCACTGGTCAGTCACACTGGCAGTGGCACTCCTGCAGCAAAAGTGTGCACTGTTTAATTTTAATATAATATGTACTCCTGGCTCCTGCTATAACCTATAACTGGCACTGCAGTAGTGCTCCCCAGTCTCCCCCACAATTATAAGCTGTGTGAGCTGAGCAGTCAGACAGATATATAATATATATAGATGATGCAGCACACTGGCCTGAGCCTGAGCAGTGCACTGCACAGTGCACACAGATATGGTATGTGACTGACTGAGTCACTGTGTGTATCGCTTTTTTCAGGCAGAGAACGGATATATTAAATAAACTGCACTGTGTGTCTGGTGGTCACTCACTATATAATATATTATGTACTCCTGGCTCCTGCTATAACCTATAACTGGCACTGCAGTAGTGCTCCCCAGTCTCCCCCACAATTATAAGCTGTGTGAGCTGAGCAGTCAGACAGATATATATAATATTATATATAGATAATAGATGATGCAGCACACTGGCCTGAGCCTGAGCAGTGCACACAGATATGGTATGTGACTGACTGAGTCACTGTGTGTATCGCTTTTTTCAGGCAGAGAACGGATATATTAAATAAACTGCACTGTGTGTCTGGTGGTCACTCACTATATAATATATTATGTACTCCTGGCTCCTGCTATAACCTATAACTGGCACTGCAGTAGTGCTCCCCAGTCTCCCCCACAATTATAAGCTGTGTGAGCTGAGCAGTCAGACAGATATATATAATATTATATATAGATAATAGATGATGCAGCACACTGGCCTGAGCCTGAGCAGTGCACACAGATATGGTATGTGACTGACTGAGTCACTGTGTGTATCGCTTTTTTCAGGCAGAGAACGGATATATTAAATAAACTGCACTGTGTGTCTGGTGGTCACTCACTATATAATATATTATGTACTCCTGGCTCCTGCTATAACCTATAACTGGCACTGCAGTAGTGCTCCCCAGTCTCCCCCACAATTATAAGCTGTGTGAGCTGAGCAGTCAGACAGATATATATAATATTATATATAGATAATAGATGATGCAGCACACTGGCCTGAGCCTGAGCAGTGCACACAGATATGGTATGTGACTGAGTCACTGTGTGCTGTGTATCGCTTTTTTCAGGCAGAGAACGGATTATAAAGTAAACTGCACTGTCCTCACTAGTAAACTCTCTCCACTCAGTCTCTACACTTCTACAGTAACAGTACTCCTCCTAGTCAGCTCCAGTAAATCTCTCTCAGTCTCTTATAATCTAAATGGAGAGGACGCCAGCCACGTCCTCTCCCTATCAATCTCAATGCACGTGTGAAAATGGCGGCGACGCGTGGATCCTTATATAGAATCCGAGTCTCGCGAGAATCCGACAGCGTCATGATGACGTTCGGGCGCGCTCGGGTTAACCGAGCAAGGCGGGAAGATCCGAGTCTGCTCGGACCCGTGAAAAAAACCATGAAGTTCTGGCGGGTTCCGATTCAGAGAAACCGAACCCGCTCATCTCTATATTTCACATGACCTGAATTCCCTCCCTGTCTACTGCATGACCTGTACAGGCTCCCAGGGGGGAAGGGCGATGGGCTAGCGGGAGGCGGTGGAAAATACCGTGCTTTAGAAATGCGAGCGTCCGAGTCCCCTAAGGCATAAACCAACACCAATGGGGAGGGGGCCGGGCGCTGTCTGCTGTTCTTTTACACATGAAATTGTGACTCTCTCATGAGGCATCGTGGGCTAGCGATGAAGGCTCCCACCTCCCACGCTGGGGGTCCAGGGTTCGAGTCCTGATGTGCTTTTTTTTTATTATTGTAATGTGTACATACTATACTATATTATTTTATTTTCATTGTAAGACAGTCAATGGAAGGGTGCACACAAGTTACACATAAATCAGAGTACATCTGCAGGAGCGATTCTTTACGCTAAATGCAACTACACAGCGTTAATGAGTAGAAATGAGTGTATTCTGACGCAACTAACTGATCAAAACAGTACTGTAGATCTTCGGCATTTGTGTATTGCATAGGACCTGTGCAGGCTCCCAGGAGGGAAGGGCGTAGGGCAAGACAGTGGAAAATACCGTGGTCAAAGAAAGGGCATATTCAAAACTAAGGGAAACTGTCACACAGTAACAACGTTGAATGCCTGGAACGCACGATGTCTGAGACGCTCATTGTGCATAAGGATGGTGTCATGGCTGCTGTAAGGGATCGTCCTTATGCTCTCGGTGAGCTGCGTCTCCTCGTTTGCTGGCGGGACAGAACTCTCGCCAGCAACGAGGAGAAGGTCAGAGCTTACAGGAGGGCCAGCAGGGAGATCCTCCGGACATACAACCGGAGGAGATCCGTGAGGTCACTGCAGAGGAGGTGGAGTGACCTTGTCCGGAGGACTCCAAGGCGCCTGCAGGCCATAAGGGATTGTAAGTACAGTACATTACTGTAGATTACTGTTCTTTAAGTTACTGTAGTTACAGGTACAGTACATTATAGCACGGGCTGCTGTAGCAGCAGGTATCTGGTCTATACAGCACTGTATCTGTGGTAAACAAATGGTTAAACAAGGCCCAAACATTAACCAGGGTCAAAAGGTCAATTTGTTTTTTTTTTTACACTTTTCCAATTTTTTTTACTTTTACTATCCATATCAAAAGCGATACCATCTAGGTCGACATACCATGTCAACCTATATCTTATGTCAACCAATTGGTGTCAACCTAGATGGTGTGGCTTTTGAAATTGGTTGACACCAGTTACAGTATACTGTAGGTTGACATGGCCGTTAAGTTGACATGGAAAAAGATCGACATGAGTTTTACAAAAACAATTTTTTTTATTTTTTACTTGTATATATAGTTCTTTACAATCCACGTGGTCTACGATTGTGCAGTGTATCATGCAGTGTACAGTATATGCAGTGTATCACAGTGTATCGTGCTGCGTAATTGCAGTGTCATGCAGTGTACATTCAGTATATGGTATTGTGCAGTAAGTGTAATGCATAGTGAATCACATCGTGCAGTGGGGGTCATTCCGAGTTGTTCGCTCTGTATTTTTTTCTCGCAACGGAGCGATTAGTCGCTAATGCACATGCGCAATGCCCACAGTGCGACTGCGCCAAGTAAATTTGCTATGCAGTTAGGTATTTTACTCACGGCATTACGAGGTTTTTTCTTCGTTCTGGTGATCGTAATGTGATTGACAGGAAGTGGGTGTTTCTGGGCGGAAACTGGGCGTTTTATGGGTGTGTGCGAAAAAACGCTACAGTTTCTGGGAAAAACGCGGGAGTGGCTGGAGAAACGGAGGAGTGTCTGGGCGAACGCTGGGTGTGTTTGTGACGTCAAACCAGGAACGAATTTGACTGAAGTGATCGCAGATGCCGAGTAAGTCTGGAGCTACTCAGAAACTGCTAAGAAGTGTCTAATCGCAATTCTGCTAATCTTTCGTGCGCAATTTTGATAAGCTAAGATTCACTCCCAGTAGGCGGCGGCTTAGCGTGTGCAAAGCTGCTAAAAGCAGCTTGCGAGCGAACAACTCGGAATGACCCCCAGTGTACTGTATACTATACACATGTGGTAATTGCAGTGTTTTGTGCAGTGTACATTGGCCCTCATTCCGAGTTGTTCGCTCGGTAAATTTCATCGCATCGCAGCGATTTTCCGCTTAGTGCGCATGCGCAATGTCCGCACTGCGACTGCGCCAAGTAAATTTGCTATGAAGATAGGATTTTTACTCACGGCTTTTTCTTCGCTCCGGCGATCGTAGTGTGATTGACAGGAAATGGGTGTTACTGGGCGGAAACAGGCCGGTTTATGGGCGTGTGGGAAAAAACGCTACCGTTTCCGGAAAAAACGCAGGAGTGGCCGGAGGAACGGAGGAGTGTCTGGGCGAACGCTGGGTGTGTTTGTGACGTCAAACCAGGAACGACAAGCACTGAACTGATCGCAGATGCCGAGTAAGTCAGAAGCTACTCTGAAACTGCTACGAGGTGTGTAATCGCAATATTGCGAATACATCGTTCGCAATTTTAAGAAGCTAAGATTCACTCCCAGTAGGCGACGGCTTAGCATGTGCAATACTGCTAAAATCGCCTTGCGAGCGAACAACTCGGAATGAGGGCCATTGTATCATATTTTTCAGGGAAATGTGCAGTGTAATGTGCAGTTTGTTGTATCACGCAGTGCATACAGTATGCAGTGTCGTGCAGTGCATCGTGTGGTGTAATTGCAGAGTGTCGTACAGTGTACCTGCAGCGTATTGTGCAGTGTAATGTGCAGTTTGTCGTATTGTGCAGTGTACTGTATCAGATAGTGCAGTGCATATGCAGTGTCGTGCAGTGCATCGTGTGGTGTAATTGCAGTGTGTCATGCAGTGTACCTGCAGCGTATTGTGCAATGTATCGTACATTATCATTCAGTGTAACGTGCAGCTGTAATTGCAGTCTCCTGCCTCCCACGCTGAGAGTCCCGGGTTTTATTTCCAAAGTTCCAGTCACTATTTTTTTGTTATAAGGGAGATTTGTGTTTCAGATAGTACAGTGTTCTAAGGGACGTTACTGTGGCAGAAATTATTCTAAGGGATGTTACAGTTGCCTAATGTGTTCTGACGTGCATTACTCTTGCATAATGTGTTATAAGGTTCATGACTGTGGCAGATCTCTACTTTGTGACGTAATGTGGATATACTACTGCACTACTGTGACGTACAGTACAGTAATGTGAATAAGGTGCTCTACTGTGTGACACAACGTGAATCAAGGACAGTACTGTGATGTGAATAAACTGCACTACTGTGACATGACGTGAATAAGATGAATTCAGGTGAGTGCTGCATCATCTGTCATGAAATAAAGTTATACTGTAATGAACAGTACTGAGATGGTTAAGGGTGGGAGGGCTGCATGCGGATATGTGTCATAATGTTTATAAGGGCAATGCTAATGTGTGTTACGATGTCTATAAAGGTAGTGTTCTGTCTAATACCCTGGACCTACTGTACTGTAGCGATACTGTAAGTGTACTGTATGTCACATTTAGAAATGTGCCTCTTAAGTTTTGAAGACAGTACAGTACACTATGCCCTCCTGAGTGATTAGGTGCAGGGTACTAGAATGAACAATTCCATTGATTGTGATGTCATAAAAATGCTGTCAATGTTGAATTTCATTGGCTGTACAGTATGCTGCCATTATACTGTATATATATTTTTACAGGGCTGGTAGCACGACGGCACAGGAGGCGGGACAGGCGCCGCCAAGCTGGTAAGTATTGTCAAATACAGTAGTGTACATTGTGATTTATATAGTCCCACCCCCCTGTCCTGACCAGCTCAGATAACTCACTGCAATCCGGGTGGGAGGGAGGGTGGGACACTTCCTGTGAGATCTGGTGGCCCGTGATGTTAAGAATGTCTGTTTACAAAACTAAATGTAAATATTAAACACACAGTATAATTAACATTGTAGATAGCTGAATACCCGTGCTTCGCTACGGGATGAGGATGGTAAATTACAGTGATAGTTGTTTGTTAATTTACGTTTGCTGGCGATCTAGTATACTGTATACTTTAGACATACTGTATCTGGCTTCTCTGATGCAGATTGTGTAATGGCCGGACCCCTTTTTGGTCCCCTCGCTCCTCCCACTATATAACTCTCAGACTGTGACTTCCTTCTGCCTCCATTCCCCTCCTCACATCATGTCGGTGCTCCTGTGAAATTATCTTTTTTTTATAGTTTCTTATATAGTGCAGCACATTATCTATCTCCTGATATACTCTGTGCTGCAGGGGAACCATGCTACTGTACTTCCAGTATATAACTCTCAGTGTGTGGGTTTGTTCTACCTGCATTCCCCACCTCACATCATGTCACTGTCCGTGTCACATGCAGCCCTGTTATCACTGACATACTGTATCATGCATGTCCTGATATAGTCTGTGCTGCTGGCCCACCCCTAGGGGTGCTAGGGGTGTCTTATCCCCACAGTGTTTGTTCCTAGCCTGTAAGTCATACTATATGTGTACCGAGTGTGTTGTAAATAGGTCCAGGCAGTGGGGAGTTATGCTGTCTGCTGACATACTCTGTGCTGCTGTCTCCCCCCTAGGGGTGCTAGGGATTTTAAATCGTATTAGTTGCGTCCGCTGTGTTTTAATACGCTTGTATGGCAAATTTTACGATCCTCACTTGTAAACTGTGGAATTGCATAGAAAGACAGAAGGACAGACATTCGCTTTTATATACAGTAGTAGATAATTTATACACAGCTTCACTTACGGTACTATTAAAAAATTCACAGTGCCACCGCCACCTGCCAGCTCACACCCACCACAGGCCCTGGCTGCTGATGAGGCGCCAGGCACCAGTGCAGCCGGTAAGCACACTACTCTGATTACTGCTTTGCTTCCCAGTGATATTGTGTAACGAGGATTCTGGTGCGACTGTCATCGTTACACTACTGTACATGTGTCCTGGATACTGTACAGTACATGTTACAAATTGACAGCTTCACTTACAGCATTGTTATTTTTTTTTTCACAGTACCACCGCCACCTGCCTGCCCGCACCCACCACAGTCCCTTGCTAGTGATGAGGCGCCAGGCCCCATCTCATCCGGTAAGCACACTACTCTCCGATTTCTGGCTTGCTTCCCAATGGTATTGTGTACCGAAGATTCTGTTGTGACTTTCATGACTTGGGATCACGGCGGTCAGGATCCTGGTGCTGGATTCCACACACCCCTGAAAATGGCGGTGCCGATGTCTCAAATTGGGTGGGAGAGCGGCTCCATGATCCCAACAGACAGGATCCTGATCGTAAGGATGCCGGATGCATATACAGCCAGGGAAGGGAGAGTTACATTTAGGCACCACCAGGGGGGACTTAGGGTTAAGCACCAAGGGGTAGGTTTTGGCTGCAGTGGAGGGCTGATGGCACTGTGTATCACCACCAAATTTCTTAATGGTACTCCATACCACCCTACTGTTCTTTCACAACTGGGTACAGTACTATACAGTACTTAACGAACCATTGTTGGGAACCATTGTTGGGATTATTGCATTTGGAATTTTTGCATTTGGGGTGCCATCATCTGGATACTGAGCGATACTGAGGGAGCGAGTAGGTTAAGGGTTATGCTGCGGCCATGGGTGGTTAGGTTTAGGCAACACAAGGGGGGACTTAGGGTTAAGCACCAAGTGGGAGGTTTAGGCTGCTTGAGGGTAGGTTTTTGGTTGGGGGGGGGAATATACTAAATAACCCCCTGTGGGAATTTTCCGATTTTGTATTCTTGCATTCGGGAGGCCATCGTCGGGATACTGAGCGCCGGCATACTGTATCTTATGATATTTTGATTTATTTTTATCCATTATTTACTGTACTTCATTTCATTGTACTGTACAGTAGCTTATGTTACAGTGTTATTTTTCAACAGCAGCACATGCCCCACCCACCCACCCAGGAGCCTACCCCACCTGCCCAGGAGCCGGAGGTAGCGAGCTCCGGAAGTGGTAATCATTTTTTTTGTTACAGACACACTAGTTTCCTACAGTATTAATGTTATTTTTTTTTATTTTACAATACTTGTTATCTTTTACACACAGATCGCCTCATTATTGACACGGAGGCGGAAGAGGGGGAGATGGGGGAGCCTTCAGGCCAGCTTGGTAAGAATTGTGATCTACTGTACTGTACTGTATATTTCTTTTTTTATTTTTATTAACAGTTTCTTACTGTATATAGTGCAGCATACAGTATTCCGTTGCACTTTACAATTAGAATAACAGTTGTATTACAAAACTGGGCAAAAACAGACAGACCTACAGTACAGTAGAGGTAGGAAGGCCTTGCTCGCAAGGTTACAATCTATATGTAAATAGGTGAGGTTGTGTTTTCTGTACAGAGAGTATGTAATTGGATAAGGAAGCATTGAAGGTTATGTGGGTGGGTCTGGAATATGATACAGTAGGCTTGTCTGAAAACGTGAGTTTTCCAATTGTGTACCAATGGGTTGGGTTCGCATGACCAGTGGTCAGGATTCCAGCAGTTGAGTGACCGACAGCGGCATCCTGATTGTAGAAATCTCATCAAGTTGAGGTACGGTATCCAAACCCTCCTCCCCCTAACCCTCCATTCATACTCTGATTCCGGTCTCTTCATTCTGAATGCCGGAGTCCGGACAGCTGGTATTTTAGATGCAGGTACAGTACATCCCCTACCAATGGACAGTCATTCCACACTCCGGCTAAGAATGTCTCTCTGCCTCTCTACTTCCTGTAGCACTGTACTACTGTAAAGTATTGGATAATACTTTAGTACAGTAGTATTGGAAATAACAATGTCAAATTTGACTTTAATTTTTTGGCTTATCATTTTTTTTTTATATTCAACACAGATGTCGCTTACGTGGAGTCGGGAGAGGAGGAGGAAGAGCCACAGTATAGTAAGTACAGTAGGATTTTCTCAAGCCCATTCTTAAAAGTATTGAGCGAGTCCACTTTTATTACTTTTCATGCAGGGAATTCCAAACATGTACAATATTTCCCTCACTGTGAAGAACCCTTTTCGCCTCTGTGTACGAAATCGCCTCTCCTCCAACACGAGTGACTGTGCACGTGTCCTCTGTGTCGATCTTATCAAAAACAGTTCCTGTGTATTGTCCCCTTAATGTACTGTATATATTTGTAAAGGTTAATCATGTCCCCTCTTAATCTCCTCTTTTCCAATGTAAACATGCCTAGTCTAGCAAGCCTTTCCTCGTATTCCAGCTTCTCTATCCACTTGATCACTTTGGTCGCCCGCCTCTAAACCTTTTCTAGTTCCACGATATCCATTTTGTAGTATGGTGCCCAAAATTGTGCATCCTACCCACCCTCCACTATCCTAACCCTCCAATCATACTCTGAATCCAGACTCTGCATTCTGAATGTCGGTATCCCGACAGACGGTATTTTAAAGACGGGTACAGTATAGTACAGTACTATACTGTACATCCCCTACCACTGGACAGTCATTCTTTTCCTATTTTTCATTTTTGCTTTATAATATATATATATAATTTTTATTTTATATATATATATATATATATATATATATTTGTTTTATATTCAACACAGACATTATTTGCATGGAGCCGGAGGAGGAGGAGACACAGTGTAGTAAGTACAGTAGGAATTTATCTCGCACATTCTAAAAAGTATTGACCAAGTCTGCCTTTACTACTCAATCTCAGGCAGGGAATTCCAAACATGTACAGTATTGTCCTCACTGTGAAGAAGCCTTTTTCACCTCTGTGTGCGAAATCTCCTCTCCTCCAACCTGAGCAGATCTTATAAAAAAGAGACCCTCCACAAGCTCCTATATTTTTGTAAATTTTAATCATGTCCCCTCTTAATCTCCTCTTTTTCAATGTAAACATGCCTAGCCTAGCAAGCCTTTCCTCGTATTCCAGCTTCTCAATCCACTTGATCAGTTTCATAGCCCGCCTCTGAACCTTTTTGAGTTTTACAATATCCATTTTGTAGTATGGTGCCCAAAATTGTGCATCCTACCCACCCTCCACTAGCCTAACCCTCCAATCATACTCTGATTCCGGACTCGGCATTCTGAATGTCGGGATCCAGACAGCAGGTGTTTTCAATACAGGTACAATACAGTACAGTACTGTATGTCCCCTACCACTGGACAGTCATTCTGCTCCTACTGTATTATGAATATCTATCTGCCTCCTGTAGCACTGTACGACTGTAGACTACTGTGCAATTTTGTAGTACTGTAACTGTACTCTACTGTCTTTTGTTTATATATTTTTTTTATTTTCCACTCAGTAATTATTGACAGTGATGAGAAGGAGGAGGAAAAGGAGGAGGAGAAGCCCTCTCCCCAACTTGGTAAGTAAACTGCAGTATTGTACTGTACTGTACATTGTGTTAAACCAATTGTTGGGTTTGCGTGACCAGCAGTCAGGATTCCAGCAGTCAGTGACCGACAGCGGCATCATGATTGCAGCAATCCCAACAGGGTGAGGTACGGTATCCTAAACCTCCTCCACTACCCCCTGATTCTGGTCTCGACATTCTCGTCTCTGTGTGCAAAATCTACTCTCCTCCAACCTGACTGAATTTTTGTTATACTGTATTCAACACAGAATACAAAAGTATATTTAATGGAATTTTTGTTTTCACAGGCCCTACACTGTAACAGGCCGTGGCGGAGGAGGAGGAGGAGGACCAGCACCCTCTGTCCCCCACCACACTGCACCCATCAAGTAAGTCCAGTCTGGAACATCTTGCCTCTGTAGAGCCAGTTAGTAAATTACCCCCAAATTCTATGATTTAAGCTGTTTTTGAGGGGTTTTTGAAAAAAACCCACCAGAATCCAAAACACACACAAATCCAAAACCAAAACACAAAACCCAAAAAATTTCCACATCTCTAGTTTTAATAAAGTCCAGGAGGGAAACATTCTCCTAATGAAGATACTGCAAGCAATAGGACACGAGGACGTGCACTGAGACTGGAGGGGGGGTTCAGGGGGAATTTTAAGAAAAATTACTTCACAGAAAGTGTAGTGGACAAGTGGAATAGCACCCCATCAGAGGTGGTAGAGCCTAAAGCAGTAGAGCTACAGTATTTAAACATGCATGGAAGAGACATAAGGATATCCTTACAAAGAAATAAGGATCAAATAAGGTTTGATGTAAAAAATGGTTAAAAAAAAGAGGGAGATTATATGGGCAAAGTGGTTCTTACAGTATTTGTCATCAAATTATATGTTTCTGTATGTGCAACATTGTGTTGAAAATAGTACAGTAGTGTATTTCCTGTAATGCACCTTTTTTTCTCATTAATGTTTTTTCCACAGGCCCTACATTGGAACAGGCCGTGGAGGAGGAGGAGGAGGATGATGATGAGGCGGCATTTAGTGGTAAGAATTATTACTGACATTGATCTGATGCCATCAGAGTAGCACTTTTCATCAGTTTTTTCTGGCAAATGCGTAGAAATCGGATGAAAATTGCACAAATCGGAATAGTGGATGGGGGACTTTAGATGAGCGTTTTTGTTTGAACTGGTGATGTTGCACATAGAGTAGCAACCGATCACATTCCACATTAACATTTATCTAGCTACACTTACAGACAATAATGCAGTACAGTAGGTAATATTTGATTGGTTGCTACTGTATGGACAACATCACCTGTTCTAAATAAAAATCCCATCTTACTAAATTTACCTCCCTCTCTCTCTCTCTCTCTCTCTCTCTCTCTCCTTGCCACTGTCTCTCCATTCATCTCTCTCTCTAGCTTCTGGCAGTGATGAATTTCCCATTAGGCACGAGAGGCACGTACTGTACCTAGGAGCGGAATCTGTTTGGGGGCCGCAGTTGGATGCTTACAGTTTGCTGATACTGTCATCCCAAAAATTACCACTACAGTAACTGCTAAATATTTTAAATGTACTGAACAATATGCCATCTTTGCATGGAGTGTAAATAGGTAGCACATACAGTACAGTACAGTACTGTACAGTATACATAATTCAAAACAAAAAAAAGTTGCTACCTTAGTCTAGACATAATCACCGGCATACAGGCCACTCACAAATTTTCTGATGGTCTTGGTGGTGCCCATTGGAATCACCATGCCTGTCGCTAGCATTCCTTTTTTACCCACCTGTCACCGGGCCTGGACACTAGTGTACTATTACTATACTTTTTACTGTATACTGTATCTTATAATATTCTTCTCTTTTACCCACAGACGACGAGCCAGAATACATTTTTGGTAAATATACTGTACAGTAGCAATAGTTGGTACTGTAATCACAGTATTTTTTTCTCCAACATTATATTAAGTCAAACTGATATGACTAACTGTATTTTATCTTTTTACAGTCTGTCGCCAACCAGTGGAGGAGACACCAGGTAATAGGAGAGAAATACATAATGCACTGTACTGTACTCTAACTTACTGTAACATGTATAACACTGAGCTGATCATCTTCACACCCTCTGACATAACCTTACAGTACATACTGTACATTCTCTCCTTTTTCACCCTCTTCACTCCACAAATGCAGGCTGCGTTTCCTGACTACTGATTTCTTCCTTAAACTGCCACCTCCAATATTTTGCAGAAGCTGCTCTCTACAGTACTGTATCTCTGGAATTCTCCAAGTCTAAAGTACTGTACAGTATATTAAACTTGTTTGTAAGACAGGCTCTCAATGCCCACTTTTTCATCACACCCACCCATCTTTCATCCTACCCCTCTCTTCCATACTGACAGTCTATCCATTTCTGTCTTTCTGCTCATTGCAGTTAAATGCCAGCTGTCGGGTTAACAGTGACAATGCCGATAGGTGTAATCCCTACGCTACATATGTTTCCACTTGTGGGTGTCCACGACACCCATAGAGTGAGAATAGATCCTGTGTGGAGTTATGCGAGTCACAAGTCTGCTGCATGGTGAGAGCAACAAGGCTGCAAGGAGACTTGGAGCATTCATCCCTCTGCCGGTGTTCTGGCAGGAGGGATGCAGCTGTTGGTACAGTATATACTGTAAACTGTATATACTGGTGATTAACATGATATGCATCATGCCTACAGTATATTCTGTGTGTGACTGCGTCCCTATCTGCATACAAAATGCATTAATAATGTGCAGTATTATGTGTAAAAGGGGTACTACAGTACTTTGTTGTGTAACATATTCTGTAGCAAGGGCACTACTGTGTGGTCTAATGTGAACAAAGAGCAATATGATGTGATGCAATGTGAATAAGTGGGAATACTTTGAGGAGTAATGTGGTACTATCATATGATGTAACGAGAATAAGAGACACTATTGCATGATATAATGTGAATAAAGTTGCAGTACTGTGTGGCGTAATTTCAACTTGGGGAATTACTGTGTGGCCATGCCCCTTCCCAGCAAGAACATGCACCGTTTTGGGATGTACACGAATGTGCACACTGTTCCTATTTTAAACATACAGTAGGTTGGAGAAGCACCAGAATGAGGACTGCTATGGTTGAGGGGTGATGGTGCTGGGAAAGGGGTACAGGGTCAGAGGCGGAAATAGCGTCTGTGCAAGGGGGCACCATCCCAAAACTTGTCTAGGGAATCATATTGTTATGGCTGGCTCTGAGTACAGTCCACTATTATTGATAGTACTCCCTACAACACCACCTACAGTACTGTAACCCTCTTTTTTGCCACACTGAAGCTGTCATGAAATGTCATGACTGCTAATACATAAATGTCTACAGTATTTGTACTGTGGTGTTTTATTACTTTGACAATTTGTTTATGACCTGTTGAAGCTAAACTCTTGTACAGTACTTTATATTTTGAATACCAGCAATACAGTATAATACTGTACCTACAGTATACAGTAGTAATTGTATAGTATTGGAATGTAACTAATGTTTTTTTTCTCCAATACAGAGCCAATGATTTATGGGGGCCCAAGACTGGGCCATGAAAGGTGGGCTGGCCCAGATGCGGGCAGGCAGCAGCCCACTTATACAAGAGGTAAACTAAAGCAATGTTTAAATTACTTCGACAGCATACAGTAGTGTTCGATTTACTGTACTGACAATACAGTACTGTACATTGTAAATAACAAGATTGTCTAATATAGAGTAAAGTACTGTATTGCCATTACTACACTGTAAAGTATTCAGTATTTGTGTTGTAATACTGTCCTTTTTTTCCCACAGAACAGTTGCAGCGTGCTCTACAGCTACTGCGGCTGGTGGTCCACCTTTTAGTCGACCATTTTTTTAACTTTTTATTAAGGTTCATTTTATTTTATTTTTGTTTAATAAATATTTTTGTTATATTGTACTCCATTGTATAGTATCTTTTTCTACTGTATAAGCTAGGCATACTGTACACCATACAATTATCTGGCAGATAATCTGCCAGATCTGGCTGTTTGGAATGAAATTCTAGTAATGGATGAGAGCAAATGACAATCATCCATTACCAGAATTTCATTCCAAACAGCCAATCAATCAATGTACAGGCAGCAGTTGATTGATACTGTATGCACAATTCTCCGTCTTCTCACTGTTTCATACTGTACATCTACCCCAAGTGTGCTTTACATGGAATGCAGAAAGATGCATCAAGGGACATGGCAGCAGTACAATGCAAGGGACTAGGACACTATCTCACAGTAGATTGAGCATACTGTACATTGTAGCAATAGCATACAGTAAGTGTGACATGTACAGTATAATACAGTGGGTGGCATGTACTGTATCATTGGGAAACCGATTAGGATCAACTGGTAATGTACAGTACCAATGGTGACCTACTGTACTGTATATACAAAGTTGGATGTACTACAAAGTGCTAGTACAGTAACAGTATGACCCTGCCTGGATGAAGCCATCAGAAGCCATAGACTCATGCCCAGTAGCAGGGGGATAAAATGGGGGACACTTCTACCATGCCCTGAAATGCCCAAGGATTCTGCCCCTCAGCAAGCTTGTACAGTGCATACAGTACAACCCCTTCTCTTGAGTAACAGTGCTCCCCAGGCCGCCATAGACACCAGTGAAACAAGATGCCTAACCAAGTTGTTTTACATACAGTATACCACTCTTAATTGAATTCCCATCATACAGTAGTACTAATTTATACAGTATAGTATATGAGGAAGTTGGGAATACAAAAATTGGAAACCACGTCATGTTTATTTGTAGAAACACTATTTACGGTCAAAATCAGTAGGAACATGTAACATCACACATATTGTAATAAGAAAGCCAACATTACACATACTGTATGGTACTTTAATCAAAAGGTTACAGCACAAATACAGTAACAATATCAACTAACTTTTTTTGTGGTTGGGGGGTGCGGGGTGATTTTTATTTTTTATTTTTTAATTATTTTTAGTTTTTGTCTTTTGATTTTTTAACACAGTTGCATACGGACACCAGAACAGAGAACGGAAACAGACAACAGCAGCCCCTGGATGGACACAGCACAATGTACTCAGACGCTTGGGGATTGAAACACTTTATTTACAGCATGGATGTGGGACAAAATCAGTAGGAACATGTAACATCACACATATTGTAATAAGAAAGCCAACATCACACATACTGGGGGTAATTCCAAGTTGATCGCAGCAGGATTTTTGATAGCAATTGGGCAAAACCATGTGCACTGCAGGGGAGGCAGATATAACATGTGCAGAAAGAGTTAGATTTGGGTGGGTTATTTTATTTCTGTGCAGGGTAAATACTGGCTGCTTTATTTTTACACTGCAAATTAGATTGCAGATTGAACACACCCCACCCAAATCTAACTCTCTCTGCACATGTTATATCTGCCTCCCCTGCAGTGCACATGTTTTTGCCCAATTGCTAACAAAAATCCTGCTGCGATCAACTTGGAATTACCCCCACTGTACGGTACTTTAATCAAAAGGTAACAGCACAAATACAGTAACAATATCAACTAACATTTTTTTTTTTGTGGTGGGGGGTGCGGGGTATTGTTTTTTTTTATTTTTTTTTATTATTTTTATTTTTTGTTTTTTTGTATTATTTTTAGTTTTTGTCTTTTGATTTTTTAACACGGTTGCATACGGACACCAGAATGGAGAACAGAAACAGACAACAGCAGCCTCTGGATGGACAGAGCACAATGTACTCAGACGCTTGGGGATTGAAACACTTTATTTATAGCATGGACGTGGGACAAAATCAGTAGGAACATGTAACATCACACATATTGTAATAAGAAAGCCAACATCACACATACTGTACGGTACTTTAATCAAAAGGTAACAGCACAAATACAGTAACAATATCAACTAACATTTTTATTTATTTTTTGTGGTGGGGGGTGCGGGGTATTTTTTTTTTTTTATTGTTTTTGTTTTTTTTGTATTATTTTTATTTTTTGTTTTTTTGTATTATTTTTAGTTTTTGTCTTTTGATTTTTTAACACGGTCGCATATGGACACCAGAACAGAGGACAGAAAACAGCAGCCCCCGGATGGAAACACAGCACAAGGCCCCAGATGGACACAGCACAATGGACTCGGCTGCTACTGGATAGATACAGCAGCACCAAAAGAATCAACTGGTGCCAGGGGAATAAAAGGGGCAACTTGTATCAGTCCCTTACATTACCAGGGCCAGACACTCCCATCAGGAATGTGGTGAGCCAAGTTCATGCACTCCCCTTTGAGTAACCGTGCTGCTCCAAGTGGATTCACCGCAGTGCATGCAGCCCCAGAAAATGTACAGGTCATACAGGTACAGTGCCACAATTTTTTAGCTACAGCTGTGTCAAGCTGATGTGCTGAAGCTAGGAGGATCGTTAGGTAATGATCTGGTTTAATCAAAGTTAATCTTCCAAGGCATTTTCCTCTTCATTCTCAGCACAGCATTTATGGTATTGCTTATCTTCCTCTTTTCTGGAGCACCAATCCTCACGCGGCGTTCACACCAAGCCATAATGTCATTTACCAGATTTTTGGGCATCGGAATTTTGCCCTTGGCACCATCAAAGTTCACATGATTGGCCCACATCAAGTATTTGTCGTATTTCACATGATACTGGAACAGAGAATGTGCATATTTGTGAATATGTCCATTTGAAGCTCTGTACAGATGGTCGTCCAGGGCAGTGGAGATGACAGCCAGGGGAATATCAGTCAGAGCGCCTCCGAATGTGTTGAGAAGTGGCCTGTGAGCAGGTGTGCTGGTCATCATTGGTGTCTTCGGCAACAGCACACTTGAATCCAGGCCTCTGCGGTCGTCCAGTCCTCTGTGGTCGTCCAGTCTGCTGCGGTCGTCCAGGCCTCTGCGGTCGTCCAGGCCTCTGCGGTCGTCCAGGCCTCTGCGGTCGTCCAGTCCGATGCGGTCGTCCAGTCCGATGCGGTCGTCCAGTCCGCTGCGGTCGTCCAGGCCGCTGCGGTCGCCCAGGCCTCTGCGGTCGCCCAGGCCGCTGCGGTCGTTCAGTCCGCTGCGGTCGTCCAGTCCTCTGCGGTCGTCCAGTCCTCTACGGTCGTCCAGTCCTCTGCGGTCGTCCAGACCTCTGCGGTCGTCCAGGTCTCTCCAGTCGCCCAGGCTGCTGCGGTCGCCCAGGCCGCTGCGGTCGCCCAGGCCGCTGCGGTCGCCCAGGCCGCTGCGGTCGCCCAGGCCTCTGCGGTCGCCCAGGCCGCTGCGGTCGCCCAGGCCTCTGCGGTCGCCCAGGCCTCTGCGGTCGTCCAGTCCGCTGCGGTCGTCCAGTCCGCTGCGGTCGTCCAGTCCGCTGCGGTCGTCCAGGCCTCTGCGGTCGCCCAGGCCGCTGCGGTCGTCCAGTCCGCTGCGGTCGTTCAGTCCTCTACGGTCGTCCAGTCCTCTGCGGTCGTCCAGTCCGCTGCGGTCGTCCAGTCCGCTGCGGTCGTCCAGTCCTCTGCGGTCGTCCAGGTCTCTCCGGTCGCCCAGGCCGCTGCGGTCGCCCAGTTCGCTGCGGTCGTCCAGTCCGCTGCGGTCTTCCAGTCCTCTCCGGTCGTCCAGGACTCTGCGGTCGTCCAGGCCTCTGCGGTCGTCCAGGCCTCTGCGGTCGTCCAGTCCGCTGCGGTCGTCCAGACCCCTGCGGACGTCCAGTCCTCTGCGGTCGTCAAGGTCTCTCCGGTCGCCCAGGCCGCTGCGGTCGCACAGTCCGCTGCGGTCGCACAGTCCGCTGCGGTCGCCCAGGCCGCTGCGGTCGTCCAGTCCGCTGCGGTCGTCCAGTCCGCTGCGGTCGTCCAGTCCGCTGCGATCGTCCAGGTCTCTCCGGTCGCCCAGGCCGCTGCGGTCGCCCAGGCCGCTGCGGTCGCCCAGTCCGCTGCTGTCGCCCAGTCCGCTGCGGTCATCCAGGACTCTCCGGTCATCCAGGACTCTCTGGTCATCCAGGCCTCTCTGGTCATCCAGGCCTCTCTGGTCATCCAGGCCTCTGCGGTCGTTCAGGCCCCTGCGGTCGTCCAGTCCACTGAGGGCGTCCAGGCCTCTGCGGTTGCCCAGTCCGCTGCGGTTGCCCAGTCCGCTGCGGTTGCCCAGTCCGCTGCGGTTGCCCAGTCCGCTGTGGTCGTCCAGGCCTCTGTGGTCGTCCAGGCCTCTGCGGTCGTCCAGTCCGCTGCGGTCGTCCAGTCCGCTGCGGTCGTCCAGTCCACTGCGGTCGTCCAGTCCGCTGCGGTCGTCCAGACCTCTGCGGTCGTCCAGGTCTCTCCGGTCGCCCAGGCCGCTGCGGTCGCCCAGTCCGCTGCGGTCGCCCAGTCCTCTCCGGTCTTCCAGGCCTCTCCGGTCGTCCAGGCCTCTCTGGTCGTCCAGGCCTCTCCGGTCGTTCAGGCCCCTGCGGTCGTCCAGTCCACTGCGGGCGTCCAGGCCTCTGCGGTCGTCCAGTCCGCTGCGGTCGCCCAGTCCGCTGAGGTCGTCCAGGCCTCTGCGGTCGTCCAGGCCTCTGTGGTCGTCCAGGCCTCTGCCGTCGTCCAGTCCTCTGCGGTCGTCCAGTCCTCTGCGGTCGTCTAGGCCTCTGCGGTCGTCCAGTCCGCAGCGGTCGTCCAGTCCGATGCGGTCGTCCAGTCCGATGCGGTCGTCTTTTGATTTTTTAACACGGTTGCATACGGACACCAGAATGGAGAACGGAAACAGACAACAGCAGCCTCTGGATGGACACAGCACAATGTACTCAGACGCTTGGGGATTGAAACACTTTATTTATAGCATGGACGTGGGACAAAATCAGTAGGAACATGTAACATCACACATATTGTAATAAGAAAGCCAACATCACACATACTGTACGGTACTTTAGGTAACAGCACAAATACAGTAACAATATCAACTAACATTTTTTATTTATTTTTTGTGGTGGGGGGTGCGGGGTATTTTTTTTTTTTTAATTGTTTTTGTTTTTTTGTATTATTTTACTTTTTGTTTTTTTGTATTATTTTTAGTTTTTGTCTTTTGATTTTTTAACACGGTCGCATATGGACACCAGAACCGAGGACAGAAAACAGCAGCCCCCGGATGGAAACACAGCACAAGGCCCCAGATGGACACAGCACAATGGACTCGGCTGCTACTGGATAGATACAGCAGCACCAAAAGAATCAACTGGTGCCAGGGGAATAAAAGGGGCAACTTGTATCAGTTCCTTACATTACAAGGGCCAGACACTCCCATCAGGAATGTGGTGAGCCAAGTTCATGCACTCCCCTTTGAGTAACCGTGCTGCTCCAAGTGGATTCACCGCAGTGCATGCAGCCCCAGAAAATGTACAGGTCATACAGGTACAGTGCCACAATTTTTTAGCTACAGCTGTGTCAAGCTGATGTGCTGAAGCTAGGAGGATCGTTAGGTAATGATCTGGTTTAATCAAAGTTAATCTTCCAAGGCATTTTCCTCTTCATTCTCAGTACAGCATTTATGGTATTGCTTATCTTCCTCTTTTCTGGAGCACCAATCCTCACGCGGCGTTCACACCTAGCCATAATGTCATTTACCAGATTTTTGGGCATCGGAATTTTGCCCTTGGCACCATCAAAGTTCACACGATTGGCCCACATCAAGTATTTGTCGTATTTCACATGATACTGGAACAGAGAATGTGCATATTTGTGAATATGTCCATTTGAAGCTCTGTACAGATGGTCGTCCAGGGCAGTGGAGATGACAGCCAGGGGAATATCGGTCAGAGCGCCTCCGAATGTGTTGAGAAGTGGCCTGTGAGCAGGTGTGCTGGTCATCATTGGTGTCCCTGGCAACAGCACATTTGAATCCAGGCCTCTGCGGTCGTCCAGTCCTCTGTGGTCGTCCAGTCTGCTGCGGTCATCCAGGCCTCTGCGGTCGTCCAGGCCTCTACGGTCGTCCAGTCCTCTGCGGTCGTCCAGTCCTCTGCGGTCGTCCAGTCCTCTGCGGTCGTCCAGTCCTCTGCGGTCGCCCAGGCCGCTGCGGTCGCCCAGGCCGCTGCGTTCGCCCAGGCCGCTGCGGTCGCCCAGTCCTCTACGGTCGTCCAGTCCTCTACGGTCGTCCAGTCCTCTACGGTCGTCCAGTCCGCTGCGGTCGTCCAGACCTCTGCGGTCGTCAAGGTCTCTCCGGTCGCCCAGGCCACTGCGTTCGCCCAGTCCGCTGCGGTCGTCCAGTCCGCTGCGGTCTTCCAGTCCTCTCCGGTCGTCCAGGACTCTCCGGTCGTCCAGTCCTCTGCGGTCGTCCAGGCCTCTGCGGTCGTCCAGTCCGCTGCGGTCGTCCAGACCCCTGCGGTCGTCCAGTCCTCTGCGGTCGTCAAGGTCTCTCCGGTCGCCCAGGCCGCTGCGGTCGCCCAGTCCGCTGCGGTCGCCCAGTCCGCTGCGGTCGCCCAGGCCGCTGCGGTCGCCCAGTCCGCTGCGGTCGTCCAGGCCGCTGCGTTCGTCCAGGCCTCTGCGGTCGTCCAGTCCGCTGCGGTCGTCCAGTCCGCTGCGGTCGTCCAGTCCGCTGCGGTCGTCCAGTCCGCTGCGGTCGTCCAGGTCTCTCCGGTCATCCAGGCCGCTGCGGTCGCCCAGTCCGCTGCGGTCGCCCAGTCCGCTGCGGTCGTCCAGTCCTCTCCGGTCATCCAGGCCTCTCCGGTCGTCCAGGCCTCTCCGGTCGTCCAGGCCTCTCTGGTCGTCCAGGCCTCTGCGGTCGTCCAGGCCCCTGCGGTCGTCCAGTCCACTGCGGGTGTCCAGGCCTCTGCGGTCGTCCAGTCCGCTGCGGTCGCCCAGTCCGCTGTGGTCGTCCAGGCCTCTGCGGTCGTCCAGGCCTCTGCAGTCGTCCAGGCCTCTGCGGTCGTCCAGGCCGCTGCCTTCGTCCAGGCCGCTGACTTGGACCGCTTGGTGGTGTGTTGTAATTATGGTGCGGCCAACTCCAACTTGCCATTCTTCCCTTGTTTGTTCGATGACTTTCTTCGTGGCTTCTACCATCTGTTCCTTTATGCCTTCTTTAAGGCCAGCCACATCTGTCTGCAGCTGATTGACCTGTCCTCCAAGGTGACTTACCTGTCCACCAAGTTCTGCCTTCATATTGGTCACCTTGCCGAGTAGCTCCTTTACTAAAACAGCACAGGTACACTGGCAGTACTGCACTTTTGTGTTCACATCTGTGAAATCCAACCTTCTTTGTGGTGAATGTGCCATGTCTTCTTGTCCAGGGGTGGCTACATGGTAGAAAAAAAAAACTTCCTGATGCAGCGTGTTTGTCACGTCCTCTAGCACCAGTATTTCCAGATTCATTGGCTGAACACCGTGATCTGCAAGAGATGGAACAATGACATAATTTGGCAAACCATATATCTGCCCCAAACGATTATTCTTTGCCTTAGCATTTTTTCGTGGTTTCACCACATTTTCCTTCTGAGCCGCCTTAGCAGTTTTCTTCTCCTTTTGTGGGGCTAATGCAGCAAGTTTCTGTGCCACTGATGGGCGGGTTTTGGCACTACCATAAAATCTGGAACTGTGCATTCTTAGGCTTTTGTATATACACAGGGGCGATAGGGATAAGCGAGGTCTATGCACATTACAGTACACCGGACTCGATCGCATAGCACACTGACAAAATGGCCACCGACCGTGAACCCCCACCACGTGGCAGGCAGCGTTCGGATATGGAGTGAGAGATGGCATAAGTTTTATCGCTACGGGGCAATGCTGAAGGAGCGTCACAATCCCCTAGCTAAAATACACAGGTGCGATAGGGATAAGCGAGGGCTATGCACATTATGGTACACCGGACTCGATCGCATAGCAAACTGACAAAATGGCCGCCGACAGTGAACCACCACCACGTGGCAGTGCTCGGAGATGGAGTGAGGGATGGCATAAGTTTTGCAGGTTACGGGGCAATGCTGAAGGAGCGTCACAATCCCCTAGCTAAAATACACAGGGGCATTACAGTAAGGATATTCATGTAGGTATATAAATAATTGTAAACAGTAAATGAAAGAATTACCGATCAAATACTGTATGAAGAAACTGTGTCAATGAGCTGGAACACGTGAGGCTAGCAGAAGTTTTCGACTGCAGAAACAGAGAGCAAATTATCAGGAGATTTCTCAAAGGTCGGAGACGATCCACACAGCAAGTCTGATTACGAGAAAACAGCTTTGCAAAGTGGGTAGCGGGCAGTGACTGAGACGCTCTTTTATTCAGATTCAAACAAAGGGAATTCTTCCCGCTTATTCTCGTTACATCATATGATAGTACCACATTACTCCTAACAGTATTGCCCCTTATTCACATTACACCCCACCACATTGATCTTTATTTACATTAGACCACAGGTTCTCAAACTCGGTCCTCAGGACCCCACACAGTGCATGTTTTGCAGGTCTCACAGAATCACAAGTGAAATAATTAGCTCCACCTACTGTATGGACCTTTTAAAATGTGTCAGTGAGTAATTAATACACCTGTGCACTTGCTGGTTTACCTGTAAAACATGCACTGTGTGGGGTCCTGAGGACCGAGTTTGAGAACCACTGCATTAGACCATGCAGTAGTGCCCTTTCTTTATGTTACACCAGAAAATATTGTAGTACACCTTATACACATAATGCCACAAATTAGTAATGCTTTTCATATTAACATTTTCAGATTTCATTTCATAGAGCCGCAGTCACACACAGATAATAGGCATGTACTGTAGCATCTCATTTTATTCAGCAAAAGCTGATTATTCCCGTTTGGCTAGTTTGCAGGCTCTGTATATTACAATAGAAAAAAATAATAGTGTCATTGAAAAAAAACACCTCATGACAAATACTGTACACAAGCTCATGTCTAAATATACTGTAAGCAGTGATATTAAGCCTTAATGGCTAGGGGACTTGGCCTCTGACTTACTGTACTGTACCACATCCCTGACTTTAATGTACCACACTGTTGCTTAAACTCCTTGTTTTGGGTCTGTATACTGTACATTATACAGCATTTATTATTTGATCATTCTACAGGACCTCATTGCCTCTGTGTACTGTTATTTTAGCAAGAGGATTGTGACACTCCTTCAGCATTGCCCCGTAGCCTTCAAAACGTCTGCTGTCTCTCACTCCATCTCCGAGCGCTGCCTGCCATGTGGTGGGGGTTCAGGGGCGATGGCCATTTTGTCAGTGTGCTATGCGATCGAGTCCGGTGTACCGTAATGTGCATAGCCCTCGCTTATCCCTATCGCCCCTGTGTATTTTAGCTAGGGGATTGTGACGCTCCTTCAGCATTGCCCCAATGCCTGCAAAACTTATGCCGTCCCTCACTCCATATCCGAGCGCTGCCACGTGGTTGGGGTTCACGGTCGGCGGCCATTTTGTCAGTTTGCTATGCGATCGAGTCTGGTGTACCATAATGTGCATAGCCCTCGCTTATCCCTATCGCCCCTGTGCATTTTAGCTAGGGGATTGTGACGCTCCTTCAGCATTGCCCCGTAACCTGCAAAACTTATGCCATCCCTCACTCCATATCCGAGCGCTGCCACACGGTTGGGGTTCACGGTCGGTGGCCATTTTGTCAGTTTGCTATGCGATCGAGTCCGGTGTACCATAATGTGCATAGCCCTCGCTTATCTCTATCGCCCCTGTGTATTTTAGCTAGGGGATTGTGACGCTCCTTCAGCATTGCCCGTAGCCTGCAAAATTTGGACTGTTACTTGCTCCATAGCCTAGGGCCTCCGTGGGGCAAGGAGTCATAGGTGTTAGCCATTTCTATTGAGTCTGCTACAGAATTGTATGTGTACTGTGCGGTGCATAGAACCGTAACAGTGGAACCGCTCCTGCAGCTTTGCCCTGGTTTATGTAAATAAAAAAAATAATAAAGTGTCTGGAAAAAACTAACATGTATTCGTACTTTAGGAATCGAACCCGGGACTCTGAGTATAGGAAGCGGAACACTTCACCACTTCGCCGCAGACAGATGAATAAATCCATTAGTTTTGATTATGCCATAATGGCTACGGGATTAGGACGCTAACATACTGTACAATATTCCTAATATTATTAGGCAATAATGAACTTCTAACACGTCCATTTGCGTCAGTCTACACTACTGGTTTTATGTTGCTTTGTCTGCGGGATTTGGAAGCTTACATATTCCTAAAGTACTGTAAATGGACCATACAGTATACTGCATGCTGTACTATTTGCGTCTGTACTATATATAATGTATTAAATAATGCAGCATAATGAGACGCTGTACTCAACGAGACGCACTAGTAAAATAGTCCTTACTACAGTATACAGTAGATTTCAGTATTTTATTTTACGGGAGAACACACGCATGCGCAGTGGTGATTGTAAAAAGCGACATCTGGTGGATGATCGCAGGTATTACACGTAAAGGGAACTCCAAACGCTCTGTCTGCCTCCGTGCGATTAGATACGCCTCTCTGTGACTAGGCGCGCCTCCCTACGCCCCAGTACGCTGCGTATGCTCGATCGGGACAAATGCCTCAGCCACTCAAGATAAAGGTGGCTACATCTATAGGGAAATAGGAGGCTACATAATGATATGTGCTATCTGTAGCATAGTGCCTAGCAGCCTATTGGTGTTCCTCCCCAATCTCCATAAAGAACGGTCGTTATATGGTTCCCTCTCGAATAACAAAGTAACCCATTCCTAATTTGAAGCCCTGGCCTTTAAGGTTTCTCCTTACCTGCAAACAACCCCGGCCTCCACATCTCAATTTAATACCTAGGGGTCTAAAATCTATTCTTCCATCTAGAAGGCAAATTATGTCCCAGTGATTAAGAACCTTATGCATCACCTGGAAAGATGAGTGTGTTGGATAAATACTCTCAAAATGAATTTCGTCCCCCATTTACTGTACCTATTTCAGACCCTCCCTTGCGGGATAGTGCAGTTAATTTCCATGAGACACTGATGCTGAATGGCATGCATCTGTTGCTCCTGCGTGTTGTCCCGTGCACGTAGTGTGTGTGTGTTTGTGAAGGTGCTCATGGGTTTTTGTCCGGCAATTTTAGTAGTGAGGACCCCCACATATTCGTTGTCCCTTGGCCTCCACCATCCTTAATCTAGCCTTCGGCATCACTATGTGCAGCCAATAATAGTAAAGTAATGATAGATGACCATGTGAAAGGAAACCACATGATCACACTAGAATAATAATACAGGGTTACTATAAACTAGCTGCATTACACCTAACAACCAATCAGCATAGTTTAAAATCCACAGCCATCAGCAGACATAAATTGCTGGTATAGATTTAGAAGATGTCAAAAATTATTGCATGTTATATAAGTTTTTATAAAATATAATATAGACAGTTCACACATCTTGCACATTTAAATGTACCTAATTTGAGAGAAATCAAATTTGAGCCACTGTTCCTATAGCTGGTGTCTGAATATGTTACTACTGTATGTATTTTATGTTGGATCTACTTATAACAAAATAAAGGCTTAGATCCACAATTAGGAGCCAGAATAGGGCCAGTCTCAATAATATGCCAATACTTCAAACTTGCATTCCTTATTTTATTGATACAATTGAAAATGTACTTGAAAAGAACAGGCAAATATAGGAGTCTTGTTTCACTAGGCATCAATGATTGTTATCTACCCATTCTGAGACATTTTTAATGACTTCTTCAATTCCTACAGGATTAGAACCATATTCAAGAAATTGTTGTCCCCTAGTGCCTCCTGTAATTTACTGGGGTACGATAAAATACGGATCACGCTAATTAATTGCAAGAATGGATGGATGGAAGCTAACATTTGATTTATATTTATACATGTATCTTTTTTTTAACAGATGTCACAAACGCTCCACTGAAAATATCAAAACTGGCATCAAGGTAGTTGATTTTGTGTTGGCTATAGTTAAAGTTAGTGATGAGCGGGTTCGGTTCCTCGGGATCCGAACCCCCCCGAACTTCACCCATTTTACACGGTTCTGATGCAGCCTCGGATCTTCCTGCCTTGCTCGGTTAACCCGAGCGCGCCCGAACGTCATCGTCCCGCTGTCGGATTCTCGCGAGATTCGTATTCTATATAAGGAGCCGCGCGTCGCCGCCATTTTCACTCGTGCTTTGGAGATGATAGTGAGAGGACGTGGCTGCGTTCTCTCAGTTTCTGTGTTCAGTGTGCTGCAAATATCTGTGCTCAGTGTGCTGCAAATTTCTGTGCTCAGTGTGCTTGCAAATATCTGTGCTTATCTATGTTCTCTGCCTGAAAAATGATCCATATCTGTGCTGCATTGTAGTATATAGTAGGGGGACAGTGCAGAATTTTGCTGTGACCACCAGTATATATATAGCAGTACGGTACAGTAGTCCATTGCTCTACCTCTGTGTCGTCAAGTAGACTACCCATCCATACCTGTGATGCATTTTAGTTGTGCGCAGTATATAGTAGGAGGACAGTTCAGAATTTAGCTGACCACCAGTATATATATAGCAGTACGGTACAGTAGTCCATTACTCTACCTCTGTGTCGTCAAGAATACTATCCATCCATACCTGTGCTGCATTTTAGTTGTGCGCAGTATATAGTAGGAGGACAGTGCAGAATTTTGCTGACCACCAGTATATATATAGCAGTACGGTACAGTAGTCCACTGCTCTACCTCTGTGTCATCAAGTATACTGTCCATCTATACCTGTGCTGCATTTTAGTTGTGCGCAGTATATAGTAGGAGGACAGTTCAGAATTTCGCTGACCAACAGTATATATATAGCAGTACGGTACAGTAGCCAACTGCTCTACCTCTGTGTCGTCAAGTATACTATCCATCCATACCTGTGCTGCATTTTAGTAGTGCGCAGTATAAAGTAGGAGGACAGTGCAGAATTTTGCTGACCACCAGTATATATATAGCAGAATGGTACAGTAGTCCATTGCTCTACCTCTGTGTCGTCAAGTATACTATCCATCCATACCTGTGCTGCATTTTAGTTGTGCGCAGTATATAGTAGGAGGACAGTGCAGAATTTTGCTGACCACCAGTATATATATAGCAGTACGGTACAGTAGTCCATTGCTCTACCTCTGTGTCGTCAAGTGTACTATCCATCCATACCTGTGCTGCATTTTAGTTGTGTGCAGTATATAGTAGGAGGACAGTGCAGAATTATGCTGACCACCAGTATATATATAGCAGTACGGTACAGTAGTCCATTGCTCTACCTCTGTGTTGTCAAGTATACTATCCATCCATACCTGTGCTGCATTTTAGTTGTGCGCAGTATATAGTAGGAGGACAGTGCAGAATTTTGTTGACCACCAGTTTATACATAGCAGTACGGTACAGTAGTCCACTGCTCTACCTCTGTGTCGTCAAGTATACTATCCATCCATACCTGTGCTGCATTTTAGTTGTGCGCAGTATATAGTAGGAGGACAGTGCAGAATTTTGCAGACCACCAGTATACATATAGCAGTATGGTACAGTAGTCCACTGCTCTACCTCCGTGTCATCAAGTATACTATCCATCCATACCTGTGCTGCATTTAAGTTGTGCGCAGTATATAGTAGGAGAACAGTGCAGAATTTTGCTGACCACCAGTATAAACATAACAGTACGGTACAGTACTCCATTGATCTACCTCTGTGTCGTCAAGTATACTATCCATCCATACCTGTGCTGCATTTTAGTTGTGCGCAGTATACAGTAGGAGGACAGTGCAGAATTTTGCTGACCACCAGTATATCTATAGCAGTATGGTACAGTAGTCCACTGCTCTACCTCTGTGTCGTCAAGTATACTATCCATCCATACCTGTGCTGCATTTTAGTTGTGCGCAGTATATAGTAGGAGGACAGTGCAGAATTTTGCTGACCACCAGTATATATATAGCAGTACGGTACAGTAGTCCATCGCTCTACCTCTGTGCTGTCAAGTATACTATCCATCCATACCTGTGCTGCATTTTAGTTGTGCGCAGTATATAGTAGGAGGACAGTGCAGAATTTTGCTGACCACCAGTATACATATAGCAGTATGGTACAGTAGTCCACTGCTCTACCTCCGTGTCATCAAGTATACTATCCATCCATACCTGTGCTGCATTTTAGTTGTGCGCAGTATATAGTAGGAGAACAGTGCAGAATTTTGCTGACCACCAGTATATATATAGAAGTACGGTACAGTACTCCATTGATCTACCTCTGTGTCGTCAAGTACACTATCCATCCATACCTGTGCTGCATTTTAGTTGTGCGCAGTATATAGTAGGAGGACAGTGCAGAATTTTGCTGACCACCAGTATATATATAGCAGTACGGTACAGTAGTCCATTGCTCTACCTCTGTGTCGTCAAGTATACTATCCATCCCTACCTGTGCTGCATTTTAGTTGTGCACAGTATACAGTAGGAGGACAGTGCAGAATTTTGCTGACCACCAGTATATATATAGCAGTACGGTACAGTAGTCCACTGCTCTACCTCTGTGTCATCAAGTATACTATCCATCCATACCTGTGCTGCATTTTAGTTGTGCGCAGTAAATAGTAGAAGGACAATGCAGAATTTTGCTGACCACCAGTGTATATATAGCAGTATGGTATTGTATTCCTTTGCTCTACCTCTGTGTTGTCAAGTATACAATCCATCCATACCTGTGCTGCATTTTAGTTGTGCGCAGTATATAGTAGGAGGACAGTGCTGAATTTTGCTGACCACCAGTATATATATAGCAGTACGGTACATTAGTCCATTGCTCTACCTCTGTGTCGTCAAGTATACTATCCATCCATACCTGTGCTGTATTTTAGTTGTGCGCAGTACATAGTAGGATGACAGTTCAGAATTTCGCTGACCAACAGTATATATATAGCAGTACGGTACAGTAGCCAACTGCTCTACCTCTGTGTCGTCAAGTATACTATCCATGCATACCTGTGCTGCATTTTAGTAGTGCGCAGTATAAAGTAGGAGGACAGTGCAGAATTTTGCTGACCACCAGTATATATATATAGCAGTACGGTACAGTAGTCCACTGCTCTACCACTGTGTCGTCAAGTATACTATCCATCCATACCTGTGCTGCATTTTAGTTTGCGCAGTATATAGTAGGAGGATAGTGCAGAATTTTGCTGACCACCAGTATATATATAGCAGTACGGTACAGTAGTCCATTGCTCTACCTCTGTGTAATCAAGTATACTATCCATCCATACCTGTGCTGCATATTAGTTGTGCGCAGTATATAGTAGGAGGACAGTGCAGAATTTTGTTGACCACCAGTTTATACATAGCAGTACGGTATAGTAGTCCATTGCTCTACCTCTGTGTCGTTAAGTATACTATCCATCCATACCTGTGCTGCATTTTAGTTGTGCGCAGTATATAGTAGGAGGACAGTGCAGAATTTTGCTGACCACCAGTGTATATATATTAGAGATGAGCGCCTGAAATTTTTCGGGTTTTGTGTTTTGGTTTTGTGTTCGGTTCCGCGGCCGTGTTTTGGGTTCGACCGCGTTTTGGCAAAACCTCACCGAATGTTTTTTGTCGGATTCGGGTGTGTTTTGGATTCGGGTGTTTTTTTCAAAAAACCCTAAAAAACGGCTTAAATCATAGAATTTGGGGGTCATTTTGATCCCAAAGTATTATTAACCTCAAAAACCATAATTTCCACTCATTTTCAGTCTATTCTGAATACCTCACACCTCACAATATTATTTTTAGTCCTAAAATTTGCACCGAGGTCGCTGTGTGAGTAAGATAAGCGACCCTAGTGGCCGACACAAACACCGGGCCCATCTAGGAGTGGCACTGCAGTGTCACGCAGGATGTCCCTTCCAAAAAACCCTCCCCAAACAGCACATGACGCAAAGAAAAAAAGAGGCGCAATGAGGTAGCTGACTGTGTGAGTAAGATAAGCGACCCTAGTGGCCGACACAAACACCGGGCCCATCTAGGAGTGGCACTGCAGTGTCACGCAGGATGTCCCTTCCAAAAAACCCTCCCCAAACAGCACATGACGCAAAGAAAAAAAGAGGCGCAATGCGGTAGCTGTGTGAGTAAGATTAGCGACCCTAGTGGCCGACACAAACACCGGGCCCATCTAGGAGTGGCACTGCAGTGTCACGCAGGATGTCCCTTCCAAAAAACCCTCCCCAAACAGCACATGACGCAAAGAAAAAAAGAGGCGCAATGATGTAGCTGACTGTGTGAGTAAGATAAGCGACCCTAGTGGCCGACACAAACACCGGGCCCATCTAGGAGTGGCACTGCAGTGTCACGCAGGATGGCCCTTCCAAAAAACCCTCCGCAAACAGCACATGACGCAAAGAAAAAAAGAGGCGCAATGAGGTAGCTGACTGTGTGAGTAAGATAAGCGACCCTAGTGGCCGACACAAACACCGGGCCCATCTAGGAGTGGCACTGCAGTGTCACGCAGGATGGCCCTTCCAAAAAACCCTCCCCAAACAGCACATGACGCAAAGAAAAAAAGAGGCGCAATGAGGTAGCTGACTGTGTGAGTAAGATAAGCGACCCTAGTGGCCGACACAAACACCGGGCCCATCTAGGAGTGGCACTGCAGTGTCACGCAGGATGGCCCTTCCAAAAAACCCTCCCCAAACAGCACATGACGCAAAGAAAAATAAAAGAAAAAAGAGGTGCAAGATGGAATTGTCCTTGGGCCCTCCCACCCACCCTTATGTTGTATAAACAAAACAGGACATGCACACTTTAACCAACCCATCATTTCAGTGACAGGGTCTGCCACACGACTGTGACTGATATGACGGGTTGGTTTGGACCCCCCCAAAAAAGAAGCAATTAATCTCTCCTTGCACAAACTGGCTCTACAGAGGCAAGATGTCCACCTCATCATCATCCTCCGATATATCACCGTGTACATCCCCCTCCTCACAGATTATCAATTCGTCCCCACTGGAATCCACCATCTCAGCTCCCTGTGTACTTTGTGGAGGCAATTGCTGCTGGTCAATGTCTCCGCGGAGGAATTGATTATAATTCATTTTAATGAACATCATCTTCTCCACATTTTCTGGATGTAACCTCGTACGCCGATTGCTGACAAGGTGAGCGGCGGCACTAAACACTCTTTCGGAGTACACACTTGTGGGAGGGCAACTTAGGTAGAATAAAGCCAGTTTGTGCAAGGGCCTCCAAATTGCCTCTTTTTCCTGCCAGTATAAGTACGGACTGTGTGACGTGCCTACTTGGATGCGGTCACTCATATAATCCTCCACCATTCTTTCAATGTTGAGAGAATCATATGCAGTGACAGTAGACGACATGTCCGTAATCGTTGTCAGGTCCTTCAGTCCGGACCAGATGTCAGCATCAGCAGTCGCTCCAGACTGCCCTGCATCACCGCCAGCGGGTGGGCTCGGAATTTTGAGCCTTTTCCTCGCACCCCCAGTTGCGGGAGAATGTGAAGGAGGAGATGTTGACAGGTCGCGTTCCGCTTGACTTGACAATTTTCTCACCAGCAGGTCTTTCAACCCCAGCAGACTTGTGTCTGCCGGAAAGAGAGATCCAAGGTAGGCTTTAAATCTAGGATCGAGCATGGTGGCCAAAATGTAGTGCTCTGATTTCAACAGATTGACCACCCGTGAATCCTTGTTAAGCGAATTAAGGGCTCCATCCACAAGTCCCACATGCCTAGCGGAATCGCTCCGTGTTAGCTCCTCCTTCAATGTCTCCAGCTTCTTCTGCAAAAGCCTGATGAGGGGAATGACCTGACTCAGGCTGGCAGTGTCTGAACTGACTTCACGTGTGGCAAGTTCAAAGGGCATCAGAACCTTGCACAACGTTGAAATCATTCTCCACTGCGCTTGAGACAGGTGCATTCCACCTCCTATATCGTGCTCAATTGTATAGGCTTGAATGGCCTTTTGCTGCTCCTCCAACCTCTGAAGCATATAGAGGGTTGAATTCCACCTCGTTACCACTTCTTGCTTCAGATGATGGCAGGGCAGGTTCAGTAGTTTTTGGTGGTGCTCCAGTCTTCTGTACGTGGTGCCTGTACGCCGAAAGTGTCCCGCAATTCTTCTGGCCACCGACAGCATCTCTTGCACGCCCCTGTCGTTTTTAAAAAAATTCTGCACCACCAAATTCAAGGTATGTGCAAAACATGGGACGTGCTGGAATTTGCCCATATTTAATGCACACACAATATTGCTGGCGTTGTCCGATGCCACAAATCCACAGGAGAGTCCAATTGGGGTAAGCCATTCCGCGATGATCTTCCTCAGTTGCCGTAAGAGGTTTTCAGCTGTGTGCGTATTCTGGAAACCGGTGATACAAAGCGTAGCCTGCCTAGGAAAGAGTTGGCGTTTGCGAGATGCTGTTACTGGTGCCGCCGCTGCTGTTCTTGCGGCGGGAGTCCATACATCTACCCAGTGGGCTGTCACAGTCATATAGTCCTGACCCTGCCCTGCTCCACTTGTCCACATGTCCGTGGTTAAGTGGACATTGGGTACAGCTGCATTTTTTAGGACACTGGTGACTCTTTTTCTGAGGTCTGTGTACATTTTCGGTATCGCCTGCCTAGAGAAATGGAACCTAGATGGTATTTGGTACCGGGGACACAGTACCTCCAACAAGTCTCTAGTTGGCTCTGCAGTAATGATGGATACCGGAACCACGTTTCTCACCACCCAGGATGCCAAGGCCTCAGTTATCCGCTTTGCTGTAGGATGACTGCTGTGATATTTCATCTTCCTCGCAAAGGACTGTTGGACAGTCAATTGCTTGGTGGAAGTAGTAAAAGTGGTCTTACGACTTCCCCTCTGGGATGACCATCGACTCCCAGCAGCAACAACAGCAGCGCCAGCAGCAGTAGGCGTTACACGCAAGGATGCATCGGAGGAATCCCAGGCAGGAGAGGACTCGTCAGAATTGCCAGTGACATTGCCTGCAGGACTATTGGCATTCCTGGGGAAGGAGGAAATTGACACTGAGGGAGTTGGTGGGGTGGTTTGCGTGAGCTTGGTTACAAGAGGAAGGGATTTACTGGTCAGTGGACTGCTTCCGCTGTCACCCAAAGTTTTTGAACTTGTCACTGACTTATTATGAATGCGCTGCAGGTGACGTATAAGGGAGGATGTTCCGAGGTGGTTAACGTCCTTACCCCTACTTATTACAGCTTGACAAAGGGAACACACGGCTTGACACCTGTTGTCCGCATTTCTGTTGAAATAGTTCCACACCGAAGAGCTGATTTTTTTGGTATTTTTACCAGGCATGTCAACGGCCATATTCCTCCCACGGACAACAGGTGTCTCCCCGGGTGCCTGACTTAAACAAACCACTTCACCATCAGAATCCTCCTGGTCAATTTCCTCCCCAGCGCCAGCAACACCCATATCCTCCTCATCCTGGTGTACTTCAACACTGACATCTTCAATCTGACTATCAGGAACTGGACTGCGGGTGCTCCTTCCAGCACTTGCAGGGGGCGTGCAAATGGTGGAAGGTGCATGCTCTTCACGTCCAGTGTTGGGAAGGTCAGGCATCGCAACCGACACAATTGGACTCTCCTTGTGGATTTGGGATTTCGAAGAATGCACAGTTCTTTGCGGTGCTACTGCTTTTGCCAGCTTGAGTCTTTTCATTTTTCTAGCGAGAGGCTGAGTGCCTCCATCCTCATGTGAAGCTGAACCACTAGCCATGAACATAGGCCAGGGCCTCAGCCGTTCCTTGCCACTCCGTGTGGTAAATGGCATATTGGCAAGTTTACGCTTCTCCTCCGACAATTTTATTTTAGGTTTTGGAGTCCTTTTTTTACTGATATTTGGTGTTTTGGATTTGACATGCTCTGTACTATGACATTGGGCATCGGCCTTGGCAGACGACGTTGCTGGCATTTCATCGTCTCGGCCATGACTAGTGGCAGCAGCTTCAGCACGAGGTGGAAGTGGATCTTGATCTTTCCCTAATTTTGGAACCTCAACATTTTTGTTCTCCATATTTTAATAGGCACAACTAAAAGGCACCTCAGGTAAACAATGGAGATGGATGGATACTAGTATACAATTATGAATGGACTGCCGAGTGCCGACACAGAGGTAGCTACAGCCGTGGACTATTGTACTGTACTGTGTCTGCTGCTAATATAGACTGGATGATAATGAGATGTAGTATGTATAAAGAAGAAAGAAAAAAAAACCACGGGTAGGTGGTATACAATTATGGATGGACTGCCGAGTGCCGACACAGAGGTAGCTACAGCCGTGGACTACCGTACTGTGTCTGCTGCTAATATAGACTGGTTGATAATGAGATGTAGTATGTATAAAGAAGAAAGAAAAAAAAACCACGGGTAGGTGGTATACAATTATGGACGGACTGCCGAGTGCCGACACAGAGGTAGCTACAGCCGTGGACTACCGTACTGTGTCTGCTGCTAATATAGACTGGTTGATAATGAGATGTAGTATGTATGTATAAAGAAGAAAGAAAAAAAAACCACGGGTAGGTGGTATACAATTATGGATGGACTGCCGAGTGCCGACACAGAGGTAGCTACAGCCGTGGACTACCGTACTGTACTGTGTCTGCTGCTAATATAGACTGGTTGATAATGAGATGTAGTATGTATGTATAAAGAAGAAAGAAAAAAAAACCACGGGTAGGTGGTATACAATTATGGATGGACTGCCGAGTGCCGACACAGAGGTAGCTACAGCCGTGGATTATTGTACTGTACTGTGTCTGCTGCTAATATAGACTGGATGATAATGAGATGTAGTATGTATAAAGAAGAAAGAAAAAAAAACCACGGGTAGGTGGTATACAATTATGGACGGACTGCCGAGTGCCGACACAGAGGTAGCTACAGCCTTGGACTACCGTACTGTACTGTGTCTGCTGCTAATATAGACTGGATGATAATGAGATGTAGTATGTATAAAGAAGAAAGAAAAAAAAAACCACGGGTAGGTGGTATACAATTATGGACGGACTGCCGAGTGCCGACACAGAGGTAGCTACAGCCGTGGACTACCGTACTGTACTGTGTCTGCTGCTAATATAGACTGGATGATAATGAGATGTAGTATGTATAAAGAAGAAAGAAAAAAAAACCACGGGTAGGTGGTATACAATTATGGATGGACTGCCGAGTGCCGACACAGAGGTAGCTACAGCCGTGGACTACCGTACTGTGTCTGCTGCTAATATAGACTGGTTGATAATGAGATGTAGTATGTATAAAGAAGAAAGAAAAAAAAAACCACGGGTAGGTGGTATACAATTATGGACGGACTGCCGAGTGCCGACACAGAGGTAGCTACAGCCATGGACTACCGTACTGTACTGTGTCTGCTGCTAATATAGACTGGATGATAATGAGATGTAGTATGTATAAAGAAGAAAAAAAAAAAAAACACGGGTAGGTGGTATACAATTATGGACGGACTGCCGAGTGCCGACACAGAGGTAGCTACAGCCGTGGACTACCGTACTGTGTCTGCTGCTAATATAGACTGGTTGATAATGAGATGTAGTATGTATGAAGAAGAAAGAAAAAAAAACCACGGGTAGGTGGTATACAATTATGGACGGACTGCCGAGTGCCGACACAGAGGTAGCTACAGCCGTGGACTACCGTACTGTACTGTGTCTGCTGCTAATATAGACTGGATGATAATGAGATGTAGTATGTATAAAGAAGAAAGAAAAAAAAAACCACGGGTAGGTGGTATACAATTATGGATGGACTGCCGAGTGCCGACACAGAGGTAGCTACAGCCGTGAACTACCGTACTGTGTCTGCTGCGACTGGATGATAAATAATGATATAAAAAATATATATATATATCACTACTGCAGCCGGACAGGTATATATTATATAATGACGGACCTGCTGGACACTGTCTGTCAGCAGAATGAGTTTTTTATTTTATAGAATAAAAAAACACCACACAAGTCACACGACGTGTGTTTAACTTTTACAGGCAGACATTCACAATACAATATAGTATACTATATACTGGTGGTCAGGTCACTGGTCAGTCACACTGGCAGTGGCACTCCTGCAGAAAAAAAGTGTGCACTGTTTAATTTTTTAATATGTACTCCTGGCTCCTGCTATAACCTAACTGCTCCCCAGTCTCCCCCACAATTAAGCTGTGTGAGCACAGTCAGATATTATACATAGATGATGCAGCACACTGGGCTGAGCACAGATATGGTATGTGACTGAGTCACTGTGTATCGTTTTTTCAGGCAGAGAACGGATTATATTAAATAATATAAAACTGCACTGGTGGTCACTGGTCAGTCACTAGTATAACTAACTAATACTATCAGCAAAATTCTGCACTCTCTGTCTGAGTACTCCTCCTAAGCTCCAGTAAATGAAGTGTCACTGTCTCACTCTGTCACTAGTATAATTAACTAATACTATAAGCAAAATTCTGCACTCTCTGTCTGAGTACTCCTCCTAAGCTCCAGTAAATGAAGTGTCACTGTCTCACTCTCACTCTCCTATCTATTTCTTCTCTAAACCGAGAGGACGCCAGCCACGTCCTCTCACTATCAATCTCAATGCACGTGTAAAATGGCGGCGACGCGCGGCTCCTTATATAGAATCCGAGTCTCGCGATAGAATCCGAGCCTCGCGAGAATCCGACAGCGTCATGATGACGTTCGGGCGCGCTCGGGTTAACCGAGCAAGGCGGGAAGATCCGAGTCGCTCGGATCCGTGTAAAAAAAGCTTAAGTTCGGGCGGGTTCGGATTCCGAGGAACCGAACCCGCTCATCTCTAATATATATATATATATATATATATATAGCAGTATGGTACAGTAGTCCATTGCTCTACCTCTGTGTCGTCAAGTATACTATCCATCCATACCTGTGCTGCATTTTAGTTGTGCGCAGTATATAGTAGGACAGTGCAGAATTTTGCTGACCACCAGTATATATATAGAAGTACGGTACAGTAGCCAACTGCTCTACCTCTGTGTCGTCAAGTATACTATCCATCCATACATGTGCTGCATTTTAGTTGTGCGCAGTATATAGTAGGAGGACAGTGCAGAATTTTGCTGACCACCAGTATATATATAGCAGTATGGTACAGTAGTCCACTGCTCTACCTCTGTGTCGTCAAGTATACTATCCATCCATACCTGTGCTGCATCTTAGTTGTGCGCAGTATATAATAAGAGGACAGTACAGAATTTTGCTGACCACCAGTATATATATAGCAGTACGGAGCAGTAGTCCATTGCTCTACCTCTGTGTCGTCAAGTATACTATCCATCCATACCTGTGCTGTATTTTAGTTGTGCGCAGTACATAGTAGGATGACAGTTCAGAATTTCGCTGACCAACAGTATATATATAGCAGTACGGTACAGTAGCCAACTGCTCTACCTCTGTGTCGTCAAGTATACTATCCATCCATACCTGTGCTGCATTTTAGTTGTGCGCAGTATAAAGTAGGAGGACAGTGCAGAATTTTGCTGACCACCAGTATATATATATAGCAGTACGGTACAGTAGTCCACTGCTCTACCACTGTGTCATTAAGTATACTATCCATCCATACCTGTGCTGCATTTTAGTTTGCGCAGTATATAGTAGGAGGACAGTGCAGAATTTTGCTGACCACCAGTATATATATAGCAGTATGGTACAGTAGTCCACTGCTCTACCTCTGTGTCGTCAACTATACTATCCATCCATACCTGTGCTGCATTTTAGTTGTGCGCAGTATATAGTAGGAGGACAGTGCAGAATTTTGCTGACCACCAGTATATATATAGCAGTACTGTACAGTAGCCAACTGCTCTACCTCTGTGTCGTCAAGTATACTATCCATCCATACTTGTGCTGCATTTTAGTTGTGCGCAGTATATAGTAGGAGGACATTGCAGAATTTTGCTGACCACCAGTATATATATAGCAGTACGGTACAGTAGTCCATTGCTCTACCTCTGTGTCGTCAAGTATACTATCCATCCATACCTGTGCTGCATTTTAGTTGTGCGCAGTATATAGTAGGAGGACAGTGCAGAATTTTGCTGACCACCAGTATATATATAGCAGTACGGTACAGTAGGCCATTGCTATTGATATATATTACTGGCATATAATTCCACACATTAAAAAATGGAGAACAAAATTGTGGAGGGTAAAATAGGGAAAGATCAAGATCCACATCAACGTCGTGCTGAAGCTGCTGCCACTAGTCATGGCCGAGACGATGAAATGCCATCAACGTCGTCTGCCAAGGCCGATGCCCAATGTCATAGTAGAGAGCATGTAAAAAACAAAAGTTCAGTAAAATGACCCAAAAATCGAAATTAAAAGAGTCTGATGAGAAGCGTAAACTTGCCAATATGCCATTTACGACACGGAGTGGCAAGGAACAGCTGAGGCTCTATCCTATGTTCATGGCTAGTGGTTCAGCTTCACATGAGGATGGAAGCACTCATCCTCCCGCTAGAAAAAAGAAAAGACTTAAGCTGGCAAAAGCACAGCAAAGAACTGTACATTCTTCTAAATCACAAATCCCCAAAGAGAGTCCAATTGTGTCGGTTGCGATGCCTGACCTTCCCAACACTGGACGGGAAGAGGTGGCGCCTTCCACCATTTGCACGCCCCCTACAAGTGCTGGAAGGAGCACCCGCAGTCCAGTTCCTGATAGTCAAATTGAAGATGTCACTGTTGAAGTACACCAGGATGAGGATATGGGTGTTGCTGGCGCTGAGGAGGATATTGACAAGGAGAATTCTGATGGTGAGGTGGTTTGTTTAAGTCAGGCACCCTGGGAGATACCTGTTGTCCATGGGACGTATATGTCCATTGACATGCCTGGTCAAATTACAAAATAAAATTCACCTCTTCGGTGTGGAATTATTTTAACAGAAATGCGGACAACAGGTGTCAAGCCGTGTGTTGCCTTTGTCAAGCTGTAATAAGTAGGGGTAAGGACGTTTACCACCTAGGAACATCCTCCCTTATATGTCACCCGGAGCGCATTTCTCAGAAGTCATTGACAAGTTCAAAAACTTTGGGTGACAGCGGAAGCAGTCCACTGCCAATTAAATCCCTTCCTCTTGTAACCAAGCTCCCAGTGCAAACCACACCACCAACTCCCTCAGTGTCAATTTCCTCCTTACCCAGGAAAGCCAATAGTCCTGCAGGCCATGTCACTGGCAAGTCTGACGAGTCCTCTCCTGCCTGGGATTCTTCCGATGCATCCTTGAGTGTAACGCCTACTGCTGCTGGCGCTGCTGTTGTTGCTGCTAGGAGTCAATCGTCATCCCAGAGGGGAAGTTGGAAGAGCACTTGTACTACTTCCATTAAGCAATTGACTGTCCAACAGTCCTTTGCGAGAAAGATGAAATACCACAGCAGTAATACTGCTGCAAAGCAGATAACTCAGGCCTTGGCAGCCTGGGTGGTGTTAAACGTGTGTCCGGTATCCGGCATTAATTCACAGGGAATAAGACAATTTATTGAGTTAGTGTGTCCCCGGTACCAAATACCATCTAGGTTCCATTTCTCTAGGCAGGCGATACCGAGAATATACACAGACCTCAGAGAAAGAGTCACCAGTGTCCTAAAAAATCCAGTTGTACCCTATGTCCACTTAACCATGGACATGTGGACAAGTGGAGCAGGGCAGACTCAGGACTATATGACTGTGACAGCCCACTGGGTAGATGTATTGCCTTCCGCAGCAAGAACAGCAGCGGCGGCACCAGTAGCAGCATCTCGCAAATGCCAACTCGTTCCTAGGCAGGCTACGCTTTGTATCACCGCTTTCCATAAGAGGCACACAGCTGACAACCTCTTACGGAAACTGAGGAAAATCATCGCAGAATGGCTTACCCCAATTGGACTCTCCTGGGGATTTGTGACATCGGACAACGCCACCAATATTGTGCGTGCATTACATGTGGGCAAATTCCAGCACGTCCCATGTTTTGCACATACATTGAATTTGGTGGTGCAGAATTTTTTTTTAAAATGACAGGGGCGTGCAAGAGATGCTGTCGGTGGCCCGAAGAATTGCGGGCCACTTTCGGCATTCAGCCACCACGTGCCGAAGACTGGAGCACCAGCAAACACTCCTGAACCTGCCCCGCCATCATCTGAGGCAAGAGGTGGTAACGAGGTGGAATTCAACCCTCTATATGCTTCAGAGGATGGAGGAGCAGCAAAAGGCCATTCAAGCCTATACATCTGCCTACGATATAGACAAAGGAGGGGGAATGCACCTGACTCAAGCGCAGTGGAGAATGATTTCAACCCTTTGAACTTGCCACACGTGAAGTCAGTTCAGACACTGCCAGCCTGAGTCCGGTCATTCCCCTCATCAGTATAAGAAATAAAAATATTCCAGCAAAAAGGCGCTCAGTGCAGTTTCATACAAAGTGATAATACTTATTGTCCATAGATGTCAAGAAAAATCTTGCTCCTATATGTCTCCTCCTGCAGTAAAAAGGATCAATCTTCCACTCCGTCAATTATTTCATGAAGATATGGAAAAAAACATAAATAATACACATCATAGTGTAGTATGTCCCATAAAATCTGTATCAAGCTGCAAAAAATCCACTAAGAACAGATGGCGTACCCCACTCACAATCAATGTAAGCGATTTCCACTTATAAAGGTATCTTTATCTGTGCACACAAAGAAATGAGTGATGATGCGTACCATACTTACTGATAGTAAAGCATGGATCCTCCCATAACGGTTTCTTTGAGAGTTGATGCCAAAACAATCCCCTTTTCGTATCCAGAGATGATGCAAGATGAATTAAAATGTGATTTTATTTTCTAAAACATAGGCATAGGCAGTGTAGTAGTACAATTGACAAATCTCAAGGAAGGAGTTGAGTTACTGGTATGGCCGTCGGCCGAAAACGGCACTAACCAGTGGATGGTATCACTCAATTCCAACCTCAAGAGAAGTGTCTGACCAAAAACACAAGCCTGCACTCTGGAAGAGTATCTGATTTTTTTCTTTGTTATATTCCCCTCATCAGGCTTCTGCAGAAGAAGCTGAAAAGATTGAAGTAGGAGCTAAAACAGAGCGATTCCGCTAGGCATGTGGGACTTGTGCATGGAGCCCTTAATTCGCTTAACCAGGATTCACTGGTGGTCAATCTGTTGAAATCAGAGCATTACATTTTGGCCACCATGCTCGATCCTAGGTTTAAAGCCTACATTTTATCTCTCTTTTCGGCAGACACAAGTCTGCAGAGGTGCAAAGACCTGCTGGTGAGACACTTGTCAAGTCAAGCGGAACGTGACCCATCAACAGCTCCTCCTCCACATTCTCCTGCAACTGGGGCTGTGAGGAAAAGGCTAAGAATTCGGAGCCCACCCACTGGCGGTGATGCAGGGCAGTCTGGTGCGAGTGCTGACATCTGGCCCGGACTGAAGGACCTGCCAACAATTACTGACATGTCATCTACTGTCACTGCATATGATTCTGTCACCATTGAAAGAATGGTGGAGGATTATATGAGTGACCGCATCCAAGTAGGCACATCACTTAAAAAAATTGGCCCCAAACATCACATGATGCAAAGATAAATAAATAAACAAAGAGGTGCAAGATGGAATTGTCCTTGGGCCCTCCCTCCCACCCACCCTTATGTTGTATAAACAGGACATGCACACTTTAACAAACCCATCATTTCAGCCACAGGGTCTGCCACATGACTGTGGCTAAAATGACTGGTTGGTTTGGGCCCCCACCAAAAAAAGAAGCAATCAATCTCTCCTTGCTCAAACTGGCTCTACAGAGGCAAGATGTCCACCTCATCACCATCCTCCGATTCCTCACCCCTTTCACTGTATACATCCCCCTCCTCACAGAGTATCAATTCGTCCCCACTGGAATCCACCATTTCAGATCCCTGTGTACTTTCTGGAGGCAATTGCTGGTGAATGTCTCCACGGAGGAATTGATTATAATTCATTTTGATGAACATCATCTTCTCCACATTTTGTGGAAGTAACCTCATACGCCGATCACTGACAAGGTGAGCGGCTGCACTAAACACTCTTTCGGAGTACACACTGGAGGGGGGGCAAATTAGGTAAAATAAAGCCAGTTTGTGCAAGGGCCTCCAAATTGCCTCTTTTTCCTGCCAGTATACATACGGACTGTCTGATGTGCCTACTTGGATGCGGTCACTCATATAATCCTCCACCATTCTTTCAATGGTGACAGAATCATATGCAGTGACAGTAGATGACATGTCAGTAATTGTTGGCAGGTCCTTCAGTCCGGACCAGATGTCAGCACTCGCTCCAGACTGCCCTGCATCACCGCCAGTGGGTGGGCTCAGAATTCTTAGCCTTTTCCTTACAGCCCCAGTTGCGGGAGAATGTGAAGGAGGAGCTGTTGACGGGTCACGTTCCGCTTGAGTTGACAAGTGTCTCACCAGCAGGTCTTTGAATATCTGCAGACTTGTGTCTGCCAGAAAGATAGATACAACGTAGGCTTTATACCTAGGATCGAGCACGGTGGCCAAAATGTAGTGCTCTGATTTCAATAGATTGACCACCCGTGAATCCTGGTTAAGCGAATGGAGGGCTCCATGCACAAGTCCCACATGCCTAGCGGAATCGCTCCATTTTAGCTCCTCCTTCAATCTCTCCAGCTGCTTCTGCAAAAGCCTGATGAGGAGAATGACCTGACTCAGGCTGGCAGTGTCTGAACTGATTCACGTGTGGCAAGTTCAAAGGGTTGGAGAACCTTGCACAATGTTGAAATCATTCTCCACTGCGCTTGAGTCAGGTGCATTCCCCCTCCTTTGCCTATATCGTAGGCAGATGTATAGGCTTGAAAGGCCTTTTGCTGCTCCTCCATCCTCTGAAGCATATAGAGGGTTGAATTCCACCTCGTTACCACCTCTTGCTTCAGATGATGGCGGGGTAGGTTCAGGAGTGTTTGCTCGTGCTCCAGTCTTCGGCACGCGGTGGCTGAATGCCGAAAGTGTCCCGCAATTCTTTGGGCCACCGACAGCATCTCTTGCATGCTCCTGTCGTTTTTTAAATAATTCTGCACCACCAAATTCAATGTATGTGCAAAACATGGGATGTGCTGGAATTTGCCCACATGTAATGCACGCACAATATTGGTGGCATTGTCCGATGCCACAAATCCACAGGAGAGTTCAATTGGGGTAAGCCAATCTGCGATGATGTTCCTCAGTTTCCGTAAGAGGTTGTCAGCTGTGTGCCTCTTATGGAAAGCAGTGATACAAAGCGTAGCCTGCCTAGGAACGAGTTGGCGTTTGCGAGATGCTGCTACTGGTGCCGCCGCTGCTGTTCTTGCTGCGGGAGGCAATACATCTACGCAGTGGGCTGTCACAGTCATATAGTCCTGAGTCTGCCCTGCTCCACTTGTCCACAAGTGGACATTGGGTACAATTGCATTTTTTAGGACACTGGTGACTCCTTTTCTGAGGTCTGTGTACATTCTCGGTATCGCCTGCCTAGAGAAGTGGAACCTAGATGGTATTTGGTACCAGGGACACACTATCTCAAGAAATTCTCTAAGTCCCTGTGAACTAATGCCGGATACCGGACGCACGTCTAACACCAACACAGCTGCCAAGGCCTGAGTTATCCGCTTTGCAGCAGGATGACTGCAGTGATATTTCATCTTCATCGCAAATGACTGTTGGACAGTCAATTGCTTACTGGAAGTAGTACAAGTGGTCTTCCGACTTCCCCTCTGGGATGACGATCGACTCCCAGCAGCAACAACAGCAGAGCCAGGAGCAGTAGGCGTTACACTCAAGGATCCATCGGAGGAATCCCAGTCAGGAGAGGACTCGTCAGACTTGCCAGTGACATGGCTTGCAGGACTATTGGAGTTCCTGTCTAAGGAGGAAATTGACACTGAGGGAGTTGGTGGTGTGGTTTGCACTGGGAGCTTGGGTACAAGAGGAAGAAGGGATTTAATTGTCAGTGGACTGCTTCCGCTGTCACCCAAAGTTTTTGAACTTGTCAATGACTTCTGATGAATGCGCTCCATGTGACGTATAAGGGAGGATGTTCCTAGGTGGTTAACGTCCTTACCCCTACTTATTACAGCTTGACAAAGGCAACACACAGCTTGACACCTGTTGTCCACATTTCTGTTGAAATAATTCCACACCGAAGAGGTGAATTTTATTGTAATTTGACCAGGCATGTCAATGGCCATATTCATACCACGAACAACAGGTGTCTCCCCGGGTGCCTGACTTAAACAAACCACCTCACCATCAGAATTCTCCTTGTCAATTTCCTCCTCAGCGCCAGCAACACCCATATCCTCATCCTGGTGTACCTCAACAGTGACATCTTCAGTTTGACTATCAGGAACTGGTCTGTGGGTGCTCCTTCCAGCACTTGCAGGGGGCGTGCAAATGATGGAAGGAGCCACCTCTTCCCGTTCAGTGTTGGAAAGGTCAGGCATCGCAACCGCCGACACAATTAGACTCTCCTTGGGTATTTGTGGTTTAGAAGAACGCACAGTTCTTTGCTGTGCTTTTGCCATCTTAATTCTTTTCAGTTTTCTAGCGGGAGGATGAGTGCTTCCATCCTCATGTGAAGCTGAACCACTAGCCATGAACATAGGCCAGGGCCTCATCCGTTCCTTGCCACTCCGTGTCGTAAATGGCATATTGGCAAGTTTATGCTTCTCCTCAGGCGCTTTTAATATAGATTTTTGGGTCATTTTACTGAACTTTTGTTTTTTGGATTTTACATGCTCTCTACTATGACATTGGGCATCGGCCTTGGCAGACGACGTTGATGGCATTGAATCGTCTCTGCCATGAGTAGTGGCAGCAGCTTCAGCACTAGGTGGAAGTGGATCTTGATCTTTCCCTATTTCACCCTCCGCATTTTTGTTCTCCATTTTTTAATGTGTGGAATTATATGCCAGTAATATTATTATATCAATAGCAATGGCATACTGTACTGTACAACTATATACTGTTGGTCACCAAAATGCTTCACTGTACTACTATATATACTGCTCACAAAAATGCATCACAGATATGGAATGGATACTTGCAGTGACTCGGAGCTGCAAGATACAGCAATTGCCTACTGTACTGTACAACTATATACTGTTGGTCACCAAAATGCTGCACTGTACTACTATATATACTGCTCACAAAAATGCAGCACAGATATGGAATGGATACTTGCAGTGACACGGAGCTGCAAGATACAGCAATGAGCTACTGTACTGTACAACTATATACTGTTTGTCACCAAAATACTGCACTGTAGTACTATATATACTGCTCACAAAAATGCAGTACAGATATGGAATGGATACTTGCAGTGACACAGAGCTGCAAGATACAGCAATGGCCTACTGTACTGTACAACTATATACTGTTGGTCACCAAAATGCAGCACACTGAGCACAGATATTTGCAGCACGCTGAGTACAGATATGGAGCTTGTCAGGCAGAGAACGTAGATATTTGCAGCACACTGAGCACAGATATTTGCAGCACACTGAGCACAGATATTTGCAGCACACTGAGCACAGATATGGAGCTTTTCAGGCAGTGAACGTAGCCACGTCCTCTCCGTTCAATCTCCAATGCACGAGTGAAAATGGCGGCGACGCGCGGCTCTTTATATAGAATACGAATCTCGCGAGAATCCGACAGCGGGATGATGACGTTGGGCCGCGTTCGTGTTGACCAAGCAAGGCGGGAAGATCCGAGGCTGCCTCTGACCCGTGTAAAATAGGTGAGGTTCGGGGGGGGGGGGGGGGGGGTTCGGATCTCGACGAACTGAACCCGCTCATCTCTAATTTGAACTATTCCCTCCCTTGTCTGTTGGATAGATAATAATCTCTGATGTTTAAAGTAACATAAAGTATTATTGATTTATTTCATTTTATCCAAATGGTTCAATGCTAATCATTAGGAAAATATATTTGGATTCATGTTTAAGAAGTACTTTATATCTCCTCCATTGAGATATAAACACTTATGATCAAATGCGTCGGAACAGGGGTGGCAAGGAGGTAGTTTGCCCCCCACACTCAAACAAGACAGAGCTGCTGCGGGGTGGTGTCCCATACGCTGTCCTAGCCGGCTGTCACTCTGAGTATTCACGGATGCATTACTGGGAGGAGAGAGACAGAGCCACCTAGAAGGACAGCAGGTGGGACATAGCACCCTGTGGTGAAGCCACCAACAGGGATCCGGAGGTGAGCGCTCATCAGCACTGGGGGAGAGAGAGGGAGGGAGACGGAGGTTGGCAGCACAGCACAATGCAGGGTGAGTCTAGCAGCGGCACCACTGGAGAGCAGAAAGGGTTTTCCTGTGCATTACAGTTACAGGTATATAGGGCGCCAGAATGGCATTTTATCTTTGCCCCATCCAAACTGAAACATTGTGGCGCCCCTGCTAATGATGTCTTACAATGTTAGTTAGAAGCTTTAGCTTTGTTTGATCAAGTGTGGCATTCCAGATGTTGACTATATGCTCAAGAATTATTTCATTTAATTGTCTTGAGGTAATTCAAACATTGTGATTGCAACTTGGAAATGGAGAACATATTACCTCTCTGTGCAATAGACTTCCTGGTTTTGCTATACCTGTCGGCAAACTCAGCTTTCTTCTATGGGGGTAATTCTGAGTTGATCGCAGCAGCAAGTTTGTTAGCAACTAGGCAAAGCCATGTGCACTGCAGGGGGGGGCAGATATAACATTTGCAGAGAGAGTTAGATTTGGGTGGGTTATTTTGTTTCTGTGCAGGGTAAATACTGGCTGCTTTATTTTTACACTGCAATTTAGATTTCAGTTTGAACACACCCCACCCAAATCTAACTCTTTCTGCACATGTTATATCTGCACCCCCCCTGCAGTGCACATGGCTTTGCCTAATTGCTAACAATCTTGCTGCTGCGATCAACTCAGAATTACACCCTATATGCATTTACAGGCCTTAAGCTGGGTAAACACTGCTGCATCACAGTAAGATGAGCATGGCTACACCTGTAGTTCTATGTAAATGAAGGATGGAGCGATATGTCGCTCTATCATTCATACTTTGTTTTAATATGTGCCTACAATAAGTGTATTTTCCATGATGTAAAATGTCTATGGGCTAATTTACCACCTAAAATTTCTGCCAGGTCATTATCAGTGGTCAAGATATCCCAATGTTTCTGGGAAATTGTACATATACATTGGTCACAAAAAGTTCACACAGATCTCACTTTAGTGTCTTCTCTCTTGATGTGGGTTTTGGTGTAATAAGGGCAGGGCTGGGTCAATTTGGCTCCCAGTGCGAACAGTTAAAAAATGTGCCCCCCTATAGACTTTCTTAAATGCGCCCCCACTCCCCGTATACTGTACATAAAAAACTATTTTGTGCGCACCAAAGGGGCTTGGTCTCACTAAAATTGGAGTGGCCTTGCTAAAATGGGTGTGGTCTCACTGGAAAAGCCTACCTTACACTCCAGTTTTTGACCCTGCACCAACAGAACCTCGGCCACCACAGGAAAGAGAAAAATTCCGCCATATTAAGCCCCACACCATATTATGTCCCCTGCTCCATATTAGGCCACACCACAATTCCCATGATATATTATGCCCCTAAATGAAGGTTTGTAATTACTTTTAAATTACCTGCTCATTGCCAGGGGTTTCATGCTCTGGGTTCCATGTTTGTTGCCATGGTGTTTCATGCTCTGGGATCCATGCTCATCGTCAGGGGTTTTATGTTCTGGGTGTCATGCTCATTGCCAGGGGTATGTAATGCTCATTACCAGGGGTTCTATGCTCATTGCCAGGGGTTTCCTGCTCTAGCTCTGGGTGTCATGCTCGTTACCAGGGAGGTGTAATGCTCATTGCCAGGGGTGTTTACTCACTGGTGCCAGGTCACCAGCACTGCTATCCTGCTCCCCCTCCTCGTGCCTATAGTACGCTGCTCAGGGGGTTGAGATTTGCAAAATGACTTGGTTGCATTGTGATGTCACAATGCAACCGCAACATTTTGCGAAACTCCACCCCCCAAGTGCAGTACTATGGGAGGGAAGAGGGGGCGCAGGATAGGAGCCAGTAAGTGCCACAGCTCTTTCCAGATGATTCCTCTCTGTTCCAGTCTCAATTTTAATTAATAGCTTATCTTTCAATCTATCTGTTCAGAGCAATGTCTCTTGGTGCACAGGGATTCAATGTAATTGCGATACTTGATACATCATACCTTCAATCCTTTGCTCAACCCCACTTTGCTCTGCTAGTGACCACCTCCTCTATTCTTACCTTCCACTCAGATCTTCAAGAATTCTCCTGTGCAACCACAACCACTGGAATGCCCTTCCTAGAGCAATTAGACTTGCTTTCATCCTACTATCCTGTGAACATACCCTTAAGACTCTTTTCTCAACTCAGGCCTACCAACCTTCCTTCTAAACTCTCAACATTTGCTTTCCCCAGCACTTCTATCTTTTTCCTCCTTTTGTACCGCCATTCCTTAGAATGTAAGCTCTTGCTTTCAGGGCCCACTCCCCTTTGTATTTTCTATTTATTTATGTAAATGGAGTTCTGTAATTTCATAATTATATACAATTGCAAAGTTTCTGGGTGCTTATATCAGTCTTACATTTCTACATAACTTATCTATTATTGGAGGCATACAGTTTATTTTAAGAACATAGGCAGTATATATCTTTTACTAATATTCCTAATATAAGGAAGTGATCAATGTGTTATACTTTTTGTTGTGGGGCTATAATAATCCTTTAATTACACATATAGAATATCCAATTTTTAGTGGAAATACAGTATGTATAAGTAACTCATGTGGTCCTTTTTTAAGTGGGTATGTTATATCCAGTTCAACATATTTTAGATATTTTGAATCCTCTTATACAGGACATTTATTGTTATGGATATACACTCTATTTACATGTGGTAGTAGTCAATCATCAGATAATTCTATCTAGATGAATCTCACTGTCAGTGATATTCATCTAGTTGCTAGGTACTCCATTCTTTGATTTAACTATACAATACAGTGTCAGTGTTATGACTGGAGGAATTCCTTCTCCGAAGATTCCGTGTCACTTGAAGGCAGTGACCACTGTACACTCGGAATTGATACTCATAAAACCCACCAGCAGGTCTTCATGCCTATAAGAGCCACTTTTCCCTTAAGACTTGATGCGCCTACTGGTACTGGGATGCCCACCAGGTCTTACGCCACTGGCGGTAGTATGAGCTCAACCCCTGGGTGACCTGAGTCAATGCCGGTGGAAATTAATGCAGTAAATACTCTACAGAGCTAGGCAGAGGAGGACAGGGCTAACAGAAGGCAAACAATGATGATAAGACTGGAGGGAAGGTACAAAAGAAAGGAAGAGACAAAACAATGTAGAGAAAGAAACAGAAGCAGTAACAGAAATAACTAGAGATGTGCGGTGGGCACTTTTTGTGTTTTGTCTTTGGTTCTAATTCCCCATTTGTGTTTTGGTTTTGGATTGGTTTTGCCAAAACCACCCTTTCGGTTTTGGTTTTGGATCTGGATGATTTTTGAAAAAAACATAAAAATGGCTAAAATCACAGAATTTGGGGTAATTTTGATCCTACGGTATTATTAACCTCAACAATAATCATTTCCACTTATTTCCAGTCTATTCTGAACACCTCACACCTCACAATATTGTTTTAAGGCCAAAAGGTTGCACCGAGGTGGCTGTATTTAACTAAGCTAAGTGACACAAGTGTGCGGCACAAACACCTGGCCCATCTAGGAGTGGCACTGAAGTGGCAGACAGGATGGCAGATTTAAAAACAAGGCTCCAAACAGCACATTATGCAAAGAAGAAAAATAATTGCAGTGAGGTTGCTGTATAACAAGTGTACGGCACAAACACCTGGCCCATCTAGGAGTCGTACTGCAGTGGCAGACAAGATGGCAGATATAACAAAAAGGCCCCAAAGAACACATCATGCAAAGATGTAAAAGAGTTATGTCAAAGTCGAAAAATATTGTAATGCATACACCATGTACTAACCCATACACATGCCCGCTGCACGTGCACTTATTCCGCCGTGCGTGCACATATTTGCAATTTGGGTAGGATCGCTCCTGCGATCATGCGCGTGGTATGGGTATTTACGGCAGAGTTTGTGAGCGCATAGAGGGTTATCAGAACATTAAATATTTAACCCAAATAGTGCACATTGTACACATAGCCCCCTGCACCACATCAGAAATAAATAGCTGTTTAAAATGGTAACAGAACAAAGAGATTCACCTTTGCAGGATAGGAGGGGACAGAACAATGGTACAAGGTGGTGTTTGGTATCCAGCTGTAGGGTATTTTAAGGGAAAAACATTCTGGTGTTGGTTTGAGGAAGATCGCATGTTCCTGAGGATAGTGATAAAGCCTATAGATTTTATCCTATATTAAACACTCTAAAAGGTTAATAGACACAGTATGCAATTGGCGTATGAGATACCGTAAGGGTACGCACTTAGCGTAACAGACACTTAGCCGTGGTCGAGACGCACGAGGGGCACGTTCGCTCACGGCTTAATGCGTAGAGTCAAGCACGCTATAGGCTGCCGACTACCGTAATGATACGCTACCAGCGTAGCGGACGCTCGAGACCACGAGGAGATCACAAGCGGCGCTGACGCTCACAGAATTAAACCTTAATAACTATACCATAAGGAATGTACTTATACTGTAAACCTTTATGCAGTGATAAGGTGTAGATGCAATGCAGTGTAACCTTGTTAGTTTAAAAGCTGTATGAGCGTTTGTGATGCTCAGGGAACACTTAGCAATATAATAAACACTCAACTACCGGTCTAAGGTTCTAATACCTTTAAGGGAGAGAATGAACGTTCAATTGCAAAAGAATATACAGTACAATTTATACACTACCAGGCTAACATAAATATCTAACAGAATTACTACACGTTAAAATACAATAGTGGCACAATTACATTTAAAGGGGAAGGAGAGAGAGAATGGCTTACAACAAATTAGGAGGTAAAATGGTTGCAGAGAACTTACGCACAAGGGGAAACAATCGCATGCGCCTTCCTGGATATCCAGCTCCCGATTATCAGTGATGAGAACCGTTGAGAAGAGTAGAATGGAGCTGGCCCAGGTTGGCTTGTCTTTATATACACTTACACACAGTACAGTACAATGGTCCCTACATTCTTATTGTTCATTGGACACAGGAATCCGTCTCAGCATTATAACAAAAGGTCATAGGTTGGTTCATACAGGTGGGCTGTGACTATTTCAAACTGCTCAAGTGGGAGGGAAACTCAGGTTTCCCGCCGCATGGGTAATAAACTGCAAATATAGTAAATGTCCATAAACTTCTTATAGTCATAACTATACGCACGAGCGATTAATCCGTTTCTAACCAACACCGGAATATTGCTAATTATATACCCTTCCGATGGATACTAAACACCACTGTGTAACCCCTGTCTGACCCTTCGTATCAAACAAAGAGGGATCTCTTTGTCTCTGAACATGCTACATTAACTAAACTTTCAGATTCTATCAACGGGACCATAATCTACAAAATACATTATATGACTAAAATATGTAACGATTGAGTCGCCCGCTAGACGCACACAAACTCTACCGTAAATGCGCATACCGTGCGCATGCGAGTGCACGCGACTGCGAGTATATGCACGCACGGGAGGGCTCATGCACGTGCAGCGGGCACACGCATGAGGTGCATATATGGCAATGTGCAGCGTGATATTTTTCTGACTTTGACAGTCCACCCTTTGGCAGTCACCAATAACTGCCACTTCCTAAAACAGTTCAAAAAGAGAAAAATATATGTCATGTATAATACATTTCTATGATTGGGTAAGGGAGAAGAGAAGAAGGTGGGAAAAATGTATGACCTAGTGAGATAGTAGAAGCATGTATGTATGAGTCCATGTTTGAGGGGTCATGTATCATCGTGCCGTACGTGTTTTAAATCAAGCTTCGAGGTATTGCGAAGTATACATTTGAATTCCTTCTTATCCCGTGGTACGGGTCTGTGGATGGGCTGTCAAACTTTACCGAGCTCTTTTCGGCTTTTGGTTGCAACAAAATGGGGGAGCACATTTTAGTTGATGATACATGAATGGGGGGGATATGTGAGTGCTGATATCTGTGCCTATATTCCCTATCGACTATGTGTGTCATTACCTGAAGGTTGTAGAGATGAAGATAAGGAGCAATTATGGTAAATGCAGTCATAAACTATGTGAGTTTAATATACATTTGTTGATTGAAGTCTTGTCTGGTGTCTTGTCTTGATGTACATGTTGACAGTAGTCTCTTTGGGCTTTTGCCAAAATGCGAGCAAAAAGCTTTCTCAATGTCCATAGACTTACAAAAGTGTTGGGCTATCGTAAAATTTTAAAATCGCTAGGGATATTGGGGGTCTATGGCATTGTCCATCAATGGTCTGTGTAAAAGGTTGTCAAATTCTTCTTCCAAGCGGATGTCTTTGTACCTTGGAGGAAAACAAAGGAGAAACGGGTGAAAGAAACGGACCGTGGAATCACATTTTCATCACAACATTGTCTCAATGGTTGGGTCGTAAATCAAATCAGTCGTTGTTATTACAGTATCTTCACTTCTTAAACTCATCACTCGGGCGCTACGTTTACACTTTGTTAAAACCCGAACGCATCTAAATATCAGACCGACCAATATGATGACACCCAGAATACACAAAAGAAATTTACCTACATCCATTATAATTCCTTGAGCCCATTCTCCTAAACCAGAGAAACAATTTCGTGGGTTCAACCATGACAGCCAACTGGTCAGCTCATTACCCACAGCAGTAAGGGTGAGATTGTGTTTCCTTCGGAACTCCCATTTTAATTGCAAAATATCATCCATCTTTTGGTCTATGACCTCGGCTGGGTCCTCAGTGCTGTTTGTAATATATGTGCAGCACTTTATTCCATACTGAGTCGCTAGGGTAACACAATACCCGCCTGTCACAGCCGTGAGATAATTGAGAATCATCCTATGCTGAACCAGTTCTGTTTTGTAGGCTTGTAACTCTCTCCCAGTATACCTGAATGTGTCATCATACATTTCAGTGATATTGTCTAATAAATTTGCAAGCGCAGATATATGTTTATAATTTATCACTCCTCTGGCGGTACGAGTGATATCTAACGCGATTAGGAATTGAATCCCGGTGGATTCATGGATCAGGTCAGAAGCCGGATGCTCTGTTCTTTCTATCAGGTGCCGTTTAACGATGTGCTCGTAATGAGTGTGAGTATAAGGAGCTTGGGCACTGCGGTGAATATCTTTCATTTTAGTGTGGGATACAGTCATTACCTCAGGCAGTACTTTTCCAATATAACATAACCCTTCTGAGTTTGGGGCAAGCCACTTATACGCCTTCCTCCCGCATATGAAGTATGCATCATCGGGGAGAACATATGGGACGGAGTGTGACATAACCATATTACAGATTTTCCATGTGAATTCTCCTAACCCTAATTCTTCCATCTGTTTAGTACACGTATCAGTTTGTACGATCTGTGCACAGTATCCTGGTTATACTTCTCCAACTCGCATGATCCTACTTCCTAAGGTGTACCTATACCGAAAGAATTTCCTATGGTCGATTATCTGGCGTATAAGTTCTGTGTCTATGGGCAATCTGTCGGCTCTATGTGAGAATGTCATGGTTTGATTACTCCATGACACTTCCCAATTTCCCGGCTTTCGGGGATTGGAAATGTTAAAACACACTAAGGACCTATCCACATGGTATTGGTGGAGCTTCAAACTAGGAGGACTAGAGATATTAAACCTCTTGTCCACCGGCCTCCCACCACTTAACTCAAGTACCTCCCCTATCGTTAAAGGAAATGGTACTAGTCCTTACTTGCTGTGACCTTGAGGTACTTGAGAGCATACCCAACAGTCTGTTTGGTTTAACACCTTACCCACTAATGAGTGATAGTCACCCAATGGATGCCGGTCCATGTTAATGTTAAAATTGGACTGACATTTCTTGATGCACCCATCCTCAACTAAGTTATCACAATGCCTACAGATGCAATTTTCTTCAGCTAACAATCCTTCACAATTCCTTCTATGGTCAATGCTACCAGATCGTTTTCTGATACTCGCCTTTGCTTGGTGATTATGTTGTTCTTGGAAATCTACGCCTCCATCTCTGTCATCAGAACCCATTCCAGAACCTCTCTCGACCTCCATGGTACTCTCGCCGGAACAGACTGCTCTGGTCAACATCATGGTCAACAGGAAAATCCGGATCACAGTCTCTTGGGGCAAGTCCATCTTATAGGAGGAAATGGAGAAAAATGAGAAGGGGGAAAGAAATAATGAAGGGAGATGGGATGGGAGGTGGAGAAAAACAATAAAAGGGAACAGGGGATCGACAACTGCCTCCGATCTTATTATTCTCAATGCTCAGGTGCCGTTTCACTCTTCCTGAAACAGACACTCCAGTGATACAACTTCCTCTACCGTCTGTTCTTTATCACGAGACCTCTCTGGATCAGCAACCTTCTTACAATGGGACGAATGAACCCAAGTCTCTCTCTCGGCAACCTTCAATGCTGTCGTGCTAATCAATTAGACTTGGTATGGTCCTTCCCATCTGTCAATAAGGCAACCTGAGCGTAGAAAATTCCGTATCATTACATAATCCCCAGGTTCAATGTCATGACAATTACTTTCTGGCAGATCAGGAATCACCAACTTCAAATTATCATTCTGATTCCTTAGCTGTTTACTCATCTTAACCAAGTACTTTACAGTCACTTCATTGTTACACTTCAAATCATCCTGAGGGTTAATCATAACAAGCGGTTGTCGACCAAACAGAATTTCAAAGGGGGACAGATTAAGAGGGGACCTGGGAGTGGTTCTGATGCTGTATAGTACAATGGGCAAAGCTTCTGGCCATGTCAATCCTGTTTCTGCCATAACTTTGCTCAATTTATTTTTAATAGTGCTGTTCACTCTTTCTACCTTCGCACTCGCCTGGGGGCGGTACGGAGTTTGCAGCTTACTATTAATTCCCATCAACTTACACATTCCTTGAAAGACATCACCTGTAAAATGGGTACCCCTATCACTTTCAATTATTCTAGGGATACCGTATCTACACACAAATTCCTGCACCATTTTCTTAGCAGTAAACATAGCGGTATTTGTGGCCGCAGGAAATGCTTCGACCCAGTTTGAAAATACATCTATACAAACTAGTACATACTTCAAATTTCGACAAGGGGGTAATTGTATGAAATCAATCTGTATTACTTGAAAAGGGCCGCCTGTAGGTGGGATATGAGATGGATCTGTTGGTATTGCTTTCCCGATATTCTTCCTCAAGCAGGTGAGGCATGTCAATGCTCTCTTACCTGCATGGGAAGAAAATCCTGGGGCGCACCAATAAGCTCTTACTAGCTTACTCATCCCTTCTTTGCCCAGATGAGTCAGCCCGTGTGCTGCTTCCGCTAGACTTGGAAGGTATGCTCTTGGTGCCACTGGTTTACCCTGTCCATCTGTCCATAGTCCTGTGGACTCCTGGCCATATCCTTTTAACCTCCAGACTGCCTTTTCCTGTGGGGAACACAAATTTTGCATTTAACACAATTTCTGTGTGTTAACAGTATTAAATACCATCAGTTGTGTGATGTCTGTCTGTCTGTCTGGCGGTACCAGCTGCTAACTTAGCAGCTTCGTCTGCTCGGCTGTTACCAAGTGATACCGGGTCTTGGCTATATGTATGTGCTTTACACTTGATAACAGCCACTCTGTCGGGTTCCTGTATCGCTGTTATAAGCCTTTTGATGTGGGCTGCATGCGCTACCGGTGTACCAGCTGCCGTCATGAAATTTCTGAGGCGCCATAGGGCTCCGAAATCATGGACTACCCCGAAGGCGTATCTAGAATCGGTATAGATATTGGCCGACTTTCCCTTAGCCAATTCACATGCTCTGGTTAGGGCGACCAGTTCAGCAACCTGGGCTGAGTGAGGTGGGCCTAGCGGTTCTGCTTCTATGGTGCCTTGGTCATCTACGACTGCGTATCCAGTACACAAGTCTCCCGAGTCTGTCTGTCTGTGACAACTACCGTCAGTGTAGAAAGTAAAATCTACATCTTCCAGTGGGTTGTCACTGATGTCAGGCCTTGCCGTGAAATTTTGGGTCAAAAATTCCATACAATCATGTGTGTCATTGTCCTTACCAAATCCTCCTTCACCATCACTCTCATCCTCCACCCTTTGTGCCTGTCCAGGCACACCTGGGAGATATGTTGCAGGATTTAATGCGCTGCATCTCTTTATGGTGATGTTTACGGGGGCCATCAATGCCAATTCCCATCTTGTAAACCGCGCTGATGAGACGTGTCTGGTTTGGGCAGAATTTAGCAAGGCTGACACTGCATGTGGCGTGTGGATTGTGAGGATGTGTCCTAGCACTACATCTTCGCTTTTTGTTACTAGCAATGCTATCGCAGCAACACTTCGCAAGCATGTGGGGAGGGATCGCGCTACCGTGTCTAGCTGAGCGCTGTAGTATGCTACCGGCCTGCTGGCATCACCGTGCTTTTGGGTTAGGACGCCTGCCGCGCAACCAGCACTTTCTGTTCCGTTCAGCTCAAAGGGTTTCCCATAGTCTGGCATACCTAATGCTGGTGCCTGCGTTAGGCACTGTTTAAGTCTCTCAAATGCCATCTCAGATTCGTCTGTATGCGAAATCCGTTCAGGTTTGTTTGATGAGACCATCTCCTGTAAAGGTAATGCTAGTATGGAAAAACCTGGGATCCAGTTACGGCAATACCCACACATTCCTAAAAACGTTCTGATCTGTTGCTGGGTTTGTGGCAGAGTCATGTCTCGAATTGCTTGAATTCTATCAGCGGTCAGGTGTCTCAGTCCTTGTGTCAGACAGTGTCCCAAATATTTTACCTTAGTCTGGCATAATTGCAACTTATCTTTTGAAACCTTGTGTCCGGTTTCTGAGAGATGAATCAGGAGTTGTTTCGTATCTCTCAGGGACGATTCGAGTGAATCAGAACACAGAAGTAGATCGTCTACATACTGTATTAATATTGATCCACTCTCCGGTTGAAAAGACTGTAAACAATCATGTAAGGCCTGTGAGAAAATACTTGGACTGTCAATGAAACCTTGTGGTAAGCGAGTCCAGGTGTATTGAACTCCTCTGTATGTGAACGCAAACAAATATTGGCTGTCAGGGTGCAGAGGTACTGAGAAGAAGGCGGAGCAGAGGTCAATTACAGTGAAAAATTTCGCAGTGGGAGGGATCTGCATAAGGATGACAGCTGGATTTGGCACTACGGGGAACTGACTCTCAACTATTTTGTTAATCCCCCTTAGATCCTGCACTAGCCTGTAACCCCTCCCCCCACTCTTTTTAACAGGGAAGATGGGACTATTGGCAGTGCTGGATGTTCTTACCAGAATGCCCTGTTGTAGCAAGCGCTCTATTACGGGGTACACTCCTAACTCCACCTCTGGCTTCAGAGGGTATTGTGGGATTTTTGGAGCTATCCTACCATCTTTTACTTGCACAACTACTGGAGCTACGTTTGCCATTAATCCAGTGTCTTGTCCATCTTTAGTCCAAAGTGACTCTGGTATTTGAGATGTCATTTCTTCTACCTGGGATGGACTCCTATTTATCATAACAGTATGTGACATTAATTTTGATGGGGAGTCTAGCATATCTTGTACTTCCTGAGCGTGGTTCTCAGGTATGTCTAGGAATACACCTTCAGGAGTACAATATATGACGCACCCCATTTTACACAATAAATCTCTTCCCAGGAGATTAGTCGGTGCCGATGCAGCCAGCAAAAAGGAATGCTTGGTATGCAACGGCCCTATTGTAATCTCTGCTGGTTTGCTAACAGGGTAGTGCTGTACTACTCCCGTTACTCCCATGGCTGGAATTGTCTTACCAGTGGTTCTCATGCCCACTGTTGAATTTATCACTGATTTGGCCGCCCCCGTATCTACAAGGAAATTTAATGGTTTACCAGCTACATCAATTGTGACCTCGGGTTCACTTCCAAGACTCGCAATTAATTTCACTGGCTGCAGATTACAGGTATGGCCACACCCCTATTGGGTATGGTGACCTCCCTGAATCGCACTGGCAGCAATTACTTGTGGTGGGGGTAGATGGGAACTATCAGAGATTTGCCAGTCTCTTCTTGGGGGATACCTTTTTGTTTCCCCTGCATGTGGCTCATAGCTCCGCCCCTGCGGTCCTTGATCCCAATGTCTCGTATCTGGTCGTTGCCTAGGGGGTTGATATGAATTTTGTATTTGTTTTGTCTTACAATCACGTGCCATGTGTCCCTCTCTGTGGCAATTATAACATTTTATACCTCTTGACTTACCCACAGGGGTCACAGTTCTGGGCGGAGGTGGCCGGGTAGTAAGGGCCTGTATGCTCACAGCCATTAGCTTATCACTCTGTGACTCCCTGTGTCTGATGATATTCCGATCATGCCCAGCAGCAGCCTCTCCCAATGCATCCACCGACATACCTCTCCAATCAGGCCTAGTGGTTTGTATTCTATTCCTTAAAACCTCTTTTAACCCATCCATTAATACAGAGACAGCTACTTCCCTGTGGTGTACATTAGTTTTAATGTCATCTATACCAGTGTACCTAGCCATATCCTGCAGAGCCCGGTGAAAATACTCTGGTGTGGATTCACCTTCTTTTTGTTTTATTGTAAAGATTTTATTCCACTTTACTACTGCAGGAAAATATACTCCTAACTGTAAGTTGATTCTCTTTACATTATCCTGATTATACTCGTCTGTTAGTGGTACTTCCTCGTCTAACTTGCAATCAGCGATAAACTTTAACGAATCAACATTGGGGGGTAAACATGCCCTCAAAACTGTCCTCCAGTCTTTGTTATTTGGCTCTGCAGAATTTCCTAGCTCTCTAATATACTTTTGACAGGCAACTAAATCTTTCCTAGGATCAGGGAATTCAGACATCATTGATCTTAATTCTGCTCGGGAAAAGGGACAGTGCATGGCGATGTTCCTGACAGGAGTTGCTCCTGAGGCTTCAGTTTTCCCATTTGGCACTGCTATTACCCTAACGGGATTAAGTCCAATAACATCATTCTGAGTAGATTCTACAACATGTGGTGAAATGGTTTCAGCATAGTGTATGGTGCCGTACTTACCAGTCGATACGACCTCACCTGTCCCTCCGCTAGGGGCCTTTGATACTAATCTTACGGGTTGGGTCGTGCCCACGGTTGTTTCTGCTATGGTGGCTGCTAGGGATAGTGCTGATATTGTTGTGGGCTCATCCTCTTGGTCACAATCCTGGGGAAAGTTCAAAACAGGGTACAACTTGCACGGATTAGTGTTAGCATTAATTACTTTAGTTACATTATCTTTAACTTCTATACATTTATCATAACCTTGTGTGCCATTCTCTGCAACCAATTTCTCTCCAGGTATGTATGGTGGTGGGGGTGCAGCGGCTATCAGTTTCCTGATAGGGTTAGATCCAGTGGCTTGCGCCAACCCCCTTTGTATTTCACCTTCCTGTTGCCACAATGTTAAATAGTCATAATGTCTAATACGCCTTTTTGAAGATTTAATCAGGCAAACTCTTCTCCTTAAATTCTGTAATACTTCTGGGTTAAAACTACCTACCCGGGGAAACTTCTCCCCGTCATGCACAGTCATCCTTTCCCATTCATTGCACAACATCTCTGTGTGATGACCATATTTCTTACACATGATATACCTTGCCGACCCGATTGGTCGGTTTATCAAATCAACCTGAACCTCGGTTGATCGCCCCTTACCTGAACAACTGGTCCCCATCTTTGCAGGTGCTGCTTTCACTACCTCTGACTTCAAATCAGGGTCTTCGGCAACCCTTACAAAAACCAAGATGTCCGGGGTAAGGCTGCGGTGGGGGTTTTGCACCGAGGTCTGCCCACTTAACTCCCGCCCACGCTGGCCAATACGGCGACCAAAGTTCCCAGAGGTTCCGTACCCAACCTAGGGCACCTATGAACGTCTACTTGCTCGGGCGTGTGGGAGTATGTTACCCTCCCCAGCAAGTATCAGTCGTTGGAATGTCCCTGAGTGATCAGGCTACTTCCCTTAAAATAAAAAAATTACACAAATCACGTTAACAATGTGCAAGTAGCGTTCTTATGAATATTCAAGACACGCTAATGCACACAATCACATGCGGTACAATCGTATCTGCACACAAGCAACTAATCTTATGTGCGGAACGATCAGTGGAATCGAAAATTTCGGCTGCGAATTCCTTCAGCCTGAGCTTTATTGGCCTATATGGGTCTCGCACCAACCCTCTTCGGTTGTGCTCTCTACTTCTAGTCTGCTGTACCTGAACCTCCTGGTCCTTGACCTCCTGGTCTGTTATGTACAGCAGACTCTACTGCTCATAATATGTCGAGACTAACAAGGGACGCCTCCCAAGCCACCCCACGCTATCACTCTCGCTGGTGTACCTCTTCCTACTGGCCTATGGTTCCCACGTTCGTAAAAAAAGAGAGATCTTATATATACACACTCTTACATTCGAACACTCTTATTTCTGTACAGAATTCCTTTCATTCAGTAATAGTCTAACCCAGAAGAATTGCAACAGAGAAAGTTTTTCTTTTAACTTTAACTTTTTGGATTTGAGATAGATTTGCGTTATTATCGCGTTACTTCCTTATCGCCTACTAAAACAATACTATCGTGCGGTTTGTATTATGTGGGCGTATCCGTCCGCTCCGTTGCGTAATATACGCTCCATGCGTCAACCCTTGCGTTGTGTACGCCCTGCCCTTGTAAGGACACGTGTACACAGATCAAGTACGTCCACAGTAACACAACTACAAGTTTATCAATGTAAATGATTTTTAAGTGTAATCATTTACTGGACACCACCCAAATCTCCCTTGTATTTCTCGGCGAGACTGTGTGCGTGCCTTTTACAATTATTCCCTTAAATATTACTTTTTATCTTTTAACTATTAATAACAACAAATCTCTCAGCACGTTATCACTGGTATGTGGCAATCAGGAGAATGATATACGGACAAATACTACTAAACAAGAAATACAGGTGTGTGTGCTTATGCGTACGTACGCAAAACAGAAACTAAACAGTTTTAAAAGACAATAACGTACTGTTCTTACCTTCCGGTTCCGGATTCCCTCAGCACTCCTTACTAAGCTAAGCAGACGCTTATCTGGTCAGCACTACGAGGAATAACACCTTCCCGCCCTTTGCTGACCGATAATGTCTGCTAAAGTTACCTAGTGCAGATATGTGAAGAGCGGGCGAGTCCCCAATTGATAAAGCCTATAGATTTTATCCTATATTAAACACTCTAAAAGGTTAATAGACACAGTACGCAATTGGCGTATGAGATACCGTAAGGGTACGCACTTAGCGTAACAGACGCTTAGCCGTGGTCGAGACGCACGAGGGGCACGTTCTCTCACGGCTTAATGCGTAGAGTCAAGCACGCTATAGGCTGCCGACTACCGTAATGATACGCTACCAGCGTAGCGGACGCTCGAGACCACGAGGAGATCACAAGCGGCACTGACGCTCACAGAATTAAACCTTAATAACTATACCATAAGGAATGTACTTATACTGTAAACCTTTATGCAGTGATAAGGTGTAGATGCAATGCAGTGTAACCTTGTTAGTTTAAAAGCTGTATGAGCGTTTGTGACGCTCAGGGAACACTTAGCAATATAATAAACACTCAACTACCGGTCTAATGTTCTAACACCTTTAAGGGAGAGAATGAACGTTCAATTGCAAAAGAATATACAGTACAATTTATACACTACCAGGCTAACATAAATATCTAACAGAATTACTACACGTTAAAATACAATAGTGGCACAATTACATTTAAAGGGGAAGGAGAGAGAGAATGGCTTACAACAAATTAGGAGGTAAAATGGTTGCAGAGAACTTACGCACAAGGGGAAACAATCGCATGCGCCTTCCTGGATATCCAGCTCCCGATTATCAGTGATGAGAACCGTTGAGAAGAGTAGAATGGAGCTGGCCCAGGTCGGCTTGTCTTTATATACACTTACACACAGTACAGTACAATGGTCCCTACATTCTTATTGTTCATTGGACACAGGAATCCGTCTCAGCATTATAACAAAAGGTCATAGGTTGGTTCATACAGGTGGGCTGTGACTATTTCAAACTGCTCAAGTGGGAGGGAAACTCAGGTTTCCCGCCGCATGGGTAATAAACTGCAAATATAGTAAATGTCCATAAACTTCTTATAGTCATAACTATACGCACGAGCGATTAATCCGTTTCTAACCAACACCGGAATATTGCTAATTATATACCCTTCCGATGGATACTAAACACCACTGTGTAACCCCTGTCTGACCCTTCGTATCAAACAAAGAGGGATCTCTTTGTCTCTGAACATGCTACATTAACTAAACTTTCAGATTCTATCAACGGGACCATAATCTACAAAATACATTATATGACTAAAATATGTAACGATTGAGTCGCCCGCTAGACGCACACAAACTCTACCGTAAATGCGCATACCGTGCGCATGCGAGTGCACGCGACTGCGAGTATATGCACGCACGGGAGGGCTCATGCACGTGCAGCGGGCACACGCATGAGGTGCATATATGGCAATGTGCAGCGTGATATTTTTCTGACTTTGACAGTAGTTAGATGCAGAAGCAGAATATAGGTTTAAACTGTATTTACTGTATATTATGTATGCGGGGGGGGAATCCAGAGGAGACCACCCACAAGAGCAGTTGAGAAACACATAGCCCACCTTTTCAAATCAATCTATGACCTCTCCTGTAATGTAAAGATACATCTCTGTGTCCAATAGACAAAGGGATTACAGTGACCATTGTATTGTATATGGAAGTAGTGTATAAAAAAGCCTGTTGCTGCCTGGCTGGTCAGAAGACTCTGAACGCTTTCTACCTGACAAGCGGAGGACCGGCCGGGTTGCGCAAGCGAACTTTCTCATGTATGTACATTGACTGTAGCCATTATTCTGTTGTACATTTATCTTGTTAGCCTGTAGTGTATAATTTGTATTGTTTTACCTTTTGAAATAATCCACTGTGGCCTTAGAACCCTGTGGTTCAACTACATATCAGTGTTGTGTCCTCATTTCCCTGCTAGGGTTTAAAGCATATTTAACTGTATAAGGTTTATAAGTATTGATAAGGTGTACGCACTGCGGGTGCTTTATACCATCAGCGCTACTTAAGGTTTAAGGTATAACATCATTGCAGTGCTTTGCTGCATAAAGGTTTAAAGTGTAACCATATTATTACATTGTATTACTAATAAGGTTTAAAGGTTATCAATTGTGTGTGCGCGCACTGTGCATACTCTGCACACTCAGCGCGGCGAGTGTACGCCAAGTACGTACCACGTACGGGACTCTGTACGCAAATAGCGTACAAAGTGCGTAGCGCGTGTATTCAGGTAAAAGTGTATCTGGAGGTATAGCTTTATGGTTTAAGATAATATCGACATTATCAATTGGGGGCATCATCCTGTTTTTCCTCATACCCACAGCCTAGCAGGGTACAGCAGACTTTATCTATCAGCAAAGGGCGGAAATGTATCCCATATAAGCCTTCTCCTGGTTGGTGGATACACTGAAAACCCTAAATTTACTGCTGATTAGATGGTGTCTGCTCTGCATGGTTTGTAGGGATGCTGGTGGGATCCGTAAGGTAAATATACAAAGCTATTTTTAAAGTCTGTGAATTTCTGTTTGGCGCCAAATGCGCACACAATACAAGCATACACCTGTACTCTGCATATCTGATCATATTGTTGCAAAACAAGGTTCAAATGAGTCATATTGTGTTTGATTCAGATTGGATTGCTTATCTGTTAAGTAGGGTAAAAGTACATTTAAAAGTTGCTGCAAAAGCCTTGATAGTGTTTTTTTTTTAACTCAGGCCTAAAATAACTTTAGGGGCTTGCATGGTGTGTGATTTTTTTGTGACAAAGAAAGCCACATGGTCTGTCCTCCATTTTGGACTTACCACATGGCTTGTCCACCATTTTGTGTAACCCTCATGGATGTGGAAGGGGGAGGAGCAGCGGCCATGTTGGGAAGGTCATTTTTTCTAAATGGCTGATTTTCTCTGCCTGGAATAATCAGCCATCATTGGTCAAAAATAAATCACCATTTATGAGTTACCAATGCATTTATTTAACCCATGCCATAGTCAATTACAAATAGTTTCAGCGGGGCCTAGTGACAAGTTAATAGTAAGATGAATATTTGATGTGAGAAGTACACACAGAAAAAAAAAGGTTTTTTTTTCTCTAAGATTCAGTTAACTCTGCTTGCTATAAGATAGCCATTGAAATGCAAATTAACCTGTGTAACTGCTTTTTCCTAGCAGTGAAAAAAAAACACCTTTACAGGCAGCCAATAGCACATAGCATTCATATGCAAATTAGAAGCACTTAATGGGTAAATGAGTCTCAGGAGACCAGTGAATGGTACATATATATAATATTATAATTATGTGTATATTTATATCAGTGTATGTTCTGCAAGATAGCTATCCAATCTGAATCATACCATTTGAATTATTAGATTCATTTTGAAATGTACTGAAAAATTTGTTGCTATTTAGTTTAAATATAGAGTCAATATTTAAGAAATAAGTGTAAGAAGCACATGCAGCCTGGCCTAGTTGTAAAGGTTTATACAGAAGGAACTGTGTGCTGTGTTAAGTGAGCGATTATAGTTAACATTGCTCACATTGATAGAAGTATGGGATTTGTACTATTGCGGATGTACGGTCTTTTGTACACGTGTCTTGGACAAAGTACGGGACTGCGTACGCAACGTAAAGACGTACGCACGATCGCGTGCTTACGCAATGTGCGAAAGGATACGGCTGCTAAGTACAAATTACACAATAGCATTGTTTAGTTTAGGCGCAAAACGGTAGCCACGCGGTAATAGCACAAATTGTTCAGTTTCCAATATTTAGTTTAAAAACCTTTTTTTACTGTATTACCTCTGGCACTAAGGCTGTTTTATCTGAATGAAAGTTAATTTTCTGTACAGAAAAACCAAAGTGTATATGAGTGAACGAGCGTGAGTGTGCAAACAATAAAGGTTTTGTGGACCCAGGGAATTCGGGATCCCGTAGGAGACCACACCAGGTGAGTGGACACTTGGTGGCGTGAGAGTGGCTTGCTCACGTTAACATTGATTAAAGTACAAAGGAGCAAAGTAGTAGATATCGCAGACCAAAGGTCAGCGAAGGTATAGAGTACCGCAGACCAAAGGTCAGCGAGGTTTTTGTTTAGAGAGCGCAGCCCAGGTGGTTGGCGTAGAACCCATATAGGCCCGTTCAGATACGCTCCGGCTGAGGTTTCACAGCCTGAAAAACGATTCCATTGGTCATACGGCGGATAAGTAACAGTTAGCTATACGCTGTGCGATTGGACCGCGCATTCGTGGGTGCAATATTTAGCTCAACGTGATACCCTTTTATGACCTTTGCGTAAAATCGCGGGATCATAAGCGCTAGGTGTAGCACACGCAACGTGATTTGTGTAACAGTTTTTTATTTTTAAGGGAGTTTCTCTGGTCACTCAGGAAATCTCCAACGACCAATATTTACTGGGAAGGGTAAGTTACTCCCATATACTTCCAGTGAATAGAGGTTACACAGGGGCCCTAGGTTGGGTACGTACCGGCGCTGACGACAGTGTTTAGTTGTATTGGCCAACGTGGGCGTGAGTGGGTGAGAGCACTCGTTGAACTTTCACCGTTGCCTTATATTGAGTATTTTGTTTTTTTGTAGGAATTAGCTGAGAAGGCAATACCTGCAAAAGATGGGGGCCAGTTGCTCAAGTAAGGGACGATCAACCAGGGTTCAGGTTGATATTCCGCGGCCCAAGGGGTCGGCGAGGTACATAATGTGTGAGAAATATGGATCAAACGCAGAGGATTTATGCAATGAATGGGAACGTATGACTGCGGAAGATAGGGAACCATTCCCTAAGGTAGGCAGTTTTGAACCAGAGGTGTTGCAGAATTTAAGGTTTAGGATATGTCTGATAAAATCCCAAAAGCGAAGGGTCAGACACACAAATTGTTTAAATTTATGGCAGCAAGAGGGCGATATGCAAGAGAAATTAACATATGCAACCGGTTCCAAACCTAGCGGGAATGAGAACACAAACACACCATTGTCAACACAGGTCAAAGGGGAACAGAAGGCTACAGTCAATGATACATCCGTAAATGATAGTAATATGAAAGAACAATGTATTAACCCTAACTTTTGCAAAATGTATCCTGTTTTGAAGTCTCTCCAAGGTTTTAGGTCACAGGAAGATGAAGGAGTCAGCCAAATCGCAGCTCTCCTCCAAGCAGTCATGTTGCAGGAAACTCAGGTGGGACCTGTCCAACCAGGTAGTGCAGTAACAATATTCCCCAATGAAAGAACGGGTGAGGTCACAGCTACCAGTAAGTATGAGACAGTTCATTGCACAGAAACAACAACACCACACAGTAAACAGATTAGGAACAGAATGGTAGAATTACACCCTGTCTTGGGAATAGTAACTCCCAATGGGGGAACCGATAGACAGGAAGTAGTCCTCACCAGGAATAATGCAATGTATTACCCGTGGCCCAGAGATGAGCTGCGATCAATCATTTCAGAATTCCCCAACCATTAGAAGCATTTGGCCAGATGTCAGAAATTTATCAGAGATCTGGGTAATGTGTATGAACCAACAAACCAACATTGGCGGACATTTTTGAAAGCATGCCTACCCCCTAATATTGACACCCAAAAATTCATCACTGATTGTAGATTAGAGTTGGATAGACCTATGACTGACAGAAACAATCAGGAAAATATAGAACAAATTAATAGGCAACTAGAGTTTTGTTTCCCCACTGAGTGGAGAAGAATTTTCTCCATAAAACAGAGGGGAAATTGAAATAGCACCTGACTATTTCCACCGAGCACATGGGGGTATTAGATGCAGGGAACGATGAAAAATACAGAGAAGTGGCTGTGTCTGTGCTAATGGACGGACTCAATCAGACAGTGAGGGACAGAGTACAAACCTCTTTGCCTGGTTGGAGAGGGGTCACAGTAGCTTGCCTTAAAGAGTGCGCAATTGAACACCATAGGAATATTGCTAGGCGTAGAAAACTGCAAGAGGAGAGACTGAGGATTGAAAGTATGCAGGCTCTTACACCAAAGTCTCATCAGCCCAAACCCCAAAACCCTAGTAGTAACAAAAGACCGATAATATGTTACATTTGTAAAAATGAAGGACATTTTGCTAGAAATTGTAGGAGTAGTAGAGCACATAGCCAATATAGACCCCTAGACAGAATAAACAAGCCACTTTATTAAACACATAGACAGGATGAAGGGACATATAGTAAGGAATCACGATACAGTATAGAAAAACACAGATTCGGTTAATGGGAAGAACAGAATAAATGCAACTTTACCCTTTTGACAGAATTTACGGAGATTAGGAGGAGGATTCTAAACTTCTGCTTCTCTCTCTCTAGCAGAAGTGACCTCTAAGTAATTTAACAGGAGTTTTGTTAGAGATGGTATACATATAGAGTGCTCCCATCCAGGAAACACAAAATATGTTAAAATACCCACGAAGACTAATATTGCATTTCACTGTTTTAGAAGCATGTCCATCACAGGTAGAGGAAATTATCTCAAAGATACCGGGTTCCCTATGAATTTAGTATGGACAAGACACTGGATTGAGGGCTGGGATAGTCCCAGTAGAGATATAACACACATAGAATTTTTTTTTAGGGGAACAGACCGATTAGGGAATCATTCCCCGTAGTGCCCAATCCAGATGTCAAACTTTGTAAAATCTTCTTTGTTACTAAACTCTGTGAGTTGCCTTTAAAGTTTCATCTTCATCTCTGACGTTCACCGACAGAATTACAGCTCAAACGTCACATGTCTACTCTGTCTTTTCAGAGGTCTGCCCAAAACCAGTATATCTCACCAGCATCACTGTGCCTGGCCATGCACAAAGGGTGAAGAGTGGAAATACTGGTGAAGGGAGACTGTGCATAGATATCGATAGACATGATGGTGTGACAGCCTGATGGTGAACGCAAATCTACTTCACACAACAGTTAAACACATTGTAATGCAAGATTTATGTTCCCTACAGAAAGGTCTCTGACTCGTAGAGAATATAGTATCACTGGAGTGTCTGTTCCAGGAAGGCTGAGAGGCAGGACTGTTGTCACGGCACCTGAGCGCGGAGAACAATAAGATCAGAGGCGGTTGTCGCACCAGTTTTCTTTTTCCTTTTTATTATTTTCTCCATCTCCTATTACCTTCCTTTCCTCCCCCTTCTTGTTCCCTTTCTCTCCACTTAAACAAGATGGACTTACCCCAAGAGACTGCGTTCCAGGTTTTCCTGTTAATCCTGTTGTTGACGAGAACAGTCTGTTTCAGTGAGAGTACCAGAGAGGTTGAGAAAGGATCTGGAATGGGTTCTGATGGCAAGGACGGATTTGTAGAATTCCAAGAGCAACACATCCATCGAGCAAAGGCGAGTATCAGAAAATGATCTGGTAGTCTAGAAACTAGGAGGCACTGTGAAGGGTTATTGGCTGAGGTAGAATGCATTTGTAGGAATTGTGAAAACATAGATGAGGATGGGTGCATCCAGAGATGTCAGTCCAGCCTTAATATCAACATGGACCGTCATCCATTGAGTGATTACCACTCACTAGTGGGTAAGGTCTTAAACCAGACAGAATGCTGGGTGTGCTTACAAGTACCTCAAGGTCAGAGCAAGTCAGGATTAGTACCGTACCCTTTAGCAATAGATGAGGAACTCGAATTATGGGGTGGGAGACCGGTGGACAAGAAATTTTATATTTCTAGGCCACCTAGTTTGAAGCTCCACCAGTACCATGTAGATAGATCCTTAGTATGTTTCAACATTTCCAATTCCCGAAAGCCGGGAAATTGGGAGGTGACATGGAATAACCAAACCATGGCATTTTCGCACAGAGCTGATAGGATACCTGTAGATTCTGAACTTATACGCCAAATAGCCAACAGTGGAAGGTATTTTCGGTATAGGTATACTCAAGGAAGTAAGACCATGCGGGTTGGAGAAGTATCACCAGGGTACTGTGCGCATATCATACAGCCTGATACGTGTACTGAACAGATGAGAGAGTTAGGGATAGGATTTTTCACTTGGAAGGTTTGCAATATGGTAATGTCATATTCTGTCCCATATGTTCTCCCCGATGATGCTTATTTCATATGTGGGAGGAAGGCTTATAAGTGGCTTGCCCCAAACTCAGAGGGATTGTGTTACATTGGAAGAGTGTTGCCAGAGGTCATGACCATAACCCATGATAAGATGAAAGACGTTCACCGCAGTGCTCAAGCTCCTTATACTCGTACTCATTATGAACACATCGTTAAGAGACACCTCATAGATAGAACAGAGCACGTAGCCTCTGATTTGATACACGAATCCACCAGGATTCAATTCCTTCTCGCATTAGATATCACCCGTACTGCCAGAGGAATTATAAATTATAGGTACATCCATGCGCTAGCGAACCTGATAGATAATATCACCGAGATGTATGATGACACCTTCAGGTATACAGGGAGGGAGTTGCAAGCTAACAAAACGGAACTGATCCAGCACAGGATGGTCCTCAATTATATCACAGCCGTGACGGGAGGGTACTGTGTCACATTGGCAACTCAATATGGTGTGAAGTGCTGCACGTATATTACAAACACCACTGACGACCCAACTTAGATCATTGATCAAAAGATGGACGATATCTTGCAGTTGAAGTGGGAGTTCCGACGGAGACACAACCTTACCCTGACTGCTGTGAGTAATGAACTGACCGGCTGGGTCTCATGGTTGAACCCACGCAATTGGTTCTCAGGTTTAGGAGAATGGGCTCAAAATGTTATTATGAGTGTAGGAAAGTTTCTCCTTTGTATCCTGGGAGTCGTCATAATTATTGGCTTGATATTTAGGTGTGTTCGAATTTTAACGAGGCGCAAGCGCAGTACAAAAGTGATGAGTTTAAGGAGCGGGGGCATCGGTACAGCAGCAGATTTAATTTATGACCCATCTATAGAAACGATGTTGTGATAAGGATTACAAATGAATTCCACGGCCCGTTTCTTTCACCCATTTTTCCTGTGTTTCTCCCTCAGCAAAAATACACCCATCCGGAAGAGACTTCGATCAACACCCAAGAATGATTACGCAAATGTTATGTGAATGTATTGTACATATGTGTCTCATCTTCATCTCTATAACCTTCAGTTAGTGACACACATAGTCGACAGGTGATATCCACATATATTAGCACTCACATATGTTCCCCCTCCATGTATCATCAACTAAATGTGCACCCCATTTGTTGGAACAAGAAGCCGAAAAGAGCTCGGTAGTGTTTGTTGGCCCACTTACAGACCCTTAATACGGGATGAGAAGGATTTAATGTATACTTCGCAATACCTCGAAGCTTATCTAGAACATATACGGCACGATGATACATGCCCCTCAGACATGGATTCATACATACATGCTTTTACTATCTCACTAGGTCATACATTTGCCACCTACACCTCTCCTCCTACCATCCAATCATTTGTAGATATGTATTGTATATTTTTCTGTTTATTGTTTAGATAGTGGCAGTTATTGTTGACTGCCAAAGGGTGGACTGTCAAAGTCGAAAAATATAATGCATACACCATGTACTAACCCCATACACATGCCCGCTGCGAGTGCACTTATTCCGCTGTGCGTGCACATATCCTCAATTTGCGCAGGATCGCTCCTGCGATCATGCGCGTGGTATGGGTATTTATGGCGGAGTTTGTGAGCGCATAAGTGTTATCAGAACATTACATATTTAACCCAAATAGTGCACATTGTACACATAGCCCCCTGCACCACATCAGAAATAAATAGCTGTTTAAAATGGTAACAGAACAAGGGGATTCACATTTACAGGATAGGTGAAGACAGAACAAGGTTACAAGGTGGTGTTTGGTATCCAGCTGTAGGGTATTTTAAGGGAAACATTCTGGTGTTGGTTTGAGGAAGATCGCATGTTCCTGAGGATAGTTAGATGCAGAAGCAGAATATAGGTTTAAACTGTATTTACTGTATATTATGTATGCGGGGGGAATCCAGAGGAGACCACCCACAAGAGCAGTTGAGAAAGACATAGCCCACCTTTTCAAATCAACCTATGACCTCTCCTGTAATGTAAAGATACATTTCTGTGTCCAATAGACAAAGGGATTACAGTGACCATTGTATTGTATATGGAAGTAGTGTATAAAAAAGCCTGTTGCTGCCTGGCTGGTCAGAAGACTCTGAACGCTTTCTACCTGACAAGCGGAGGACCGGCCGGGTTGCGCAAGCGAACATTCTCATGTATGTACATTGACTGTAGCCATTATTCTGTTGTAGATTTATCTTGTTAGCCTGTAGTGTATAATTTGTACTGTTTTACCTTTTGAAATAATCCACTGTGGCCTTAGAACCCTGTGGTTCAACTACATATTGGTGTTGTGTCCTCATTTCCTTGCTAGGGTTTAAAGCGTATTTAACTGTATAAGGTTTATAAGTATTGATAAGGTGTGCGCACTGCGGGTACTTTATACCATCAGCGCTACTTAAGGTTTAAGGTATAACATCATTGCAGTGCTTTGCTGCATAAAGGTTAAAAGTGTAACCATATTATTACATTGTATTACTAATAAGGTTTAAAGGTTATCAACTGTGTGTGCGCGCGCTGTGCATACTCTGCACACTCAGCGCGGCGTGTGTACACCAAGTACGTACCACGTACGGGACTCTGTACGCAAATAGCGTACAAAGTGCGTAGCGCGTGTATTCAGGTAAAAGTGTATCTAGAGGTATAGCTTTATGGTTTAAGATAATATCAACATTATCAGTTTCAATGAGGTAGCTGTATGACTAAGCTAAGCAACACAAGCAATTGGCCCATCTAGGAGTGACACTGCAGTGTCAGCCATGATGGCACTTTAAAAAACTAGTCCCCAAAAAGCACATGATGCAAAGAAGAAAAATAAGTGCACTGAGGTTGCTGTATGACTAAGCTAAGCAACTCAACCACCTGGTCCATCTAGTAGTGGCATGCAGTGGCTGAATGTCGAAAGTGGCCATCAATTTTTCAGTTCACTGAGAGCATCTCCTGCACGCCCCTGTCATTTTTTTTTTAATTCTGCAATTGGTGGACTTATACAGCAGTACCCCTGGACTGATAGATCAGTACCCCTGGACTTAATCGGCTGTGTCAGACAGCATGGCACTTTAAAAAACCATTCCCCAAACAGCACATGATGCAAAGATGAAAAAGAGGTCCACCAAGGTTGCTGTATGACTAAGCTAAGCGACACAAGTGTGCAGCACAATCACCTGGCCCATCTAGGAGTGGCACTGCAGTGGCAGACAGGATGGCATTTAAAAAAACTAGGCCCCCAAACAGCACATCATGCAAAGAAGAAAAAGAGGTGCAATGAGGTAGCTGTATGACTAAGCTAAGCGACACAAACAATTGGCCTGTCTAGGAGTGGCATTGCAGTGTCAGACAGGATGGCACTTAAAGAAAAATAGTACCCAAACAGCACATCATGCCAAGAAGTAAAAGAGGGCAATGAGGTAGCTGTATGACTAAGCTAAGCGACACAAGTGTACGGCACAACAAACACCTGGCCCATCTAGGGTTGGCACTGCAGTCCCACTGCACTAATGGCGGATACCGGATGCACGTCTAATACCAGCAAAGTTGTTATGGCCTCAGTATTCCACTTTGCAACAGGGCATATATATATATATATATATATATATATAGGTATGCAGCTGAATCGGCACTCTTCACAATTATAGATGCAGTACCTGCGTGCCTTCGTGATAATCAATAATCAACATGGAACTCTCCTGGCAGAGAGTAATACGCGGCTCTGCAGGATTTTTTAAATAGCAGAGGTTTACTTCAACGTTTCGGGACCCAAAGTCCCGTCGTCGTGTATGATTTTTTTCCTGATGACGGGACTTTGGGTCCCGAAAACGTTGAAGTAAACCTCTGCTATTTAAAAAATCCTGCAGTGCCGCGTATTACTCTCTCTGCCAGGAGAGTTCCATGTTGATTATATATATATATATATATTATATATATATATATATTTATATATATAAAGTAGTGGAGAAAATAAGCACAACAGCAAGTTTAAAAGGGAAATAGTCAGGTGGGTATGATTAAAACCAAGAACACTTATCTGGTTTTACAAGAATTTCCAACGATTGTTGATCATTTGGGATTCACATGTAAAGAAAAACATAAAAAAACATAGTGTGTACCGTTCTCACAAAAAATGTCATTTAGCAATAGAGGGCAATGAATTAGGGAATGTGCTTATTCCCAATTGTACATATTTGATAGCCCAGACATTTTATATGTAAACAAAATAACAATTTAATATAAAAGACATGCAAATGGCTACACTAAACACGTACAAGATAAAAGAGTATTTCGAGGCTTATCTGTCCATCTAAAAGGGACTCAACAGCAGGCTGTCCCGATACATATAAAATAGCCAGAATACATGCGTACAGGATTTAAAAAGTTCAATCGCTTATCTGTCCATTATAGGATTTCAGCAGCAAAACAGTCCCAACGCGTTTCGTACGTTCAAAAGCCTGGACTTCTTCAAGGGGATATATATATATATATATATATATATATATATAGCAGTACCACTGGACATATTACTGGACTGGACTTGTGCGTCAGTACCACTGGAATTATACGGCAGGCTCACTGGAAATATACGGCAGGATCCCTGGATTTATACGGCAGTACAGCTGGACATATACGGCAGTATCAATGGACGTATACAGCAGTATCACTGGACATATACGGCAGTATCACTGGACTGGACTTATACGCCAGTACCACTGGAATTATATGGCAGGATCACTGGAATTATACGGCAGAATCACTGGATTTATACGGCAGTACCGCTGGACATATATGGCAGTATCACTGGACATATACGGCAGTATCACTGGACTGGATTTATAAGCCAGTACCACTGGAATTATACGGCAGTATCAATGGACATATACAGCAGTATCAATGGACATATATGGCAGTATCACTGGACTGAATTTATATGCCAGTACCACTGGAATTATATGGCAGGATCACTGGACTTATACGCCAGTCAGTAGTGCAAGTGGGCGGGTACGGGTGGGTACGGCGTACCCGTAAGAATTTAGCCGTGGGTACGCCATACCCACACCGACGGGCCGCCGCTCCTCTTCCCTCCCTCCCTCTGCTGGCTCCACGCCGCACCCGCCGCATCGCCGCACCGCAGCTGATGTGAGGGGAGGAGAGCGCAGCCTGCGCCTCTCCTTCCCCTCAGTCTCCGGCGGGTGTCATAGTTTAATTCAGCGCCGATCCGTGAGCCAATCAGAGCTCGCACCGCGAGCTCTGATTGGCTCACGGATTGGCGCTGAATTAAACTGTGAGACACTCGCCGGAGACTGAGGGGAAGGAGAGGCGCTGGCTGCGCTCTGCTTCCCTCACATGACAGACAGGACAGCAGCGGCCAGCGGCAGCGGTGAGCAGGGTAGGGGGGGCATGTTATACCTGGCACTGGGGGATAACTGGCACTGGGGGGGGGCATTTCTATCTGGCACTGGGGGCATATCTGGCACAGGGAGGCATATATACCTGGCACTGGGGGATATCTGGCACGGGGGGCATGTATACCTGGCACTGGGGGATATCTGGCACTGGGGGGGCATGTATACCTGGCGCTGGGGGATATCTGGCACTGGGGGCATATCTGGCACAGGGGGGCATATATACCTGGCACTGGGGGATATCTGGCACAGGGGGGGCATGTATATCTGGCACTGGGGCGGCATGTATACCTGGCACTGGGGGATATCTGGCACTGGGGGCATATCTGGCACTGTAGGGGCATTTCTGTATCTGGCACGGGGGGCAATGTATATTTGACACAGTGGGGGCATTTGTGTATTTGGCACTGCGGGGCAATGTGTATCTGACACTGTTAGGCAATGTATATCTGGCACTCTGGGGGCATTTCTGTATCTGGCACTGTGGGGCAATGTGTATCTGGCACTGTGAGGCAATGTGTATCTGGCACTGTGGGGCAATGTGTATCTGGCACTGTGGGGCAATGTGTATCTGGCACTGTGGGGCAATGTGTATCTGGCACTGTGGGGCAATGTATATCTGGCACTGGGGCAACGTGTATCTGGCACTATTGGGGTCATACGTGTATCTGCCCCTCCCCCCATATGTGTACCACGCCCCCATTTTCATTGGTCACGCCCCATGTGGCATTTGGCCACACCCATTTTTTCACGTGCGCCGAAGGCGCGCGCACACAGTACCCGTAAGACATTTTTTCTACTTGCACCACTGACGCCAGTACCACTGGAATTATACGGCAGGATCACTAGAATTAAACGGCTGTATCAATGGACATATAATAACCGCCAGTATCACTGGACATATACGACAGTATCACTGGACTGGACATATACGCCAGTACCACTGCATTTATACAGCAGGATCACTGGATTTATACGGCAGTACCGCTGGACATATATGGCAGTATCAATGGACATATATGGCAGTATCACTGGACATATACTGCAGTATCACTGGACAGGAATTATACGCCAGTACCACTGGAATTATATGGCAGGACCACTGGAATTATATGGCAGGATGACTGGATTTATACGGCAGTACCACTGGACATATACAGCAGTATCAATGGACATATACGGCAGTATCACTGGACATATATGGTAGTATCACTGGACTGGATTTATACGCCAGTACCACTGAAATTATATGGCAGGATCCCTGGATTTATACAGCAGTACTGCTGGACATATACGGCAGTATCAATGGACATATACGGCAGTATCACTGGACATATATGGCAGTATCACTGGACTGAATTTATATGCCAGTACCACTGGAATTACAAGGCAGGATAACTGGATTTATATGCCAGTACCACTGGAATTATATGGCAGGATCACTGGAAATATACAGCAGGATCACTGGATTTATACGGCAGTATCACTGGATTTATATGGCAGTACCGCTGGACATACAGTATACGGCAGTATCACTAGAAATATACTGCAGTATCACTGGACTGGACAAATATGCCAGTACCACTGGAATTATATGGCAGGATCACTGGAATTACACGGCAGGGAGACTGGATTTATACAGCAGTACTGCTGGACATATACGGCAGTATCACTGGACATATACGGCAATATCACTGGACATATATGGCAGTATCACTGGACTGGACTTATCAGTACTACTGCAATTATAATGCAGGATCACTGGATTTATACGCCAGTACCACTGGAATTATACGGCAGGATCACTGGATTTATATGGCAGGATCATTGGATTTATACGGCAGTACCGCTGGACATATACAGCAGTATCAATGGACATATAAGGCAGTATCACTGGACATATACGGCAGTATCGTTGGACATATACAGCAGCACAGGGGACACCACCACTGGACGGATGCAGGACAACACAGCACCACTGCAATGGACTGGACTTATGTAGCAGCACTGGACATATGGCAGCAGAGGACACTACCACTGTTACTGGGCTGATGCAGCACAATACACCACAACTGGACTGATGCAGCACAACACAGCACCACTGGACTGAACTCATACAGCAGCACTGGGCATATAGCAGCAAAGGACACCACCAAAGTGAGTGGACTGATGCAGCACAAGACACCACCACTGGACTGATGCAGCACAACACTGCACCACTGGGCTGGACTTAAACAGCAGCACTGGACATATAGCAGCAGAGGACACAACCACTGTGACTGGACAGATGCAGCACAAGACACTACCACTGAGGACACTGAGGATGGAGACACGTGCTGTCTCTACACTCTCCAATCCTGGAGTGAAAATGGCTGGGATGTGCGGCTCCTTATATGGAATCCATACCCCGCGAGAATCCGACAGCAGGATGATGATGTTTTGCCTCGTTCTGGTTTCCGAGTCAGGCAGGAAAACCCAAGCCGGGCTCGGGTATTGAAGTTCGGGGGGGTTCGGTTCTCTGAGAACCGAACCCGCTCATCTCTAGAAATAACACCTAACTGGGGAGCTGCCCTCGGACTGGAAGGAGCAATAACTACAAAGCACAAGCGTATAACAGATTTTATATATATATATATATATTATGGAAAAGAGGCACTCAATCAATCATGGTATATGAAAAAAAGTCTTATAAATTTTATTTTCACCCAACAACGGGCATTTCAGGTGGAATCACATTGATGGTGGTGGCTCAGCAAAAACTCTTGAATAAAATACAGCTTATGCAGCATCATAAAGTGCTTTTTGGTAAACAAATGTTTTGCTTATAAAGAGGATGTGAAAAAGATCAAACCAGTACGTCCGTCGACCTCGGTCCCATGTGGACCGTTCAAGACTCGCACACCAAGTAACAGTCACCTTCCACCATCCAGAGCCATCTGCAAGCAGACACCCAACAGACACAACCAACTTTATAACCCACTAAATACATATTACTTACTGCAGCTGATCAAACTCATCAACACAGCTGCCCACGGCGTGCGTCTCACCTCACCGCGCATGTGTCAGCCAACGCTATACAACGGATGTAAGCCGGGACGTGCATGCGTTCCACGGCGTTGGGGATTTCCGGGTACAGCACGTGACTATCCTCGTCACACCAATGCCGTGCACGCGTCTGCGTTCCACGGCCCGGCTAGCCTAAGGATGTCACATGACCCGTTACTTAATCCACACAACCAACAAAACATGATACAACACATGAATAGGGTCGTTGCCATGGTTACCCTGCGATAGGTACAGCAGACTGCCGTCTCCATGTATCATCACAAGGAATTACCTAGGCACTGTCACCCACAAATTGTTGTGTATTGAATCAATTACATCCATAAATATAATATAGACACATTGTGCAGTATTATCGGCAAGATGGCACCACAATAATAAGTATGAGGAACCTGATCATGCAGACTAAATAATATGAAAAAGCATCAACATATGCATAACCTAATTATATATGTCATTAAATGTCTGCCTGCAGAAAAGGCTAATGGATCATGATCCCAACCTAAAATGCAATGTGCAAAACATGACAATCCATAATACACAGCAAAACAAAAAAACAAAAAAACAAAAAAAATTGTTAAATACCAGATACACAATATTACAAATAAAAATTAATCAATCCTGTTAAAGGCAATGGACCCGGATAGAGGCATATCATGTGCAGAACAAAATAGAAGTGTCCAATCATAATACAGCCCTATAAAAAGCACCGAAAGTTGTTACTCTCATTTAATCCCCTCGGGGACTTAGTGTCCAACATATGAATCCAACGAGATTCAGTTTGAAGTAACTTTCTTCCTCGATCCCTGCCTCTAGCCAACTTGAGGATGTGGTCTATGATCATGCACTTTAGTGCTGCAAGTTGATGTCCACTTTATGATGCTACATAAGCTGTATTTTATTCAAGAGTTTTTGCTGAGCCACCACCATCAATGTGATTCCACCTGAAATGCCCGTTGTTGGGTGAAAATAAAATTTATAAGACAGTTTTTCATATGCCATGATTGATTGAGTGCCTCTTTTCCATAATATATTTTTACTGGACCATCAAGGAACAGATTATAGGGAGCACCTGGATATACTATTTTTCAAAATTGTGCAAATGTTTTTATATATATATATATATATATATATATATAAAAATCCATCTACTGCCGGCACTCTGTAGACAGGACAGCTTGCTCCGGTGCCATATCCAAATTCAAATAAACATCCATGTAAGAAGGCACTCAGGAGACATCAATAGTAGCAAGGAATCAAAGTGTATTCACGGTCGAGTACTTTCGGGGACAGCACCCCGTCCTCAGGACCACACCAATATTTTTTTGTGCTGTATTGGTGTGGTCCTGAGGACGGGGTGCTGTCCCCGAAAGTACTCGACCGTGAATACACTTTGATTCCTTGCTACTATTGATGTCTCCTGAGTGCCTTCTTACATGGATGTATATATATATATATATATATATATATATATATATATAATCCTGGAACACTGTCCAGAAACGAGTACAGATGAACAGCTGGAGAAATACATGGACTGAGACTTCACGTGACAAATGCTCCCACTGCACCAGAGGCTGTGACCAGTAGGTAATAGTGAACAGACTGAAAATATAAAGGATCACCAACCAATGACAAAGTTCAGTGCAGCCAGGCCCCCTTTAATTAGTAACCCTGGATGTAGTTATGTGACCTTCCATGTAAGCAGCAGTGATAGCACCTCCAACCTCATCTGAATCAGGCCCTTTATGTTATTTTACTCCGTCAATTATATAAAGGAATCTAATTAGTGTTAAAGTGTTACTTTTAATACTTTTAATGCATGAAAATGATCACGCTATAAGGATTTGGAGCTCTCTGCCAGAGAAAGCAGTAATGGTGGACTCAGTAAATACTGTACATTTAAAAATGGTTTAGATACATTTCTAACTGAAAAAGATATCAAAGGATATAGCATTTAAAAGAATTATATTTTAGGAAGAGCATGAACTATAGTTGTTAATTAGTCTTATAACTAGAGATGTGCACTTGAAATTTTTCGGGTTTTGTGTTTTGGATTTGGGTTCGGTTCCGCGGCCGTGTTTTGGGTTCGACCGCGTTTTGGCAAAACCTCACCGAATTTTTTTTGTCGGATTCGGGTGTGTTTTGGATTCGGGTGTTTTTTTAAAAAAACACTAAAAACAGCTTAAATCATAGAATTTGGGGGTCATTTTGATCCCAAAGTATTATTAACCTCAAAAACCATAATTTCCACTCATTTTCAGTCTATTCTGAACACCTCACACCTCACAATATTATTTTTAGTCCTAAAATTTGCACCGAGGTCGCTGGATGACTAAGCTAAGCGACCCTAGTGGCCGACACAAACACCGGGCCCATCTAGGAGTGGCACTGCAGTGTCACGCAGGATGGCCCTTCCAAAAAACACTCCCCAAACAGCACATGACGCAAAGAAAAAAAGAGGCGCAATGAGGTAGCTGTGTGAGTAAGATAAGCGACCCTAGTGGCCGACACAAACACCTGGCCCATCTAGGAGTGGCACTGCAGTGTCACGCAGGATGGCCCTTCCAAAAAACACTCCCCAAACAGCACATGATGCAAAGAAAAAAAGAGGCGCAATGAGGTAGCTGTGTGAGTAAGATAAGCGACCCTAGTGGCCGACACAAACACCTGGCCCATCTAGGAGTGGCACTGCAGTGTCACGCAGGATGGCCCTTCCAAAAAACACTCCCCAAACAGCACATGACGCAAAGAAAAAAAGAGGCGCAATGAGGTAGCTGTGTGAGTAAGATAAGCGACCCTAGTGGCCGACACAAACACCTGGCCCATCTAGGAGTGGCACTGCAGTGTCACGCAGGATGGCCCTTCCAAAAAACACTCCCCAAACAGCACATGACGCAAAGAAAAAAAGAGGCGCAATGAGGTAGCTGTGTGAGTAAGATAAGCGACCCTAGTGGCCGACACAAACACCTGGCCCATCTAGGAGTGGCACTGCAGTGTCACGCAGGATGGTCCTTCAAAAAAACACTCCCCAAACAGCACATGACGCAAAGAAAATTAAAGAAAAAAGAGGTGCAAGATGGAATTGTCCTTGGGCCCTCCCACCCACCCTTATGTTGTATAAACAGGACATGCACACTTTAACCAACCCATCATTTCAGTGACAGAGTCTGCCACACGACTGTGACTGAAATGACGGGTTGGTTTGGACCCCCACCAAAAAAGAAGCACTTAATCTCTCCTTGCACAAACTGGCTCTACAGAGGCAAGATGTCCACCTCATCATCATCCTCCGATATATCACCGTGTACATCCCCCTCCTCACAGATTATCAATTCGTCCCCACTGGAATCCACCATATCAGCTCCCTGTGTACTTTGTGGAGGCAATTGCTGCTGGTCAATGTCTCCACGGAGGAATTGATTATAATTCATTTTAATGAACATCATCTTCTCCACATTTTCTGGATGTAACCTCGTACGCCGATTGCTGACAAGGTGAGCGGCGGCACTAAACACTCTTTCGGAGTACACACTTGTGGGAGGGCAACTTAGGTAAAATAAAGCCAGTTTGTGCAAGGGCCTCCAAATTGCCTCTTTTTCCTGCCAGTATAAGTACGGACTGTGTGACGTGCCTACTTGGATGCGGTCACTCATATAATCCTCCACCATTCTTTCAATGGGGAGAGAATCATATGCAGTGACAGTAGACGACATGTCCGTAATCGTTGTCAGGTCCTTCAGTCCGGACCAGATGTCAGCATCAGCAGTCGCTCCAGACTGCCCTGCATCACCGCCAGCGGGTGGGCTCGGAATTCTGAGCCTTTTCCTCGCACCCCCAGTTGCGGGAGAATGTGAAGGAGGAGATGTTGACTGGTCGCGTTCCGCTTGACTTGACAATTTTCTCACCAGCAGGTCTTTGAACCCCAGCAGACTTGTGTGTGCCGGAAAGAGAGATCCAAGGTAGGTTTTAAATCTAGGATCGAGCACGGTGGCCAAAATGTAGTGCTCTGATTTCAACAGATTGACCACCCGTGAATCCTTGTTAAGCGAATTAAGGGCTCCATCCACAAGTCCCACATGCCTAGCGGAATCGCTCTGTGTTAGCTCCTCCTTCAATGTCTCCAGCTTCTTCTGCAAAAGCCTGATGAGGGGAATGACCTGACTCAGGCTGGCAGTGTCTGAACTGACTTCACGTGTGGCAAGTTCAAAGGGCAGCAGAACCTTGCACAACGTTGAAATCATTCTCCACTGCGCTTGAGACAGGTGCATTCCACCTCCTATATCGTGCTCAATTGTATAGGCTTGAATGGCCTTTTGCTGCTCCTCCAACCTCTGAAGCATATATAGGGTTGAATTCCACCTCGTTACCACTTCTTGCTTCAGATGATGGCAGGGCAGGTTCAGGCGTTTTTGGTGTTGCTCCAGTCTTCTGTACGTGGTGCCTGTATGCCGAAAGTGTCCCGCAATTCTTCTGGCCACCGACAGCATCTCTTGCACGCCCCTGTCGTTTTTAAAAAAATTCTGCACCACCAAATTCAAGGTATGTGCAAAACATGGGACGTGCTGGAATTTGCCTATATTTAATGCACACACAATATTGCTGGCGTTGTCCGATGCCACAAATCCACAGGAGAGTCCAATTGGGGTAAGCCATTCCGCGATGATCTTCCTCAGTTGCCGTAAGAGGTTTTCAGCTGTGTGCGTATTCTGGAAACCGGTGATACAAAGCGTAGCCTGCCTAGGAAAGAGTTGGCGTTTGCGAGATGCTGCTACTGGTGCCGCCGCTGCTGTTCTTGCGGCGGGAGTCCATACATCTACCCAGTGGGCTGTCACAGTCATATAGTCCTGACCCTGCCCTGCTCCACTTGTCCACATGTCCGTGGTTAAGTGGACATTGGGTACAACTGCATTTTTTAGGACACTGGTGAGTCTTTTTCTGACGTCCGTGTACATTCTCGGTATCGCCTGCCTAGAGAAGTGGAACCTAGATGGTATTTGGTAATGGGGGCACACTACCTCAAGAACTTGTCTAGTTCCCTGTGAACTAACGGCGGATACGGGACGCACGTCTAACACCAACATAGTTGTCAAGGCCTCAGTTATCCGCTTTGCAACAGGATGACTGCTGTGATATTTCATCTTCCTCGCAAAGGACTGTTGGACAGTCAATTGCTTGGTGGAAGTAGTAAAAGTGGGCTTACGACTTCCCCTCTGGGATGACCATCGACTTCCAGCAGCAACAACAGCAGCGCCAGCAGCAGTAGGCGTTACACGCAAGGATGCATCGGAGGAATCCCAGGCAGGAGAGGACTCGTCAGAATTGCCAGTGACATGGCCTGCAGGACTATTGGCATTCCTGGGGAAGGAGGAAATTGACACTGAGGGAGTTGGTGGGGTGGTTTGCGTGAGCTTGGTTACAAGAGGAAGGGATTTACTGGTCAGTGGACTGCTTCCGCTGTCGCCCAAAGTTTTTGAACTTGTCACTGACTTATGATGAATGCGCTGCAGGTGACGTATAAGGGAGGATGTTCCGAGGTGGTTAACGTCCTTACCCCTACTTATTACAGCTTGACAAAGGCAACACACGGCTTGACAAATGTTGTCCGCATTTCTGTTGAAATACTTCCACACCGAAGAGCTGATTTTTTTGGTATTTTCACCTGGCATGTCAATGGCCATATTCCTCCCACGGACATCAGGTGTCTCCCCGGGTGCCTGACTTAAACAAACCACCTCACCATCAGAATCCTCCTTGTAAATTTCCTCCGCAGCGTCAGCAACACCCATATCCTCCTCATCCTGGTGTACTTCAACACTGACATCTTCAATCTGACTATCAGGAACTGGACTGCGGGTGCTCCTTCCAGCACTTGCAGGGGGCGTGCAAATGGTGGAAGGCACATGCTCTTCACGTCCAGTGTTGGGAAGGTCAGGCATCGCAACCGACACAATTGGACTCTCCTTGTGGATTTGGGATTTCGAAGAATGCACAGTTCTTTGCTGTGCTGCTTTTGCCAGCTTGAGTCTTTTCATTTTTCTAGCGAGAGGCTGAGTGCTTCCATCCTCATGTGAAGCTGAACCACTAGCCATGAACATAGGCCAGGGCCTCAGCCGTTCCTTGCCACTCCGTGTGGTAAATGGCATATTGGCAAGTTTACGCTTCTCCTCCGACAATTTTATTTTAGATTTTTGAGTCCTTTTTTTACTGATATTTGGTGTTTTGGATTTTACATGCTCTGTACTATGACATTGGGCATCGGCCTTGGCAGACGACGTTGCTGGCATTTCATAGTCTCGGCCATGAATAGTGGCAGCAGCTTCAGCACGAGGTGGAAGTCGATCTTGATCTTTCCCTATTTTTGGAACCTCAACATTTTTGTTCTCCATATTTTAATAGGCACAACTAAAAGGCACCTCAGGTAAACAATGGAGATGGATGGATACTAGTATACTTATGGATGGACGAGCGACTGCCGACACAGAGGTAGCTACAGCCGTGGACTACCGTACTGTGTCTGCTGCTAATATAGACTGGATGATAATGAGATAAAATTAAAATATATATATATATATCACACTAGTACTGCAGCCGGACAGGTATATATTATGTAATGACGGACCTGCTGGACACTGTCTGTCAGCACTGCATACTCCTAAAGTAAGCTACTAGTATCAAGAAGATAGAAAAAAAAAAAACCACGGGTAGGTGGTATACAATTATGGATGGACGAGCGACTGCCGACACAGAGGTAGCTACAGCCGTGGACTACCGTACTGTGTCTGCTGCTAATATAGACTGGATGATAATGAGATAAAATTAAAATATATATATATCACACTAGTACTGCAGCCGGACAGGTATATATTATGTAATGACGGACCTGCTGGACACTGTCTGCAGAATGCGTTTATAAAAACACCACACGACGAGTGTTTAACTTTTTCAGGCAGACAATCACAATATACTGGTGGTCAGCAGACAATCACAATACTGGTGGTCAGTGGTCACTGGTCAGTCACACTGGCAGTGGCACTCTGGCAGCAAAAGTGTGCACTGTACTTAAAATATGTACTCCTGCTATAACTGCTCCCCAGTCTCCCCCACAATTAAGCTGTGTGAGCACTGCAGTGAGCACTCAGCAGTCAGATAATGATATACAGTATATGATGCAGCACACTGGGCTGAGCACAGATATGGTATGTGTGACTGTGTCACACTGTGTATCGTTTTTTTTCAGGCAGAGAACGGATTAATTAAACTGGTGGCACTGGTCACTGGTCACACTATCAGCAGCAAGTAGTACTCCTCCTATATGCTCCCCAAAATTTGTGTCTCTCTCTAGTACTCTAGTCACTCTAAACGGAGAGGACGCCAGCCACGTCCTCTCCCTATCAATCTCAATGCACGTGTGAAAATGGCGGCGACGCGCGGCTCCTTATATAGAATCCGAGTCTCGCGATAGAATCCGAGCCTCGCGAGAATCCGACAGCGGGATAATGACGTTCGGGCGTGCTCGGGTTAACCGAGCAAGGCGGGAAGATCCGAGTCGCTCGGCCCCGTGTAAAAAAACCTGAAGTTCGGGCGGGTTCGGATTCCGAGGAACCGAACCCGCTCATCTCTACTTATAACACATCACTTCAGCTGGGACATTATAGTAAGCTTTAAGTAAATGCAGAATAGGCTAAGAATTATAATACAGGTTGAACTCGGTGGGCAATTTGCCTTTTTTCAACCTCATTAACTATGTTACTATGCATTGCATTGATGCAAACACCTCTGCCTGTTGACAGGCAGAGGCATTCTAAGGACAGTCAGAGGCGGTGATGTGGCATTGCGGGGGACAATGCGACAAACGTGGGAGCGGGTCCATTTCGGGGTGACGTCACACACAGGAGCCCACAAAACAAAACAAAACATGGCCTCTCTGCGCAGGCAGGGTGCTACCCAAGTTTTGAGAGGTCTGCGATGCAATCGCAATTGAATTGCGATTGCACCACTGGTGGCCATTGGCTTGCTGGGCTGCACCCAGCATGTGATTCTAGGCAGTTGCAGTTTTACCAAATTAGCAAAACTGCAACTGATACTGAATTAGGTCCTAACGTCCCAGTTCCACCTGTGAGCACTTTTGTAGTAGTGAAGTACCCCACAGTTAAAGGGGATCACAAACACTGGAAACATTATAAATATCGGTAATGACAACTTTCTGACTATACAATACTTGAAAAGAAAAGGTGGTCTAGTTTTACAGGATTATTAGGTTTTCCTGAGAAAGATGACATTCATATCATAATCACAGATTTAGTGTTGTGTACTTTTGCAGAGCCACGTAAATTGCATGGCAAACATTATTTTCTCTGATTTGCCATGTAATATTGAGTTGTGTTAAATGTTTATTGTTATACTGCACAGAGAATAATGTATATTTTTTGTGTAAGAGTTATATTATGTGATTTTAGGTATAAAAATATATGATGTTTTGATAAATATTAAGCATAAACATAACTGAAAATTTATGGTACATCATTTAACTATTTATACAAACATAGGTCCTTATTCAGGTTTGTTAGCAAACCAAAAACGTTAGCAATTGGGCAAGCCCATGTTGCGCTGCAGGTGGGGCAGATTTAACATGTGCAGAGAGAGTTAGATTTGGGTGCTATGTGTGCAGACTGAAGTCTAAATTGCTGTGTAAAATTAAATCAGCCAGTATTTGCGCTGCACAAGAATATAACCCACCAAAATCTAACTCCCTCTGCACATGTTACATTTGCCTCACCTGCAGTGCAACATGGTTTTGCCCAATTGCTAACTTTTTGGGATTCCTAACAAACCTGAATAACCCCCATAATCTTATGTAGTACTATTGCTATTGTAAAGGGAACAGTTGCCATTTACCTCATTTATCAAATTTATATATTAAAAAAAGTTTAATACTAAGTTTTATCAATCATTCATGGCATGTAGTCCTAACTTTTAAAAAATGTGTGCAAAACATTTCTTCTCTAATTTACCAAGTAGAATTGAGTTTATTTGTATTATACTATAAATATAATTTTGTTTCCTGTATTATATTTTCTTTATGTAGTGTTAGTTACATGAGTGTAACATTAGTTACAAGAAAATCTATTTAATAAAACTAAACACCATTGAAACTCATAGTATTTAATTTAAATAAATATACCAACATGATCATATTTAGTGCTGTACTAAAGAAAAAAAATGGCATTATATAGAGAAACAGAAAAATAAGATTTTACTTACCGGTAAATCTATTCCTCGTAGTCCGTAGTGGATGCTGGGGACTCCGTAAGGACCATGGGGAATAGACGGGCTCCGCAGGAGACAGGGCACTTTAAGAAAGAATTTGGATTCTGGTGTGTTCTGGCTCCTCCCTCTATGTCCCTCCTCCAGACCTCAGTTAGAGAAACTGTGCCCGGAAGAGCTGACAGTACAAGGAAAGGATTTTGGAATCCAGGGCAAGACTCATACCAGTCACACCAATCATACCGTATCACTCGTGATAAATTTACCCAGTTAACAGTATGAACAACAACGGAGCATCAGATCAACCCTGATGCAACCAAACATAACCCTTATTTAAGCAATAACTATATACAAGCATTGCAGAAGAAGTCAGCACTTGGGACGGGCGCCCAGCATCCACTACGGACTACGAGAAATAGATTTACCGGTAAGTAAAATCTTATTTTCTCTAACGTCCTAGTGGATGCTGGGGACTCCGTAAGGACCATGGGGATTATACCAAAGCTCCCAAACAGGCGGGAGAGTGCGGATGACTCTGCAGCACCGAATGAGCAAACACAAGGTCCTCCTCAGCCAGGGTATCAAACTTGTAAAACTTTGCAAAAGTGTTCGAACCTGACCAAGTAGCTGCTCGGCAAAGCTGTAATGCCGAGACCCCTCGGGCAGCCACCCAAGAAGATCCCACCTTCCTTGTGTAGTGGGCTTTTACTGATTTTGGAAGCGGCAATCCAGCCGCAGAATGAGCCTGCTGAATCGTGTTACAGATCCAGCGAGCAACAGTTTGGTTTGAAGCGGTAGCACCCAGCTTGTTGGGTGCATACAGGATAAACAGCGACTCAGTTTTCCTGACTCTAGCCATTCTGGCTACATAAACCTTCAAAGCTCTGACCACATCTAGTAACTCGGAATCCTCCAAGTCACGAGTAGCCACAGGCACCACAATAGGTTGGTTCATATGAAAAGATGACACCACTTTTAGCAGAAATTGTGGACGGGTCCGAAATTCTGCCCTGTCCATATGGAAAAACCAGATAGGGGCTTTTATGTGACAAAGCAGCTAATTCTGACACACGCCTAGCTGAAGCCAAGGCTAATAGCATGACCACCTTCCACGTGAGAAATTTTAACTCCACGATTTTGAGTGGCTCAAACCAGTGTGACTTCAGGAAACTCAACACCACGTTAAGATCCCAAGGTGCCACTGGAGGCACAAAAGGGGGCTGAACATGCAGCACTCCCTTTACAACGTCTGAACTTCAGGAAGAGAAGCCAGTTCTTTTTTGAAAGAAAATGGATAGGGCCGAAATCTGGACCTTAATGGAACCCAATTTTAGACCCAAATTCACTCCCGACTGTAGGAAGTGAAGGAAAACTGCCCAGCTGGAATTCCTCCATAGGGGCATTCCTGGCCTCACACCAAGCAGCATATTTTCGCCATATACGGTGATAATGTTGAGCCGTCACATCCTTCCTAGCCTCTATCAGCGTAGGAATGACCTCATCCGGAATTCCTTTTTCTGCTAGGATCCGGCATTCAACCACCGTGCCGTCAAGCGCAGCCGCGGTAAGTCTAGGAACAGACAGGGCCCCTGTTGCAGAAGTCCTGTCTTAAAGGCAGAGGCCACGGGTCCTCTGTGAGCATTTCTTGCAGATCTGGATACCAAGTCCTTCTTGGCCAATCCAGAACAAAGAGTATTTTTCTCACTCCTCTTTTCCTTATGATTCTCAGCACCTTGGGTATGAGAGGAAGAGGAGGAAATACATAGACCGACGGGAACACCCACGGTGTCACCAGTGCGTCCACAGCTATCGCCTGAGGGTCTCTTGACCTGGCGCAATATCTCTGCAGCTTTTTGTTGAGGTGGGATGCCATCATGTCCACCTGTGGCAGTTCCCACCGACTTACAATCTGCATGAAGACTTCTTGATGAAGTCCCCACTCTCCCGGGTGGAGGTCGTGCCTACTGAGGAAGTCTGCTTCCCAGTTGTCCACTCCCGGAATGAACACTGCTGACAGTGCGCTTACGTGATTCTCCGCCCAGCGAAGAATTCTGGTGGCTTTTACCATCGCCACCCTGCTCCTTGTGCCGCCTTGGCGGTTTACATGAGCCACTGCGGTGATATTGTCTGACTGAATCAGAACCGGTTGGTCGCGAAGCAGGGTCTCCGCTTGACTTAGGGCGTTGTATATGGCCCTTAGTTCCAGGATATTGATGTGAAGGCAAGTCTCCTGCCTTGACCACAGCCCTTGGAAATTTCTTCCCTGTGTGACTACCCCCCACCCTCGGAGGCTTGCATCCGTGGTCACCAGGACCCAGTCCTGAATGCCGAATCTGCGACCTTCGAGAAGGTGAGCACTCTGCAGCCACCACAGGAGAGACACCCTGGCCCTGGGCAATAGGGTGATTAGTCTGAAGATGTGATCCGGACCACTTGTCCAGTAAGTCCCATTGAAAGGTCCTCGCATGGAACCTGTCGAAGGGAATGGCCTCGTATGATGCCACCCTCCTTCCCAGGACTCGAGTGCAGTGATGCACTGACACCTGTTTTGGTTTTAATAGATTCCTGACCAGTGTTACGAGCTCCTGAGCTCTCTCTATTGGGAGATAAACCCTTTTCTGGTCTGTGTCTAGGATCATGCCTAGGAGAGGCAGATGAGCTGTAGGAACCAACTGCGACTTTGGAATATATAGAATCCAGCCGTGTTGCCGTTACACTTCCAGAGAAAGTGATACGCTGTTCAGCAACTGCTCTCTTGATCTCGCTTTTATGAGGAGATCGTCCAAGTATGTGATAATAGTGAAACCTTGCTTCCGCAGGAGCACCATCATTCCCACCATTACCTTGGCGAATATTCTCAAGGCCGTGGAGAGACCAAACGGCAACGTCTGAAATTGGTAATGACAATCCCGTACCGCAATTCTGAGGTACGCCTGATGAGGTGGATAAATGGGGACATGAAGGTATGCATCCTTTATGTCCCGAGTCACCATAAAATCTCCCCCTTTCAGGCTTGCAATGACCGCTTTTAGCGATTCCATCTTGAACTTGAACCTTTTCAGGTATATGTTCAGGGATTTTAAATTCAATATGGGTCTGACCGAAACGTCTGGTTTCGGGACTACCACCCCCCTGCCTCATGCCGTGAACATCTCAGCTTTGCTTGCATACTTGCCATCAGGCTACCTTCCACTTGCCTGCACCTCTTGTCATGTGTCTGTCGCCCCTCCCCAATAGATTGTTAGCTCTTCAGAGCAGGGCCCTCTTTCCTCTTGTTATCTAAGCCCTCGTCTCAACACATTTCACTCACAGCTCTCCCCTACTCAACGACCATCTTTATCCTGCTAGTAAAGGCTCATCTCCATCTATGGCCACCAGCCTCTAGTAGTACGATGATCACTCCCTCAATACTTACATCTTAGCTGTATTATGTCTTGAGAATGTGTGGTGCTCTGTTACCTGTACTCTATTTCTGTTATTTATTTACTGTAATGCAATGTTTTGTCCCCTGTACTGTCCTTTGTACGGCGCTGCGAAACACATGTGGCGCCTTATAAATAAAATGTAATAATAATAATAATGGTCGAATAATAACCCCCTCCTTGTTGAAGGAGGGGAACCTTGACCACCACCTGCTGAAGATACAATTTGTGAATTGCAGTTAACACTGTTTCCCTCTCGTGGGGGGAAGCCGGCAAGGCTGTCGGTGAGAGGGCATCTTCTCAAAGTCCAGCTCGTATCCCTGAGACACAATATCTATTGCCCAGGGATCTAACAGGGAGTGAACCCACTTGTGGCTGAACTTACAAAGGCGTGCCCCCACCGGGCCTAGCTCCGCCTGTAGAGCCCCAGCGACATGCGGTGGATTTTTGTAGAGGCCGGGGAGGACTTCTGTTCCTAGGAACTAGCTGTGTTGTGCAGCTTCTTTCCTCTGCCCCCGCCTCTGGCAAGAAAGGACGCACCTCGGACTTTCTTGTTTCTTTATTCGAAAGGCTGCATTTGATAATGTCGTGCTTTCCTAGGCTGTGCAGGAATATAAGGCAAAATATCAGAATTACCAGCTATAGCTGTGGAGACCAGGTCCGAGAACCCTTCTCCACACAATCCTCAGCCTTCCATATGCGTCTATTCCCCATGGTCCTTACGGAGTCCCCAGCATCCACTAGGACGTTAGAGAAATTAAACTGTAACAAAGGCTGTTACTTTTAATCACCCATGACATGAAACATTACTTACAGCAAGTTTGACCAGACTTTTTAATTACATATCAACATAAGTTTTTCAGCAAAGAAAGTAAATTACACTTATAAAAGCACTTTAAATTACTCTTATCTTGTAATAGTATATTTTATACATCTTCCATCTATTTGGAAGTTATGCAGTACTGTTCATGTAATAAACAGTAGATATGTAACATTAGTTACTTTGAAATGGCCCACCTCTGATCGAGCATCCTATGATGATTCCCTTTTCAAACTCGGTTAGTTCCTTCCAGCAGGCCATTTCATTAGCAAATGATGTAGTCAGTGACCCTGTACCCATTTTATACCTTCACGAACATGTGCCTGCTGCAAGAGCACACCTTTTCGCTTGCACGGCAGTGGCAAACGCAGAACTTGCATGGGGGGGTTTCCAGAACTGGGTGGAGCCAATCACGGGGGTGGGGACTGAGGTGACCCAGTATATGCTGGGTCCGTAAAACTAGTGTGTGTGTGTGTGTGTGTGTGTGTGTGTATGTATATATACATATATATATACATATCTACACATATATATACCGTGTGTATATATATATATATATATATATATATATATATGTTGTAACACTGTAAGGGTACAAGGTGCCATTTCCTGGGATGCCTGCAGCAGCTGAGGAACCACACAAGTTCAGTTTCCGGTACAACTGGCCCCAGCCAGTTTTATTATACAGAAAATAAAACAAACAGCAAAAGAAAATAGCTTGCCTGTCCGGCACTAACTAAACACAAGATGTTCCTAACTATCACTAAACAAAAAACACAGAGTTCTCCAGTACACTGTATAGCTCACTTGTATCAGGAAGCGTGTTTCTCTCACAGAGATCCTGCAGTCTTCCCAGGCAGTCTGCCCACCCTAATCAGGCCAGCAGCTCTATAACACTCTTACACAGCTGAAAGCCTGATTAGCCTTCTGTGAGGCCAAAGACCCGAACTGGGCCCAATGTCTGGAACTTGCCCCATCTCTCTTTCAGGGCCCTTACCCAGCTTTTCCAACAAACTGAAAAGGTTCTAACAAAACAAAACATATTCCTAGCAGTTTTCATTTTTCTAATACATGTAAGACAAGAACCTGGGACAAACATACCTGCCCTCAAACACTATCCCAGTGTTCTTGTCACATATCCCCCTCCCCTGTTTCGACCTAGGGGCCGGAACACTTGTAGCCCCCAAACAGAAGATGCGGGACAATGCATCTGCGTTGGCCAATTGTGTACCCGGTCTATGTTCGACAGTAAACTTAAAATCCTGCAACGCTAGAAACCATCTAGTTACACGAGCATTCTTGCCTCTATTTACATACATCCATTTTAAAGGGGCATGATCCGTCACTAGTCTGATTTGTCTACCCAAAAGGTAATATCTCAAGGTATCTAGTGCCCACTTAATGGCCAAAGCCTCCTTTTCCACAATGGCATACCTTTTTTCATGCTCATTGAGTTTCCTACTCAAATAAATGATAGGGTGTTCGTCCCCATCTCTGGTTTGGGACAGCACAGCGCCTATCCCTACCTCTGTGGCATCTGTCTGTACCACAAATTCTTTTTAAAAATCTGGTGTTATCAACTTTAACAAACCAATCATTTCAGCGCCACCCACAAAACAATCTGGTAATTAATCTGTCCCTGCACAAATTGGCTCTACAGAGGCAAGATATCGTCCTCATCCTCATCGACCAATTCCTCACCCCCTTCAGTGTTGTGTACATCCTCATCCTCACAGAGTATTAATTCATCCCCGCTGGAATCCACCACCACTGGTCCATCTGTACTTTCTGGAGGCTGGTCTTCCTGGAAGAATTGATAATTAATTTTGATGAACATCATCTTCTCCACATTGTGTGGAAGTAACATCCTACGCTTATCGCTGACAAGGTTATCGGCTGCACTAAAAAGTCTTTTGGAGTACACACTGGAGGGGGGGGGGACAACTTAGGTAAAATAGAGCCAGTTTTTACAGGGGCCTCCAAATTTCCTAATTTCCTGCCAGTACAGGTAAGGATTGTCTGACGTGTTTACTTGGATGCTGACACCGATGTAATCCTCCACCATTCTTTCAATAGTGAAAGCATCATATGGAGTGACAGTAGACATGTCAGAAATTGTTGGCTGGTCCTTCAGTCTGGACCAGATGTCCAAAGATGGTCCTGCCTGGCCTACATCACTGCCAGTGGGTTGGTTAGGAATCGGATATCTAAGTTGTTTCCTGGCAGCCCCAGTTAGCGGGAGAAAATGAAGAAGGAGCTATTGCTGTGTCACGTTCCACTTCAGCTGACAGTGTTTTCACCAGCAGGTCTTTGCACTTCTGCAGGATTGTGTCTGCCTGAAAGAGAGACACCATACAGGCATTAAACCTAGGATCGAGCATGATGGCGAAAATGTAGTGCTCTGATTTCAACAGATTGACCAGCCTTGGATCCTGGCAAAGCAAATGAAGGGCTTCATCCACAAGTCCCACATACCGAGCAAAATTGCTCTGTCCTAGCTCCTCCTTCACTTCCTCTACGGGATGACGAATGACTCCCAGCAGCAATAGCAGCAGTAGGCATAGCAATGCAGGATCCTCCGGCCATGCCAGTCACATGGCCTGCAGGACTATTTCCAATCCATATTGAGGAGGAAATTGACGAGGAGGGAATTACTGATGTGGTTTGCAGGTGCTTGGATACAACAGGACAAAGGGATTTAGGTGTACGTTGACTGCTTACGATCTTAGCCACAGTTTCTGAACTTGACAGTGACTTTTTATGAACGTGCTGCAGGTGATGTATAAGGAAGGATGTTCCTAGGTGGTTAACTTATTACACCTTTACCTAAGCTACATATGGCAAGACAGTAGTTGTCCGGATTTGGATAGAAATAATTAGAGACCGAAGAGGTGTATTTTTTGGTCTTTTGCCCAGGCATGACAATGGGCTTAATCATCCCACAGACAAAAACTGTCTCCCCCAGTGCCTGATTTAAACAAACCACATCACCATCAGAATCCTGCTCGTCAAATTCCTCCTCAGCGCCAGCTACACCCATATCCTCATCCTGGTGTACTTCAACAGTGGCATCTTCAGTTTTAATATCAGAAACTGGACTGTGGGTGCTCCATCCAGCACTTGCAGAGGGTGTGCAAATGGTGGAAGGAACCACCTCTTCCCGTCCAGTGTTGGGAAGGTCAGGCATCGCAACCACCGACACACTTGGGCTCTCTTTGGAGACTTCTGATACCATCTTAGAATGTACAGTTCTTTGCTGTTCTTTTGCCAGCTTAACTCTTTTCATTTTTCTAGCGGGAGGATGAGGTCTTCCATCATCATGTGAAGCTGAACCACTAGTCATGAACATAGGCCAGGGCCTTAGCCACTCCTTGCCACTCCGTGTCGTAAATGGCATATTGGCAAGTTTACTTTTCTCTTCAGACCATTTAAATTTATTTTTGGGGGGCAAATTTACTGAACTTTGGCTTTTACATGCCTTCTACTATGACATTGGGCATCGGCCTTGGCAGACGACGATGATGGCATTTCATTGTCTATGTTATGACTAGTTGCAGCAGCTTCAGCATTAGGAGTAAGTGGTTCTTGATTTTTCCCTATTTTATCCTCCAAATTTCTGGTCTCCATTATTTTTCTGGAGTTATATAACAATATGCAGCACAGGAGAGCGTATCTCTAACCACCCCCCCCTCCCCCCCCCCCCCCCACACACACACACACACACACACACACACACACACACACACACACACACACACACACACACACACACACACACACACAGCAAAGCCAGTAAAATTTATGTGGATAATAAACTTTTTATTTGGAGTTTTTATAATAATATGCAGCACAGGAGAGCGTACCCCTACATCACACAGAGCAAACCCTGTAAAAATTATTTGGAATAAATATTAATAACCCCTTTATTTGGAGTAACTAATATACAGCACAGGACAGCACCACTGGACTTATAAGGCAGTACCGCTGGACTTGTACGGCAGTACTGCTGTACTTGTACGGCAGTACCGCTGGACTTATTCGGCAGTACCACTGGACTTATACAGCTGTGCCGCTGGACTTATATGGCTGTACCACTGGACTTCTTCGGCAGTACTGCTGGACATATACGGCTGTACCGCTGAACTTGTATGGCAGTACTGCTGGACTTATACGGCTGTACCGCTGGACTTATATGGCAGCACCACTGGACTGGACTTATACAGCAGCACCACAGGACTTATGGCAGCACAGGACATCACCACTGGACTGATGCAGCACAAGATAGCACCAATGGACTGGACTTATATAGCAGCACCACTGGACTTATGGCAGCACAGGTCACCACCACTGGACTGATGCTGCACAAGACACCACCACTAGACTGATGCAGCACAAGATAGCACCACCAGACTGGACTTATACAGCAGCACTGTACTTATGGCAGCACAGGAAACCACTACTGTGACTGGACTGAGGCAGCACAAGACACCACCACTGGACTGATGCAGCACAAGACAGAACCACTGGAATGATACAAAAGAGCCAGTTGCCACCCCATGCACCATGACACTTTCTCTCACAGACACTGAGGAGACACGTCCTCTCGCTACACTCTCCAGGACTGGAGTGAAGATGGCAGGGCCAGGGCCATCTTTTTGTATGGGCTCAATGGGAACTTGCCCAAGGGCCCCAGGTGTATAAGGGCCCTAAGTTGATAGCTGAGGATCCCCTATTTTCAGGGGTACCAGATTTTTGAAATTCAGCCCTGGGGAACCAGAGATATCTGACTTCAAAGCAGTGGTCCCCATCCAAGCCTTTTAATTACTTTTCCATGCCAGATAACTCATGTTTTGTCTGACATAGAGTTTTTCTGAGGGTATACTCCAAAAGCTGGAACTCTGCCCTTTCAGTGTATACTGGCAGCCTGTCTCTACTATGCCCATAGCCAGAGATAACAGTCTTCAAGCAGCTGACCATTGCTCCAGCTCCACACTCCTAATATGCTGTTTTATACTTTTGTTGGTGGATTGCCCTGGCTCCTGAACTCTGATCCCCATGTCCCCAGTACCTTCTGAAAGGTGGGACTCTCTTGTTTTTTATCCCATTCAAAGCTAAGAAATCTATTGCCAGGAACTGGAGATAATTGTAGTTAATCAAGCTGCTCTCCCACCAGAAAATAATGAATATTAAGCCCACTCCACTATCTACCCCTCCCCTACGTATTAAACACCCCTTACCACCCTGGAAGTCATGTGCCATGGCCTCTTCATTCAGCCCAATTCCCCTTTTTTCAGTTTAGTGTTCTCCCTCCCGTCCAATCTGTGCAGTAAAAGAGTAAGTAGAAGAATTTACTGCTCCAGGTCCAGCGGAAGATAGAACACCCCTTACCGCCCACGAGACATAAAGACTGCCGCTGATAGCACCCCCCACCCATACTGCTGGAGGATGCGTAGGGGGCCCAGTGCATTGCTGTGCCCAGGGGCCTACACTGCTGTTAAGATGGCCCTGGGCGGGGCGGGAGGCGCGAAATATACAAAGTCCAGATCTTGCGAAAATCCGACACCAGGATGATGACGTTTTGCCTTGTTCTGGGAACCACATCTGGCGGGAAAACCAGAGCCGGACTCAGTTCCCGACTCAGATCGGGGGTGTTTCGATGGGGTTCAGAAGATTTCCAAAATCCGAACACGGTGATCCCTAATTTTAATCAGCATAAGCTGCTTGTGCGTTGTATTCACATAGTAACACAAATAGGATGCATTTTCAGCAAAAAAAAGACGCTCAACTTTAGCAGAGCTGTCCGGGAGCTGCCAGCTGGCTCACACCAGTCATCTCCTGCAGC